>NC_061486.1:27548219-28187886 GCF_022539355.2 Hippoglossus stenolepis | reverse complement strand
ACCTGTGCTCTGTCTTTACTTCTCCTCTTCTCCAAAAGCATTTAAACTGCAATCCTCCACTGCCCAATCTTACTCTCCTCTTCCTCTTTCAGAGCACTCAACTGGGTAAACATGGGGGCTCTCATGTTCTGCAGCAGCTGAATGGGGTTGGGGGAGGGGGATTCACAGTGTGTGAAACACTGCTTCATTTTCTGCAGCCATTTTGTCCTTGTGGCTGAATTATTTGATTAACATAGGTTGTGTGTGTGTGTAAGAGAGAGAAATTCCCCACATAATGCAGTTGTGTGGTTTGTGACTCCAGGCCTGCAAGACAAACCTCAAATAAACCTCTCTCTAGTTGTGGTTAAACTAAACATTTCTTAAAGCAAAGTCTCACCACACGAGCCGCAGGTATTTTTTATTATCAGGGCAATTAAATGTTCTACCCCGCTTCACGTTCTAGAACATATTAGAACAGCTTTTCCTGTATATGATTGTATAAGCTGTTGTCGTTTAGACAAAATTGAGAATTTAATTAATTCATTCCTTCCTTTGCTTATTTATTAGCTTCTTAATTACATTAATATTCTGACGCATCATTAATGGTGGTTTTGCAATAACTTGTTTATCCCACTCTATTATTTTATTCTATTGTGAACATATCCTCATATATTAAACATAATGTTACTGTCGCAACTAATCATTGAACTGGTATTTGGCCTTTAGATTATCAGAAAAATCAAAGTATGCCTGACTAGTCACAAAAACAAAGATGTAGATGTTAGATCATTTTGGTTGAGAAACAAGTAGTTTTACAACTTTGTAACTTAGTCCTTCAGCTTCTATGGAAGCCCATTTCCGCCACTGTGATGTGGCGGAAATGGGCTTCCATAGCTTCCTCTCTTATCTCATTATTATGACTTATGATCTCATTTTTATGACTTAGTATCTCATAATTATGACTTAGTATCTCATTATTATGACTTAGTATCTCATTATTATGACTTACTGACTGCTACTACTGACTGCTACTCTGACTGCAGCAGAGCAGGGAAGCCATGGTTGAGAGACTGCGGTCAAACCAGCCGTCTCTTGTGTTTGCATTGTCAAAACAGCCGACTGTTGTTTCTCGCATGTGCAATTGATTGCACATTTACGGTAATCGTTGTGAAGCGGTTCTGAGGTTTAGAGGAGCTGTTTCTTTCCTCAAAGTACTGACACTGTGTAGTTTTTGAGTAATCCTGTGTCAAAGTCCCCTCCACAAAACAAGAATGAGCTTCTTCTGCTATAGTTGATGAAGGATAAAAAGCTTTTTTACCATAAATTCTTCATGAAACTGATATTGTTGGAGTACTAGTTAGACTGCTGGCACAAATGCTATGAAGTACTCAAAATGTGTACTTTTTGAATAATCCTCTGTCAGAAGGACAACGCCTATCCTATCAAAAGATAACACTCAGATTCCTGACTTTGGTGAATGCCAGGGTCTGTCTGCGGGAGTGTGTGTGTGCTCGTCTCTGTCCCTCTTCACACAAACTGTTAATCACATGTATTTAGTTATTTATCGATGATGACGGATCATGACTCCAGATCGTTCCGTCACTTTAACCCTGATTTCCTGACTGTGCCCGTTAGGTCTTGTGTTGTGTGAGGCAGGGGAATGCGTGCACACGGTGTTTAAACATGTGTCTCATGAACTCAAACAAACACAAAGTAAACCTCACTCCTGTACGTGTCCTAATAACTTGTCATCAGTGCTGGTGTTTATTGTTAAAGTGTAAACTGAGCGCAGGTCAGGGGGGAAGTGAGGCGGAAACAGACTCCGACACATGCAGGACGACCGGACCTTTAATGATCGTGGAGCAGCACTGGTTATAATTATGCAGCCGCAGCACATCGCTAAGACAATGAACGTAGCAGAAAACATGAATCGATTATGTTATGTCTCTGCATCGATGCATAGTCACCCACGTCTGCGAGACAGGTGGCTGTCTTGACCGCAGCCTCTCAACCACGGCTTCCCTGCTCTATTGCGCCCCGCCCACAGTCAGTATCTCATAATTATGAGATAGTAAGTCATAATAATGAGATACAGGATTTTTATTTTCTTCATCACAGTGGCGGAAATGGGCTTCCATAGCTTCCTCTCTTAGAGCTTGCAGTCGAAAACTTTCCTCAACCTCTTCATCAGCTCTTCCACCTTTTGTCACTTAGTTCAGTCGAGGTTAATGTCCTTGCTCTGACCACCAATGTGGGTTCATTAGAAAGCATTCGACAGGAAAGTGCTTCTTTAACTGTGCGCTTTTGTTTTCAGCTTTTTGTAGGCTATCACTGGGGAGAGTTTTCGGATGTGCAGCTGTAAAGTCTCTGGCAGGTCCTATGTGCCATTAAAGTTTGTATGTTATTGCACATTTAAATGTCATAATGGTGTCATAAATCATATTTTCAGGATTTCGTCACCATTTCAATATGAACATGTATAATACACAGATAACTAGAAGACTTCATGCAATGACTTTGAAGGGAATACATTTCTTCACACATTTCATGAGCTGGGTGAGCTGGGAGGGAGAATTATGAGAGACAATGGAGAATATGAGAAAAGTCAAACAGATGACAAGGAGAAAGAGAGGGGGTTGGGTTTAGGGGAGGAGGAGAGGTAGGAGAAAAGGAAGTGGAGTGGGTGGATGGATGGGCAAGAGAAAAAGGAGAGGGAAAATGATGAAGGGATGAGAATTGGAAGCAGATAATGAGACAGAGGAAAATAGAGAAAGGATCGATGTGTAGGGAGGAAAAGATGCATAAAAGGAAGGACAAAAAGAGAAAAATCTGGACCTTACTTTAGTGTGAAAACAGCTGTAGTTATGTCAGCTAGAGAGGAAACGAATGAGAGCAAATTAAGGGTAAATAAAAAAAGGGAAGGAAGAGTAGAGGGAAGAGGAAATCATTTAAAAGGGAGGAAGACAGAGGAAGAGAAGAGAAACAGGGAAAAGAGATGTGACAATACACAAGTATCAACAATCAGAAGTGTGTGTGTGTGTGTATGTGCTGACAGAAGGAAGTCTTATGTGTCTCCACAACTCCTTTGTGTGTACCAAGAGGAGATAACTGACAGCTTCTTCACGGCCAAGAAGACACTTAGATTTCTGAATATGATTGGTCGGTGGGCTCCACTCCTTCTCCCCAGGAGACTGGAGATCTTCTCACGTCTCAGTCTTGATCTTTTACTCGAATGGAGCAGCATCATTACATTTGGTGTTTGGTTGATATTTTCATATCTTGCACATTGCAAACTATTTCCCCTATTGCCTGTAATAAAAATTTCAAATATAGATCTCTGACCTTTAAAGTAAATCAGTACCTCTATTGTATGTGGGGCAAAAGTGTTTGAGTGTGTGTATATGTGTGTGTTTGTGTGTGTGTGTGTATTGCTTTGTCAGCATTGGAGCTGGTAGCTAAGGTGGGATGATGAAGTTGGCAGCCTCACCCGCTGACCTGCCTCTGTCTGTTAGTTTTGAACATATAGCTGTGTATTAGCAGGGTCAGAGATGGTGATGGCAGCTGTGTGTCAAGGGCGTGGAGGCTGCTGGTTGCTGTTTGCCACAAAATTCAAAGCCAATTAGCCTCTAATGAAAAGCTAATGAGAGGTAGTGTAGATCTGACAGTAAGTGGGGCTTCTCTTTAGAGAATGATAGTTTTTTCTGCATCTCAGCTGTGTGTGTGTGTTAGACTTTCAGCAGACACTGGCTTGTGGGATTTCCTTGTATAGAAGCAACCTAGCAATTATTTGTTTAAAAGCAGAGAAGCAGATTGATTTCACTTCCCAGGCTCTCTTTAGTTTTTTTTCAAAGGAATATAACATTTTAAGAATTATTCACCACTTTTGTCTATCATTACACACTCCTGTGGCACAGCCAAGCATCGCTTGATCATACAGAAAATTATTTTGAGGTCTTGCAAACATCTAAAAGTTTCTCTATGTGTCAGTTTGACATAATTACCCAAATTCACAATCTTAGGAAAAGCCTACCCATACAGTGGGCATCCTCTTTCAAAAATAATCACACAGTAAAGGTTTTATTGCCGTCAAACTTGTGTTTGTATTTCATGAGAATATCATGCACACTCTTCTATATGATCATGAAAAATGCATTGCTGCACAGAAGTAATATACCACTGACTTGATACAAGCACTAACCAGAGCAGATGATGTTCACTGTGATTGATTTTGGGGCGATGGTTCTATATAAGCTATGATGTATACACAATGTGTGGTTTCAAAAAGATAATTAAATGTTTCACACAATACAACCCAATACAATCTCAGTCTCAAGATGATTGACCAGGTTAGCATCTGTCCTGTATCCTTAGCTCTTGCCAATGAGTAACATTCAGCCATATATCACTGGGCCACTTTCTCTATTCCTCTTTTACCATTCCTCCAACAATTTCCTGTTCATTTTCTTCGATAGCTCTGCCAGGTTATAATAATAATAGTAGGTTACACAGTGCTTTACAAAATACATGGTAAAAAAATAATACAGAGCTTACTTTTTTCTTACAGATAGCTGCTAACTCAAGCTGCTATGAGCTGCTAGCTCCAGTTTATAGCACCAGTTCTGGTTGTGGTAGGTGTTGGTGTATTGTTGGCTTTTACTGTAAAACAAGTTGCAAATGTTCCTGCACAGGACACCAGAGTTACATAGTGCAAGTCTAGGTTTTCTGGGAACACTGTGGCAATGGCAGGGATGCTATTTTCCCTATTATAAGTTTGTGAACCAGAACACGTGTTTACAGCTGCACTTTCCATCCTGCCGTTGGCTTCTGTTTCTGGTAGATCGTCTGCTGTGAAATATGTTGTCACGTATTTCAGCAGTATTCTCCAAAGGGAAGACCAGAGCAGCATATTAGATATATATGCTCAATGTCAACCTGCTGAACACTCCCCTTCAAAGCTTTACATATGGGGGCAAGAATTAGCTCTGATGGCCGTGTGTGTGTGTGTGTGTGTGTGCGTGTGCGTGTGTGATATCAACATTTTTAGAGAACTATCTTCCCAGATGTCTGTTTATAGTCCTTCCAAATCTGGCTGCCTCTAAGGTATTGTGGGATAGTAACAAGTGAGAATAACAGCAGGCAAAATTTAAGCTCCACAGTAGTAACAGCAGTGGTGCCACAAGCTAGGGCTGGGGAGATGCGTTGATGTAATTGACGTCATCGATTATGTAAATACGTAGATTTGCAGTCAAAGCATGGATTCACCCGAAGACCAAGCTGAAGCAATAAAAATCGCCCAAGATCATCTAAAGTATAGGTCACCAATAGGCCGACCGTGGTCCGGATCTGGACCCAGATGCCATTCTATACGGACCTGGACCTATTATTAGATTTTGACGGAGCGTATCTATTTTAACCTGCGCAACTTTTCTTGCATTTACTGTTGTAAATCCTTGCAGCCCATGGTAGAGTTTACTTCTCTCACTGAACAAGAGAAAGTGGGAGAAAGGTATTATTTAATTTTTAGAGTACCCTCCAGTTCAATGTGAAAATTAATAATAAACACTGTTGAATTGTACTTTCTTTACTTTATTTGACAGTTTTTGAGACATTGATACAACTACTAGGCTACTTAAAAATATATGGCACTGAATCATAACGCATGTTAGACATTAGATGTTTTGGACCTTTGCTTGAGGAAATTTTATTTTTTATGAATTCATCATTATATTAATAGTAATAAAAAATAATCCTTAGATTAATCGAAACATTTATCAATAAAAAATAATCGATAGGTGCAGCCCTACCACAAGCTGTTGCAGTCTAATGAGAATTTTCCACACACATTCCATTTCTTTCAGCATACACACACTTTCAGAGGTTTTCACGGGGCGGAGGAGATACATTACAAACAAGAATTGGGAGTATCTAATGCAGCATGACATTACATTGAGCAGATTTGCCTAAATGTCATATTTATGTAGTTGGTTAAAAGCTGTGTCAAAATTTTAACTGCAGTTAATTGAACGACATACCTTTTTTAACCTTACCTAATAGCTCCCATGCTTTGTCTGACATACTGTCAGGTAAAGTACTGCATCCTGACATGTAGCCCTATATTTCTAATGAGCTGTATTACACTGCACAGTTCTTGTCATTGGTAACTGAATCATATTTACCCACATAGAGAGAGAACCTAAACACAAATAATAAGAGAATCAAAAAGGGTTCATTATTTTCGGCAGAGCTCAGAATGACTTTCAACAGGGTTGTTATTTTCACTTGGACACTGGCACTAATGCCTTTCACATATATATTTTCACATTGTGAATTTGTAGTGTTGATATACAGGCAGAAAACCCATGCAAATTTGGTACCACTTGTATGCCAAATGATGAGCATTATCCATATACTTAGGTTAGAGATGTAGCGTCTCTGCCATAAGTTAGTAAGTAAAGAGTAAAATTTGCTCAATAACAGCCTGGATCCAAAGGGTTAACACAATGTTCCGCATTCTGCATTACTTTGCCTCCCAGTTGGCAGTAGTTTTTTCAAAGGCAAGATGTACTGACCCAGTAAAGCTGACCGAGACGGCTCTGAGACACTACTAGTGCTGCTGATTGCCCTCCTCCCACATCTGCCCATAATGAAGTTGACACTGAGATTAAACAAAAACTGATGTGTTATGTTTTGGGATTTATCCTTTTCATCCTGGATGGCTGCTGAATTGCATTTAAATGCTGGCTTGAGCATTTGTCTCCATTGTTTTGGCTGAAACTACACTTACAAAGTCAAATGTTTTTTTTCTTTTTGTCAGAAGGTAAGACTCTAAAAATGTGTACCATTTTGGACTGCATTTATATAGCTCTTTTCTAGTCTTGATGACCACTCAAAGCACTTTATAGTACAGTTTCTGCCATCCTCCCATTCACACACACATATTTATACAGTGCAGCACTTTTCTGTGGGTTTCAGTATCTTGCCCAAGGACACTTAGGCATGTGGAATGGGAAAGACAGGAATTGAACTGTGGACCTTCTGGTTGGAAGACAACTGCTCTACCCCTGAGCCACAGCCGCCCGATCCCTCTTGCGGGAACTGTATGCATGTGTATGTAATTATCTGTTATGCTGACAATTAATAGATTTTGCTGTGCTTTTTGTAGTGTGTTATTATCAGTGTGCTCGGACATGGACTGTCGTTTCCTGTCTCATCTCTCCATCCCTTGTGGTGGAAAGTGGCGAATCATCAAAATACAGACCTTTGTGGCACCCCCATCGCCACAACATGGCTTTTAGCGGATCAGGCTTTACCCCAAGAGCCTAGATTGGCACATATTTGTGGCTTCTTACTTTCAGAACACTTTTATTTCTGAAAAAGAGAACAGAAACACATCATTGACTTGTCTAACTGTTTCATAACCATATCTGGTTTGCCTCTAGAGATATTCCATGGTTTGGAGACACAGGGCTACAGTTGTCATATATTTTAAGAAAAGGGTCACGATAGGGTCATGGTGCAGCAGCCCATTTTGTTCTCTGCTTTTATTTTCTTTAGTGCTTGTTTTGTTGTTGCTAAACTGCTCTTCCTAGCTATACAATTATTTTGTTCCCTCTGAAATCACCTCTGGTTTTTCAGAAACTTGCAATTAAAAATCAGTGTCCAGAGACCACACAAAGATGATGTCAGCCTTCATTTTGGTTCCCTGGTAACTGTGGACACCTCCTCCCCTCCCTACTCTAATCAATCTCTGTAGTCCAATGGATAATTAGTATCCTGTCAGGCCAGGGAGTTGAAAAGTCAAGTCCTGGATTTGTGGAATGCCTTTTGTTGCTGTGACTCCCTCCCCCTGTGGCTAACAATTTTCTCTATTTCTCTGTCTCTTTCTATTTTAGGATTGAGTGATGATGGGATGGATGTGAAGATGTGCCAGTGGGCAGGCATGCGAGCCCCTCTCCTCGGCCTGGCCCTGCTGCTGCTGCTTTTCAAACTACCACTCTCCTGCAGCCAGAGCACACAGGGGGCTCCTCAGGATGGACCTAATTTTGGCTTTACTCACGCTGTCTACCATGCTACAGTTTATGAAAACTCAGCTGCACGCACCTTTGCCAATAGTAAAGTTAAAATGGGCATCCACCTGGCTCAGCACTCCTGGGAGGTCCGCTACAGAATCACTTTAGGTGATGATGAAGGGCTTTTCAAAGCAGAGGAGTTTGTGCTTGGGGATTTCTGCTTCTTGCGCATAAGGACTAAAGGTGGCAATGCAGCCATCTTAAACCGAGAGATTCAGGATAATTATGTATTGACAGTGAAAGCCTCTGTCAAGGGAGAAGCTTTCCTTGAGACCTGGACTAAAGTCAGCATCCAAGTCTTGGATATGAATGACCTCCGACCCTTGTTCTCACCCACTACTTATTCAGTTACCATAGCGGAGAGCACACCTCTCAGGACGAGCATAGCACAAGTTACTGCCACAGATGCAGATATTGGCTCCAATGGGGAGTTTTACTATTTTTTCAAGGAGAGAATGGAATTGTTTGCAGTACACCCAACCAGTGGAGTGGTTTCTCTCAGTGGAAAGCTTAATGTTGATGAGCAAAATCGGTACGACTTAGAAATTCTTGCAGTGGACCGCGGAATGAAGCTCTATGGAAATAATGGTGTCAGCAGCACAGCCAAGCTTTTTGTTCATGTAGAGCGCGTGAATGAGCATGCCCCAGTGATGAATGTGGTCACCCACAGTCCCACATGGCTTGATAAAAACCCTGTGTATGCCATGGTCACTGTTGAAGACCTAGATGAAGGTATAAATGGAGAAATAGACTCAGTGGATATTGTAGGAGGAGACCCCTCAGAGCAGTTTTTCATAGAAAGATCTGAGGAAGGCGAATTTGCAATAAAGGCCTCTGAGTCAGTGCAATGGGAGATATATCCTTATGGATTTAACCTCACTTTGCAAGCTAAAGACAGGGGAGCCCCACAGAAGTTCTCTGCTGTCAAGGTTGTCCACATTATCCTCAAGAAACGGCAGACAGGGGAAGCTAAGTTTGAACGGGAGTTGTATGAAGTTTGTCTGAATGAAATGTCACCACCAGGAACAATTGTAGAAGTTGTTAAAATTAAACCAGAGCCTGATGATGCAGAATATATCCTGGCACCTTCTCCAACTTCAGCTTTCTTTCAAATGAACACCCTAACAGGTGTCATATCCACCACTGCCTGGCTCACTCAGGGGACACAGGATGTCATTAGTCTTGAGGTATTGGAAATAGGTAGTGAGCTCAAAGTTAAAGTGCGTGTGACAATTGAGGATGCCAATGATAACACACCTACATTCGATCAGTCTTCTTATGAGATTTTTGTGAATGAAAGTGTACAAGTTGGGACCGATGTATTAACAGTTTTTGCAGTAGATGAGGATAAAGGAGAAAATGGATACATTACTTACAGCATTTCCAGCCTTCTGCCATTACCTTTCAAAATCAATCAGTTTTCTGGTATCATTAGAACCACTAAAGAGCTGGACTTTGAATCCTCACCAGAGAGCTTTGTGTTTGTTGTTAGAGCATCTGACTGGGGCTCGCCTTATAGGCGAGAGAGTGAAGTCAATGTAACAATCCACCTGGAAAATGTTAATGATAACCAGCCATTGTTTGAGAATGTAGCATGCCGGGGGGTGATCTCGAGGGATTTTCCAGTGGAGGAAGTGATCACCACAATGTCAGCGATTGATATAGATGAGTTAGAGCTAGTGAAATATAAAATAATTTCAGGGAACGAATGGGGTTACTTTGACCTGAACCCAGATTCAGGGGTCCTTGCACTGCGACGTCCCCTTGTGACAGCTAGTCCAAAGAACAGCGTCTTCAGTCTAAAAATAACAGCCACAGATGGTGAGAACTTTTCTGATCCTATGTTTGTTAACATCTCAGTTGTTCAAGGAAAATCTCCTCCCAGAGGTTTTAACTGTGAAGAGACAAGGGTAGCCCAAAAGTTAGCAGAAAAGTTACTTAAAAAGTCCAAAGCTAGCACCAAGCCCAAAATTGAGGAAGGTTTTATTGACCTTTTCTCTGTCAATCGCCAAACACCCCGATTTGATCAAACTTTTCCTAGAGATATAGCTGTGCGGGAAGATCTAAAGATTGGCTCGAGTGTTTTCAAGGTGAATGCCTACGATGGTGACACAGGTTTCAATGGTCAGATTCTTTACTCCATTTCAGATGGAAACACTGACAGCTGTTTTACCATTGACATGGAGACAGGCCTCATCAGTGTCTTTCTGCCCATAGATAGGGAAAAGAGAGATCGCTATCTCCTCAACCTAACAATCTTTGACCTTGGCCTGCCACAGAAAACTGCCTGGCGATTGCTTAGTGTCTACATAGAAGATGCTAATGATAATGCACCTCAGTTTTTGCAAGAAGGAGGCTATAAAATTGTAATACCTGAAAATACTGCCATAGGCACAGAAGTCATCCAGGTTGAGGCCACTGACAAAGATCTTGGACCCAATGGGGAAATTGTATATTCTGTTTTGACCATCACTACCCAGTTTAGTATAAACTCCACTAATGGGATAGTATATGTTGCTGGCCAACTAGACAGGGAGTTTATTTCTTCTTTTAATCTGAAAATTGAGGCTCGGGACATGGCAGATAAAGGGAGTCAGAGGTTATCTGTCACAAGTTTAAAGATCATATTGGAGGATGTGAATGACTGTCCCCCACAATTTATCCCCAATGTGTACAAAGCCAAGGCTCTGGAAGATCTTCCAGTCGGTACGGTTGTGGCATGGTTAGAAACATTGGATCCAGATCTGGGTTTGGGAGGCCAGGTCAGGTACTCTTTAGCCAATGACTACAATGGATGGTTTGAGGTAGACAGGGCCAGCGGGGCTATTCGGCTGACAAAAGAGCTTGACTATGAGATCCAACAATTCTACAACCTTACTGTGAAGGCCAAAGATAAGGGAAGGCCTGTTTCTCTTCTTTCTGTCACATTCGTTGAGGTGGAAGTGGTAGATGTAAATGAAAACCTCTACGCTCCATACTTTTCCCAATTTGCCTTGACAGCATTAGTTAAAGAGAATGACCGCATTGGAACTACCCTACTCAGAGTCACCGCTAATGATGACGACACTGGCAGAGATGGAGAAATCCGGTATTCTATTCGTGATGGGAGTGGGCTTGGACGATTTGCCATTGATGAAGAGACAGGTGAGTTTCATTGGAAAATTGTCCAATGTGTATTATGCTTTTAATCAGTATTGCCTGAAAAATTAGTGGGTATACATGGTTTTTTTCGACATGGGTAAACCCATTAAAAAAAATGCAATTGACTCGTGTAAATTTGCCATGTTTTTCTTTTCACTGGTGAGTCCAGTTTGACCTAAAATTTTTTGCATTTATTGCATTTCTGTCCTGGAAGAGGGACCCCTCACTTGTGGCTCTCTAGGGTTTCTCCTTTTTTTCACCCCAGTAGAAAAAATGTTTGGTAGTTTTTCCTAGAGAGAGAGAGAGAGAGAGAGAGAGAACATAATGCTGGAGAAAGGAAATCTTAGCCTTATATGTTGATATAGATGTATTGTAGTATAGTAGCTGCTGTAACTGCATAGGCTTCATGTTGAATTTCTGCCTTTAGTTACTACATACACACACACATTCACACTTACATTGGAAGCCAAACATCTCAGCAAGAGGCTCTTCACATCCAGATAATTTTTAATCACAGGGGCAGTCCACCCTGGGAACTGATGTGTTATTGGAGAAACTGAAAGGAAAGAGGAGGAGGTAAAGGAGAATTCGTGGCTCTAAATTCAATAGTGATTAACTACTAACAGGAGGCCTACAGCTTTGTTTCCCAACAAAACCAGCATTTTGGAAAGCTTTGACTATGGAGCCAGAAGGTTACACAGAGGCTAAGAAAACCCATACTACCACTCACACGCTCACATTTACACACACTTTAAAATTCCTATTACAGGTTGACATTTATGGTAAGCTCACAAGGTGAAGCTAAACATGGAAAGTACAAAGCTAGTTATCTTGCAGTATTACAGTGCTCCCATTAAACTTGTGGAATTTCTTCTTCTGCTTGGTCATCCAGGAGGGTCTGGCAAAGATGCCTTTTTTGTTGAAAAACATTTATGCTTGTATATATAATCAGCTGAGTCATGTTATTGAGCAAATGTCACTGATACACAGACCATTGCATTGTAAATCATCTGTGATTAAAATTCAGCCAATCAAATCTGTGCTTTTCAATGAGCATTCAGACTGAGAAGTGAGTCAAAGAAAAGTAATATATATATATATAGCACTGAATGATGTTGTGAACCTATTTAATTTATTCATGTAGCATTGTTTCTGCTTATTGATAGTGAGGAAGCTGCTTTACATGAATAACAATCTTTATATGATTAACTCACTATGGGCCTTTTAAAGTAGTAGCACCACATGGATAGTCATTCTCCATACCAAAATACAACATTAATAAATGCTTCATAATGAATAATAAAGAGCCAATGTGTTTCTAATGTCCTTGCTAATAAGTAACTAATATAAAGTGTTACCTAATCGTCAAGATTAAAAAACTTCTTCGGAGTCAAGTGATCCCAGCTGATAGTTGTCAGCACGTGTATGGTTAAAACAGGAGCTACTATAATATGATGGATCATGATCTTTCATGCTCCAATATTTGAAGAAATGTAGGGTGAAAGAAAGAGCTAACATGTAGGCAGCTAACTCAGTGGCTCCATGTCAATGTTTTGTGGTTTAGGTGACACGCAGTTGGATGGCTTGTCTAATTTTATTTTGGGTTGAGTGACCCTATTATGGTTTTGCTTCTGTAATGGATGTGGACAACTTTTGATCATGTCTCACATAAGCTAGATGTGACTGTGACTTCTGAAGCCCAATTCGCACTCCCTTTTACAGCCCTCTGCCGCCTGTTGTGGCACACAAGGAGCACACAGCAACATGTTTGACCATCAGCACACACTAATCATACATTCTGTTCATTACACAGAGCCCATTCTATCCCTCTATAATCATAATTTGTACATTATTGACTGCATTTATCATAATTAGTGGCTAAGAAGGTATATGAGTGTCTTGTTGTGTACTGTTTAGTGTCTTTACTGTGTTAAGGTGTAACCTAGGATATCCTTGGAGTGTGCATATATACCCTTTTCAAATGGGTAAAATGTTCCTGACTATCATGAATATTTCTCTCACGCACAGACACACACACACACACCGAAACACTTAACTGTTATTGGACGCCTCTCTATAGTACTCAGACTGGATAAAAACATTATTTGGTCTTCATGAACACAAATGACCTATGTGTATATCATTTATATGTACATCGAGGAAGTGAGATCTAGACTCAAGTGGTCACAGTAGACACATTCATTGTATGTACGATATGTTAATACCAGGTCTGAGCAGGGCCACATTTTTTCTGTACAAACATGATGGGGTTGGTTATCTGGTTCTCACCGCCTTCTGCAGGGTTCTCTTCTGGATTCATTAACTTGTAATCAAAAACTTGTTTTTCTCAGACTCACTCTGTCTATTTCACTGATGGTTTCCTGCTACTCTGCATCACATGGGGTAACGCCACCTTGTCAATGGTTGAGGGAGAAAGTAGGAGCCCTTGTTTTGATGCAACGGAAGTCCCCAATTAAAATGCAGCATAATTGTTGTCATTTAGAAATGAGATTGCATATTAGCGTTAATGGAGATCACGATTTTAATTACAATTAATTGTGCAGCCTTAATGGAAAGTCAGGATGTACCAGCCGATAGACCCAAATCGCCTTCATAAACCAAACTGGAACAGAGCACTTCACAGTGGTAAGTAGGGTAGGCCATCGTCAGTTGCTGATGGCTAATAGCTGTCATCATGTTGAGTCCAACATTGTGGTCATGGTTCACCATGTCTCACTCTGTTGGATTTGTTGGAGCTGCAGAAACAGTGTTGTTACAGACTGTTGGTTCCTCTCTCACAAACTATCTTTGAAGAGGCAGTGATGTGCAGAGGAACACAAACTGGCAATAGCCTAGTTTAATTCAAGGCTGTTATCTAGTTACGTCTGCTCCAAAGCACCAGCCTCATGTTTGTTGTTTTAACGGTGACAGCATTGCTCAGCAGCAAGTAAAGATGAGAAGCTGCAGTAGGGTGTTTTGACACCACATTGCTAATGCTAGTAATGTTTGCTAATGATTATTAGTGTCTGAGTTTTGTAAACTTGTAAACTTGCACCCATCCTTCTTAAGAGTTTCTGTCAATGGTTCACGTATCATTCAGATCTGGTAGTTATTTTAGCTTAGCATTTTGTGATGGCATCTCCCTCTTCGGTTCTCTCTCGCTCTTTGTGTCTTGAATTGGCAAAGACATTTTTTCAAAAGATTGTGGTGTTTTTGCAACTTCATACCGAGGATTTTTATGTTTATGTCAACTTCAGCTTTACTTAGCTGGGGCGGCTGGGGTTGAGGGGGTAGAGCGGTCATCCTCTTACCCAATCCCAGTCTTCCCCATCTGTTTGCCGAAGTGTCGTTGGGCAAGATACTGATCCCCCAATTGCCCATAATTTAAAAAAAAAGTGTTGCCCGTAGATGCACTGTATGAATGTGTCTGTGAATGGGTGAATGGCAACAAACTGTACTGTAAAACTCTTTGAGTGGTCATCAAGACTAGAAAAGCACTATATAAATACAGACCATTTACCATTTACTTCCAAAACACAGCTCCACTCACTCAGATGCTGTGGGTTGGACGTTGCTCAAGATATCATAGATTCCAATTATAGGAAAAATGCATATTGGATGTGATAATCAGTCAACCCTTAATATATATCGTTAACCAGGAAGTGGTTTCATGTCCTTCACCAATGTTTTATGCGTTTCCTGCATCTTGTGCCTCTTCTTGGCTGAGGTAGACCTGATTGTGGCTTGGCCATGTGGAGAACATTGGTAGGCCTCTGGCTGCACTCACCCACTCGTAGGGGTGGGGCTAGATTTCCTGCACTGAGAAAAAAAACATTGGTTATGTTAGCCTGGGGTCACCCTTACTGCGGGGGCAGCCAACACACACACACACACACACACACACACACACACACACACACACACACACACACACACACACACACACACACACACACACACACACACGCATATGTGTACTGGTAGTGTATAATTTCAGTGACAGAGCAGTGCGGCTTGGAAAACAGATAGGATTAAACCTGTATGAATAGGCTAAAGACCTCATCCTCATGACTAAAGAAAAACACACACACGCACGCACGCACACACGCGCACACACACACACACGCTGGGTGAAGTAAGAACACTTACTTAACCCAAAGGAAAAACATTCTCCAAAAAACAAAGACACAAAACATTGTACTGCTGTGTTCCTGCCATGAAGAACAAACGTGTAGGTGATGCGAATTTCAGACACTGTTATGGTTAAGATGTAGAAATATAGTCTGTTATCATTATTAGTGAGATATGATGCAGTTTGTACTTTTGAAGTAGTTGGGGGCTACACAGAACAGTGCAGCAGATCCATGGCAACTGGCCGGTCTGACTTAAAGTTGCAGTCTGTAGAATTTAGTGACATAAAGTGGTGAAGTTGCATGTTGCAGCTGAACACCCCTCACCTCATCCTCCTCTTCCAAACAGTGGTAGCCTTCAGTTTTCATAAAAACTCAAAGGCTGTTTAGTTTGTCCAGTTTGGGCTACTACAAGAAACATGGCGGCCTCCATAGAGAGGACCCCCCCTGATGTAAATATAATGTATTTCAATATAAAAATCCCATTCTAGGGTAAATAAAACAATTTGTATAATTTAGATGAAACGCACTCGTGAAAACATCAATAGTTAATAATTTTATATAAAATGTCTGTCAATAGATCCCTTTCACCTAAATCTTACACACTGCACCTTTTAAGAATTTGGTTTGTTTAATTTGATTTTGTCATTATTAGGTTTGAAGAGGTTCTCAGAAGTACAAAAGTCTTAATCAGAGGAACAGAGTAACTGAACGAATAACTGTGTGTCTTCATAAGAGCAATTATGAGAACAGTTATGGACCCAGAATTTACCACTGAGGAGTCACAAGCCTGAAATAGGAAACTGATAGCCAACAACAGAGAAATTTCTATTTGGCGGATAAGACCATAATAAATTGAGAGCAGATCGTATTCCACCAACCTTAGTTTCAAGACACTGAACCAAGATGGAGGGAACTTCAGTGTCAAAGGCCACACTGAAGCCTAGCAAACCAAGAATTAATCTCTCACCCTTATCTTGTTTATAAACAATAAAAGTACAGTAGCCACTGTAGCGTGACACTATGAAAACAGCTTAAGAAGTGTATAGTGCAAGGCCGTAGTCATGATGTGAACATTGGGGGGTGGACCAAAATCTCACAACTCATTAACACTCAAGATACATTTTTATGTATTTAGCTATTTAAAACAATGTTTAATACTGTATTGTAAGTATAATGTGTGCTTGGTAATATAAACATGTTTATGTGTATTTTATATAACTTTATATATTAATTTTATATATTTTTATAAATACAATTACATAAGTATATCAGTATATATAAAACATACATACAAACACATGAAATAGGAGCAGTAAAGTTCAAGATTCAAGACTTTATTGTCATGTGCACACAATTACATTTAGCAGTCGCTGGCAATGAAATGCTTGGGTCACAGGGTCTCTTCCAGCGATGCTCAAAATATTACACAAGCAAAAACTTTAAATAAATATAGAATAGAATATCCCCAAAAAATATATAAAGAAATATACACCTAAAAAAAGTAGTGCAAATATGGTAAGGCAAATATGGTAAGGTGCAGAGTTTAGAGGAATTATGGCAGATTGTAGGAGTTTAAAAGTCTTATGGCCTGGGGGATGAAACTGTCTCTGAGCCTGGTGGTGCGGGCCCGGATGCTGCGATACCGTCGGTCAGACGGCAGCAGGCAGAACAGTTTATTGCTGGTGTGATAGGGGTCTTTAATTATCCGGTTGGCCTTCTTCCTACACCGCTTGGTGTAGAGGTCCTCCATGGATGGCAGCTCCATCCTGGTGATGTGCTGAGCAGATTTCACCACCCTCTGTAGAGCCTTACGGTTCAGGGCGGTGCAGCTGCCATACCAGGCAGTGATGCAGCCAGTCAGGATGCTCTCTATGGAGAGTATCCTGACTGCGGAGGAAGAAGAGCCGCTCTCTGGCCGTCTTCCTGATGGAGTCTGTGTGGTGAGTCCAGGTCAGGTTATCACTGATGTGAACCCCAAGGAACCTGAAGCTGCTGACTCTCTCCACCGTAGTCCTGTTGATGGAGAGGGTCTACTCCTTGTGTCTTCCTGTTGTCCACGATCAGCTCCTTTGTTTTGCTGATGTTGAGATGGAGGTTGTTGTCCTGGCACCAAGATGTTAAGCCGTAGGTCTCTGAGCTTGGTGACGAGCTTCAGGGGCACAATGGTATTGAACGCTGAACTGTGGCAGCATTCTCACATATGTGTCCCTCTGGTCCAGGTGGGAGAGGGCAGTGTGTAGGCTGAGGAAGATAGCATCTGCAGTTGACGTTTTTGGCCTGTACACTGCACGAAAAGCCGAATTTTCGCCACTGCAAACACCTGCAAACTCGCCTAATTCCTGGCAGTTAGTGCCCATTTACAGGATGCGAATTCCGCGTTCGCCCGTGACACAAACGGTCAGAAACATACCCCCGGTATCGCTATGGTGGGGGCTGGGGAGGGGGGAGTGCTGCCGGGGAGTCGTGGAGCGAAGGTGTGATCTAATTAGCATATGAATCGCAGCGCAATTGCTTGTGAGAACTTATCTCACTTCACCATTGGATGAAACCACAGACCTTTGAAACGAAAAGTCACTTGTGATTGGCTGGTAGATCTGTTGCTATTGGTCACCCTGGGTCATTATAATACACACGTGGGTAAACCCTCCCACACAATATTAATAATAATAATAATTAATATATAGTTATTATTACTAATAATTTATATATTAATAAATATATTATTAATTAATATATATTATTAATTATTAGTAAGCCTTTACCAAAAGCACTGCAGTTACTGAAGACTATACATTCATTCATGTGATGCTTGATGTTATATGTTGAACATATTGTAGAGGGAAAAAAACATTTACAAGGTATATGTTGAGTCAAAGCTTTATTTACATACAGCACAAATAATGTAAAAACACAACTGGCCTAGCCAGTGAAAAACTAATCAGGTGAAGCTTGAAATGTCTCTTTGCCGCCTCTGGGTAATAAGTTCTTTGTGGGACTCTGTCCGAATCTGCTCCAGTGTGTAGACGTCTGTGGTGTGTAGCTGTGAGATTCAGTGTAGCTTCCAGTCTTATTTGAAGTGTGGCACACAGGTCGGTGAGCTCCTGGCTGTGGAAGGATGGATCCAGCTGGAAAACAACATGAGTAACATGAATATATTATTAATAAATGGAAATAGCCTCGCTAATTCACCGTTGGAAGATCTACAGCAAAAAAACACAATTACTAAACAGTTACTTACATACAATGGCGTCATTTTCCACACTGCAAATCCGGACTTGCAGCGAGAGTCTCGGCCTAATGTGCAGTGACTGCCTCGTTGTGTGGGGGCTCAGGCTGTGAAAACACAATGATGAAATAGATCAGATAAAGTAAACTTAGACAGTGTATTTTGTACAGCACAGCACGTCTCTTCTTTAATCTTACCCTTGCTCCGGTTCGTGGCGCCGGCCATTTGCCTCAGAGGTGTGAAGAGACGGGCAGTTTCCTATAAAATACAACAGGACAAAAAGTCACGTTTATGAAAAAACTTAACGAGAACAAACTCTTAAGTTTAAGCAGTTAGTACATATTTAAACATGCACTCGTTCTGCTCAAGCACTCGATGCTCTCATCTTCTTTTAGCAATTTTCTCGCTAATCCCACAGTTGTTAACACACTACTCAGATCTAAGAGTTACTTAGCAGTTAGCAATGGCTTCTCTCTGTAGCTTAGCTCTTACCGTAATTTGTGGATTGTGTGCCTGTCTTTTCCGCTTCGACTCGTCCACACTGGGCCCGCGGCTTTACTTTCCAACACACTCATCCTCTCCTCCAGGGAAACAGTGTCGTGTCGACTTCAGCAAGTTTTTTACACCGAAAACAGAGTCACTCATCGGACCACGCAAAACAAGAGCCGGTAGTTTCATGTCTGCAGGAGACAGACGCTTCATTCACGAGGCTGTGATTGGACCAGCCCTCTACCGCGTTGACGTTAACGACTGACGTGGCATCTTCAGGAATGGACGTATTCACGAGCTGAGTGTGACGTTTTCAGAGTTAAACTTCACAAATTACCTTTTCACTTTTGAAGCAGCGGTTATAACAGTTTTTAAATTGTACTTTACATTTATATGGGATGAGTATGTGACTAAGGACCAGTTTATTCTTTCTGGTGTTAAGTTAATGTACTTACATGATTCTTGCTGTTCATAGTTGAATGCACTTATTGTAAGTCACTTTGGATAAAAGTGTTGAGTGTTTTAATGGAATACTGAGAAAGTTTAATAACAACAATAGGACAATTGAAGTTCAAATTATGAGGCAATTTCAGCAGAGTCAACAGCCTAGCATGCCATGGACATGTGAATATGGTGCTGAGGTTGCCAGTATTTTGGGAGGACAAATGGTTGGAACTTTGACACGCGATGACACAACTGATTTATGTGAAGCACAGTGTTTTGGTGTCAGCAGAAAGACTTCTCTTAGAAAACTGTACAGCCACTCTCTCCATTCCAACGTATTATCTTGGATGAGCTTGACAGGCAAATGTTGAAATAAATTGCACTGTTTCTAATTTTTTTCATAGCATTGACCTTTGCTCATGGTATACAATGTAATTCATTATAGCACACCTACTTACATAAGGGACATCTATATAAGCTACAATTTCAGATTTTATATTTATTTGAAGCCTGGTGTACTTACGCCAGATATTTTAGTTAGTTAGTACCTTTTAGAAACTATCCTGATTTGCATTTGTAAAGCTCACAGCATTGTAATTTATATGTGAAAGCCTCCTCTAGGCCTAGGAGCAGGGGGGTCACCTGCCAACATTCTCAGTCTTGTAAAACTGCCAGAAACTGGAACCCCACGTCAATTCCCGGCAGTTCCTGGCAGTTTTCTGTGCTGCCTGCAGATTCCTGTGAACAGCCGTTAACCTGAAATTCCACCGAAATTTGCAGCGACACTAACTGACACAAATTCTTCTTTTCATGCAGTGGTAGGCAAATTGAAGTGGGTCCAGTGAGTCAGGGAGGGAGGAGGTGATGAAAGATTTGACTAACCGCTCAAAGCACTTCATGATGGTGGAGGTGAGTGCTACTGGTCGTTTAGGCAGAGGGTTTCGGTTTTCTTAGGAACAGGAACAATGATGGTCCGCTTGAAGCATGTGGGGACTACAGACTGGAGCAGTGACAGGTTGAAAATGTCTAGGAACACATCTGCCAGCTGATCTGAATACACCTTGAGAGCTCGACCAGGGATGCCATCAGGTCCAGGTGCCTTGCGTGTGTTAATCCGCTTAAGTGATCTCCCACATCTGCCCTGGATATTACATTGGTGCAGCGGTCCTCCTGGGCCTCTTGTACCTCCACAGCCGGGGTGTTGCTCGCAAAGCAAGCATAAAAGTCATTCAGTTCATCTGGGAGAGATGCACACACCATCTCAGCACTGCTGGTCTTTCTTTTGCAGTCTGTGATGGTTTTTAGTCCAGCCCACATGTTCCTTGTGTTGGAACCCTGGTAGTGAGACTCCACTTTGCCCCTACACTGTCTATCGGAGCGAGTACCTGGATTTCCTGTACTCCTCCAGATCACCTGAGTTGTAGGCGTCGGTCCGTGCTTTGAGTTTGGCATCGATGTCATCATTAATCCAGGGCTTCTGGTTTGGGAATGTTCGTACAGTAATCCTTGGTACGACGTCATCGATGCATTTGCTGATGCAGCAGATGACCGCGTCCATGTATGTGTTGATGTTGTTGTCCTTGAACACAGACCACTCCTCAGTGCTAAAGCAGTCCCGTAGAGCCGAGTTTGATTTGACAGACCACCACTGAATGGTCCGAGTCACCGTTCTGTCACGTTTGAGTTTCTGCCTATAGGAAGCAGAACTGAGACGTGATCTGATTTGCCGAATGGGGGGCGAGGGAGGGCCTCATATGCATCCCGGAAGGGAGTGTAAACATGGTTGATTGTGTTCTCACCACATGTATGACAGCTGATGTGTTGATGGTATCTCGGCAGGACTTTCCTCAGCTTGGTGTTGTTAAAATCACCGGCCACAATAAACGCAGCCTCCTGTCGTTAACCGCATGCAGCTCGTCCAGTGCCTGATTAGTGTCGGCATGTGGTGGAATATACACCGCTGTTATAACGACCGATTTAAACTCCCTCGGGATATAGTAAGGTCGGTATCTGATCATGAGGTGCTCCTGGTCCGGAGAACAGCCCAAGAAAGAATCTCCACATCTGAGCACCACAGATTGTTCACCATGCAGCAGACACCTCCTCCCTTGCTCTTCCCCGAGTTTATTGTCCGGTCCTGGCGGTGAATGGAGACCCCTTCGGTAACAATGGAGGAGTCCGGGATCGAGGGGTTGAGCCAAGTCTCTATGAAAGCAATAACGTTACAATACTTAATGTCCCGTTGAAAAACCATCCTGCTCCGTAGTTCGTCCAGCTTAATATCCAGAGACTGAACATTAGCAAGAAGAATACTCGGTAGTACTCGGACTAGGACGCCGGCCCACGACCCTTATTTCCTTTGTCGCCTCCGTGCTCAAGGAACAACAGGTAGACACCGCCATGGGTATTCCCCTTTGTTTGCTGGTGGCGGTGAAAAAGTGTTTTCCACCGTCGACCTGATATGCAGAAGTTGTTCTCTATCATATTGTATGATAGGGCTTGCTTGGTCATTGTGCACAATGCAGAATAAAGCAGAATATATCAAATAAAAAACTGAAAAAAGAGCAGAACTGTGGGGGAGCTTGAGACACGGCAGCCGTCCTCGGCGCCATCCTACTGATAGATGTAAGATTGTGGATGGCAAGCAGAAACAAGCCTCAAATGGATAACGAAAAGGGTCTTTTGAATGGCAAGTTCAGCTTCAAAGCCAAGCGAGATGGTTCTCTCGACAAGACCCAAATAATATGCATTTACTGTCGATGTGAAATGAGTTATCACCAGAGTACGTTGAGGCTTAGATACCACTTGCTGGCCAAGCATACAGCTGATGCAGAGAGCCCTCCTCCCCCTCGCCAAAGGCAGACCACGCTGAATAGTTTACAATGGAGATACATGAAGAACTCCACAAGCAACAACCTTTCAACAGTGATAGCAAAATGGGTGGCTACAGCTTGTAGGCCAACTAACATTGTCAATATTCCCATCTGTTGTTTCTTGTTGGGCTTGAGTTTGCCATGTTATGCTTTCAGCATATTTTTTGATCACGCAGTACCTTTGAGGGTATTCTGGAGAATATTCTGGATGGTATTTGTCTTTTTTTTTTTTATTGCTGCAAAAATAATAAACATAAATTTTGTATAAAGCAAGCATATTTATCCACTCCCATGTTGATAAGAGTATTACAAACTTGAAAAAAAATCCCTTTGAGGTACATTTAGAACACCATGGGGATGTGTCCCCCCCAATGACTATTATGACTACTGCCCTGGTATAGTGCTGTTTTCGCTGTGTGTCATGCTGCTGTATGTCAGTACACACACAGTGCATGAGACTGCAAGCTCCAGCATCTGGCAGTTGTTTGAATGTTATCTGCTTGTGTGGAGGTTTGGACAGTGTTTGGGTTTCCACTGTCCAAACTCAAGTGGAGTTTAAGTTAGATTAATAGACTTTTCTGGATTGGTGCGATATACCACTGTGGAGGGGGCTGGGAGAGCACCGCCACCTGTACGAGAGGATCAATCAGCGCAGGTGAGAGCTGTTAGCTGATTGATCCTCACCTTTAAAAGGCAGCAGTGGAGCTGCCTCTGGGAGACATACACAGAGACACAAGGACCTGAAGAGACTGGAGACAACAAAGCTCCAAAGCTTAGATACCAGCACTTTCTGCTGGCAAGTTTAGGTTGACTTTTAATTACGTTTGCACAGTGTGAATAAATATAGATGCTGTAAAGCGACACCTTTGTCTCTGGCTGTGTGTGGGAGAACCCCGTGGCATGGTCAATTGCCACAACCACATCTCACAGTAGTTCCCCAAAAAGATGGGTGAATGTACATTAACAGCATTATAAGACCATAAGAAATAAAAACTGTCAGTCACCTCTCGATGTCACTCACTACATCTCCCTTAAATGATGTATCTGTTTATAGCTCTCCATTTCTATTAGTGTTAAAACACAAGCTGTAGCCACATTCTTACTGCAGGTCCTCTATTATCATTAATACTCTTGTTTTATAACCTTTTTCTTCTGTGTCAAATGTGGCCTCCCTCCTGTCTGTGTGCCTGTGTCTATATGTTTGTTTGTTTGTTTGTCCTTAGGGTTTTTCAGTGTTGTGGGAAAACATTAATTAGAAAGCTGCTAACAGGGCACACTGTAAACAGGCCCTGGAGGGGGGCTGATTAGACAGATGTAGGATTAGTGTAGGGTATCCGTGCTGTAGTCAGGTGGAGTTAGAGAGTGGAATCAGGTGCAGGGCATTTTTACCAGCAGTTGTCCGAGTATCCGCAGTCTTTTCCTTCATCTGTAACACAACTAAAAGTGAAACAAGTTTGGTTAATTTTCTTAAATTAAAAAGAAGAGTGCTAGTGGACAATTCTGGTTCATTCAATTCCAGATTTGACCAATTATATATCAATAATAAATGTATAATGTATCAAACAAAATAATGTTACATATTAAAACGCTTGCCAATAAAGGAAGAGATTGTGACTTTTGATGTGCTATTATGCTCTTAATGTGAAAGTGCAGGAATTGGTTGTATTGATGGTAACTTGCAAATAACAACTGAGAGGTACAATTAATTGCAGTGTATGGGCAGATGTTTAGTTTAGAGGATTTAGTACATTGTGTTAAAGTAGAAAATGAGAGCAGCAGAGCAGTGAGTATGACATCCCTGTTGTACTTATTAAATTAGTGCTGCAAACAACATGTTAACATGAAGGATGTGTTGACTTTGTAATAACAGCATCAGCACACTATAGTTCTGAATGGCAGCAGATTAAAAAAGCAGGTGGGATCATTATTAAACCATGATCAGGGCTCCAGTAATCAAGCTGTGATAGGACCCAGTCAGTCAAAGAGAGTTTCCTCTTCATGTCATTGCACACAGATCCATCACTTAATCATCCCTCAGACTCCATCATCTCTCTACTTTCTACTAAGAAGGTTTAGAGTGAAGCTCTCCACAAATACACAGAGACATGATGCCCCAAAATTGTATTGCTTACAACACAGCAATTGCAACACATCCGATATTTGACTAATGAATTTGTTTGTTTCGATAATAATGAAGCAATAGTTCAAGAACTCGTCCAAAACATTTATTACATTCATTTGATATTGAGCTTCTCCTCGCATTGTTTCTGCCTCCTGTAAACCTGTTCTCTTGACATTTTTCATTTACACCGTGTTTTAAGCCTAAAAGTCCACTACCAGAAGTAGCAATGCTAATGCACATCCCATGTGCGCCCTTGGGCGAGAGCTTGTGTGCAGTGTGTGCGTGTTTCCGGTGTGTGCACACGGACCTGAAGATGGTTCCGAGGAGGATATGAGAGGACATTTAGACTTAAAGCATCGTTTGAGTCAAATTTGAATTTCGGGGCTTCCGTACACTTGGCTAACACCATATGAGCAGTTTTCTATTGTGTTATTACATCTTAAGAAGGGGTCACCAGTTACTTCAATTGTATTAGATTTGGCTGCAACACTATTTACACCTGAACTTCAGTTCCTGCACCCATTTCAAATTAAAAGCACTCCAGCGTTTCTGCTGACTGAATCCATTCATTCCAACCATCTGCAGCACAGCCGCCATTAATAGAAAATTGTTCCAAAGAAAAGCTCATAGCTTGTTCTTTAGGTTCTACAGAGTCGCCACTGCAGAGGGCTGGGTGATATGACCAAAAATGTAAATATCGATAACTATCAGCATAAAAGTCACATTATTTCTTTCAACTTTATTGGTAAACATTACTAGATAAAGTAATTTTTTTTACCAAGCAAGCACCTTTCCTTGGCTCCTTTTTTGAGTTGATTGTGCTGACCTTTAGCTTCCCCTACATACAGAGGCTGCTCTTCTCCCCACAATGTGAAACAGCACTTTATCGCTCTGCAAGTTGGCTAATGAGGGGTCTCAATTGCTAATCTCTGCTCACAGCAGAGGGACTAGCTGAGTACTCATTATAACCGATGAGAAAGGCTTCCTGCTCCTCATTTTTCACTAATAGCCTCCTCACTATCTGACATGATTGACCAGCTGACCTCTCACACCTACAGTCCTCCCTTTCTATGCAGTCAGTGCTGACTCATAAATTACCTTGCCAAACCCCACAGACGGATTTGGCTATTTTACTGATGCAGGTTCTGCAGTGTTTGCCTAGGTTTAATGGAGCAGTAGCCCTCACTTTTTCTGCTCCTCTCCTCTCTTTCTTTCCTTTGTATATCCTCATCTTCCACCTCTCCTCTGACCTTTCTTGAATGTTGAATAAGGTGTGGTGTCAAGAGAGATTATCTCTGGCCTTGTTCAGACCAGGTATTTACATCCATCTCAGGTGATCCAAGAACAAGTGGATCGCTCTAAGTACAGATGAAAAGATAATCCAGGACACAATGAGGACGCAGATCTGATCACTCAGAGCAATCAGATCTGGGCTTTGTTTGGCGTCATTCTTTTAGCAGTGGGAATGCAAATTTGTCCATGGAAACACTGAAAGACTACCTAATCAGCGTATGTCCTCCATGTAATTGTAAGTGTGCGTGTACTCGTTAGCAAACATTACAAATAATGTAAGTTAGGTTTGTCCACAACCTCAGACAATGACAAAAGCCCCTACAGAGCAATATTTTGACTGCTAAATCATCTTGCATGATTTGGTTTGCCAGGAACACGTAAAGAAGTTGACCCAGTCTGTATTGTTTTAAATTCTTTTTTTAATTTCTTGCAGACTAGGCACAGGAATTTCTGCCTTATGTCAATTAAAAACAACAACACTTCTGGTCTTTGCGAACATAAATGGTGTGTATGTAAAGGATCACTAGAAGGTGGACCGCAGTGGAAGCCGTCCCGTACGGACCCGGACCTACAGTCAAAACAGAAGGTTATGATTTAAAAACCTGACGGGGCGCTTCTATTTGTAACCGGCGCAGCTTTTGTAGTCTTTACGGTAATAGTTTAGCGGATGAGGAAACGCACAGACCAATTGCATGCGAGTTAAGCCATCCCATGTGATACTACTCAGCCAATCAAGTCTGTGCATTCCAGGCGGTAAACATTCGACTCTACAGTGCGGACAGATGAGAGAGTTAGAGGCAAGTTACACATGAAGAGACGGTAGAAAGAAAAAGAAAGATAGAGATACAGGTAGAGAAAACAAAGGGAGAGAAACAGAGGAGTGAGACGGAGAAAGGGAGAGAAACAGAGGAGTGAGACGGAGAAAGGGAGAGAAACAGGAGTGAGACGGAGAGAAACGGAGGAGTGAGACGGAGAAAGGGAGAGAAACAGGAGTGAGACGGAGAAAGGGAGAGAAACAGAGGAGTGAGACGGAGAAAGTTGAGAAACAGGAGTGAGACGGAGAAAGGGAGAGAAACAGAGGAGTGAGACGGAGAAAGTGGAGAAACAGGAGTGAGACGGAGAGGGAGAGAAACAGGAGTGAGACGGAGAAAGGGAGAGAAACAGAGGAGTGAGACGGAGAAAGGGAGAGAAACAGGAGTGAGACGGAGAAAGGGAGAGAAACAGAGGAGTGAGACGGAGAAAGGGAGAGAAACAGAGGAGTGAGACGGAGAAAGGGAGAGAAACAGGAGTGAGACGGAGAAAGGGAGAGAAACAGGAGTGAGACGGAGAAAGGGAGAGAAACAGGAGTGAGACGGAGAAAGGGAGAGAAACAGAGGAGTGAGACGGAGAAAGGGAGAGAAACAGACGAACAAAGTGGGGGAGTGGGATATAAGAGGGGAAGAAAGTGATTCTAAAACTGTTAAATTGTTAAGATGTGTTGAGATTTATTATCTGTAAAATTGGTTGAGACTTTTGAGTCAAGATGTGAAACAGAAAAAGGGAAATTCAAGCTTTTGCTCCCTTTATTTTATTTTTCTGAAGTTAAGCCCTTTATTTGAACATGCACAATTTTCACATTTTATTTATTTTCTCTTATTTTGAAATGCAGTCCTACTTTTATTTAGTTAATGAGAGAACATTATACATATCTGCAATCATACATATATGTTCAGTTCTATGTTACGTGACAATAAATATTGTCAAAAAGTTTTTGAATCGTACTGAATTCATTTGATTTGACAGTCAGGTATTTAGTACATGCAGATGTTGATACAACTACTAGGCTACTTAAATATATATCACACTAAATAGTTAGACATTATGATCTTCCAGACCTTTGCTTCAAGAAATTTTCTCTAACTGGACCTCTTTAAATTTTAGTTGAATACCCCTGCTCTACTGTATCAAAGTGGCCCCGCCTGGCCCCCCTTGGCAGGGCCACGGCACTGAGGCGCATTAATGCGCAGGTCAACAAGTGACTCTGCTCCTCTGTTGTTTTCTAATCACTCACACATACAACTGATCTTTATAAAAACCTGCTGGATTCATATTTATGTTCCCGGATAAACAGGGCGTCGCTTGAAGATAAAACACTGTGCTGCGTCTTAACCCTGATGTCCTGACTGTGCGTCACAAGCATAATGTCAGGTTTAGTTAAAGCAGGAAGCAGGTGGACCTAAAAATGCGGAACAAAAGGTGTAGGGAAACAAAAGGTGTCCTTTAATAAAAAGCAGGGTTCTTACAAAAACAAAAAAGATCTAAAAATAAAATAACTCAAGACGGGCTGACAGCAAAAACAAGGTAAACACCAGGATACACTAGGAACTCACATAAGAGGTAACTGGAGGAAAGACGACGGGGTGGAGAGACCATGTAAATGACGACCATGAACGACAACCGACAAAGACCAAGGGAAGCACAGAGAATTATATACACAGGTAATGCAGGGGTAATAGGAAACACATGAGGAACTGGTGCAGACAATCACAAGGGCTGGAAACAGGACAAAGACAGGAAGTCAAGGTGGAAAACACACAAGGAGCAGAAACTACAAAATAAAACAGGAAACAGAACTCACCGAGAAAACATTAATCCAAACACAAGGAGACACAGGATAAGGCAAAATAATATAATAAACTCTATAATAAAAATGAAAACACCTCATTTCAGAAGGCATAAGATCCAAAACTGAAAAGTCCAGAGTACAAATAAGCCCATAATCATGACATATAATATTCATTATTTTTAAAAAATTTTTATAATAATAAGCACCAGAAAGGAATAAAAGAAAGGAAAAATAATTAACACCAGAAAACAGGCACTTTCTCTCGACAAAGATAAAGGGCAGGGGCTTAATGATAAATAATAAATAAAATAAATGATAACAAATTGTGTGAAACAATTTCTGAGAAAATGTTAACTTTTCTCATTACCATACACAGTGGTAATGGGAAATCATGAATTCATGAATCATGAATCATGACAATTCAAGAAACAAAACAACAGACTGTCATTGAGAAACTCCCTGTTTCTACAGACTAATTTCACTTCACAATGACAGGTCACCACCTCACAGTCTCACTCTGATAATATCAGGACATCCTGATTTAGAATTTCAAAGCAAAAGCCCTTGGAAGTATTTTATTTTCACAGTTTTTCCTCTAAATTCAGATGATACTTAAAACAAACTACCTAATTCCACAGATTAACTTCCCTTCACAATGACAGTTCACCACCTTGGATTTTCATAGAGACAATATCAGGACAATCTGATGTAGAATTTGGTTGTGGCAACAGAGAAGGAGATTCATATGGCACTTGATAATAATGAGGTCATTGGAAAGATGGCAAAGTGCAGTGAATTACTGAGCTGCCTACTTGTTTAGTAGTCTGGTAACCGTTACATCAACAAATAGGGTTAGTCTATACAAAATTAGAGGTCTGGTAATTTGCATGAAAAGGGTGGCCTGGAAAGGAGTCAAATTCCTGGCCTGAATTATTGCCCCAGTCTACCCCTGCTGAACACAAATGCATAATGTTTACAACTGTGGTACCAAATTATGATTTTAATGAGAAGTCCAACCCTGTATAGTGCACATTTCTTTATCTGCATCTAATTTTATAGATGCACTTCTGTCCTCCTCAGTTGACCTTGACCCAAATCAAGATGTTGAAACATTTTTAAATACAGATAGTATATGTGCGCCCTAAAGAGAGCAGAGAGAAGGTGAAATGCTTAACTGACTGTGCACCTTGAGAAGAAGACTGGGATCGAACCGCCAACCTTCTAGTTAGAGGACGGGCACTTCACATAATATAATATAATACACAAAGAAAACATCAAGATGAATATTACATTATATTTCTGTCAAATGATTCTACATTCCAGACATCTAACAAGTAAGAGATACAGAAATACCAAAAGCAGAGACCTGAATGAACATAAAGATGAATTTTTCAAATATCAGTTTCATGTAAAAATTTGCCCACATTCGCAACTTAAATTAATTTCTATTATGGTTCAAAGTTTTGAGTTATTGAGTTTAATTTTTTCTCATTTAATTTGAATTATCTCTACTTTAAGATATGTTTTCTTATTATATCAAAGACATCAGTTTATAGTCAATCTTTATGTTTTTGACTGTTCAATAGTGATATCATAAATCTAATCAGAAACAGTATTATTAATAATATTAATGTTAAATGAATATTTTTCTTCAGCCTTGTCAGACAAATCGTCTTATTGTCTATAAATGATCCCAATAATCACATGGCAGCTTTACCTCACGGATATACTCACCATATTCCCTATATCATTCAGCTTTCAGTTGTTTGCTGCAGCTGTTCAAAAATGTGCTCCTGCTCTATGCTGTGAGGAAGTTGACCCATTCAACAGTGTTTTATGTCTTGCACTCCTCTGATATTTGTTGTTAATTTCACACTCCTAATTTTAAATCAGGCTTTTCAAGCAGGAGCTTAGGCTATGGTGCATGGCAGAAGGAGTCAGAGATGAATGAACAGTGAGGCAGAGAACACAGCACAAGGGCAACTCTGATTTAATCCCAGCCAACCTTGAACATGCAGTGACGTGTGTGTGTGTGTGTGTGTGTGTGTGTGTGTGTGTGTGTGTGTGTGTGTGTGTGTGTGTGTGTGTGTGTGTGTGTGTGTGTGTGTGTGTGTGTGTGTGTGTGTGTGTGTGTGTGTGTGTGTGTGTTTCATGAGAGAGAGCGGAGGAGAGAGATAGGGAGAGAGCTTGTGTGTGTATAGTTGATGATAGTAATTTTCTACACCAAATACGATCAACTGCAAATTTTAGTGTGTTTATTAATTTCACTCAGGATGACACTTCTCAGCAGCACTTCTCCTTTGCAGCTTAAAGGTGGCAGTTAAAGGATATTTGTCACATCATGACCAACATAAGCAGCTCATCCTGTGAGCAATGAATGCAGTACATTTCTAAACCCATATTTATAAAATAGGAGGGGATCCTTCTAAGCTAATGAATGGACAGCAGAGAAGTGAATTGTACTGCAGCAGTGGTTTGTAGTGGTGTTCAGTACTTATTAAACAATTCTAAAAGGAGTGTTTCTTTATGCAACTCTCTTAGGTCTTACAAAAAATGATCTTGTATATCTAAGTGTCTAAGAACTTAATTTACCGTGTCTGTCTACAGAATTCTCTCTTTCTCGCTTTCAGTATACTTTTACACAGTGCAAGTGTACATTAAGATATATTGTTTACATAGAACTAAAACCCAAACTAATGAAAGCAAACACACCTTATAGCAGCAGCTTATTAACTAATCTGCCAATTATGTTTTTGGTTGCCAAAATAGTTTCACATTAATTTTCTAACAACAGACTAATTGATTTATTAATAATTTGTTGCAACGCTATATAGCTGTTATATAGAGGGAAGAGTTGGACAACTGTCTATGTAGATGACGGTCTGTTTTGTACAGGGTTCTGGATAATAAACCTGTGAGTAATAGGTGGAGATAGGGATGCATTGGCATTTAGTAAGCAAGTGCAGTGCCCATTGTAAATCTGTCTGTTTGGAATTTCCTATTTGCTTAAACTGTTGTAATGCTGGTTTTCAATTCAATTTAGTTTTATTTGAATAGTGCCAAATCACAACATACATTTTCTCAAGGCATAGTCAGGTTGAGACCTTATAATATTATAGAGAAACCCAATAGTTCCCACAATGAGCAATCACTTTGGTGACAGTGCAGAGAAAAAAACTACCTCATTAACTGGGAGAAACCATCTGCTTTGACCTGTTGAGGTGAGCGGAGAAAAAAAGGGAGAAACTACTACTACTACTTTTCCTTCCAGGGAAAGGTTCTCCCACCCATGACCTGACTATTACCTTTGACAACTCCGTGTTAGCCCCCACCCAGACTGCTAGGAACATGGGTGTGACACTTGACAGTCAACTCTCCCTTACTGCCATCCAACCTCTGCAGCTCATCCAGAATGCAGCAGCTCGACTGGTCTTCTACCTACCTAAGTTCACTCACAGTACTCCGCTCCCTTCACTGGTTACCAGTGGCTGCCCGCATCCGCTTCAAGACACTAGTACTTGTGTACCGTGATGCGAACGGATCCAGCCCAGTCTACATCCAGGACATGGTCAAACCTTACACCCCAGCCCATCTACTCCACTTTGCATCTGCCAATGGGCTTGCTGCTCCCTCACTGCGAGCTAACCACCCAAAAAACTGGGTGGTTTGAAGTCCTGGCTCCCAAATGGTGGAATAAGCTCCCTATTGACATCAAGCCAACAGAAAAACTACATATCTTCTGCCGCAGAATAAAGACCCACCTCTCCGATGACACCTTGGTTAAGAAGATGATGTCTAACCATCGTCAACTCTGATGTTTAAAAAAATATATATATTTATAAATATATTATAACAATAATAATAATAAAGTTTAGTTGCGCTTATATATGGCACTTAGATGTAGCACTTGTGGTTTGGCTTTTTTAAGGCAAATTGTACTTACATGATTCTTGCTGTTCTGGGTTTGTACCCTCACGGTTGAATGCACTTACTGTAAGTCGCTTTGGAAAAAGGCGTAGGCTAAATGATATGTAATGTAATGTAATATTTTGAAATTAAATCATATTAATAATGTAGAGTTATTAACATGTAGTAAAATAAATGGGGGGGGGGTAGAGAGACAGAGAGAGAGAGAGGAGTGCTCAGTGCATGATGGGAGTTCCCCCAGCAGTCTAGGCCTATAGAAGCATCACTAAAGGATGGTTCAGGGCTCACCTGATATTTGTCGACTCACTCTTTCCATTCCCTTCATCCATTGACCCTTCTACCGCATCCCTCCCTCTACTCATCCCTACCCACATGTCCCTCATCCTTTCTTTTTCAGTTTGGTGCATACCTCTCACGTGTCTCATTCTAGGTACTGGTCGGGGGCCATGTAATAAACTCAAGTCGAATGATGAAGACAGAACACTCAAACTGAGTTGCAATCTGCCTGGTCACCAGTGCATCCTCCTTGACCAGCCTAGCAAACACATGTTCACCCCAACCCCTTTCCTCAGCGTCCATTCATTTCTCATCAAAATTCAATATTCATTCAGACCTTTGAATTACATGTTTTTGTGACAAGGTCCTTGCTAGTGAAGATGGGTTACTGGGGACAGGACACAGTAAAAGGTCCTATAATGCTCCGGTGTGTCCACCTTTTACAGTCGTCCTGAAAGCTGCAGCAGCAACACCCACTCTAAATATCTCTGGAGAGGCTAAGAGCTTTACACTACCATGCCAAAGATACCCCAATCTGTGTTTGCGTGTGTGCATGCATGTGTGTGTGCTTCTAGCCAGCAGCACTTGTGAAAGCTGTAGAGGAGTCCACTTGAAAAGTGATGCTTTTAGAAGGAAGTAGTCAGCCATTTTGACAATATGCCTAATACATATTGCCGTCAAAGACACACACACACACACACACAAACACCTCGCAGACACAAGCTGGTGTAGACAAAAGCATCATTTTTATGCCACATACAGTGACACACACAAGGCACAGGAAAGCAGACACACACCCACTCACACAGACACACACTGAGGTCAGATGAGTTTTGACTAGACTTTCCACTGGCAAGGCATCATGGGATTAGATCATATGTTTAACAGATTGTCTTTGGCCTTGATATCCCCCCACCCACATATCCCTATGTCACATTGTTTCACCTGTCTGAAAGCCTGTGGTCGGGCGGCTGTTTACTCATCTTGTCTGCATTTAGATGAAAGGAACAAAGTGCTTTATTAGAACATGGGGTGGGCTGTCAAGAGCTCTTATGAGGCAGCTCATTGCTGTGTGTGCGTGAGTGCATGAGTGTGTGTGTGGGGGGGGAGGTATGTGTACTGTAACTTTAGAGTCTCAGAGGAGATCACAGGGCTCCAACATGAGGCCTTCTAGTTTAGAATATTTGTTAGCTTTGACAGTCAAAATATTTAAGAATAAAATCACGTCTTACTGAGACACTTACCTACTGCTTCAATTGTATATGCCACATCGAACGAAACTGCTGTGAGGCATCTGTGATAGAAAAAATAAGTCTTCACACAGCTGTCAAACAGCCTTTGACTGAGGGCTGATGGAATAGAAGTACTTATTAAAACTTGATCAATCAGGGAGAAATGAGATGAACAGTACAGGTCAACACTTATAATGTCAACATTCCTGTTTTGCCATCCCATACTTACTACATGTCAAAATAAAGTTAGTCTTCATGGAACCACATCACATCCATTTACATCTTCGTCGGTGACTTCTACGTGTGTTTCACCACCTTTTCACCGGGAGATAATTGTTTTCTTTTGGTTTTTTTTCAACTGCTGTGTTCTCACAAATCGACTTCTCCTGGATTTCTACGGACATTATACAAGGTAGCCAGGTAGATAAAGTCCACAGAAACTGCGGAGCCTCTCACTCGGACATTTGCGTTCACACATGCACCTCCTCTGGAGTAAATACAGAGGAACTGCGGAGTTCAGTGCATTTCTGAAAGCAACTATAGTGTGTAACTATGAGACACTTGAATTTTTCTCAGAGAAGATATGTGTAAATCATGACAGTCATCAGTTGCTATGATAACTGCCAATGGGTAGTGGGCTGCTGGACACTAGCTATGCTAGAAATATACAAAAACCATTGCTTTATTTTTATTTTTTGCAGTGTGTCCAGGTTGTGTGATGTATTGGTAAAAACTTAAATTGGATTGGTCAGACCTGAGTTTGTAGAGCTCACAGCATTGACAAAAAGTAAGTAAGAAGAGTTCACTGGTTACCCTGGAAAGTCCTTGCTTCTTTGGACCAAGGCAGTAGGAACCTGTTGACACTATGTTCTGTGGGTATTTCAAGGAACTACATTCAGGTCAAAGTGGGAAACTCTTGAGCATGTTAAATATTATTGTGCAAATGGTGGATGCGTTGGTAGCTGTGTGTTTGTGTTTGTTACATGCTCTCCTGACCTTTGACTCATTGTGTTGAGGACTCCTGCTATAAAGTACAGTGACATTTTTACCCTGGATGAAAAAGGACGTTTTTGGCTCAGCCACTGCAGTAAATAACAGTCTTGATGTTACTTTGTATACAGTATAATTATCCTCCTGATCAAGACCTAGACCACAGTCCTTTATTCACTCAAAAATACATCTGTATAATGAGAACAAACAGGGTAAAGGATATAAATAAACAGAAAGTGTTTGCTCTCTTTTTCTCCTCCCCCATCAGGAATGATCTACACTACTGATGTGCTGGACCGAGAGACCAAGGATTCGTATTGGCTAACTGTGTATGCCAGCGACCATGGTGTGATTCCCCAGTTCACTACTATCGAGGTGTTCGTCCAGGTGGAGGATATTAATGACAATGCCCCACTGACCTCAGAGCCACTGTACAGACCCTCAGTGCCTGAGAACTCTCCACGTGATGTTTCTGTAATCCAGATTCAAGCCCAGGACCCTGATACCGCGCCCCCCGCTGCTGCTGACAGGCTTAACTACCGCATAATCAGTGGAAATCCACAGAACTTCTTCATCATCAACAGCCGCACCGGTAAGAAGGATCATGAATTGTCCTTTAAACATCTCAAACTTGTGTTGCTTGCTTGACAGACCTCTAACATAAAAGAAAGGAAAAATAATTAACAGCAGTAAAGTCAATATTTCTAAATTATATATAAGCCACACATGAACAGTAATAAAGCAAATTCAGTCTTCTTGAAACAGGGCTCATTAGTGCCATGTAATAATTCTTGCGTAGTCTCCACAGCATATCAAAGAAGCAGTCAGGATTATAATGCACATGTATTATTCACAATGTAGAAAGGGAAGATAAAACTGGTAGTTAAAAGCATTTTATTACTCAAATAGGTCATTAAGGGGGCCTATCCATTATCTTTTTTATTTCTTGAGTTATTGTTTTATCTATTCTCTGTGTAACCTGCGTTGTGTAGACAAGCAAGTTCTGAACCCCGACTCTGATCTCACATGGCTTTGCTAGCAAGGAGGCTAAAGCCAATGGGTGCTTGTGCCTGTAGCACGTCTCTTGTGATGTCAGAGAGTTCCTCACTGCACAGCACAGAATCCACCTATTGCTTTTCGTTTGATTATTCAGGAAAATTAATCACATTTTTGACTGCTTGAACATACTGAAATTCTTTAAAGTCCACCAGAAGTGGCTGAGCTAGGACATTAGCATTTCTGATGGTCCCTGAATGCACCTCATCGGAAGATATCAGCAGACATTTAGGCTTTAAAACACGGTGTAAATGACGCCGTTTCGAGTTGATTATGAATGTCGGGGCTTGTGGACACTTGGATGTGACCAGACATACTAACACTCTGGATAAAGAAAATCTAAAGCATGTATATCAATCGTCCTATTAAGTATATTCTGTTATATTTCGAGTTTTACTTTGTTGATCTAGCAATGGTTAGCTAGCCAGAAAAGAAGCTGGCTAGCTAACAGGTAGTTAGTAAGGTACATATTTCTCTTTCTCACTAGTAATGGATTGTAAAATAAGACTTACATTCATTAGACGTGCAAAAGCAGCTGTGTGAAATGAGTGGTAGTTGTTCCGTAGTGAATACATACTGTATGGGTCATTTTGACCCATGTGTGTAAAAGTGATGTAGAAATGCAAAATTTACATTTGTTTATAAAGTAAGAAAGGAAAAAGGAAAATAATGATTTGTGGTAATCAAAAACAAGTTAATTGGGGAATACCTTAATACTGAATGATGATATTCATTCACTGCAAAAATATAGAAAATAAAAACTGAGCCTGGTCAGTTTTGACCCATGTTGTGTATCAAAGGGTTAACTGCTCCAACTGCTAACTCAGGGTCAAAGCGCCACTTACTGATTCGCCATGAAAAAGGAAGTTTATTTTAACTTCACTGCACATTGTCCAATCAGCCCCAAATTGCTCAGGCTTCATCAGAGCCCCGACCTGAACATATCTATTACTCTGTATGTAGTGATAGCGCCACCTACTAGCAACAAGAAGTAAGCCTCGCTTTACAACTTTAATTCAACTGTGCGAAGGCCCTATTGAGATGGAAATGATTATTATTATTATTATAATTATTTTCTTTTGGGAGCTTTTTCAGGGCCTAGACATGCCCAAAAACTCATGAAACTTTTCAGGGAATTCAAGCTTCTTCAGTAAACAAATGCACACTCACAGTCTATGTGTCCACACTCCAGACCAGCTAGAGGCAGTAATGCATCAAATCGTTCTTTGCCAACCGCCAAAAAAGCCAGAAGAAGAGGTAGTAAACATACGCCAGATGCCACCTCAGACTGGCTTGTCCACTCTCGACATCTTTAGCAATATGGCGATCCAACATGGCGATGCTGCGACTAATGGACATCTAATGGAGATATTAAGATATAACTATTAGAATTTAGCCAATAGCCACATTAGCTGTCTGTTAAGTTACAAGTAAGCTAGCGGCTCTGGTTATGGCTAATCATAAAACGACTAAGGTTTATGTGGGAGCTAGGCAGCAAACTTTATCTGTAACGACAGTGTTCATTTAAAAGTGTTAATTTTCTCTTAAAGTCCCAGATTGAAGCTGAGAAAAGTAGACCAGCAACTGGACATAAACAGTGATGTGATATCGAGTTGACAGTAACCATTGACAGTTCTAGTTCACCAGCGTTGATGATGTTTTATCATAAATGCCATTCACATGGGTAATGATAGCACTACAGTACACACTGTATATCTAATTGGAGATAGCTGGTGCAGTTCATGTGTTGAGGGAAATAATGAAGTAAGGAGAAGAAGTAAGGGAAAAAGAGAACACACACATATCCCCTCTATATGCTGCCTCACAGTTTGGTCTACAGATAAGGCTTTTGGTGGAGAGTAGGGAAGATATAACTTTGTATTGTCATCTTATATCGCCTCCTTTCTCTGCATCATCCTTACATACACTTTTAGCCACGTTTCTCAGTCTTGATAGTGGATGTAGAATAGTTGTATCTGTTCTTATGAAACATTGATGAGGGTCCATAAGCCCAAAGCCTCTCTGATATACACATTTTTGTACATCTACTGACACTTCATGCCTCTGTGCTGGCAACAACCAGTGGCCGGAGGTCTAGGGAATTTCTGCAAATTTAGTTCCAATGTAAAGTTAAAATGAAAAGTTTATTTGATTTAGTTTGTCAATGCTCAAAGGTCAAGGTCACTGTGACACTACAAAACATGTTTTTGGTCTTATGAATGCAATATCTCAGGAACACATAAATGTTCACCTGGACTAAAAATCACATCATTATGGTAATTCGTTTTTTATTTTCACCATATCTGACTGACACAGACATGTACAGGTGTTACGGATGCTGATCTCTATCATAGATTTTATTTAGAAAAATTGTGAACTTGGGCCTGAAGATTGTGTCCTCTGACCTATAAAATAGCCAACATGCAATGTATGAAAAACAATACCAGTTAAATTAGATTACCTGTCATTACATTTCATTTAGCTGACACTTTTATCCAAAGTGACTTACAATATGTGCATTCAACTATGAGGGTACAAACCCAGAACAGCAAGAATCATGTAAGTACATTAACTTCAAAAGCCAAACCACAAGTGCTACATGTAAGTGCAAAATATATATAAATATATATATTAAGTGCAACTAAACTTAACAAATATAAGTGCAACTAAACTTAAATTATTATAATTATTATTTTTTTAATTGGTTACTAGACCTAAGATCTTCTTAATCAAGGCGTAGTCTGAAGAGATTAGTCTTTAGTCTGCTGTGGAAGATGTGTTGACTTTCTGCTGTCTTGATGTCAATGGGGAGTTTGTTCCACCATTTAGGAGCCAGGACAAGCAAACAGTCGTGATTTTGTTGAGTGCCTAGTTGTCCCTCGCAGTGAGGGAGCAGCAAGTCGATTCGCAGCTGCAGAGCGGAGTAAACGGGCTGGGGTGTAAGGTTAAACCATGTCCTGATTGTAGACTGGGCCTGATCCGTTTGCAGCACGGTACACAAGTACTAGTTTCTTGAAGCGAATGTGAGCAGCCACTGGTAACCAGTGAACGGGGCGGAGGAGCAGAGTAGTATGAGTGAATTCAGGTAGGTTAAAGACCAGTGGAGCTGCTGCATTCTGTATGAGCTGCAGAGGTCGGATGGCACTAGCAGGCAGACCAGCCAGGAGGGAGTTGCAATAGTCTAGGCGTGAGATGACCAGACCCTGGACCAGAACCTGCGCTGCCTTCTGAGTGAGAAGGGGACGTATTCTCCTGATATTGTGCAGCATGTATCTACAGGAACGGGTTGTTGCAGTAATGTTGGCAGTAAGGGAGAGTTGACTGTCGAGTGTCACACCCAGGTTCCTTGTGGTCTGGGTGGGTGCTAGTTGTTGATGGTGATGGTAAGGTCTTGGATGGGAGAGCATTACCCTGGAAGGAAAAATAGTTTGGTCTTGTCAAGATTGATTTTCAGGTGGTGTGTGGACATCCACTGAGAGACGTCAGTCAGACAGGCAGAGATTTGTGCTGCTGCCTGTGTTTTAGATTTGGGAAAAGAGATAATAAGTTGGGTGTCATCAGCGTAGCTGTGGTAAGAAAATCCATGTGAGTTAATGACAGAACCAAAAGAGTTGGTGTACAGAGAGAAGAGGAGGGGACCCAGGACGGAACCTTGAGGGACCCCGGTAGTGAGAAGACAAGGTTCTGACACAGTTCATCTCCAAGTTACCCAGTAAGTGTGGTCTTTGAGGTAGGATGAGAGCAGGGCGAGAGCAGAGCCTGAGACACCCAGATCCTGAAGGGAGGAAATAAGGATCTGGTGGTTCACTGTGTCAAATGCAGCAGAAAGTCTAGAAGGATGACCACAGAGGAGAGAGAGACTGCAGAAATAGAGGCAGAGAAGGAGGAGAGAAGAGATTGATAAGTGCGCAGGTCATTAGGGTGTTTAGATTTTCACCATTTGCTTTCTGGTACTGTCGGTACAACTTGGACAGAGAGAATCAAGAGAGGAGGACAGAGTAGAAAGGAGAGTGTCTGTGGCAGAGCTAGGATGCATGAGTGAGAAAGAGTCAGATGAAGGGAGGGCTGATAAAACACAGGAGGCCAGAGAGGAGGGAGAGAGGGAGTGAATCTTGCGCTGACAGGTACAGAATCTGTTGATGTGATAGGGTTGTCAGATTGTGAGAGTGGCCGAGAGTAAGAGATAAAGAAGTGGTCAGAGACGTAAAGTGGGGTTACAGTGAGGTTAGTGGAAGAGCAGTTTCTAGTGAAACTAACGTCAAGGTGGTTACCAGCCTTGTGCATAGGGAAAGGATTTAGTGAGAGAGCAAATGAAGAGAGTAAAAGTAGTAGGTCAGACGACTTCTCTGTCTGGATGTCGAAGTCACCCAGGAGGACAAGTGGAGGTCCATTTTCTGGGATGTTCAAGAGGAAGACGTCTAATTCCTCCAAGAAATCTCCCAAAGGACCTGATGGATGGTAGAGAACAAAAATGGTTAATTGTACCGGATGAGTTACTGTCACAGCATGAAGTTCAAAAGACAGTGGAGTAAAATGTGGCAGCGAGAAGAGAGAAGAACTCCATTTGGGGGTGGTGAGTAAACCTGTACCACCACCCCTACCATTGGGTCTGGGTGTGTGGGTGAAAGAGTAGGCAGAGGAGAGAGCATCCACCCCTGGATGTATTGGCCGGTGTGATTCAGGTTTCAGTGAGATAAATAAATCATTCAAACCTATATATAAGCCACACATGTGGACAGTAATAAAGCAAATTCAGTTTCATTTTATGAAACAATATTAATTGCAGATAAAGTGATGAACACATCGAAACATAAAAAGTGACTGTATATTGTAATGACGGAACAAATCTGAAGTAGCTCTGGAGTATTACCACAGGCCAAACAAACAGCCCATTTCAAATAGGCAGGTTTAGAATGGGCACTGCACTAGTTCATAGTAATTAAATTCAAAATTCCTCCTCCTTCCAAATTCCTCCTTTGTTGAATATAGCTTTTTCTTTCCTGCGCTGTTATAGGAATGAGTGCTTGGATTAACAATGTGGTTAACAACAAAACGCAATGATACAATTTTCCTACTTCCCAAAAAGAAGGTCTTTCATCAACTAAATGTTGCTTGAACTCTAGGAACATTCATATATTTCAACAACAGGAAACTACCAAACATTGCAGACAGTGTCAGTTTGTAAAGTGCACAGTGTAGAATGTGATTAGTGTCAGTTGTACTATCACTTTGTGTCACTGACCTCGATGCTCCCTGACACGGATTGTGAAATCCTTGAAGCCCTATTGATCACAAGCTTCTTCTTGTGCTTCAACTTTTCTCGGTCCTCTCTTCTTCCCACTACTCTAAAAAGTACAACATTTTGGTTGTGTTGTGAGCAGATCAGGAATTGGACCCAGACGCACGACAGACCACTACTGGCAGTAATAATAAGTTTTAATTTGAAAAAGAGAGTCAGAATTAAGGTACAGATCAATGGAGATATGCTGCAGGTACGCAAGGACTTGCAGAGGGAAGAAGCAACAGCCAGACCTGCCTTACCAATCATACTTACACCAACACTTGCCGCACCAATCAGAAGAACACACATCCTCATACATACTCACACTCCCAGAGGAGGGATTGGCGGCCACGGAGCAGAGGATGACAGGTTGCATTTTCTTGCCTACTTTCTTTAACTGTCAACATTCCAGCTCACATTTTTTTATAAATGTTTTGTATATATATACAGTCACAGCACTTAACAGTTTTTACTCTTTCACAAAGGTCATGTTTTAATCTGATTGTCTGTGACATACTGAAATCTTTTGCCCTGTTACCTGTGTGCACCACATGATCAGAACATTGTCGTTGTTGATCCACTCATATATTTTGGTCAGTCACCAATTGGGTCTTGGATAGAGGAGACTATTTCCCATTTGTCTCTGCAAAGTCATGGCAAACTTAAATGAAAATCTATTTTTATATGCAGTTGTAAAATATGGGAGTCATGGGGCCAATTATATAATTCACTGAATTCACAAACATGTGCACATGGAAAAGACATCAGGAGGAAACCTTACCTGTTACCTCATCATATGTCAATGTGTGAAGTCTGCAGAGCACCATCTGGATAAGCCATGTAGTTTGAGCTTTTCGCAGAAAAAGGTGCTTGGAGGAAAAAAGGAACAGTGATTGATGAAAAGAACAAGTTTCCAACTGTTTAACATGGGGGCGGAAATATTTTGCTTCAGGTTTTTTGCGGCAGCCAGTGATTTTGTTGCATGAAAGCTGCAGTTGTCTTCATTACTTTCCTTTATTTCACTCAGGATGTATCTCCAATCCCAGAAAATTAGCATAATTACCATCAAATGGTATTATTAGTTCTTTATTTAAACTTGAAATTCATTAAGGAGGGAAGGCTTGCATTTATAATGACGACTTAAATGCTTACTTGCCTTATAGCGATTGTGTTATGAAACATGATATGGATGCATGACACAAGAAAATAATTCTTAAACCAATAAGCTTTTAGTAACACAGAGAAAAGCAGTTTAAGAGGGCAGATGGAAAGGTATGTGTTTTAAACCCGCCACACACAGGAAGGAAGTCAGTGAAATCTGAATCAGTTCTCCAGGAAATTTCCACTGTTCATTTAATGGGACCTGACATGTTAATCCCACTACTTGTAAGACATGTAATGGAAAGGTCACTACCACAACTTCACATTCATATGCTGAAAGTATGAAGTTGACATTTTATATAATATATCTACCTGTTTGTCAGCCCCCCCCCCGTCTCTGTTTTAAATGAAACCTTCCAGATCCTCTAGATCAGGGGTCGGCAACCTTTTTGACAATAAGTGCCAATGTGAAATGTTCTTAATTAGTGTGCCATACCAAAAAATATTAAAATTAAGTTTTATTATTGAACCAAAATTAATATTTCCAACAGACATGTCATTTTATTCAATCCATATTGGCTATATATAGAACAACACTCTAAAGAAACATGTTTATCTCATTATGATTGCAATAATAAGTTTGTCATTAACCCCACCAACCCCACTCATATTCAGAATTGTGAAAGCTTGCTTCAGTCACATGGTTTTGGCAGTGTCAAAGACTTTGAGAGAGTTTGCCTGCTTCCCATACCTGGACACTGCACGTTTGATTGATTCTCCCTTGTCTGCCTGATCTTAGAAACTTCTTTCGTGCTTTGTCTCAAAGTGGTGCTTAACACTGGACATTCTGCAAACAACACTTTAAAACATAACGTGCACACAGCACAGTCCTTATGAAAAACAAAGCCGTAGTCTTCTGCCCATGAGGGCTGAAATGCCCGTACCTTCGGTTTGTTAGCTAGCGGGCATGCCATCACCAGTACACCTGAACGGCTGCACTTTACGGAGATTCGTGTGGGAAAACGTGAGCAGCGCCGGCTGGGAGGCTTCTTCTTCTTATTTAATGGCGATTGGCATCCAGCCTATGGCGCATTACTGGCACCTAGTGGCTGGGAGGTGTTAACATCAATCAAGCTAAATAATACAGGCTGCGTGACGGCAAAACCTTTGAACATTTCTTTAATAAGGAATCACCTGTGTGCCAATGATTATGGCTCCGCGTGCCAATGATGGCACGCGTGCCTAAGGTTGCTGACCCCTGCTCTAGATGATTGGCATAATTACCTCTTCTATAGAGTTGTTAATCACTCCTTAACTTCACAGAGCTTTCAACTGCATCTAATAGTACATGTGTAATGTTGCCAGACTCTTAGCAAAGACCCAGAATAACAATGTGTGTCTTTTATTCATCTTTAGTCATTTTAGGATCTTACATTTTGGTTATTGTAGTGTATGTTCCCTGCATTGTGAATATGTTTCTTGGGTTTGTTTTTTCATAACTGTTAATTGTGGTAATGTGTAATAAAGAAAGTGCTGAACAAGCGTTTTTTTAAATACAGACTATTTCCCATTTGTTGTGTAGGATTAAATCCACATAACCACCATGCATCTGGTATGTGTAGTTGCAATTTGACACTGTATTTTGCAATATGCAATGTGTCAGTGAGATTAGAAAGTGCAGATAGTGAGAGTTCCTCCAGTTTTAGAGAAAGAGTTAATTTATTTTAGGTTATAATGCGACAATAACTTCTTCATAGATGTGAAGAGTTGTCTTTGGTCTCTATATGTCAGACCTGTGATAGACTACATTGTTTTGGAACAGTAATTATGCCTTTGGTTGAGACGCCTTAACTCAGAGCTGAAGAAATTTGGTTTTCTGTATTTAATTCTAGAATGAAAAGTTAAGTTCATTCTGTTCAGTCTATTATGTATTTCTGATGATACCACTTCTGACTGTGTCTTCTCCTCAATTTTTGCCATATTTGTCAAATCCATAATACAGACTAAAGCCATTTCTGACGAAAGCCATTTCTTCCCTGGGTTTCTGATTCTGTCTTACAACAGCAAATAAACTCTTGTCTGCTAGGGCGTTTGAGCTAATGTTGCATAATCGCATTGCCAATAGGCTCCTGCTTTATTTATAAGGTTGCTACATTCCAGGAGGAAAGGAGAGTATACAGAAGTGTGTGTGTGTGTGTGCGCAGTGTCGCTGTTGAGTGCTGTCACATTCGCTTCTTTGTCAGTTCTATTAATGTGGCATGCAGGAGCTGAATTTAGCTGCTCCTGGCTTGTTAGCATGTCAGCCTGCCTGGCAATTAAAGTAAAACCCACAAGTTGTGAACTCATTAATAAGTAGCTTTTTGTTAAGCTTACATTTATGACTGTAACAGTCCACAGCTAAGTGCTACGTACAGAGGTCGTAGATAAATATTTCAATTAAATTAAAATACTCTGGAAGAAACTGGGAGCAAATTGATCTATTTGGAGAATACGGTGTTATGAGCTTTTTAATATATGAAGGGGCTTGATTGTTAAGGGCTTTGTATGTGAGGAGCAGGATTTTGAATTCTGTTCTGAATTTTAGAGGGAGGCAATGCAGAGAAGCTAAGACAGGAGTCATATGATCTCTCCTACTTCCTGTCAGCACTCGTGCTGCAGCATTTTGGTCAAGCTTGAGGCTTTTCACAGACTTACTGTGACATCCTGATAATAAAGAATTACAGTAATCCAGTCTAGAGGTAACAAATGCATGGACTCGTTTCTCAGCATCCTTCTGAGACAGGATGTTACTAATTTTCATAATATTGCGCAGGTGGAAGAAAGCTGTCCAAGAGACTTATTTTTCTCTGTGGGTCAAATTACATTTTCTGGTCAAACATAACTCCAAGGTTCCTTGCAGTGTTAGCTCATCTGAAACACAGCACCATCAATCCTATTAAAACGATTAATGACGACAGTAGACTACGTTGACAAAGCAACATTTCTTTGGAGGCTTCTATCTCTGTAAATCAGGGTCTATACAGATGAGTGATTATGAGATATGTGTTGAGAGTTGACTGATTAACTCTGGGGCTGAGGGTTCATTGTCAATGTATGTTTGACCCCTGCTTTCTCAATAGGCTTCATCTGTAAGTCCTTCCTTTTCTTGTCCAGTACAAGAAGGCACCAGGAGAAATGTCTGATATTAGCTACATCTGTAGTATAGTATAGTTATTTTCATTCAGAAAAAAAAAATCTCTGCAACCAACGGCCAATATCATTTTGTTTTTTAATGTGGTGAACTGTCCTCCAGGTCATTTCCAGTCAGCAAAAAAATCTCTACACTCATCCCTCCTTTCATTTGATCCTCGCTATTCTTGGCATCTTTCTCTCTCTTTTCCGTCTCTCCTGTCAAGTTCCTCAAGTACAAAGTTTTTATTTTTCTGAAGAGGTTCTGTCAGCTAAGTTAGAGAAATACTTTGCTCTCCCCAGAGGACAAAACATGAGTAGCTGTCAAATACTTTTACCACAGTTGTGATAACAGGCTGTATGCAGTGTTATATTGTAAAGCTCATTTTACATGGTATGAGGAACCTCTCTGAAAGGGTCTCTGCAACACAAAAACCATATACCAACTATATTCAAATTAATTTCTTGGTCTTGGTGTTCATGGTTTTCTTTCTAAAGTTGAAAATATTTGATGTTTCTCTGATTTTATATGAGAATTGATTTTTGTTTAATTTCTTCATCACTTCAATCATCATGCAATTGAAATCATTAAGTGTGAAATGTGTAGAGTTAAAAAAAACAAACACACAAACCAAGACATTTATACTGCATTGGTGACTGAACCATATATCAGAATGTGTATGACCGAGGCCTAAGGTCATGATTGGCTGTTGACTGCAGGTGTGCAGGTGAAGCAGTGGGAGAAAAAAGCAGAGAAATTGGAAAAAGAATAGCATGAAGGTAAGATTCCCCTAAGTTCAGGCACTACAGGTGGGAGGGAGTTGTGCTGGTAGACCACACCAGATCCAATGTGTGACCTCTGGTGTGGTTGGGCCCTTTGACGTTCTCTGTGATGTTATAGCAGTCCAGCAGTGACAAGAATTCATTAGCCAGTATGCAGCTGATCGAGTCCACATGAATGCTAAAATCACCAAGAAGAAGTGGAGATGGAAATGTAGAGCAGACAGTTCAGATGAGAAGGTAGTGGAGGCTTTAGTGTGTGATTGATAAGGACAACTGGGAGCAGTGAAGATCTTGCCAGTGTGATGGCAATGCGCTCAAATGAGGTGTCAGTGAGAACTGGAAGTTCCGCAGCAAAGATGTTGGTCTGGGTATATGACACTTTGGGGGTGAGGCTTGAATGAGTGCCATAAAGTCCTGGTGGTTTAACCATGTTTCAGTGGGCCAGAGAGGGTCAAGTTCCTTGCCAGTAATGATTTTGTGGATGAGTAGTGCCTTTCTGTTCAGGAAAAGAGTATTCAGCAGCATGAACTGTGCAGTTTTGTTTGCAGATGCTGATACATGCGATGTGGGAGGAACAGCACTGTCAACACAGACCAGGGACCGCAGTTTGCAAGTTCCCAAAGTTGGCATATTGTTATGGCATTGCTGCAGATAGGTGGAACTATCTGGGATGTTGCCACTGAGAGTCTCCCAACACAGCCAGATACAAACCACTCAGGTTTCAACATGCTTTATTTAACTGCCAAATCAACCAACATAAATTCAAAAACAGCAACTGAAATCCCCCAGCAGCTCAGCTCTCTTGCTTTGTCTGTACAGTCTTTTCATGCGTCACCCTTATGTGTTTCTCTGCCCCAGTGGCAGCTCTCCTGCTGCCTTTATTTTATGTGAAGTAATCAGCCAACACCTATCAGCTGCACTGATAAACCCCCTGGTACCGTGGGGGCCACTTCCTTGCTCACATAATGCTATGCTAAATTTTCCTTCTTAGTTCCCCACTTTTTTAGTTTTATGTCTCAATCCCTTTTTTAACATCACATCTTTAAATTCATCACCAAAAATCATCAGGAATGATGTTACCAAAGTCAGATATAAGGGCTCTATAATCCATAATGACATGATTGGATAATTAATGTTAATGACAACCAACCAACCCTATCCAAACTGACTGAATACTTGTGAACATAACTTATGAGGCATGCTAATGATATTAATGTTCCCTGTCCATGAGTTTATTTAACATAGCTTTGCAGTCTTTAAAATGTACTGTGGAGTGACAAGATAGGTGCATACACAAGACCTCTTTACTTAACATGGAACATATATCCATATCTTAATTTTATGACAAATATGCACATTTCTTAAAATATTTCCTTTGCAAACATTTTTCCTATAAACCTGGGGTACGGAACTTTTGTATCCCTCTTTTGGCAGTGAGAGTAATTACACAAACACTGATGAGGTACTTCTGATCTGGCTATTGATTACTTTCTTTAATAGACAGTAATCGTAACCACAGAGTTTCTTATTTATCTGAAGCATCAGAAACTTTTCTTGGACACTTCCTTTGGCTCCTCCATGATCCTAGTTGCTGTTGCCTTTCTCGTCTCCTGTGTTAAAGTTACTCCTCTCTGCATGTAATTAGATCAAGTCAGTCATCGTGTCTGACATCCACATATAATTACCATGTCACTCTGCTCATTGGGCTTAGTGGCACAGCAGTGTCTTTGTTTGTGCGTGCATGCATATGTGGAGTGTGTTTGTGTGTGTGTCTTGTCTTTTTTCTAATAGTTTTCTCTGCTGTTTTCTGTCTAAGGTCTGATCACCACAACCTCAAGGAAACTGGACCGTGAACAACAAACAGAGCATGTTTTGGAGGTGGGTGTGTGTGTGTAATGAAAGTGTGTGAAAAGCCTCACCACACATATCCAATTCACAGAACTTTAACAAATCACAAACCCACGCAGAAACTGAAATAACCTAATTCAAAGATCCAAATACTGTTACTTAACTGTTTAAGTCATTGTGGCAGTTGACCATGCCACGGGGCTCTTCCACACACAGACAGAGACGGTCCTGTTGCTTTTCAGCATGTTTTATTTACACCAAAACAGACTAAGTTTATACATGTGTCTGATCAGAGAGAGAGAGAGAGAGAGAATATTAGAGCGAGCCTGACAGCTGATGAATGCACTGCCCTGAAGAACGATTTAACTCATTAATTGATCATTATGTGATGATCCGTGTTGATATTGTGGCGACAAACAAATAAACTTTAAAAGTGTAGCAAGTCATGAGGCTTCAGCTGGGAGAGAGAGAGAGACACACACACACAGAGCAGCGGAGTCTGTGTTTGTGCCTCTGTGTATGTGCTGTTACTTTTCCCTCAGGTTCTGGGATCATTAATAAGCTTCACAATAACCTTAGCCCTAACCCTTTTATATAATCAACCGCTCATAATGATGAATTTAACTCGGGCAAACAAGATCACTGGAAGTTTCCACCGTAGAGTTTAGTTGGAGGAGGCGTAGCGAGATTTGATGGAGCCACGTCTATATCTATACACCAGTGTGTGTGGAAGGGTTTAAGTTCTAGTTCTACACCTTTGTACAGCGTGGCTGTTAACAAAAAAACATTTTCTTATTAGGAATAAACTTTTCCCTTAAAGGGGAGATATCATGCAAATTCCACTTTGTTAGTGCTTCTACACATTAATGTGGGTATCTGGCATGTCTACCAACCCAAAAACTCTGGAAAAAAAACACTCGCGCGTTTTGTTATGGTTCCTCTAAGTCAGAAACGTCATGCTTGAGTGACTCGAATGAGCTTCCTGTGTATTATGTCGTCACAATACACTCATCCCCCCCGCCCCCCCACACTCGTTACGCCGGGTTAACACCGGACGCAGCGAGGCTGCGAGGCAGCGCAGCGCCGTTCCCAAGCGCGCAGCCGCCTGGCTGTTCACACGGGACGTGCATTTCTCCGCTGGTCAGCCCCATAGACTGTATATATAAGGTCAGCCCGCGATTCTGCTTTCTCCGCTTGTTGTTGTACCCGTTGAATGTCGGGGTTCGGGGGTAAATGATGGTCTTCATAGCCCCCTCTCTTTCTCTCTCTGTCTGTCTGCTTGTGTGCTTGTAGTGGATGGGCAGAGGGGACATTTAATTATGTGATTGGGAAAATTAAAACTCCAGGACAACAGAAGGGGAATACAAAGTATGGGATGCATATTTGATAATTTATATCGTTTAAAATCATGGGGGGAGAGGGGGGAGGGGGGAGCTGGCTCATTAGCATTTAAAGGAACAGGCACTCAAAACAGGTCACTCTGTGGAGGGCTGTTTTAGACAGGGTAAAAAGGGTGCTGTTTTAAATGATCCTTGTGGTATTTTGACCAAAGTATGTTACAGACATTTCATTAAGACCCCAAGGAACCATATCAACTTGTGGTAAAATGGGCATGCTATGTCCCCTTTAAGTGAACTGTCTGTAGCTGAATAGGTTCGGCTTATGCTACTGGATTGTAATGTTGGTCATAACAGTGGTACTTGGAGAGCCCAATATTTTCTAAGGTGGTACATGGTGTAAAAAGATTGAGAACCACTGCTCCACGTGAAGCAGTTTCACACATCAATCACACATTGCTGTCAGGGGCAATTTGAGGTTCAGGATCTTGCTTCAGGACAAGCTCGAAGAATTAGGGGAGACTGGGATCAAACCACAGACCTTCTGGTAGGTAAATTACCCGCTCTATCTCCTGAGCCAAAGCCAATCTCATAAAAAAAGGGAAAAGCCTTATTTTGGAAATAATATGTTGTGATCAGATTTGAAATTGGGGAAGTTGCCACAAACAAATCAACATCTGTGCACTGAGCAGTGCATTGAGGTGTTTTACTTTGACTTTGAGCTGTCCAATTGTGATGTGATGTTAATGCCAGATCTGAACGGGGGCCATTGAATGTGTATTGAGTCTCTCACTCTGTTCCACCCTTCCAGGTGTTGGTGTCGGATGGGGGTCCTAGTCCCAGACAGACTACAGTGTGGGTGATGGTTCAGGTCCTGGATGAAAATGACCACAAGCCCACTTTTCCAGAGAAGGTCTACCAGGTCAAACTTCCAGAGAGAGAGCGGAAGAAAAAGGGTGAGCCCATCTATCGGGTGTTTGCCTACGACCGTGATGAGGGGCCCAACAGCGACCTCTCCTACAGCATTGTGGATGGCAACGAGGATGGGAAGTTCTTCATCGACCCCAAAACAGCAGTGGTTTCATCACGCAAGGCTTTCACTGCCGGGAGCTACGACATCCTAACTGTGCGAAAACTAATCAATTATGAAGCATGTTGGCTAGCATGTTTTAGGACATGTAGTTGAATATATTATGACCACATATTATGACAATATGACCACAAAAAATATAAAATTATTGGCATTGGACTAACTTCTGTGCGGTTTTGCTTCAGATCAAAGCAACAGACAATGGGCGTCCTCAGAGGTCCTCTACAGCTCGCCTGCACATTGAGTGGGTCCGTCGACCTACTCCCTTGACTCTCCCACTGCTCTTTGATGAGCCATTCTACAACTTCACTGTCATGGAAAATGATAAGGTGGCAGAGATCGTTGGTGTGGTGTCCCTGCAGCGGAGGTCTGCCCACTTATGGTTTGACATCACAGGTAAAATGCCCCTGTAGTTGAGGACGATGTCTGTAAGCGAGTGGAGGTCTTTGTGTAGTCTGAGCAATTGTCTGCCCAGGCTCAGTGCATGGTGTGAGTGGGGCTGACAGTGTATATGTATATGAGGTGCAGGTCAGGTTTTGTGGCCTCGCGGCATGATCTGTTTTGCTCTGCCCATCCCAGTCACCATGGCAACCGCTTGTCCAGTGGCCAGGTCTGTATACCGTGTGGGAGGTGAAGCAATTAGAACTGTTGCTTTTCATAAAGAACTTGAATACAAGATATATATTTATGAAGGGGCTTGATTGTTAAGGGCCTTGTATGTGAGGAGCAGGATTTTTAATTACCTTGACATCTAACCCTAACCCTATAACCCTATATATAAATAAAAGTATATTTATGTTTGTTATCCTGAGACTCATTTTTCACTTGACTTGACAGGAGATGTAGTTTTATTCTTGTTAATAATATTAACCTATTTAGTTTGAAGTCTCTGCTCAGAGAAGGCACAGACTTGTGCTACATGAAGAACACTGTAAAGCTAGTGTGATGTTCACCTGTATGAATAGGAAATCAGTATGGTAGACTTAAATTCCTACAAAGTTCACTTTTGCCCACTTGAAAGGCTTAACCAGATTATGTCATGCCCAGCTCACTAAGCTTAATTTTCATTTATTATGTATAGTGGTTTTGGTAAAAGTGGTAAAAGTGATTTAATAATTCTCATTTCTATAAATTTTCAATGCCATAAAGTACAACATATACACTGATAGTTCCCTTGTTGTGATGTAAGCACTGTGGGCTCCAACTCAGCCCAAACTAAATTGAAAACAGCAACCAGGTTCCCACAATGCACCATCCATCTTTCCTTTTATTGTCACTGAGCAGTGACAGTCATTGTGTATCCAGCTGGAGATACCTTCTGGCTTGTGCTTTTGTGTGTGTGTTTCACGTTGATGGACTACATTGCAGCCAAGGTTCAGGCTTTTGGCTCCCTATAGCACCGCCCATCTCCTCTATCTTTCTCTTTATCTCTGGGACCATTTCTCTCTCTGTCTGTTCACACTCTCCCATTTTTCTGTGTTTACAGCCACTCTCAATCTCAAATAATTAAATATTTTCTTAAACTTTTCATTAACTTCTATTAACGAGACAATCATCAGGATAATTAGTGTCACCATCATCTTTTAACAATATAGCATTACTGCAGTACAAGAGTCAAATGACGTAGCATATATATATGTGTGTGTGTGTGTGTGTGTGCAAAGGCTTTACAAAAAACAGCCTTATCAAAAGAGTTGATATGAAACAGCCCGAAATAATACAAATTTTGGGACTGTTATTTTTTTTTTATGTTAGAGTTCAGGGAGGATGTCTGTTAGAAACAAATATCAGCATCAGTGTGGTGAAAACCCATGAATCAGTGTAGAAGCACAAAACCAAGACGACTAACAATTTCCCTCTGACAAAAAAGTGTTCCATAAAGTGACATGTATTTTCGGTAGACTGGGTTCAAAGTAAAATAATTTGAGGAAGATTCAGCTCATCGGAGGCAGTTGTGTCTCTACCTGTCTTGTCAGTCCGTCTCCTCATTTCCTTGCTTATCATGTCATCCTCTTGATGTTCTTCTAGAGCCTGTCTCTCCCTCCTGTCTCACATTCTCTCTCCTCTCTCTCCTCAATGCTTCTTGCCTGGAAGGTCCCAGGTCTTTTCGTGAGATGTTCTATATTCTGCAGAGCGCTTGTGGCAGGAACTGTTCATCAGAAGGTATCTCACTTCCAACTTCCACTAATTCTCTTTGCTATCTTCTTTCCACTGCCTATTTTTTTCCTTTATTTCTTTTACCTTGTCTCTTCTGTTGGTGCTCATCGTCCACCCCTGTGCTAATTATCCGTGCTGCTGATATATTCCTATGATCACTTGGTTGGATGGGTGGATTAAATCACACAATGTGTCTGTGTGTGTCTGTGTGTGTGTGTGTGTGTGTGCGTGTGTGTGTGTGTGTGTGTGTGTTTCACGTTAATGGACTACATTGCAGCCATGGTTAATTGAAGGGATGAAACTTTAGTAAAAATGTTTCACAACCTTTTTATCTACTCCCATGTCAACAACCCTCGGGTCACTTGGGTGACAGCCTATCTAATGACCTGCTGTTAGCAACACCTGTGCACACATTCCTTATGGAATCTATGCATGCCTTCATGTAGCAACAATATAAAGGCAGGTTCACAAATGCACGGAAATGTTCCACTACTCACTGACCTATTAGCTACACTAATGGATCTATCTGACTGTTGGGCAGCTGGTTTGGAACTGAAGAAGCATAACATAACCTTTATCACCCCCCACTTCCAGCAAAAACACCAGTCCCCAAATCATTCCTTCAAGGGCAGCAGACAGCAATTAGCATCCAGCATGTTAATAAAATCCCTCACAAAATGTAAACAGTGTGAATATAAAAAGGCAAGTGAGACATGGTAGAGGAGTGACAGAGACAAAGAGAAGAGAAAACAAGCAAAGAAACTGTATGAGGAGTTCATAGACTTATATCTTGTATGTTGAAGAAGCAAAGAAAGGCTGGCGTGTGACCCTAACCTCACAAGAGACATTAGTTGCATGATGCTGAGCTATCCATTCATTTTAATGCACACCAACTTGGAATGTGTGTGAAAATTGCACCAGAGTCGAAAAAAATGTAAAACTGGATACTACAGAGGATGAAGTGTGAGGTGTGTCTCTCAGAGGTGGTGTAGAGAGAGGCTCAGCAGTTTACCTTAGAAACAAAAAACAGTATAGATGGATGAGTAGAGAAGCTGGAGCCTCTGTGTGATAGAAAAGAGTACTTTCTACACACACACACACACACACACGTATATTGCAAAATACACACAGACCATATGCATGCTCACACCACATCCTCTAAACACAAACCAGTGATCCATTTATAGCTTGAGCTGCTCGTGCCCCACCCAGCAGGCTGAGCGAGACAGACTCACACACATTCGCAGAGAGCGGAGATCTGACGAGATCACAGACAGCCTCAGTCTGGTCTACAGAATCCATACACACCCACATTCTGCAACTAAAATATACAGTGTATATACCCACATAAACCTCCACACAAATTGTATGTGCGCATTATTAAGTCTTTATATAACCATGGAACACAGGGTTAATTTAAATTGTATATTTGGACACTTTTAACAGCTGTGGCTTTGGGTCACACCATTCTTATATAGCTGTGGATCAGGAGGTAGAGGGTCATCCACAAACCAGAAGGTCAGTGGTTCGATCCCTGGCACCACCAGTCTGCATTTCAAAGTGTCCTTGGGGAAGATGCTCAACCCCAAATTGCCCCGAAAGACCAAGGAAAGAAATGTAGAATGAGAGATTGAATTAAGATTCAGATGACAGTCTTTCCCATATGTGCCATGGCTTTGGCTCCATATAATCCAGAGATTTCTCCAGATCCATTATGCATGCTAGCTTTGTTTGTCAGTTTACACAATTAGCTACATGCTGACACACAGGCAAATAACTCAAATTTAAACTTCTAATTCTAATTGAAAACAAGTTTTTCCAGGATAATAAGCTATCAGAACACACATACTGGCAAAAATAAATATATGTTAATGTCATAAGAAGTCATGGGAAGTTTTTGGTTTGATAAAAATCTCCTAGAACTTCGGACATCCAAAAAATATTTTTGTTTGTCTCTCTGCTTCATGTTACTAATGTTGGTTAGGTGAGACACCAGCATGTTCTGTGGTGAGACAGACGTAGGAAACTGTTTTAGAACAGAGCAGAGTTAGTTTTTTTTCGTCTCCCCTACTTTGTGGGTTTTCTTTCTCTGTAATTTGGCATCAGCAGAGCAGAAGCTTTTTCCAGCCTCAGCAAGAATCTTGCCCATCCCTCTACTTCTTTATGGGCTAAAGGCCTTTGCACATCAACTAAACTTCACGAAATAGAGAATAATTCAGAGGCGATTTAGACGTGCCTGAATAGTCACGTTAAGTGCGACGAGATTAAGTGAATAACTTATATGGAAAAAATTGCACAGCATAAACGAAAGATGGAATCAACATCAAGCAATGATATCTGAAAAAAGATGAAATACCTGGGTATTGACAAAGAGAGGATAACTTAGTGAGTTTCACTGGTTTAATAGTTTAAACTGTACCACACCAGCTTTAGGAAAATTACAGTACCTCCATTCGACAGTGTGAAGAACTGGTGCACCAAGATAATTTTTCATGAGAATTTATTTAATTAATTTTAGGAAGGTTGTGTTTGTTAGTAAACAGTCCCAGCTTTCCACATTTAGTTCATTAATTTTCTTCAACAAGAGTTGGGTTGCCTGTTGCTTGATCCTATTAGGCTACATCATAGTATATGGCATAAATAGACAAATAAACATGATATCAGAGTGCTTCAGTATGTGACATCATCAACAACACACATTCTGAGTGGTTAGATGTGTACATGTCAGAAGGAAAACCTTGGAAAAATCTACCTTGGTCTAAAAAATAAAAGTCGTAATACCACTCTGCAAATTTCTTACACTAATGTGAAAGCTTGCATTAATTGGGGACAGATTCAAAAAACATTAATAATGTGCAAATTAATTGCACAAAACTAAAATAAATTGAATGTAAAGGCCTTTAGTGTGTATGTTCAGGTTGGATGGGGTTTGACGCTGCGTTAATCACAGAATGGTTTAGTGCCTTTACTGTCTTCATTTGGTCATTAATATTTTTTGGTATACACAAGCACAGCCCAGATGACAGTACTCAGTCACTTGCCTCGTATTATATATCTGTAAATGTCTAAAAAGTGTCGTGCTGATGAGTGCTTGCCTCACTCCAAGGTCAACTTAAAATTCTGCCCTCTCTGAATATTTATTAGTTCTGTTAAAAATGTTTTAATGGCTGTGTACTTAAATAGATGAAGCAGTTTCAGTCCATCTGACTGACTTCTGTAAAGAAGTCAGTAGTCCCCACTGGACCTGGAACTGGAAATCATTACCATCCCCTGAGAAGTACGGTTTAACAGCCTGAGATGATTTCTATCATGGTTAGGTTTTCTTTTTTGCCGCTGTCAATCAAGTAGGTCACCGTTTGTCAAATTTAGCTTCTTAGGCTGAATTAATTCTTCATACAGCTCTGTATAGGTCAGTCATATATATTTACCGAGCTGAGGAGAGCAGAGATTAGTTGCATTGGAGATTATCTTTTGGAACATTTTGTTGATATTTTCATGTATTCTTTCATGTCACATGTAATATTTTAATTTTGAGTTCAAAATAAAGTTGTGTTCCCTAGTGGAGTTATTAAGAAAAGGCTGCAGTTAAAATAATTTTTTCGACCTGTCACTGAACTGACATAAAGGTACATATTGTTGGGCACACACACTTACGTGGTGTGTGGTAACAGGAGGGGCTATGAGCTGTCGAGCTGGGATCATAGATTAACGAAACAGAGAAGCCACCAATCCTTATGAGTCTGCTACACACAAACACAAACAGTCCAGCTCTGACTAAATTCAGTTTTTAATTCACTTTATGGGTGCTGAGATGAGAATTAAGGCCTGATGGAACATCACAGCTTTACCTCTTCCTACATAGTGCTGAAACTTTGGTTGGAGAGGTCAACAACAAAAAAATGGTTAGTTCCAGCTCCCTTTCTGCCTTGTGAAATCAACATCATCAGTAAATGGTAAACAGTCTTTACTTATATAGCACTTTTCTAGTCCTGATGACTACTCAAAACATTTTACACATGCATACTGTGCATCTATGTGCAGCACTTTCTCTACTAGAAGGGGGCAATTTAGGGTTCAGTATCTTGCCCAAGGACACTTCGGCAAAGGGGTCGAACCACCGACCTTCCTGTAAGAGGACGACCTGAGCCACAGCCGCGGGGCCATGTGGCCTAATGACATCATCTATTTTGTAGTAAATTACAGCGAGAGATCTTGAACCTGTGATTCCTATATGTTTCAAATCAAATCAGCATGCATGCAGTGCAGACAGTAATTGGAACACACGCACTGAATGTTTTTTGTGTGCTTGCATGGCCTGTGCTTATGCTTCACTGTTTCTGTGGTCTTTTGACTGTGTGTGTGTGTGTGTGTGTGTGTGTGTGTGTGTGTGTGTGTGTGTGTGTGTAACCATCATATTTTATCTCTGTCAGACTGGTTGTTAAAATGAAAATAATCAAGTGATATTTTTGGATGTAATAATGTTATTAATGATAGCATCACCAGTTACTAATGATAATAATTGTTAATGTTATTGAGTTGTGTCAAATCTGGATCCTTCAGCTCTGGATTCAGAGATGCCTGCAGGATATGAGAGAGAGAAAAGAGAGGGATAGAGCTTTACCTCCTCTTCTGCTCTTACTGACTCTAGTATTGCTGTAGAGGAAGGGGCTTGATTGTTAATAGCTTTGTATGTGAGGAGCAGGATTTTGAATTTCTATTCAGAATTTCTTATTTAAGATAATATTTAAGATTTATATTTTGTTTTTTTTGGGATGAAAGGCGGAGGGGATGTGACAGACACATAATTCTAGTCTGAATTTTACAGGGAGCCAATGCAGAGAAGCTTAGACAGGAGTAATCTTCTTCTAGTTCCTGTGAGGAACTCGTATATGGCATACTTACAAAATATCTGGATGTTTCAGGACATGACTGTAAACAATTGGTCCATAAATAAACAGTCTGGTGCGAAAGTGTTTTAATATATTCATCATTACTGGTGTGTGTTCTGGGTGTATCTATATGATTGACACTCTGTTTGACAATATGCCTCTCCCTCCTCTTGTCTAACCTTCCTCCTGTGGAGCAGGTGGGAACAGCGACAGTGTATTTGATGTGGAGAAGTCTGTGGGCACTATTATCATCGCCAAGCCTCTGGATGCTGAGCAGCGCTCCTTCTTCAACCTGACAGTGCAAGCCACAGATGGCACCAACATTGCATACACACAGGTACCACGTTACCGTTACTTACCAGCCTTTCATTGTTTGGTGTGTTAGACTTGTACCTTACAACTGTACATGCTTTGGGGGAGAGGTTGGGTAAACAGGTTACCAGTCAGTCATAGGACTGCCACTCAGGGACAGAAAAACAATCATTCTACACATTCACACATATTGACAATTTAGACTTGTAAGTTAACCATTGCACTGTGGGAAGAAACAGGAGTAAGTGGAAAAAACCACCCACTCCAGGAAGAGGAGAACATGCAAACGCCACCCACAAAAGCCGGTTGAGACCTACAGCCAATATGTTGTAACTGTGGTGCCACATCATAATTCTTTTTATGTCAAAATAAATATTTTAACTCAGTTTTAGCCATTCCAATTTATGGTATGATCTAGTCCCCCTTATTCAAAAATATTAGATACAAGGATTCCTCTAAACAGATAATGTAGAAAGAGTAGTTCTCTTGCCTTTCAGTAGAAATGATACACATCCTTCACCATCTGAGCATGGAAAAGTTAATTACGAAAAACTGAACAGTAAAGTCAGATGTACTGACCAAATCACAAAGGTCATCTTCAGGGATGAGACCACTTTGAGGTTTGATTCAAGGGAGAACTACTGTCTTTTACAAATCCTGAATGTCTTCAAAATGTTCCTGCTGTATTCTTACATGGGCTCATTCGGTCATTTTACGAGGGGGCTTGCAGGAAAAACTCTGGAGATTGTAAACTAAATAAAACATAGTGAACAGGGACATTGGTCATTGACAGGGTCATTTATGCAGTCTGTATCCGGTCACATATAGTAACATGGATTCATCACATCCTCACTTATCTCTCTGTCATGATGGCTCCCACTCTGCTGTCTATCACATGCTGTCAGTAGTACAGCTAGTACTACTAGTACTAGCAGTAGTAACAGTAGTAGTTGCAGTATGTTGATGTAAGGGCTTGCCTACAAAAATATGTCAAGCATAACATTCACAATAATAGCTGCATTATACATTGCTTATACATTCCAGTCCAGTTTAAGTGTTGAATAAATCTGGCCATATAAAGCCTGCGATGTGTCAAATGTGTTTTTTTATTTTGATCATTCATGTTATACTCACTATTATCTTGGTAGATTGCTGTGAGCAACCTACAATTTAGGGCCACAGCGACTATATAGCAGATATACAGTGTAAGCAAAACTACATATGCATCCACTGTCTGCCCTACTGTCCTCAGTTGCTCAAGAATATTGGGTCATTTCAGCAAGAGGTCCTATGAATCAGGTCATAAAATGTGCTTTGGAGCTGTGTCTAAAGGGCAAAGCATTCCTTCCTGCTCCAAATGGCCACATTGGATTATAGAGCATTGTAGCCTCCTCCTGGCTCCTGACCTCGCAAATCTAGTGTCGATGTTCAGTGAACTGAATGAATTCAGATCTCCTCAGACATAAATCATGTTATATGTCGCTGTTCACTTAAAAATTGATAGAGGTAGTAGTAAAGTTCAAGTTTAAACTGAACTAATAACAATAACCCCTTTGTTACACACAAAGAGATAGTCCTGTCATTTTACCAAAATGCTGACTTGGTATGTTATGGGTCAACTGCAAGAGTTACTTTTTTTTACAGGAAGTTTTAAATCCATGCAGCTCCTCACCTCGTCAGTAAACAGTGGGTCCCATATAGGGAAATAATCTTTCACTGAGAGCAATAGTCAGATTGTAGATAAAGGACAACTGGTTTATAATCTGGCTCCTATTTTCACAGCATCCCCAGTCAGCAATCTCCTGTCAGTGAGAATGATGTTATTTTATTACGCACACCTGTACATCCTCTTTGTCGTGCACTGCGCCAGCCATGTGGTGAGTGCAGTGCACAGGTCAGGAGCTTTAGTAAATATTGCATCAGAAATATCATGAAGAAATTAAGACATAAATAAAAAAAATATGAAATTATGATTGGTGTCAGACAGATGGTTTGAGTTTGATTTCTAATTTTTTTTTTTCTCCGAATGGAGCCAAAAACTAAAAGAAAGGCTGTTGAGACACTGGAAAAAGTCAGACACTGGAGTAAAGTGGAAGATTCCATACTGTTGTAATAGATAATAATAATTACCTAATGCTATTTAAATAACACAATAAATGCTCAACAAAAGTATGTAAATAAAAATCTACAACATACAAATACCACACACCACCTGTGTGTTATCATAATTAACTGTAAACTTTAAATTGACTTACAAGTAATGTGAATGAAAGATGGAAAGGATTAGGTGGCTGGAGCTGTACTCAGGGCATGTGTAACTTGTCAGCTAAAGGATTTCCTGATGTTATCTCTGACCTGGATGTGTCACATGACAAAAACAACAGAGTTGAAATGAAAGAAAAGTGCATCACTCACAAAAAACCACTAGAGGGAAAAATACTAAAACCAGATACATTACATTACATGTCATTTGGCTTTTATCCAAAGCGACTTCTAATTAGTGCATTCAACATCTATGAGGGGCAATTGAGGGGTTCAGTATCTTGCCCAGGGACACTTCGGCATGCAGATGGGGAAGTGTGGGGAGGATCGAATCGCCGAACTTGTGGTTGTAGGACAACCACTCTACCCCTCAGCCCAGCCGCCCCCGAAAGTTACATAGTTATACAGAGCATGACATCCCTAGTGTTATGGAGAGCTGTTCAGTGGTTTGTGATCTGCTATTTCGAATTTTGGCCATTGCTATTTTGTTTTTTTGAAACCAGGCGGAACCATGTTTGAAGGAGAGGGGTTGATCCTGACAGAGTTTAAGGACACTAGCTGTAGCCGCACTTACACCTGTGACCTTCCCCCATTGGGCAGTACTAGCTTTCAATTACACAGTATCCATGCTCCAATGCTCACGGCGCATGGAACCATATTGACAAATTGAACATTGTGCTATATTGAAGAAAACTTAAAACTAGAGGCTATTTTGAGTCCATTTACTCTGTATGAAAATGTTTGCTGATGTTATAAATCAAGTGAGAAGTAGAGTCACAGACTTCGACTACTTTGTGCAATTAGTATAGTCTCTGCTTGTCTTTCGCGATAATGCAGCCATTCGCATTGGCTTCACTTCTGGACCCAGAGTCTATGTCCAAGTCTATGGATAAAATACGACACTGAGCAAAAATAAAAAAAACACGCTGTACATTTTATGGCAGAAATTCTCTCTATATGTTATACCCCTCTACCCTGCCCATCAGCCTCATCTTCCGGGCGGTCCACTTTCTGTAACCAGCAAGACTGCACAAAATCCTGACCTCTTTTCCACCTGCTTAGCTCCTCACCAGAGCAGCAGCTTGCATCCTGATGCCTCTGGCTTCCTGTCCTGGCCTCTTATGTGAACCATGGTTGGCATCCTGCCATACTTGCCCTGATACCAATGTGTTGTTTTAGCATTAAGCAGGTATATTGCTAAAGTCGGTGATTGATCAGATTTCATTTTTTCTATTTTCTCTGTGTATAGTAGTAGTATGATTTGGCGCTATACAAATAAAATAAAATTGAATTGATTTGAATTAAATCTACACTTACTTTTTCTGATTTCCTGCCTTTCTGTCTGCCTCACTACCTGTCTATCTCTGCCTTTCCCCCTGTTTTGTCCTGACTCATGCTGGGATTCCATACCAGTCATCTGTGACTCAGGAACTTCCCATGAGTCATGACACACACCTCATCCAACACCTTGCATGACTTCGCTGCAGTGGGCCCAAAGACGTGCATTCAGTCTTGTTAATTTTTGTTTAACCTATATTCTGTTACACAATTCCAATAACACAAAAGTTTGCCATTCACAGATATGAACAGTAAAGTTGAACATAAAAGCACAGAAATGTCCTTTGTCTTTGTGAGTGTATAGACCAGTTTTCAAAATGGGAAAATTAGTTGTGTACAATTACTCTTTGTCACTATGGTAATGAAATGCCTGAGCCCTCAAGGGTGCTGATACAGCCAGGACTTGGTCAAACTGGGCTATTATGAAAGTAGTGATTTAACAAAAGCAGAAACTAAAGACAGAAAGCCAAATCCTATTGTCTTCTGCGACATCATTGTACTGTACAGTGATTGTTTCTGGCATAATAATGACTGAGAATTTAATGGATTTGAAACTCCCTCAACTTGTCCTAACTGAATTGCTAATCCTGCTTCCTACAAAATATGTTCAAATACAACTAATCTGTGCTTGCAAATATGTTTTGTAGGAAATGTTATGATGCCAATATTTGGTGTTGTTCAAAATATCTATATGTAAAGAGCTCAAACTGAAAATATGACAAACTACTATGCACTCAGTTTATCATGTCACATCATTTATTCTTCTGTTCTCTTTTCTTTGTCAATGCCCCTCATATTCTAGGTTCACATCATTGTCATGGACAACAATGACAATGCTCCCATCTTCTCCCAATCAACCTATGATGTCACTATTTCTGAAGATACACCACCAGACTCTGAGGTGGTCCAGGTTTTGGCATCTGACCGTGACGAGCACCACCGGCTGACCTACTCACTACAGAGCTCCATCGACCCCAGCAGCATGCGTCTGTTCCGCATCCACCCTACCGTGGGCACCATCTACACTGCTCAGAGGCTGGATCATGAGGCCTGCGCCCAGCACATCCTCACTGTTGTTGTAAGACTTGCTTTGGTCCTGTATGCACCACTAAATTTAAGTCAGTGTCTGCCAATGCCTTATATTTAGGATCTTGTGCCAACAGTTGTGACTCTTTCACTGCCTCAGTTTACATTTACAGGGTCCAGTCTGGCCTATATTGTCGTCCAATAAAGTTACAGTGTTGTATTAAGTTCATTCACTCCCTTTGGTTGTTCATCCTGTTGATGGTTTCCGGACTGGTTAAAAGCATTCAAATAATTGAGGTGTTAAAGGGATATATCGCTAACAGTTTGTGTGTATACATATAGCGGGTAATAATCAATTGACATGATATTTGTCAAACCCCAAATACCCAAAAGATGAAATATTGGCAATAGAAGGTTTTAACATTTTTGCACTAAAAAGAAGAATGCAGCTCAATTACAATGGTTTCAAAGCTGAGCGAATTTTTGCTAGTTTAATTCTGTTTAAAGCAGTGATATTACATCTATTTCTTTTTCATTTAAAATGAAAGGGGGAAGAGAGTCAAAGAGAATAAAAAAAGACATATTAACCAGTACTGTACTGTAAAGTAAAGTAATAGTAGGTGAATGGTCTGTATTTATATAGCACTCTTATAGTCTTGATGACCATTCAAAGCACTCTATAGTACAGTACTTTTTTCTATGAGGGGCCATTCGGGGTTCAGTATCTTGCGCAAGGACACTTCGGCATGCAGATGGGGAAGACCGCAATCGAGCCGCCGGCCTTCTGGTTGGAGGCCGACTGCTCTACCCCTCAGCCACAGCCCCCATAAACATGCAATACTTGTAAATGCAAGGATGTATAAAAAATACAAAAAATATAAATGGCAGAAATAATATATACAGTGTACACAAAATATGTGCAGTGTGAGAACACTCTGCAGTTGTTATACTCTTAGTATTATTATTATTAATAATATTATTGTTGTTGTTTCTATAGAATTGATCTGGAGTGGTCAGAACAAAAGAAGTGTTTGTGGATATTAATTAATCAATTCAATTTGAATAAATTCAGGGTTGTATTCCTAAGTCCAATTTGTTGAATCTGTGCTCTCATTCTATTCATGAACTAATCACTTAGCAATTCAGATAATTACACTGTACAGCAAACCAGTCTCTACACCTCATCAAGAAAAGGGACTTTTTGAACTGATTATGCATCTATTGGTAAACTACTGAAATTAGGGGAAATATATATGCCAGAGGACAGTGAATGGTCTGGTCTGATGCCATTTAGAATTTAGTTTTTGTCTGTTATACTTTATGATGTCACTTTTAGATTTTGCATTTGAATGATAATCTAATTATACTGATTATAATGACCATGAATAATTGCTTTTTTCTTGTTGTTTTTTGTGTACTACAGGTAAAGGACCAAGAGTTCCCCTACAGAAAGAACCTGGCTCGTGTGCTAATAGAGGTGGAAGATATAAATGACCATGTACCCATCTTTACTAGTGCTTTATATGAAGGCCAAGTTTATGAGTCAGCAGCAGTGGGATCAGGTGTGGTCCAGGTCACTGCTCTTGACAAAGACAAAGGAGAGAATGCAGAGCTACACTACTCCATTGAAGCAGGTAGGCATCTCTGACAACTAGCCTACCCGTTCTTGTAAGTTGTAAGTGTTCTTTAGGTAACTGTCCTTAAAATGTCTACCACAGTGATACATTTTTTTTAATCTCTGTTGTTTATTTTCCCACAGGGAACACTGGAAATGCATTCAATATTGAGTCAGTTTTGGGTATCATCACTGTTGCACATGACCTGGATTTGTCCAGCATAGGCCATTATGTTCTCACTGTCAGAGTCACTGACAATGGCTCCCCTCCCCTATCCACCACCACTATTGTGCGTATTGCTGTCACCCTCTCTGACAATGCTGGCCCAAAGTTCCCTCAGCCTGAGTACCAAGCTGAAATCACAGAAAATGCAGTGATTGGGACCTCTGTAACTACAGTCAGTGCTGTAAGCCAGTCCACCCTAACTTATGACATCAAGCAAGGTAACAAAGACCGTGTTTTTCAGATTAATCAATACAGTGGAGTGATTACTATTCAAAGGCCTCTAGACTTTGAGACCACAGCATCTTATACTCTGATAGTCCGGGCCACCAACATGGCTGGCATGGCCTCCAATGCTACTCTGTTAATTCAGGTCGTGGATGAAAATGACAACCCGCCAGTATTCCAGCTGCTCCATTATCGTGGTAGCATCAGCGAGGCAGCACCAGTGAACAGTGTGGTATGGGACTCAGATGACTCACCTCTCGTAATAAAGGCCACAGATGCTGACCGCAACCAAAATGCTCTGCTAGTCTACCAGATTGTTGAGGATACAGCAAAAATGTTCTTCACAGTAGACTCAGGGACTGGCTCCATTAGAACAATTGCTAATCTAGACCATGAGACATTTTCCAATTTTTACTTCCATGTCCATGTGAGGGATAACGGTAGGCCACAGTTGACAGCAGACAGTCCAACTGAAGTTACAATACAAGTGATTGACACGAATGATTCACCGCCTCGTTTCACCCAGAATGCCTATGAAACAGTCCTGCTACTTCCCACCTTTGTGGGAGTAGAAGCTTTGCAGGTTTCAGCTGTAGACCCTGATAAAGGTGTTCTCGCAGAGCTTACCTACTCTCTGACTGATGATGTACTGGATTACTTTGACATTAAACCTTCAAGTGGAGTCATCATTGTCAAAAACAATAACTTCACCAAAGAACATTTCCGCTTTAGTGTCAAAGTTTCAGATGGTAAATTCTCCAGCATGGCTTTGGTGACTATTCTTGTCCAAGAAGCTCTGGATTCTGGCCTCAGCTTCACCCATAGTCTTTACTCTTCCTCTATTCAGGAGAATGTGTCAAACATCACCCAAGTTGCTGTGGTTAATGCCGTGGGAAACCGTCTAAATGAACCTTTGAAGTACACCTTATTGAATTCTGGTACACGCTTTAAAATTCGTCCGACTTCTGGTGTGATCCAAACCACAGGAATACCCTTTGACCGTGAAGAGCAAGAGTTTTATGAACTGGTTGTTGAGGCAAGAAGGGAATATGACCATCTGCATGTGGCTAGAGTTATGGTTAGAGTCCAAGTTGAGGACATAAATGATAATACTCCTATGTTTGTTGGACTTCCTTATTATGCAGCTGTTCAAGTAGAAGCTGAGCCAGGATCACCTGTTTTCAGGGTCATGGCAGTAGACGGTGACAAAGGGATTAATGGAGAGATATCTTACTATCTTCAGGATGACCATGATCACTTTGAGATCAACCAACAGACAGGTGTTCTCAGCCTTAAGAGAGCCTTTGAATCCGACCTGTCTATTGTGGAATACCAGATGGTGATATATGCCAGAGATGGTGGTTATCCACCTCTCTCATCTACTATAGAGTTCCCCATCACTGTAGTCAACAAGGCAATGCCTGTCTTTGACAGATCATTTTATTCTGTTTCTGTTAATGAGGATGTAGTTTTGCACACACCTATCATGGGCATCAATGCCACTAGTCCTGAAGGTCAAAACATCATCTACACTATTGTTGATGGAGATCCATCTCTTCAGTTTGACATTGGTTTTGACACTGGAGTCATAAGTGTCATCCACTGTTTGGACTATGAAGCAGCATCATCTTACCACCTGACCATCAGAGCCACAGACTATCTAACTGGTGCCCGTGCAGAGGTCGATGTTGATGTGATTGTCCAGGATGTTAATGATAATCCGCCTATCTTCCAGAAAATGTCCTACAGGGTAGTTTTGTCTGAGACAGCCATGATTGGAACCCCAGCCCTTCAAGTTATTGCCACTGATAAAGACTCAGAGAAGAACAATGTTGTCCGCTACCAGATCTTCTCAGATGCACATAACAGCACAGATTACTTTCACATTGATAGTAGCAGTGGATTAATCCTCACAGCACGTATGCTAGATCATGAACTACTCCAGAAGTATGACTTCATTGTCAGGGCCACTGATAATGGCTTCCCACCACTTAGTAGTGAAGTATCTGTCACAGTTTTAGTAAATGATGTGAATGATAATCCACCACTTTTCAATCAGTTACTCTATGAGGCATATGTGAATGAGTTAGCACCAAGGGGCCATTTTGTAGCCTGTGTCCAGGCCTCAGACGCTGACAGCTCAGATTGTGAAAAACTGGATTACAGCATTTTGTCAGGAAATGAAAGGATGAACTTTGTGATGGACAAAAAGACAGGAATCCTCACCTTGTCTAGTCACCGGAAGCAAAGAATGGAGCCTGCATACAGTCTCAATGTTTCAGTGTCTGATGGGGTATTCACCAGCACTGCACAGGTTCATATTAAGATGTTGGGAGCCAACCTGTACAGTCCAGTGTTTGGACACAATGTGTATGAGGCGGAGTTAAGAGAGAATGCTGCAGTAGGAACCAAAGTTATACAGGTAAGTGCTGTTGGAATTCATTCTAATTTTTTTCAGGAGTAATATTGATACTATATTACTGAAATGATAAAATACTTTTAACTGTATTGACAAATGCATTTTAATTCCAGGTTAAGGCCACAGATGCAGATCCCGGAGTGTTCGGTCACTTCATTTATTCCTTTGTTAATGATGTGGGAAAGGACCAGTTCAGCATTGATGCAAATGGTCAGATCACCACTGCAGAAAAGCTTGATCGTGAGGACCCAGCCAACAAGAACATCATTTTGACAGTGGTAGCCCGGGACTCTGGTGGACGTGACTCCTATTGTACAGTACAAGTTACTCTTTTGGATGATAATGATAATGTACCTCGCTTCCGTGCCACTGAGTACAGAGCTTCAGTCAAATCTGATGTTGCCACAGGATTTTTGGTGACACAGATCCAGGCCTATGACCCTGATGATGGCACTAACGCCAAAGTTACATACTCACTTTACAGTGAGGCACATGTCCCAGTGGTAGACATTTTGGAAATAGACCCAGACAATGGTTGGATGGTGACCAAAGGCAGCTTCAGTCACTTGAGGAACTCTGTATTATCTTTTTTTGTGAAAGCTGTGGATGGAGGACATCCAGTCAGACACTCTTTAGTGTCTGTCTACATCCATGTTCTTTCTCCAGATTCCTTAATTCCTTACTTTAGCCAACATCAATATTCATTTGGCGTGCCAGAGGATACTCCCATAGGGTCAACCATAGGGATGGTGCGACTCAATACTCCTCCTGGATATGCTTTGCTCTCTGCTACTTTTGCCTTGGTTAATGGAGAGACTGGAGAAAACAACCAAGATGGAGTATTTGTAGTGAATAAGGACACTGGTGTGATCAAGCTCGATAAGCCCTTGGACTATGAGGTAATCAAAGGATACCACTTCAAAATCACTACCACTGTACAACAGGCTAAGCTGGATTCTGTGACTTCTGTTGATGTGGAAATCAAAGTATTTGATCTAAATGACAACAAACCAGCCTTTGAAGCTAACTCATATGAGGCCACAGTTATGGAGGGAATGTCAATTGGAACCAAAATAATTCAAGTGCAAACAGTAGACCCAGACTCAGGGGCAAATGGCCAGGTAACATACAATCTTGGGGCATTAATCCAGTCAGGAGGAGATTCAGACACACTGGTTGACACTTTTAGTATTGACAGCAACACAGGCTGGATCTCAACATGCAAAGACCTGGACCATGAGACCAATCCATCTTACACATTCACAGTTGTGGCCTCAGACCTTGGGGAAACGTTGTCTCTTTCCAGTACCACTACCGTGACAGTAGCAGTGGCAGACATCAATGACAACCCACCCAGGTTTCTGGAGCAGCACTACTTTAGTTCAGTTCAGGAGAGTGACCATCCAGGAGAGGTGGTAGCTGTGCTGAACACTAGAGATGATGACAGCTCTGCTCTTAACCGGCAAGTCAGCTACCACATCACTGGTGAGTACCACTGTGAATGTCCATCATTACCGCATAACCCTGGCCGATTTGTTTTCTTTTTTTTAACATCTAATGTCAATGTTTAGTTCCTGTTTTCCTTATCTAGGGATGGCAACTTTGGTATAATAAAGGCAGAGGTTTTTGTGACAGGTAAACTATGGTTATCATGGTTATGGTTACTATGTTTGTCATAGCAACTAAATCACTTGATTGAGGTTATAGAAATAATAATAACATCAACAATAAGATAATCTTTGACAGGATCCCTAGTGTTCTACATGAAGGTTAGATACTGTACATGAACATCCTCTACCCTGAACTGCACATAGAAGGAATAGAATTTTTAGCAATGGCACTGAATTTTTGTGTTTGACATAAATTGAGCAGGAAAAAATACCAAAATCCTGGGCTGTGTATTTTCGTCCTTGTGCGTGCAAACATTGATTACTGAGAACCATTGTGTGTGTCTCTCTCTGTCTTGGTGCCAGATTTGCATCTGATTATTTTATGTAGTAGTCATGGAGAAAAACTGTACACTAAATTAAAGCCATGATACGGTTTAAAAGTATACAAAAAAATGAGAAACAGGTATTGAAATTAGATGACATTTCATGGCAGCCTATAACATTTACACAGTTACAGATCTCAAGAGGCGAAAGAAGTTGTAAATAGATTTAAAGTAGATAATTTAAAGTACTGTCTGGTTTACTCATGGAAATCAGAGGGAGATCAATGTCAAATCTTTGTATGGCAATCAAGTAAAGAAGAAAAACTGTTTGAGTTGTTATACGCAAAGGTGCAAGGGTATTTTTTTCCCCCAAAACAGAACAAAAGGAATAAAGGAGGAGAGGAAAGCCAGGTGAATGGTGAAACTGTATTGATGAAAATGAAGGACTTACTTGGCTGAATTGCAGTCTGCATAAGGTAATAATGAAGTTAGGACACCCCAAGAGACTGTGGCAGAGGACTACAGTGCCAACAGGAGATGCAGTGAGGGAAAGAAAGGAAAGGAAATCCTTCCCCTGACCGTATTATAATGAGTATGAGTCATCAGCTGGAGTAAACGGCAGACATGACTTTAAAAAAAAGTGATTTTATGTCCACAAATGATTGTTGCAGACCTATACTGGAAACCCACATCTATCTAATAATTCCAAAATCTCTGTCTGTCTTTTTGTCTGTATGTGGCTTTCTGATCGGTTTCCCACTTGGCATGTGTATTGTTACAGGCCTAAGAAAGTGCACTGTCAAATTTGGTTTAATTTCGACATAAGAATCAATACCAATAAACTTTGAATAAACAGACGACCTGCGGTCTGTAGCAGCAGCGGCTGGTAAATCATGACAAGAGCGTGTTCACAATGGACGTGGTCTTAACAGCGATGACAAATGATTCTCCAGTTTGAGGTTCTGAGTACTGAGTCAAGGTTTACTGAACTTTAAATTAACAGGTGAATGGCTCTTTGTCTGGCTACAGGGTTCTTAGGCCTGACTCCCACAGCCGGTCTTTACTTGCCAAGCCTCAGTTATTGCAGGTCAGTTTTACAGTTTAAGAAAAAAAGCTGCAACTGAAATTACCAGAGGCCAAGCAAACAGCCCATTCCAAACTGTTTAGAATGGGCACTGCACTAGTACTAAACTCTCTGGACTCAGAGCCACAACCACAGCTAATGCTACAGTATCAGTCTATTAATAAATGCACAGTGACTTGTCCTGTGTGAAAGTACTGTGTTTGAGAGCAGTTCCACAGCAGCCTGACAGCCGTTTAAATATAAGGTTCAATTCCATCAATGCCCACATTAACACACCAACAGTAATGCTAGACAATTGCAATAGAGTTGTCAAACTATGAAGAAATGATGGAGCATGCATCCACACAAAAAATGATGAAAATCATATATTTTCTGTATTTATGATAAAAAAAAAAAATTGTTCCACAAACATTTGACACAGAAACCATTGAAAATAAATAATACATGTTTCTATAACTTTGTGTGATGACAAAAACTTCTACTTACAGTGAAAAAACACAAGATTTAAGCAATACTTCTAAAAAAATATATTTGCCAGTTTAGGTCTATATCCTAATCCTAAATTAAGACATTATATTTCCATTCAATTTACCTTGCAACTGTAATGTCCTCTGAAGTTATGGTGTGTGTGCGTGTGTGTTTGTCCCATTATTTACATTATAGTGATTTATTGTCATGTTCTGTTTATGCTACGGGTTGTTTCTACCTCCAGCCATCACTCTGAGAGACAGGGCTGCCTCAAGATGGAGGGCTGGAAGAATGTGCTTCTTGCAGCCAGTCTCGTAGCAATCTCATAAATCCACAATATTATGGTCCAACTTTTGTCCATTTTGCTGCAACATTGATTTTCCCCACCCTGGTTACACATTTATTTTGTCTTGTGTTTTTTTTTGTAACTCTCATTAGTGCAGTGGTCCAAGAAAAAAAACTGTTACTTTTTATAAAACATTTAGACAGAAATGTATTTACAATTATTCAGTGCACATTCCAAGAGCAAAGTGAATACAGGTGCAATGGAGAGGCAAAAGCAAGACAACCCTCAAAAAGGTGATGGTTTTGCATGTGGTGGACAGCCCAATCAGGTTGCACATGCTCAAGAGCATGGAGGAGATACCAGGAAACCGACTGTTACACAAGGAGAGCTGGACACGGCTGTAGAAGGGCATCAACCCAGCTGCAGGACCACTCCCAGAGCCCTACAAAATGACCTCCAGAGGGCTAATGGTGTGCATGTTTCTGACCAAACTGTCAGAAACAGACTCCATGAGGGTGTCATGAGGGCTGGACGTTCTCTAGTGGGACCTGTGCTCACAGCCCAGCACCGTTCAGCTCGATTGGCAATCGCCAGAGAACACCAGAATTAGCAGGTTCCCCACTGGCCCCCTGTTCTCTTCACAGATGAGAGCAGTTCACACTGAGCATGTGACAGGCATGAAAGAGTCTGGAGATGACGTGGTGAACGTTATGCTGCCTGTAACATCATCCAGCATGATCGGTTTGGCGGTGGGTCACTGATAGTCTGGGGAGGCATATCCTTGAAGGGTCTAACAGACCTCCATGTCCTAGCCAACAGTACCCTGACTGCTGTTAGGTACCAGGATGAAACTGACTGACCCTCACGTTCCCCTGAACTAAATCCAATTGAGCAGCTATGGGACGTTAAGTATCGGTGTATTCGACGCCGCCAAGAACCGCCACAGTCTGTCCAGGAGCCCAGTGATGCAGTGAGGAAATTCATGCAAGTTGGATCAGCCTATGATTTTCAGAGTGGTTTTGAATCCAGCCCTTAATGGGTTGAGGATTTTGGTGACCGTTTTTACCACATTTGTTCTCAGCAAATTATACAATGTACATCAGTAACGAAGTTTAACTTGAATATTAGTTCATCAAGATCTGATTTGTGATTTAATTGTTCCCTTAATTTTTTTTGAGCAGTATCTAAATGATTAATGTAATTGTTTAATGTAAATTTAGGACTTGACAAATGAACACCTCCGTAATTATGGTACTTGGCCATTCCCCAAGTAGGCATCATGCAACATCCATAACAGTTTATGTCCCATATGCTACGTTTCGTATTCGGAAGTTGGAAATGTCTGACTTGCAATTTCCCGATTGCGTTTCAGACAAACAAAAGATTTCCAAGCTGCTACTATAAAAAGTACAATGGAACGCCACTTGTCTTGTGGGTTTTTTAGTAGTTTTTCCTTACTCTTGTTGAGGGTTAAGAACAGAGGATGTCACACCTTGTTAAAACCCTATGAGACAAATTGTGATTTGTGAATATGGGCTATACAAATAAAATTTGATTGATTGATTGATTGTGGTGTGATGCGATGTGACATTTAAACTTATTTTGTGATACAAATTGTTATCACTTTCAAACTCCATGTCAGCTTACATGTCAAAAAATGTTCGCTGACCTGGATATCTGTCTTTATGTTAAGGTGGAAACTATCGGGGCGTGTTTGCGCTGGGCCTGGTTCAGGGTGAATGGAAGATGTATGTGAAGGGACTGCTGGACAGGGAGGAGCGCAACCTCTACATCATCAATGTCACTGCAAGCGACGGACTTTTTGTTTCCCAGGCAACCTTGGAAATTACAGTGATAGACACGAATGACAACAGCCCCGTCTGTGACCAGGTGAGGAATAAAACCATATGATAATGGTTTAAGTCTTTTGCAATTGGCAGATATTGTTAGATACATTGTTTGTCTATTTATTAACTGTTTATTAACATTTTATTCCATACACTGCCTCTCTTTATTTCGTGTGTGTGTGTGTGTGTGTCTAGGTTGTGTACACTGCTTCCTTTCCAGAGGACCTCCCAGTCAACAGTGTGCTGCTGAGGGTTGGAGCTACAGATGCGGATGTGGGCATCAGTGGATGGGTCCAGTACTCCTTACATGGTCCTGGCTCCCAGGATTTTAGCATGAACCAAGACACTGGTATGGATAAAGTCTCACTTTGAAAGCACACTTAAAAATTACATTTCTCTTTGTGGAACTTTTTTTTAAACTAAACTCATAATTTTTTACAATGATCAGTCCAGTATTGAGTGAGATGCAGGAGAGAAACGATATCCTATCTCCATCTTATCGCTCTGCTTACACAGTTAAACATACATTTATTTGTGTGGATACTTTAAAACTTGTGTGACACATTGTCATGTCCAACTCTTTACTTCCATCTCTCAATGCTTCACATGTCATTTATCATCTGACCAGGTGAGCTCAAGTCATCTGTGACTCTGGACCATGAGATGACGCCCAGCTATCGCCTGGTTGCCCAGGCAACTGATGGTGGTGGAAAATGGTGTCGTTCTAAGGTGCAGCTGGTAGTGACTGATGTGAACGACAACCCCCCAATCTTCACCATGCCACATTACACAGCCAGCATCTATGAAGACACTGCCAACAAAGCCCTGCTCACCCGTATCCAGGCTATTGACCCTGATGAAGGTGATGCAACTATAAGTATTGTTGAAATTACTGCCATTATCACCACTACTTCAGGTCATGATTGAAACGATACACTATTTTATTTGTAAAAAAAACCTTAATTCAGTAAATGCAATCTTCCACTACAATGGCAAACCTTTGCCCAACAGTCTCGTTATGAAACCACATTTAAATTCATTATATACAGATTTTTATCGAAGTTTTCTGGTAATCCGCCAAGTAGTTTTACACGTACATTTATTCGATACATATTTTTATTTGGAGCTGCACCAAATTGGATACAGTCTTTGATATCAGTCCCCTAAACATGCCACAATTTTTTCATCAAGATCCATTAATGATTCTCAAAGAAATCAACAAAGACTTTGACATACTCGCAATGTTAAAAAATGAAAACGCAATGCTTGATCAGCACCAGGTTCTTCCCTGACCCATAACAAATGCCTCCATTAAGTTTTGTGGGAAACAGTCCAGTAGTTTTTCTGTTATATAACAAACTGACAAACACACAAACAAACGCAGATGAAATATGACTTGGGTAACAATATAGAATGTCAAACTGGGAAAAAACACAATGTTGATAACAAAGCACCAGCTCCTAAAACATAATTAGGCTTGGAAAGTGACATAAGAAGCTATGTAATGAATGAAAAACACAAGCTTTACCGTAAAAGTCCTCAAAACCCCTGCCTCCTCTGACCAATTTCTGCAAATGAGATGTGATTGTCAAACTATTCAAAACATTTTTCAGAAACCATTATAGGGAGACAGAGGTCAATGATATCAGGTATTTGTGTCAAACATTCTGATGCCTTTAAACCCCTGCTGTTCTTCTGGCACTCTTCCTGTGGCTCTGCAGCAGGTCCAGGCCGGATGGTGGCCTATTCCCTGGTTGACTCTGCTGGAGGCTCCTTCTCCATCGATAAATCCTCAGGCATTGTTGTCCTGGAACGGGTTCTCGACCGTGAGGTCCAGTCAGCTTATCAGATAACAGTCCTTGCTTCAGACCAGGGTTCACCGCTGCCTCTCTCTTCATTGGTCAATGTGACGATCACCGTGCTTGACATCAATGACAACCCGCCTGTTTTTGAGCGCCGTGACCAGATGGCAACAGTGCTGGAGGATGTGCCAGTGGGCACTGAAGTTCTGAGAGTTTATGCTGCAAGCAAGGACATCGGAACCAATGCTGAGATCACTTACAGTATCCGATCAGGCAACGAGCACGGGAGGTTCCACATCCACCCACTGACTGGTGAGAGTGCTAAGCACATTTCTTCACTAGTCATCCATCATTTTATTCACTCTTCATTCACATTTTAACAAGTTCCTGTTGTATTGTTGTACACATGAACACTCCAAGCTGTCCAGTGGGGAATGAAGTACGTTGCCCACTGACAAATGAGCTCCATTGACACAGGTATCTCAGGGGTTCAGGGGCTCAACTGGTTAGCCATATTCCGCATGGAACGTCAGTTATAGTTATAGTACTATCACTGATCACGTTCCTTAGGTCACTTTCACTGTGATGCTGTGTTATTCTCCATTTCTTTCCTTTCTAAAACTACCACAATGAGCAGTGACATGCACAGACATTTTGGGGGGGCAGGAGCATGAGAAAAAGGGCAATTATCATAATTATTTATAAAAACAAATGTTTTAAAACAAAAAGTTGAATATAGTAGAACATCTGACTTACTTAATTTATTTTATTACCCTCACACTCACGCAATTGTTAAATACTCAACAGTTCACACAGAGACAATGGTCTTCTTTGGTTCTTCTGGTTTATCACAAGAGCAGACAACAACAAAGGAAACAATGATGCATCCTGATGTATTTCAATGTATCACATCAACAATTTCCTATATTACTGCACATGGCTGCTTTTTCATCAGTTATGAACTAATCAAATATGAACTCTCTTTTTATTTAGAAGGTGCTTTAAAAAGTATTATTGTTACTGTTATTACAAGTGTGCTGTAATTTACAAAATAAGGTTTTCAATTCATAAATCAGACTACAACAGTGGTCTATGACAGTTCTCTCCACACTGATTTGACATTCATTCAGTTTAGACTTGTGTGCTGCACTTAAGGCTTAAAAGGACAAACTCTGATTATAGCCTCTACACCAGTGGTCGGCAACCTTTTTGACAATAAGTGCCAATGTAAAATTTTCTTGTGAATTAGTGTGCCATATCAAAAAAATGTTATATTAAGTTTTATTATTGAACCACATTGATATTTCCAACAGACATGTCATTTTATTCCATCCATATTGGCTATATATAGAACACAAGAAACATGTTTATCTCATTATGATTGCAATAATAAGTTTGTCATTAACCCCACCAACCCCACTCATATTCAGAATTGCAAAAGCTTGGTTCAAAGACTTTGAGAGAGTTTGCTTCCCATACCTGGACACTGCACGTTTGATTGATTCTCCCTTGTCTGCCTGATCCTTGAAACTTCTTTCGTGCTTTGTCTCAAAGTGGTGCTTAACTGGACGTTCGTCACACAACATTTTCAAAACATAACGTGCACACAGCACGGTCCTTATGAAAAACAAAGCCATAGTCTGATTCATGTGGGAAAACGTGAGCAGCGCCGGCTGGGAGGCTTCTTCTTCTTATTATTTAATGGCGATTAGCATCCAGCCTATGGCGCATTACTGGCACCTAGAGGCTGTGAGGTGTTAACATCAATCAAGCTAAATAATACAGGCTGCGTGATGGCAAAACCTTTGAACATTTCCTTAACAAGTGTGCCAATGATTGTGCTGCGTCTTATCCCTGATGTCCGGACTGTGCGCCACGTTAGGTCTCGTGTTGTGTATATAGCAGGTTGAAACTTATGTGTCATAAACTCTCGAGCGAATCAAACAAACACAAAGTAAAAGTCAGTCCTGTACATGTCCTAATAACTTGTGATCAGTGATGGTGTTGTACTAAGGTCTAAGAACACCAGGACGGCAGAATCAACAGTTAAAATCAGATCATTAACCCTTGTGTTGTCCCTGCTTCCCCCGGCTGTTGGCCCCCCCACATAGCCCACCCCATATTAGGACGCACACATAGGGCAATAGACAAGTGAGCAGCCCTTGCAGATGTATTTGTTACACCCGCGGCACATGGTGTGAGTTTTACAGTCCTTTTTCCTGGGGCATATCTGACACCTCTTCCTCTTACGCCCCGAGCGGGGCTGCTGCTAGGGCTATGGAGGAGGCCAGACGCTCGGGTCGAGCGCCGTGGTCAAGAGCTCTCTGTGCGGCGGTGGCGGCGGCGGCTTTTACAGCCTTCACAACCGCGGCGGACGCTTCCGTGCGGGGGATGCGCTCCCTTCGTGCGATGAACAGAGTCACGAGAGCCTTTCCCAGCTGCTCTAGGAAAACCCTCCGCTTGTTCCGCTTGCCCCAGTCCATCCAGTCTGGGTTGATCTCTCTCCATATCACGAAGGCATCGTAGGAAGAGACGTCGAGAATGATGTGAAAGACGACCAGGGACCAGCGTACGTTAGGGTTAGGGTTAGCTGTACGTTCCGATCACCTTGTCTAGGTTGTCCATGCCACCTTTGTTGCGGTTGTAGTCCAGGACGATGACTGGTTTCCCGTCCTCGTGGTCGCTGACGTCGGCCTCGGCGTGCCGTGTGCTCAGGAGCACCACGTTCCTGTTTTTCTTTGGGATGTAGGACACCAGAGTGGCGGTGGGCGTGAATGCGAACTTGGATGAGAACACCTCTCTTCCCTTGACTGCGAGCAGCCTGGTCGGGAGGTCGGGCTTGTTCTTCCGAACCGTGTCGACCACGGTGAGCTTCCTCTCCAGGAGCTGCTGCGCGAGTTCGTAGGAGTTGAAGTAATTGTCGCACGTGACGTTACGACCATGCAGTCCCTCCGTTACATCGAGCACTACCCGCAACCCCTGGTTCCGTTCTGGGCGCCCGCCGCTCGGCTTTCCAGTGTACACTTGCATCTTCCAAGCTTGCTGGATTTCGCATCACAGGCCACCCACGACTTGATCCCGTATTTCACCGGCTTGCCGGCCGCCAAGAGCGGCCGGGCGGGACGTCGCGTGGATGGTGGGGCCCGGGGGGACCCCGCTTTGAGCCGCAGCAGAGGAGGAGGAAGAGGAGGAGGAGGAGCAGCGGCCCTCCTCTCGGCCATACGCTCTCGAGGACCATGTTATTTCCCCGTTTCTTGACGGGAAGGTCTCTTTCCACGAGTCCGGTGGTGGTGGTGGTGGTGTCGCCGTGGTCTTGTCCTTCTTCTTCTTCCAAGGATGACGAATCTGCAGAAGCATCACCCACTGGGTCGTAGTCTTCGTAGTCACCGTCGTCTTCGTCGCCGTCCTCTCTGTCTTCTTCTCGGTCTGCTTTTCTGTCTGCTTCTCAGTCTGGCTCTTTCGCGTCCTCTTCGGGTTCAGAGGATGGTTGCTGGGAGAATAGCTGTTGGAGAACCTGTTCTCTGGTGAAACGCTCCTGACGTGACATCGTGCCATGGTCCGGGAGAGTGGCACACGGAGAATGGCGCACCGGCTTCTATGTGGGTCTAATGTACCCCCCTAGATTACAATTGGAATCAGGTGTGGGTCTAAATGACCCCCCAGGAGAATCGAGAATGACAATCCATTGGTCTCAATTACCCCAGGAGAATTGGATAATGACAATCCTTGGGTCACCCTAACCCTAACCCTGACCGGCCAGGGCTTGCGTATGATCACACACACGCACACACACTCTGGGTCAATCCGACCCAGGAACAACACGAGGGTTAAAAACTCTTAAAAGAGCAGTTTCAGTGCTATGATGAGGTTTAAAACCAGACTTGAACTTTTCATATACATTATTGCGGCCTAGAATGCTTTTACACCTCTCTTTGCTGCCAACCTCAGTGTCTGAACTAGCACTTGCACTACTCCGCCCAAATATTTGTTCACAATCACACACAAATTTTCCGATAAATATGCTACAATATGCTGTACTGTGGAGATTATTGTCAGCTCTCTGCCCGCCTACTTACCAGTACCCAATCAACTGATCACATCACCCAAGTCCTCCATGACCTTCACTGGCTCCCGGTAAAATACAGGATAAACTTCCAAATTCTACTCACTACCTACAAGACCCTCAACAACCTGGGTCCACCCTACCTCTCGGACCTCATCCACCAGCACACCCCCACCCGACAGCTGAGATCAGCTGATGCCAACCTCTTTCAGGTCCCCAGAACCAAGCGCCGAACCTGGGGTGACAGGGCGTTTTCAGTCGCCGCCCCCACTCTCTGCAACCACCCAACATTAAAAATGCCCCCACGCTGCTATCTTTCAAAAAGGCCCTCAGAACCCACCTCTTCAGACTTGCCTTCCCCAGCTAAACCCCCGGCCCCATGTTTTTATTCTGTTTAATTTTATATTTTATATTTTTCATAGTATACCTGACTTTTTAGCTTTTTCATTGATTTTAAAGAGTATATTGATAGTTTCACTATTTTATTCTCTGTGAAAAGCGCTATATAAGTGCAATGTATTATTATTATTGGAAAGTGAAGCAGTGCTGCAGCACTAGAAGGCTAATTTGGACAGTACAGAAAATTGGAGCACCAAGCTTTCTTTTAGCCGATATGTATCCATTAAAAGTTGCCCACAGCATTATACATATCAGAGATGTCTTTGCTGATCAGTCAGCAAAAATAGAATGCAGATCTAACCTGAATGACCTTGACCAATTTTGCACTGGCGATAATCAGTAATAGCAACCAACAAGAGTTGGATGGGATTTCCATTTGACAGTAGAACTTAAAAAATCCCCATGTGCATTTAACCTGTAATATTTACATATGATCAAATGTATATTTATATTTCCTCTCACTCCTCACCTTCCTCAGGTGCCATTTTAATTGCCCAATCTCTGGACTATGAGACCTGCAGGGACTACTTCCTTACTGTGGAAGCTTGTGATGGTGGCACACCACCACTGAGTGCAATTTCTACAGTGAACATAAACCTGACGGATGTCAACGATAATGCACCCATGTTTAACCATGACGTCTACAGTGCAGTGGTGTCCGAGGATGCCAACATTGGAGAATCTGTAGTACAGGTAAGCTCAGCAACATAGTAAAACTTTCCCTGCAAGTGTGGAAGACCTGAGCATGAAAGTGGTCCAGATGTGTTGCACAACATAAGATCCAAATAGGACAACTTCTTTTTTTCAAATCAAGAACACATCAATTAGACAAACAAAATATTTAAACAAGCAACACAATAAAAAAAAAAGAATTCAAATTCAAACCTAGAGCAATTCATTTAAAAAAAACCTCTAACCCCGCTAATTATTTAAGTCTCTCCAGTACAATACAAAATGCCATCTCCTTCATCCTATATGCATTGATGGCACATCCATTTTTCTCCAAGATAGAGCAATCATCATCCTGGCCTGCAGGAGTCTAAAGTCGATTAAAGTTGACTCTTTTGAACTAACAATAAAGCTTCCTAGATGTATATCTAGTACACATATATTTGCTTGGAAAGGCCCCTTCACTCTAAATTTATCGTAAATAGAACAAATTATTTCCAAAATTGTTGGACGATTCCTAACATTGTACCTTTACTTCTCAACATTTTGCACAAGTATTCAGAACATCAGGAAACCACTGGTTCAATCTGACCAGAGTAATATAAGTTCTCATCAACCAGTGGTATTGAAACAACTTTACTTTCATGTTGATTGATTGTTTTGAGGCTTTTAAGCATGTTCTTCCCCAATCAGCTTCTTAAAGAGATAGTTCTCCCAAAAATTTAAATTCACTTATTATCTACTCACCACTATGCAGATAGAGGGGTGGGTGAACTGTTTAAGTCCACAAAAGACTTGTGGAGTTTCATGGGTAAACAGTGTTGCAGCCAAATACAATAATCCAATAATTGAAGTAAATGGCGACCACTTCTTCAAATGAAAAATTCGAATGAGCTTTTTCATACATTTTCAAGAAAATAATTAGTAATTTTTCTTGTAATATCTTGTTAAATTCAATAGGTAGGACGTCAGGATGTGGTACTTTACGATTGGCAATAATTTGGATAGCCTGCATCCCATGTTAAACCTTTATCTAATCTCCCTTGCATCTTCTATCAGGGTCTGGAATTGAAGCTGATCAAGAAATCTGTCTCTTCTGAGGCTTGAGGGCATTCTGATTTGTACAATTGTTCAAATTCGTATAGAGTGTTATAATATTTTTATACTTTTTTTTAATATTTCTTAAAAAGAACACACCACAGCAAATTCCTCGTATGTGTAAACCTTCAATTTCCTAGTTAAAATTGTATTTGTTTAACCCATATTCACAAATTACAATTTGTCTCATAGGGCTTAACAAGGTGCAACATCCCTCAACAAGAGTAAGGAAAAACTACCCCAAAAAACTATTAACAGGGTAAAGAAAACATAGAAACTTCGGAGAGAGCCACATGTGAGGGCAGAAGTGCAATAGATAAGCAATAGACAAAATAACAGTATTTAAAACATTGATTCGAAGAAACAGTTTGTAACATGATGGAGAAGTGTGTCAATGTGTAAATTATACATACATAAGAAAATATCTGATAGAGAGGAAGGGAGCCGCAACAACAGCTTCCACCACCACGATCAGCTGCAACCATGATCAGATCCAACCTACCTGGCAAAAACCCAGTTTCTGATTCTGATTCATAAAAGAATAGATTACATTACAAAAGAGGTTGGAATGCTTTTGTTGGATCGTCCCCTTTTCTTTAGATCTATCTCTACAGTTTGAATTTGTTATCCCAATGTTTCCATGTTTCTTTTGTTTGAGCTTAGCGGTTGTATGACAGAACATTTTCATGTTAATGTATACTTTGAATGTTTCACTAGGCACTAGTTTTTTATGTATTCAACAAAGTAACTGTCAAGTTTATTTGTCCATACATGTAGCAAAGTTTGGGTTATGTAACGAATTGTAGCAACTGAAACAATTTCTATATATTCATACTCAATGAAATAATTGCATGATCGCTAATCACTATGCTATCATACCTGCAGCTTTTAATCTTTGATAAGAGTTGCATTGAGACAAGAAACTAATCAATACATGAATGATATTCACCTAAACCTGGATGACAAGAGAGAGAAAATGCTCATAGGATGGTTACAGTAACGAATAGTTCTTCAATTGTTCTCATTCAGGCCATATATATATATATATATATACACACACACACACACACACACACACACACTACATTTGAGGATAACTTTTTAATATTTTTTATGATGTGGCTTTTTCTGTCGCTTCATCATTGATCATGAATCCTCTTGATTTGAACTTTTCCAATGGCCGGTAAATTTGCTGTGATCATCATCACATTTACAGGCAGGTGTAAATGTTTCCTCTTGTATCATATCCAATACTTTATTCATGATTCTGAAGATGTTTCTTGTTAATAACGGCACCACAGTTAATAATCAACCTCATAATATAGGTTATCATGATGCCCAATGTTAAGTGACACTAGATAATAAATTATGATAAAGTATCTTAAACTTGCGATGTATCATACCCTTTTCACAGCAGACATTTTCTCAGAGAAAGCACAGCTATAAATAATGGCATTAATATCTGCGCCATTCCAATAACTTTCCAAGTAAACCATGTCAGCAACTGAGAATGCACAATGTCAGAGACCTGGGACTGTCTTATCTTAATGGAATGCAGCCATCAATCATATTATTCATTCCACCAGTGCGTTTTCTGCTTTAACAAGTCAAAATGTCTGCAATAAAAAGGCGTCCATAGGCAGTGAAATATACCTTTATATCTTTGAAAGGCATTTAGTTAGAAAATCCTCTTTATTTGTTAGTGTTTTATATTTATAAAGCAACAAGTGAACGCAGAGCATTACATGCGTTTGTCTGTAGCCTTGATAGTGTCGTATTATTTTAAACTGCCAGAATCTTTTGCTCTGCTGTTATCTGTTCAGTCTTATTTAAAACAGTGTTGCCTTTGCATGGTTAAAACTATTACATTCATTGCCGGAGTATATTGTAGCCTGAGATCACAGACTATTCTGATCACCACAGAAGTTTGAGTTTAGCTTGGTTAAGTTTGGATTAAGTTAAACCTGATCTTTACAAAGGAGACGGTTTGGTAAATGGTAATACCACATGGATGAAAAATACTTCATCATAGAATGTTTTTATTAAATATAAGAAAGGAACAAGTGGTGTGACTGCTGTATATTCACTCATGCTACTGTGTTGCTGTGTTTGTAGCTATTAGCAGAGGATGTGGACAGTCAGCTGAATGGAGCCATCCTCTACTCCATTGTCAGTGGAGACCGAGACAACCAGTTCTTCATTGACCCACTCAGTGGGGTCATCAAGGTCAACAAGCAACTGGACCATGAGACAGTGAGGACACACGGACACACACACACACACACACACACACACACAGTTCTTACAGGGGCAGATCGAGATGTTTTGGCTTCACTGTTCAGTGTTGCCATCTTTCTATGTTTATAAAATGGATCCAACAAATGTTTCAAACACAGACACTGGCTTTACAGAGTGTGAACAAAGATTAAAGACTTGTTACCTTGTAGCTTCGTTTCTCATGATATACTGTATATCAACCTGCAAGCTGCATTGTTATAATCTGCAAGGTCATAACGGCCAGAAAAATCTAGCTTCTTACTTTGTTTTACTTAGTAGGTTATTGCCTAGCAGCTCTGCTTTTTCTAGCTGATTTGCAGCAGGCCTGAACCAGTCTCCCTTGTCTGACTTTTTTTTTCACTCTTGGTTCTCATCAACTGCTTTTTCCTCATCTCCTTCTCCGCAGTGCTTGAAAACAGAAATGTTCATATTCCTATCATAAAGTATTCATGAGAACAGCCGATGAGCCGGCTGAGCGTGCTCAGAAAGAGAGCGCAGGGGCGTGTGGGGGATCAAAGCTTTTCACTGATGAAAGTGTGTTTGGGGTTATCACACAGAGCAGCAGCTTTCTCTTCTCTCTCGCTTCCTGTGCTGTGTGTGTGTGTGTGTGTGTGTGTGTGTGTGTGTGTTTACATAGGTTTCATCGACTAATTTCTATACATCTTCCTCTATTTCCTCTGCCCCTCTCCCTCTCTGGGAAGCAGGTCATAGTTGTTAATTACTGACATTCATTTTTTCATACATCTCAGGCAGCAGAATACTGTTTAGTTGCTTCTGTTACATTTCTCCATCGTGTGCAATGTGAAGGGAAACAGAAAAATATGCCGCAGCAGGTTTTTTGAAGAAGGAGCAACATGCCAGAAGTGTGTGTGTGTGTGTGTGTGTGTGCGGTCAAAGGACCAAATATATCAACTAATCGTCATGGTTTTTATCTGCTACTTACAACTTCTTTGTTTGTCATTAAAAAGTGATAATTGATTAGCATCTGCTGCTATTGTTTATTTTTATTATTATTATGGCAGCTGCAAGATAATTACAAATTCCCACCTATTAAGTTAAATTATAGTCTGGTGGTGTTTTCAACATGGACTCAACCCCCCGGGATACTGACAACCTGTGTGCTGTCTATTCCTGTGATGATTGATTTCTTGGCCACTTTGAGGTAATGACAACTGCTGTGAACTAAGCACTGACATATTGTCTCCCTTTAAGTTAATATAGCAATGTTTGATTAATAGCTGCTTATTTTCACATCTGACAGTTACAGAGCAACAGGATCATTCACTCTGTTTCTGTTGTGCAACAGCTTCTGTCTCTTAAGTTGCCAAATGCGCCACTATATTCACCAAAAGCATGTACTACGAGTCAGGATTTGTTGTTATCAGAATAACTTCAGGTTTAATTCATGGTTTTCAGTCCTACGAAGCTGGGTCACTTCCTCCCGATGTTAATCACCATGGTAATAGACACTGCACCTCTACCCTGCCCCAGAGCAGGTTAAGTTTAAAATAGCAGATAAAAACCGTCGTCAGCCCAACTACTGACCAATCCGATCCCTGGAAAACCAGTTATCATTCTACAGGATCCTGACACAAGGGTTTACAGTAAAGGGACATATCCAAGCCTTGCTACACATCAACCCAAACCATTCTATACGCCTCAGCAACCCACATAAGAAAACTCAAATATGTTTGACCTCACCAGATTTCTAGCCAGACGCGAGTTGCTCATGGGAGGACTCAGAAGGTTCAGTGACAAGCTAGGCAACTACTGGGCACGGAAATCTTCATTTGAGGATGCTATTCAAGGTCTACACCTAACGGCTAGCGAAGAGCTTGACTTGTTGACTAAGTGGTTGCGTGATGAATCCTCGCAACATGCAAAGCAGTGCACATCAACAACCCTTTTTCTGGACTGACCAAAGTGTGGGGAATGGCTCTCCATAAGCTTTGGAGAAGGCTCTTTTTGATTGGCTAGAACGCTTCCCTAAAATCTCACTAAAGGAGCCTCAACTTCTGTGTGATCTTGGGGACCTTCTTTTTGAGATAGACTCCGCCAAGAACCAAGGCTACATACCAGGACTTATATACGTCGACACAACACGTGGAATCGATACCATAGTGGAAAAACTCCTGTTTGGCCTGCAGGACAAAGAACAACATTTGGTGCAATTTCCTCCTTTCTGTTTTTGCCAGCTTTGTTAAGAATAAAGCAAGGAAGATTAATGACCTTAGTTTCAGGTCTCCAGTTCCATCATCTGTCCCAACCCCATGCGCTCAAAAAATGCAGGGCATTCCGAGAGAAGTCTCTAGAAGAATGCAGATATGTCACCCCATGCGCAGGTCTAACAGTGAGGGCAGAACAGGTGTGAATGGTTGTTTGTCTCTATAGCCGTTTTCAGATGGGACCTCCAGAGGAAGTGGGTCCGGACTTTCCCTAAAGGTTTCCACTCATACATGAATAACGCAGCAGGAGATTCTCACATTCATGACTATTTTGGCCGTTCAAATCGAAAACTCTCTAGACATCTTCGTCAGTGTCTTCTATGTGTATGACACAGCTATTTCATCCTGAGATATTTGAATTCTTTATTTTTTTTGTGCCATCATCAACTCCCCCACAATCCTGCAAAGGATCTCTTATTGTGTTCGCACATCCGTTCCCCTCAACTTTCTGCATACTTTATACTGGGGGCAGACAGAGAAAGTCCACAGAAACCCAGGAGGCTCTCACTCTGACACGTTCACGCATAGAGCCCCTGTGGAGAGTTAAGTGCATGTCTGAAAGCAGCTTCAGTGATAATTAGGAATGTTCAGTACAAACTTAAATAATAATGGCCCTGAGGAAATTTTCACAAATCTAAGACAAAGCTAATGAATCAACTAGAAACTCACATAGCAGCTAGACCTACTTTTGTTGGTTGTACTTCACCTTTATGTAGTTTTAAGTTTAGATGTTGATTTATAAACATTCACGAAGCCTTATGCATGTTATACACATTAAAACAGTTTAGAATATATCACAAAAATAATGGATGAAGCTTTGTGGATTTTATAATCACTGATACATTCGTGTTTAAATTATGTTAAAAGGGTTAAGATCTTTAAAAGAATGGATTGGTAAAAACAGGTCTTTCCAAAATCAAGCACAAAACACCAACAAATCACCCTCATCTTTCATTATAACGGAATATGCCTACAGGTATAAACATTTGTATCATTTTACTATATTCATGGTTCTGATGACGTTGCCTGTAATTAATGATTCCGCCACATGAACACACTCATAGCAGTATAAGAAAACACAGAGTTAACAGAGCCAGTCAATAACCAGCTTTACAGAACAGAGTGGGATTGAACTAGAACAATAAAGAAGTAGTCCAGAAACACTGGGCTGAAACTTTCTGTAAAGCCGAGCAGTGCTGCTGATAACTCTCTAGGTATATCAGTTTAAGATCAAGTTTCTCTCCTAAAGACAGATTTTCACATTTCTTATGTTCAAGTTAATCCACTTGTTTCATTTATTCTATTTGTTAAAATAAGTGTTCCTTTTGGCCAAAAAAATGCAACAGTATTCAGCAAATTCCAATATCGGTGAGTTCCTGATATCAAATGTGTACCACCTTCTGTCAGTACCAAGTAGTCAGGGCATGAGTTGTATTTTTCCTCACTCAGGGCTCTTGACATTCTGAGTGTGGTTCTGTCCTCAGACCTCTCCAGCCCAGCGCAAATAAAAACTGATTTTAAAACTGTGACCTTTAATTTCAGAACAATGATAACTCAGCTGCTGATTCCTCTTTTTGTCATACATTTATCCAGAATAATCAACAGTCCTGTTGCATGAAAATCAAGTGTGAATCTCATATTTTCCACAACTGACTTGTCATTTTTATTATAAAAATATTTATTAGGCCATCTTTAAGTTGGTAAAGTTTGAGGAATGCAATCAGCAATCAATCAGTATAAATGTCCTTTGTGTCCAAATAATTGTGGTTATTATATAGAAAATATCCATATTAGAAAGTAATTGGAAACTTTCAGAGGCAGATAGGTGAATGTAATATAAAAAACATCTTTGGCCTTTGACTGAAAAGGTTGACAGTTCAGGTTTGTTTAAGTTTCTGTCTGACTTTCCTTGGTTTGTTATTTGTACCTATAATATTAACATTGCCCACATGTTAACTGCTAAGATTTGGGAAAGCAAAGAAGTCATACCATTGGAGAAACATTACAGTCAGATGATCAGACAGGTTCAATCAATCACATTTTATTTGTATAGCCCATATTCACAAATCACAATTTGTCTCACAAGGTGTGACATCCTCTGGCCTTAACCCTCAACAAGAGTAAGGAAAAACTGCATGCAAGTGCAATAGAGGCCACGTGTGATGAAAACATCAGAAAGATGAGGGTATTTGCAGCATTGATTAGAATAAAGATGTTGTAGCCTAATGGAAGGTAAATGAATTGATGGATTATTGTCAGTAATGCTAGAGTATCTGAGTGTTACGACCCAGCCCAGGAGAAAACCCAGTTGCAACATGATGAATGAGTCTCCCCTCTTCTCAGCTCCCAACAACAAACAGCAACAAATTATTACAGCCCATTTAGGTTTATTAACTCTTTTTGCTTGAGGGTAGGCTAACAGCAAAAAAGACATACAAAAACAACCTTAAGGCTAACAACCTAAATTTACCTACTCAAATTAAAGAAACAAAAAGACATATTACTAACTTAATTACTAATCCCAAAACAGGACAAAACATGGGTTAAACAAAAATGCTACCCACCCCTATCAGACCGGGCTGGTACATCAAACAACAGATCTTAAGACACTTTACAAGAAACAATTCTGGCTGGCAGTGGCAAGAGGAGAGACTGCAAGAGCTGGGGGAAGCCGTCCTCTTATCCTGCAAGCTTGGAGGCTGGAACCAATCAGCTCCCTGGAAACAAACCTACACACTCACAGTCAATCATCCACTCAGTCAGTCATTGAGCCAGACACACCTGCAACACATCACACACAAGCATCACAGCAGAGAGGGAGAGAGATCCACAACACAGGCACAGTAGATAAAAGCACATACACCGATGTATAGAACATTTCACATGACCTCAGGGTCGTAACACTGAGTAGACATATTATATATCAAGCAGTCTTGTTGTAATCATAGTCCATGGTCAGCTGCCACCACGATCATGATCCACCATCAAGATCGGATGCCACTATAGTCCACAATCATGATCCACTGTCGCCATCAGGATCCACCATCAGCTGCCACCTCGATCGTGGTCCACCACCATTATCAGATGCCAACACGATACAGGATCCGCCATTATTATCATGATCTCTGATTCGCGATCCACCATCATAATCCACGATGTGGCCGCAGCGGTGGCCCTTATAAGGCAAAGGGACTCCGGGGAAGAAGTCAAGTCAGTAACATGTATTGATGAGATATTCATTTCTTTGATGTGATAAGGATGGAGAAGAGGAAGGAGAAGCTGGAAAGAGAAGCTCCGAGTGTCGTGTGTCCCCCGACCTTCTAGACCTATAGCAGCCTAACTAAGAGCAGGTCTAAGACAAGCCTGGACCAGCTCTAACTATAAGCTTTATCGTAAAGGAAGGTTTTAAGCCTACTCTTAAACGTACAGATGGTGTCTGCCTCCCGAACTGAAAGTGGGAGATGATTCCACATGAGAGGAACCTGATAGCTGAAAGCTCTGGCTCCTACTCTACTTTTAGAGACTTTAGGGACGAGGAGTAAGCCTGAATTCTGGGAGCGCAGTGCTCTAGTGGGTTGATAAGGTACTATCAGCTCTTTGAGGTATAATGGTGCCATATTATTAAGGGCCTTGAAGGTGAGGAGGAGAATTTTAAATTCTATTCTAGATTTAACCAGAAGCCAGTGTAGTGAAGCTAATACTGGAGAAATGTGGTGTCTTTTCCTGGTTCTTGTCAGGACACGTGCTGCAGCATGTTGGACAAGCTGCAGAGTCTTTAACGACTTACTGCTGGAGCCTGATAATAAGGAATTACAATAATCAAGTCTGGATGCAATATCGTCTAGCGCAGCTATATCATTAGATAATGTATCTCTAAGGTGTTTAGGGCCAAGTATTAGAACCTCTGTTATATCTGAGTTTGATAAAAGAAAATTGCGGGTCATCCAGGTTTTTATGTCCTTGAGACATGCTTGGACTTTAGTTAATTGATTACACTGTTCTGGTTTGGTTGGTAATAGGTTGGAAATACAATCAACAGGTTAGACGAACTTCTGGCAGACTGGCAGGGGAAAACAGCAGATACACAAGCACAAGGAAACTCCAGGGAACAGAACAGCAACATTAGGTGACGCTTATGGGGCGGCTGTGGCTCCGGAGGTAGAAATATGCACTGTGTATGATAGAGTGTTGCACACAGATGCACTGTATGAAACTGTGTGTAAATGGGTGAAAAACTGCAAAAAACTGTACTGTAATGTGCTTTTAATGGTCATCAAGATTAGAAAAACTCATTTAGCATAAGAGAGGTAGCCTTTAGAAAAACTATGCAGTTTAGATTTGGAAATGGAAAGAAATACAGACTATTTACCATTTACTGGACAGCTGAGCCAAGAAGACATAGAGACTTAATACACAAGTGAGGGATACAAAAATATCAGGCATCCTAGCCTGATGGGCATCAGGCTAGGACTAGTCCATTGCTCAGGATTCATTCTAAAAAAAAAACCATCAGCCTACACAGGATAAATCTAAAATGATGACATCATGAACACCTTCATATTCCTCCAGAGATAATTACTTCCGATTTTAATATCCAATTGTTTATTCTGCGCTGCTACCCTGAGGACAAACCTTACATTTTCACCACAAGGAAAGGCTCTAATAATAGTAAATTCATCACTGTGTGCGTATGTCCAGCAGTTTTTAACATGTTGGATGAAATGAATATGAGGGTATCGAGGATAAACTGTTCCTCCAACTTCAGGTCAACAAAACCACTTTGATCAAATCTCAGTTTTCTACCTCTACAAATTGCTATGATTGCAAAACTTGAAGCGGCCAGTCCTGCTTTCAGAAAACTACTTTGTGGCTGTGATATCACAGACTCTATGATGATGAGGTTTTTTTTTTGTTTTCCATGGTGTGGATGTTTCTCATGTACCTTTCATTGTATTTATCCTTTAGGTTTCCAGCTACTCATTGGCTATCAGAGCTCTGGATAGTGGAATCCCACCCATGTCCTCCAACGTGATGTTCAACATAGATATCTCTGACATCAACGACAACCCGCCCACCTTCTCCCCGGCCAACCTCTCTACTGTCATACAGGTAAATCTCCTGATTGATATGATGCTCACTTACAACACAGTTGAGACAAGAATGTATCGTTTATTAAAGTATTTAAAGTTATTAAAGTCAACAGTCAGTAATAAGCAGAGTTTAAAAAATTACTGTGTAAATCATTGTAAGGTAATGATTTACTTATAATGCTAACAATTTATAATTAACTCCGGTCTTTTTGAGGGCCCCAAAACTACAATATAAATTAAACAGTTCAATGTAGACATTGTAGGGACAAGTGTCTCCTGGTAATTACTGTATTACAGTGCAAACCTGTTAAATTCACCATGTTTATACCGGGCCAAAGTGATCCCTATAAGCGGTTGATTACTATAAACAAATTGCGTAGCTTCTGCACAGTGATAGAAGACACAGAGAGAAGCAGTCAATTACTGACAGAGCCAGAACACAAGGTAAAAAATACATTTTTAAAAAATTAAAAATTATAAAACTTTTACGGTCCAAACACATGAAAACAGCCCAAATGAACACTGTAAGCGGATTACTTAATTACTATAACCAAATTATATAAACAGCATTTGTATCAGCAGGATTCTGTCCCATGCTTTTTGATCCATATAAACGGTTCATCAACTATATACTAAATCACTATATCTGGTTTCCACTGTACTACACTATTTTCAGTAGCTAGTACTCTGTAGGTAGCTAGCTTTACAGATTAAACTTTTCCCCAGCTCTTTTATACCCTGAATTACTGCTGAAACTGCTGCAAGGAAATATGCCATGTCCCCAACCTTTAAGGTTGAGTTTAGGCAGAAAATTGGGAATATTGTACTGTTGGAGGCAGTGTGTTTTTGTCAGGTGCTGGTGGGACAAGATGTCCAGTTTGAGTAAGAGTTTTTTAAATTGGTCTTAAAATAACAATTAGATTCCCATCATAGGTCGATTTTGGCTTTCAAAATTCGTTCACCCTCTCCATTCTCGCTGAGAGATTCTTTCCTCCATTTCAAAGAAAATAATAAAATACAAATTCCACAGCCATCATACTGCTTAAAGTGTATTCCAAAGTTTGTTGTAAGCTAATATGAGTGCTCAGAAGTTAGATTTAGACAAAACGATCATTCAAAAATTCCTCTTTTTGTTTACAAGGCTGTGTTTAGTTGCTGAGAAGCAGCGGAGGAATAGTAACAGATATTTCTAGGGCTGACCACAATTTCAACCACAACAGAGTTTGGTTCAATTTGCATTATGCAGTTTGCAAGCTTGCCCTGAGAAATTCTGGGACTGAGTAAAATGACATATCTCCAGATGAAGGATCAGGGTTAGTTATCAATGAATCAATTATATGACAGAGTACTACAATTTCTGGTTTGCTGGAGCCATTTAGTTCTGATATGTGCCCCATTACAGCACTAAGACCTCTATGGTTGAAAATGAAAGGAAATGTGGTGTTAATCAGAATTGTAATGCAAAACAAAATTGTTTGAGCAGCATTATACTTTCAGCGCAGGAAAATAATAGCAGTTTCCCTTGGTGATCAGTCAAGTGATTGTCAATAATGCCCAAATTAATTTTTATGAAAGAATTAACCTGAACAAGCAACAAAGGTTTGGATATCATAAACTGACTGACGTAAGTTAGAAAAAACCACGGCAACAATTTACACCTTAAAGTACAATTATTTTATACTGTTGTGAACTTGCAGTAAAGAGAAACTAGTCGATCACCATGTCTGTCAAACCCCAGTGACTTCAGGAAAATCAATAGAAAATGAAAGCACACCCAGACTAAAGAAACAACCCTCATTACATAAGCTTCATTTAGTGACTGCACCACAGAATTGCAACAAACTTTCAATTGAATATCAGGCCCCATTCACACCTCGTAATTACATCTGTCCTGAGTAATCCAATCTATCAATCAAATTTTATTTGTATAGCCCATATTCAAAATTGTCTCATAGGGCTTTAACAGGGTGTAACATCCTCTGCCCTTAACCCTCAACAAGAGTAAGGAAAAACGACCCAAAAAAGCCCCTTTAACAGGGTAAAAAGAAGGTAGAAACCTCAGAGAGAGCCACATGTGAGGGATCCCTCTCCCAGGACGGACAGAAGTGCAATAGATGTGGCGTGTAACTGAGAACATCAGCAAAATAATAGTATTTACAGCATTGATTAAAAGAAACAGTTTGTAACATAATGGAAAAGTGTGTCAATGTTTAAATATTTGTACATTAGAAAATGTCTGATAGAGATGAAAGGAGCAGCAATGACAAATGAACTGAGGAGTTATTGTATGTAAAGGTAGAGTATATGAGTAGGCATATTGTATATCAAGCAGTCTTGATGTAATCATAGTCCATGACCAGCTGCCAACAAGATCACGATCCATGATCCGCCATCAGGATCTCTCTGCAGCTCTAAGTTCAGTTGTGAACACACTCAAAATACCTTGAGGATACAGTTGAGATCCAAATTCTCATACCACATTCATGGTCGCGTGAGACCCCATCCTAGGCAACATAAGAAGGACCAGCTACTCAGTTGATGTATTCTGACAACAGTTTCACAAAAAATTGAATGTATTTAGTTTGTGGCAACATCCACAATATCAACACTGATAACCCCATATTATGTATTTTTTTCAAATGTGTGTAATCTTCCTTCACAGCAGAGCTGCATGCAACACGTTGATTCATTTAGCCCCTCTTGACCCATCTCTCTCTCTCTCTTTTTCTACCTCCTTCTCACACGCTAGCTCATGCTGATACAAAGAAAGACACATGCACAACACATCGACAATAAACACATCTGTATACACAAACTGGGTAAAAACAATATAATTTGTGCTTAGCAAACTGAAATGACTTAAGTGTGTATTTGTATGTTTAGTGGGCGAATGAGATGCAATCACAAGTGGTCACAGACGCATTCTGGATGCATTTTAATGCCAGGTGTCAACAGAAGATTTTAGTGTTGTCCACCTGTGATTGGATCTCTCAGGACTGATGTTAAGAACAGGTGTGAGCAGGACCTGGGACATACGTGGCCACATTCTTTTCTCAGTGTAGATGCAAATGTGTCACATTAAAGGACCACCCACCTCTGAACTTAAGTATATCTACAATTCTCAGTGTTTCACCGACATCTATTTATTTGTGGCCTCTAACAATTAAATCTTATTTTGTTGTAAAATCTTATTTTGTTGAAAAAGCTGTGCAGTGCATTGATTCACTCAGACCCTCCTTGCCTATCGTTCTCTCCTTGTCTCTCAGACACAAACACACAGATGACAGACAGAGACAGAGACATTGGGTCTTTGCAAATAACAATTAAGTAGCTCTTTATTTGTGTGGAGAATAGGAAAGTGAGAATGTGTGAACTGACAAACTTTCACCATAGATTGATGTTAATACAGGTGTGAACAGGGCCTTAGACTTGCTTAGACTTTGCCTCTGTTGTATTTACTCTATTACTGCTTTAGCTGCTTTCAGACATGCACTGAACTCCGCAGATCCTTTGTATTTTCTCCGGAGGAGGAGCATGTGTGAAAGCAAATGTCCGTGTGAGATGCTATGCAGTTTCTATGGACTTTATAGTAGGACTCCAGGCAGATAAAGTCCGTCGAAACTGCGTAGTGTCTCACTTGTACATTTTCCTTCACACATGGAGAAGTCTATGTGTGAAGGCTGGTCCTCCGCTGGATTCACCACGAGCGAGTGGGGGTTTGATGACGCTTCTAATGCGCGACGCAAAAATGAAAAAACAATTTCTCATGTCTGAAAATAGCTTTTGAGACATGCACTTAACTCAGGAGAAACTCCGGACATTCTCTGCCTGTCTGCGTGAGAGCAAATGTCTAAGTGACAGCCTCCGGATTTTCTCCAGAGTTTCTCCTGCCAGCCCCCTAGTAAAAATTCTGGATAATGTCCAAAGGAGCCAATGTGACAACACAGCAGGAGATCCTCCGCAGGGTTCACCACGAGTGAGTGGGTGTGTTGATGCTGTTTATATCACGCGACAGATAATTAAATAAATAAAAAATACAAATACCTCCAGTGGGGGTACCATACACATCAGTGAGTTTTTGGTACTAAGGGATGACACCGGTGTAAAGAAAAACACATGATCTTAGCAGAAAAATAATACATTACATTCTGTCTCTGCATGCTGTGCCAACCCTCACCTGAGCTCTCCGGAGATTTCTGTGATTTCTAGCTCATTGTTCATGCGTGAACGGCAAACTCGGGAGAAAGTCCGGACTCAATTCTAAAGACATCCTCCAGAGTTCATGTCTAAAAACATCTTATGTGTCTGTTCTTTACATTTTAATTCCTTAAAAAATGTTGCCTTTCTTATAATTTACATTTGATTATTTTTATTGCGTTTAGCCCTTTGATGACACTTGTTATATGCTTGTGTGTCTTGTCCCTCAGGAAAACAAGCCAATTGGCACCACCATCCTACAGTTATCTGTAATTGATCAGGACTCCTCCCACAATGGCCCGCCCTTTGACTTCCGCATCCTGTCAGGAAATGAAGGCGAAGAGTTTGTGCTCGAGAAGGATGGAACCCTGGTGACCAATCAAGTGTTCAGAAGAGACCTGGCAACTGAATATATTATTCAGATACAGGTAAAGTCGAACTGTGGTTTCTCCTACAGAGCTGCTGATGTTATTTTCTAACAAATCACAAACTCTTTTCTTTATTAAGCATCATTTAGAGATAGTTACTCTGGGTTTGTTAACATATTGAGAGTTGTGAATGGTAGAGTGGATTAAATAACAACAATTGTAAGGTTATGATAATATTAAAGTAATATTAAAGTAATTAAAGTTTAAGTTTTAATTAAGGCTTACAAGACCTCTGGAAACATGATGAGTGCTGTATATGCCATCAATTAGCTTCCAGACCAAAGTAACAGTCATCTGTATTTTCTTCACTCTCAATGTTCTCCTTCCTCCTCCCAGGTGAAGGACTCTGGGAAACCTCGCCTGTCCTCCTCCTCCATGCTGACAGTCAGGGTAATTGAGGAGAGTCTTCACCGCCCAGTGGCATTACCACTCGAGATTCATATCATCACTATGGAGGACGAGTTTCCTGGTGGTGTGATTGGCCAGCTGCACGCCACTGATGCTGACCCTTATGATGTGCTGACCTTTGGCCATTCTCCCCCGGCCCAACGCAGTCTCTTTAAGATTAGTCCTCGAGATGGGAAAATAATTGCCCTTGGTGGGTTGGATGCAGGCAGGTACTCCCTTAATGCAAGTGTTAGTGATGGCCGCTTTGCCGTGCCTGTGCCTGTGAGTGTGCACGTGGAACAGGCGACACCGGAGATGCTGCACGAAGCAGTGACAGTGCGTTTTGAAAGTGTGGCACCACAAGACTTTGTGGCATTGCACCTGAAGAGTGTGTTGAAGGTGCTTCAACGGGCGGCTGCATCACAGCAGCAAGACATGCTGCATCTTCTCAGTCTGCAGCCAGTTGGTGGGACGCAACAACTGGACTTGCTTGTCGCCGTGGAAACAGTGGGGGGTGGCTACTACAAGGCGGCCTACCTCACCCAGAAACTGAGTGCATTGAGGCGGCAGCTGGAAGAGGTCCTCAGAGTGTCAGCAATCCTAGATAAGAACTGCTCAGGGCTGGAGTGTCGCGGGGCACAGTGTGAACAGAGCATCATCTTGGACTCACACAACCTGGCTACATACAGCACGCCACGGGTCAGCTTTGTCTCACCACGCTTTCAACGGACCTCGCGCTGTACATGCAGTGGTGAGTGACCAAATCTGTGCAGGTGATTCGGGCTTAGAGGTCTGAAGTCTTCCTCTGTCATCATATGCGTAGTGTTTTCCACAACACAGAGCACATGTAAGATCCAATTGAAATGTATAGTCATCCTAAAAAGTAAAACTCCAGCCTTGGAGCAGATCCTCTTATTGAGTTATGCAGCTATTTATGTCTATATGTCAATATGTCTACATATGTCTACAAATGAATAGGCTCAGTAGGTAGTGTGGATTCTTCACTAACCAGAAGGTTGGTGGCTCGACTCCTGTCTTGCAAGCCAAAGTGTCCCTGGGCAATAAACTGAACTATACTGAACCCCAAACTGTCCCTGACGGCTGTGCCGGCAGTGTGTGATTGATGTTTGCCCCTAGATGTAATGTATGAATGTGTGTGTGAATAGCTAAACAGTACTGTAAAATGCTTTAACTGGTCATCAAGACTAGAAAAGCTCAATAATACAGACCATTTAGCATAAAAGGCAGTCTTTAGAAAAATGATGCAGTTTAGTTGTGTTGAGATTTTTTCAGATGCCTTTGATGAACACATACACTGATGTAGTCAGTAGTATATACAGTATGTGTGTGTAAGACCACAGAGCAGTGTGGGTGTGAAGCCAGGAGTGTCATGATTTCATGCACAAAATGCACCATCAGTGTCCGACAAACTGAAGCAAATGAATGAAACAGATCTGATTACATTGGCAATATCATTACAATTGACTAGATATTGACTTAAAATGTAATTGTGCATCAATGGAAACTTGGAATCAGATTGCAACATGTGTGATGGGAGTAGTTGCTAACCAATTGTGTTTTGTGCATGAATGGAAAGTGTTACATTGGCAGACATGATTTCATTCACGTTGTAGATGAAATTTCACAAAGATGCATGAATGGTAAATTGTTTGTATTTTATATAGAGCTTTTTCTACTCTTGATGCGCACTCAAAGTTCTTAACAGTACAGTTTTTTGCCATTCATCAACACATTCACACACTTCATGGGCAATTTGGGGTTCAGAATCTTGCCCAGCGAAACTTGGTGAGGTGCAACAATTGTAGTTATAATACACTTATTTCGAAAATCAAATGTAGTAATTCATTATGTTATACACAGTGATTTCCCCTTTAATGTGTACTTAATGCGTTGTGGCAGAAAATAACACATTATGGGCTAACACTGCTTATATGACAATCTTACTCAAACATGAAAATCAGTACAAGGCTCTAGTTCATTCATGGCCCACAGAGCCCCATAAGGATCATTTGAATGAAAAACAAACCTGCAGAGCCTTTTCCTTTTCCTCTTACTAAAGAAATCATCCCCCTGGAGCTATGATAACTGTATGTTTTCTCTCTTCCTGTTCGTGTAGATGCCACCTGTGCTGTGCTGACAGAACAATGTGAGGACCAGCCTTGTCCAGCAGACATGCAGTGTGTTTCTGTTGAGGCCACCAGAGGGCGATATGCGTGCCAGTGTCCACCAGGCAAACTGGGAGAGTGTGCAGGTGTGTGAGTCTGTGTTGTCAAGGAGAAAAAAAAAACAGGCAGCCATTACAGATCTGTAATGTATGAAAGTAACACATGCAGCAGACAATGTATTTACAATGTCATGTTAACATACATTATATCTGCTGACTTGCTGTTAGTTTGACAACACAAGTTCAATATCATAACTAACAGCTGTACTGTAATTTTTGTGTTGTGTGTCTAATTGTTCCTATATAGTTCTATCTTAACCTGATTTATGTACATGTGATTGTTCTGGGTGCAGGTCATTCGTCTCTGAGCTTCTCAGGTAACAGCTACATCAAGTACAGACTATCTGACTGGCTGCAGACAGAGCTGAAGATTAGCCTGAGGATCAGAACACTGCAGAGCCGAGGAATCATCATGTACTCACACACGGAGCCCTGCACTGTGCTCAAGGTACACACACACACACAAACACACACACACAAAGATGTTGGTCAAGACTCTTAGGCTAATCAGTGCTAGAAAGGACATACTTCTGTTTCCTGAATTCTTCAAAGAACAAACAAGCTGAAGGACATTAAGTATTACTTATTAGATGTAATTATTAAAAAGATTTTTTAGATATAGATCCTCAGGTCAACTCTCTTGCTGAAGTCATGAGAGATTTACTGACAGAGCTGACAAACCCTGAACTATTATTATACTATATTATTGTGTAAATGAACTCAATCAAACTTGCAATTTGTTGAAATATTTTTGTTCGTCAAGGTTTTCTATCTAATACCGAGAAAAAAGTCATAATATTACGAGAATAAAGTTGTAAAATTTACTACGAGAATAAATTCATAATATTCAGAAAATAAACTCGTAATTTTAGGCTACATGTTATTTCAGAAAAGCAGCCTGCCCCAGTGTTAAAATGAATGCAGAATCTTGTGAAACTACTTCAGTATAGGATTCACAAATAACAAAATACTGAATCTTTTGGCACATCAGCACCACATTATCTAAGTATCCGTACTTCAAAAAGATTGAACAAGAAACTGGGTTTATTCAGCTGAAAGAACCACACAGACTTGAGGAAAATCGCCTCTTTTGTGGAGTAGGAAATGTTATTTTTTTTCTACTGCGGTAAAGTTTGAAAGATATTCACAGATTCTGACTTTTGTGTTTTTTCTCGTAATATTATGACTTTATTCTCATAAAATTACGACTTTATTACCTCTTGTAAAATACCAGTTTTATTCTTTACTACTTTATTCACTCTATATTACTACTTTAGTCACATCATATTTCGACTTCACAACGTGTCATTTTGCAAAACTACAGTAGCATCCTGAGTGGCCTTTTTAGGCACAACCAAGAAAACACTGAATCCCAACAAGGGATTTAAAATGTTTGTATGTAAGTTTGATAGAAGATGTAATGTAAACAAGAAGATTTTCCATTGATGAATCTCTTGATTGGATATAATCCATTGCTGGACAATGAACGTGTGTGCATGTTTGTGTGCTTGTGTGAGCAGTTGGAGGAGGGGAAGCTTTGGTTCCAGCTGGCCTGTGGCTTTGGCAGTGATGGAGGTGGAGGTGGTGACAGTCACAACATGTTGGGGATCTCTGGCCGCCGTATCAGCGACGGCAGCTGGCACACTGTGGCACTGGAGCTGAACCGCAACTTCAGCAGCCTGGCGCTGGATGACAGCTACGTTGAGCAACGCCGGGGACCACCGTTCATACAACCACTCTCTCCAGATAGAACCATCTACTTTGGAGCACTGGTCAGTCCATGAGTATTTGTAGCTACACTTCATGGGTTTTGTATTGGATGTCACTGCAATTCATGTTATGGCACCTCACCTTTGGGGCATTCAGAAACACTTTCAGATTGTTATAAAATGATGCTTAAGTACACCTACTAGCTGGCAGTACCTAGAATCTGGTAGAAGGTAGAAGTGTAGTTGAATGCTGAATGTAAGTGTCTTTTAATCATTATTTTGATGTGTGATCAATGTCTGTGTGCATTGCTGTACAAGGCCCCTTTTTCTGCTCTCTTTTTATCAATGACACAAATACAACATAATACAACATTATCTGTCTCATCCTCTATCATCTGTGTGCATGTATATCTGGGCTGGTTTCAAACTTAAGGAAAATCAACTGCTTCATAAGGAAGGAAATGCATTGCACACAGTGCTAGATCTCATCTCATATAAACAATGCATTTTCATGATTAACACTGAATGCAAGCACATGCTGATAATAATAACAAGCATCATCATCATAATTGTTATTATTGAAGTAGTCATCTTTACCTCTGAATTCATTTGATTACATTTTGTCCAGATTTGTAATTTCAGTGGGTGTTTGTTTAATCTATACATTTCTCATCTCTTTCACTACAGGTGCAGCACCCAAACTCTCGCAGCCTCATGGACTCCCAGAAGGACCCGCGGGTGCTTGAGGGTTTCCAGGGTTGCCTGGACTCGGTCATGCTGAACAACAATGAGCTGCCGCTGCAGAACAAGCGCTCTCGCTACGCAGAGGTGGTGGGACTGACGGAGCTGAAGCTGGGCTGCATCCTCTACCCCGACGCCTGCCTGCAGCAGCCCTGTCGCAATGGAGCCACTTGCACCAGCCTGCCCTCTGGCGGTGAGTAACAGGAAATACAGCAGCTATTATTAGCATTAACTCATTGATGCAACATTTATGTATTTAAATTCAATATGTTTGTTCTTCAACATGCCAATTATGTGAAGATAATTTTACATAGTGGCACAAGAATAAAACTGGTTAAACTAAAAAGGTGCTTCTCTTTAGATGTAGCATCCAAATAAAATTGTGAGACAGCATTATCTTCTATCCTTTAATAGAGGATTGTCCAGTTTATCCTATATATCCTTAGTATTAAGAGAAGTAAACCAGCACTTATAATGGCTGCAACTTAGATACCTCTGGGTCATTTGACTTGGTTTGGAATCTTCCAAACAGAGACAGCCCAGGTAAGTAGGTCAAGTGTGATCAGCAACTGATGGTTGGAATCCCTATACTGAGCAGGTAAAGTGAATGTAGCAGTCGCAGTGATAGCACACAGCAGAGGTGCGTTTTTGTTGTAAAGCTATCTTAGCAAACCTGCAGGCATACTGCTGTAAGACTCCCCACATACCAAATATTTGTCATTTTCACTGTAATGAGAAAGTCAGCATGGGAATTGTTGCAGCCCACTGTTGTCTTTTATACAGTGCTAGAAAGGTTGTGACTCTGATTACATGTCTGAGCGATTCCTTGTATATATGCGTGTGTGTACAGGCAGGTGCGTGCGTGTGTGTGTGTGTGTGTGTGTGTGTGTGTGTGTGTGTGTGTGTGTGTGTTGTGTGTGTGTGTGTGTGTGTTCATTATGCTGTGTAGATGATTACCCAAAGGTGTGATTTGTGTTTTGGCCAAGCAGCATTGTAAACTGTGCTCTGACTGCTCTAAATTTGTAATGAAGCTTTTCTCCTTGTCCTCCTCCTCCCTTTCTGACCACCAGGTTTCTCATGCAGTTGTAACCCCCTGTACACTGGAGGGCACTGTGAGATGGAGATAACGGCGTGTGTTCCCAACCCATGTCAGAACAGTGGCGTGTGTAAACCCATTGGCAATGCTTTCCTCTGCAGCTGCAGAAGAGGCTTTAAGGGCTTGACGTGAGTTCCAGTCCAAACATAGATACATTATCTGTCGGAGGTGTTTGTCTCCACCCCGGAGACAATGCAATACAGAATAATCCATTGGAAAATATGTGTCTAATACTGTCTAAAAAGGGTGGGGTTTCAGCTCTGTAGACATATTATCGAGCTTGTCACATTTCCCAGGTGCCGGGAGAATTCCGTCACTGTTAAAAGTAAATGCAATGTGACAGCTGACATCAAAGAACACACAGAGATGAATTTAAGCATGGTCTTACTCTCTCTCTCTCTTTCACACACACCCGCACATATGCACAAACACACACGCGCACACACAAACACAGTGATGTCTAATATTAACAATAACTACTTCATACCTAACCTAACTAAAAACGAACTAAACCTTGGCGTTTACTACAGTTACAGTTTATGAATGAAATACAACGTGATCATTAGTGAGGATTAGACAAATCCTGACTTTAGGTCTGTACTCCCATGGACCGAAAACCATCATCTCATCTCATCTTAAGAGGAGAGCAAACATCTTGCTCAAATGCCTTTACATAAATGCGTACAGACTCTAAGCCGTATTAATGAAGTAGTATACTACCACCAGGGCCCAGCTTTTATGTGTTTCAGTAAGTGATCATTTCATTAAACACAAATTTAATTAGGAATGTTTTGTACAAACTTAAATAATAATGGCCCTGAGGCAATTTTCACAAATCTAAGACAAAGCTACTGAATCAACTAGAAACTCACACAGCAGCTAGACCTACTTTTGTTGGTTGTACTTCACCTTTATGAAGTACAAACTTTAAGTTTAGATGTTGATTTATAAACATTCAAGAAGCCTTATGCATGTTATACACATCAATCAATCAATCAATCAGAATATATCACAACATTTCTTTATGAAGCTTTGTAGATTTTATAATCACTGATACATTAGTGTTTAAATTATGTTAAAAGGGTTAAGATCTTTAAAAGAATGGATTGGTAAAAACAGGTCTTTCCAAAATCAATCAAGTGTTTTCTCTCTAGCCTCCACTAGTGACACTACATTCTAATTTGACTTTGTGCAAAGCAATGGCACAGCCAACTTTTTGATATTCCATGTACAGCATGGCTTAAATAAAAGCCTTCACAGAGGTGTTTTTTTTCTGCATCCTCAATGCATGTCATTTTACTCTGTTTATCTTTGGCCTTTGGAACGTGATCTCCATCCTGCAGCTGTGAGGAAGATGTGAACGAATGTGACCGCAGCAATCCAGAGGGTGAGTGTGAGAATGGTGGCATCTGCGTCAACACTCATGGGTCCTTCTACTGTAACTGCACGGCAGGCTTCGTGGGGCAGCGCTGCGGACTGCGCCCTGTCGTCGTCCCCAACATGCAGGCTGGTCCGACTGTGGTCGGTAAAGAGGAGCTGATTGGCATCGCTGTTGTTCTTTTTGTCATCATCACCCTCATCATCCTCTTCATCGCTTTCCGAAAGAAGGTTTTCCAGAAGAACTATTCGAGAAACAACCTGTCTCTGGTCCAGGACCCGGCCACTGCAGCACTCCTCAACAAAGCTAATGGTGTTCAGTTTAAGACCCTACACTGCTCACCCGGAGACCCACTCAACCTGTACTCAGAGCCAGGGCTGGGTTCCACCGTGGTGGGAGGGGGTGGGATGATTGGACCCCCACAGGTGCCTGTGAGGCCCATGGCGTACACACCATGTTTCCAAGGAGACCCACGCTCAACGTTGGAGAAGATGGTGGATGGGTGTTGTGTGGAGCATACAGAAATGAGCACTTTTCACCCAGAATCACCAAGGATCCTTTCAGGAACCACCAGGAGGGGGGTGGTGGTGTGCAGTGTGGCCCCCAACCTGCCGCCAGTGTCACCCTGTCGCTCAGACTGTGACTCCATACACAAGAGCCCATGGGACAGTGATGAGGGTAAGTATGTGTGTGCACATGTTGATACCAGCTAGTAGAACTGGCAGCGAGTGATACTTAATGAAAGAATATTCAATTCAATTCAATTTGATTTGTATAGTGCCAAATCATAATATACATTATCTCAAGGCACTTTACATAGAAGGTCAAGACCTTAAAAGTTTTTTATAGAGAAACCCAACAGCTCCCATAGTGAGCAGCACTTTGGAGATAAAAAAGAAGAAACCTCTAGCAGAACCAGACTCAATGTGGGCGGACATCTGCCTCGACTCAAGAATCAATCTGATGGTTATAACAAGTTTTTGTATAAATGTCTAAAAGGATAAAATGATAAACTAAAGGCATTTAATATCCAAAAAGTCAAAGTTTATCTTAGCTTGACATCAAAATGTTGTGCAAAAAAATCTGGTTACTATTTAACACGCTAAGGAGCAGAAAGGAACAGGGACTGGGCATACAACTGCAAGGTAGTAATTCTAATCTACACTCTGACCCACCTGAATCCCTGATCTTTATCCACAGGTAAAATGGTTGACATGGCTGAAGAATTAACGTGTTTCTCAGGGAGCAACAAAGGCAGTAACTCAGAGGTCCAATCACTGAGCTCCTTCCAGTCTGACTCCTGTGATGACAATGGTAAGACACATCCCTCACAACAAGAGCGATTCAGGATCCTAGAATTTCAAAGTTCTGCAGTGTTTCTGTGTTTTTTTTTTATGTGGGTATTTTAAAATGCTTTGTTTGCTTGTTCTTGGTTAGGTTACACTGAGTGTGTCTGTATTTGAAAGCTTTGCTCATATAGGTTTATGCGAAATCAGTTGAATCACACACTTGGTTTACATACATTTGTGAGAAAACATTTGTGCTATTTTTAGGATCATTATTATATAATACATTTGTATTGTTAACTAATACTTAGATTGCTGAATTATTTGCTTCTAAAATACTGCAGAAGCTAATCGTCATCATTGAGATATAGACATGCTCTGAATAAACTAATGGCACGCTTGTTATTTAAGAAATGGCTTGAGCAGTTCCAGTTTTCATTCCTTGCACTCCAAATAAATACCAATTACAGTTCTGTACTTCCAAAAACAAAAATTAAAAAACACAAAGAGGACAGTCCAGCTGGTGACATTAAACCAGCAAAAGTGGATTTGGACACCGAGCCCTTGGACTAATAAGTCTTATCTTATATGAATAATTAAATCATATGTTTAAAATATATTATAGACACTAGTGTCTACTGAGACAAGACTAGCTATATTCCTGGGATAACCAGGAGCCAGGAAATGGCTCCTGTAAAGTCCTGCAAGTCTTTGCCAAGTAGCAGGTCTTCACATGTGTTGAACCTTTGGGACAAATATACATGTAGGTATTTTGTTTACAAATGGACCACTTTAAAAAAAATCTAATAAATTCATGATGATGAGGAACAAAACATGCTCAGAGGAAGACAAAAAGATTTATAGCAATGACATATTGACTTGATTCACATATACTTAACTCTGGATATTCATTGCTCTCAGAGAATGGGCCCTACTACCCCCTCTAACACCACCATCTGGTGTAATGTTACAGTGGACAAACAGCATGGTCAATGACTTTAGTGTCATTCTTCCCGTCAAATGTTCCTCCACATTTGGGGTTACATTCCACATGGCCATAGTGTCCTCACTTTGATTGCAGTCGAGGACATTTGTCGTATGTCGTACACATGTCTCTCTGCCATGTTATCCTGACCATAGAGTTCACAAACTTTTTCTCACAACTGTGCATAGTCCTTATAATGATTTCTCAGCAGCATAATTTTAAGCTTCTCAAAGAGACCAAAAGGATTTGACAGCTTCACAGTGGTGTTGGTGGTCATGGTCTTTGTGCTGGAACCATGTATTTTGTTTTGTGAATCATTTTCACTACATTGTGCTGCTCTCACTTCTTTTTTTTTTTTTGCAACCCATCGAAAAATGTTCACAATGGTCATAATTCAACAAATCATCAACTGTTTGAACATGTTGCAATTGTCATTCCTCTGCTTGCTAAAGTCAGATTGGTGTCATCAGATGCTAAAGTGTAGAGATGTAGAAATGTTTGAGTGGCTTTATACTTCATAAACTCGTCTTGTTCTCACATGGCTTTCTTTGCATTAATGGAGTCAATTTTCTTTGTTTAGTAATGTAAACTATATCTGTGTACTGTACAATGTTGTGTGTAAATTGCCCCCAAACATCAAAATCAGCAGGAAGTCTTGACTGTGTATAAGGCGCACCAGGCAATCTTCTCTGCAGACATGAGTGTCAACCATAAGTAATGCCATAGGTGTGAGGGTACACACCTGAAAACACCATGTTTTCATTTTGAATGACTGTATTTCAAAACTTGTCTCCTCCTTTTTTCCTTCCACAAGCCTCCATAGTGACTGTCATTCGACTGGTCAATGATGCAGTCGACACAATCGAAAGTGAAGGTACCATGTTTCATCCCCTTTGTGTCTATCCTTTCATTATTCCACTCTTCTCTTATCTCAGTCTTGTTATTACAGTGTCTCTTCTAAAAGAGGTGTCTTCATTAATATAACCAAGTTAAATACACTATGTGTGTAAACTACTGTATCTATATGCAAGTGAACCCCTTTGTGTACAATCAATCAATCAAATTTTATTCATGTTTACAAATTATTTCTTCTCTCGCACATAATCCCAGTCAGAGAGTTTGTCCAACCTATTCCCTGTTCTCAAATTAGTATTTTCAGAATATTTTTTCAAAGACCAGTGATGGCCAACAATGTTCCACCAACAGACAGCCATCTGCTGGTTGTCATTGCAATTGATCATCATTATAGATGGAGTCCCTGCCTTCTACTCTACTCGTTGAACAGTAGAGTGTTAATTGTTGAGTCTTTGGTTGGAATGAAAACCTGCAGGCTGTTTGGTCTTTGTGGCGAATCATCATTCACAGTTCCTGTAAAAAAGCAGTGGGGTCAGATCAGCTGCCCTCTCAATCGGGACCAGCAGTTTTAGAAAAACCTCCTTGAATATCAAGAATTTCACACTGGTATGATAGCAAGTAAATTGAGGAGTGCCCAGAGCCTCTCCAACATACATTTACAATTGTGGACACACTCAGAATTCAATGTTTAAAACTTCTGTGTTATGTTGTTCTTCCATCTGACAGTGTCAGTCATGGACCAAGGTCAAACCTACAACAGAGGTGAAAACCAGCCCCTTTTCCTCTATCTATCCTTTCTATCCTTCTATCTATCCTATCTATCTATCTATCTATCTATCTATCTATCCTTCTATCCTTCTATCTATCTATCTATCTATCTATCTATCTATCTATCTATCTATCTATCCTTCCTTCTATCCTTCTATCTATCTATCTATCTATCTATCCATCATCTATCTCTCTATCAGTCTGTCTGTCTGTCTGCAGGGAGTAGACAAAATAAAGTTAATTCAAATACTGCGAAAAAATGTATATATGCTATATTAGGCTGTATCTCAATCAGAAGCATTTTTCAACTTGGAACCTCTCTAGAGCTCAAGTAGGTTTTATGCAATAATTTCATCCATAGACTGTATTCAAATACTTGAAGTGCTGATTACCACACATGTTTTCAAATGACAAATAATTATAATCAGTCATTAGTCATCAGTCACTTACCCCCACTAATCCCCACTAAAGTGTTAGTCAACTAAGGTGTCTGTTAATGAACAGATCATACACTCATCCTATAGACATAATGGAGAACACTATGCATCCAGCATAATGGACCAGGCACATGAAATTCAAAACAGCAACATTTTGAAAAGAAACCAGTTTATTTGGATTGAATCATCACAATCTTGGAATTCACTTATAGGTGTTGACATATATGAAACACTTGCTCTCAATTCTGGAAAAAGAAACCTGTTTTTTATTTTTTATTTTTACATAACCAAACTTGAGGAGCTAGTCCAGTAATCCAATATTTGTAACCTGTTCTTTTGTGTAAAATCAGTCTTTTAGGTAAACTGCAACCCTGAGTCTCTAATCTTTACTGCCAAAAACAATTATTTTCAGTTTTTCTTTGATGGTTTATTTTTAGGTATATTTTTGGGCATTTATTTGACAGGACATAGAATTAAGTGTGAAAGGGGACAGACAGAGAGAGAACAGGGGTGACATGCAGCAAAGGGCCGCAAGCCGTAACCAAACCTGGGCCGCTGCAGAGGCTTGAAGCCTTGGTATGGGGTGCCAGCTCCACATACGGCAACTTCTTTGTTGAGTTTTAGGTAATTTTGTGGCATCCAGTTATTGGATTATTTGTTGTGAATGATATGGCCAAGTGGAAGAATGTGTGTACACTTTTGAAAAGTGAGATCAGGCGTCCCCTTTAATCCAAAATTCAAGAACATTTAACACCATTCAAAGCTCCATTAATTGTACACGTTCCCATTTATGTGGCTTAGTAACTTTGCAGATTTGCTTAGTGTTTCCCTTGTATTGTATTAAACATAATATGCAGTATTGGCACAGCTAGTGATGTAGTAGACCATTGCATCAGGGGATAGGCTACTCTTGGCAAGTACTTTTACTAAAATACTGTAAGTATATTTTTAAAAACAAGAACTTACTTTTACTGTAGTAGAAACTTAAATATGATACTTTTAGTTTTACTCCACATAAAGACTAATGGTATATGACCACTGTGATGTGGTGAGATGAGACTCATCAACCTAGTCTTCCTGATGCATCAGGTATTGAAAATTAATATTTCTGCTTAAGACATCATCTGTCTCCAGAATATAACTTAATTCCTTCACCTTGACAGAAGTAAGCCACACAAAGGCAGATATTATTCATTTGAAGAGGATTGTATTTATTTACACATTTTACATGTATACATCTATTTATTTACACTCTAAACTTTGTAAGGGAAAGCAAAAAAACCCAATAAATTAGTTGCACCTTTAGAGAGGTACTCTTAGCTCTGTAACCTGAAGCCAACATCCAACCTCTACTACAACCACATGGTCATAAGTGGTTGGTCCTCTGTCAAGCCCATAGTTATTAAAGCCAGGCTATCTTAATTTTAAAAAATGTTGTCTACCCCTGTATCTTTCTACCTCTGTACATCTGTGTATATGTGCCCCAGCCCCCACCCCATCATGCTTAGCTGACTTGGCCTGTCACTCAACCCCCCATACCCCCAAACGGTCCCCGGCTTTTTTGCCAACTATAATTCTTTGGATTTTTTTATCCAGCCAAGTGATGGTATTGTACCGGTTGTTGCTTGATGAGGTTTTCACAGCTTCAGTCTTCAGATCGTTTGCATTCTGCTTTGATGCATGGATATCTTTGTTTGTTTTGTCATTGCTTTTGTTTTAACTTCACTCACATGTGCTCTTAAATGACATCTGCCTTCAGTTAAATGACTCTAAATATTTCTTTGTACATTGTCTTCTTGGTCAGCCAAACCTTGTGATTAGTTACATCATTTAGACTGTTGGCTCCAGTGCTAATAACATAGCATATCCTAATTGGGTTTTCTTTAATTTCAATACAGGACCTGCTCTAATGGGTCAAGAACTCTCCTCCTTTCTAAATGCTTTAGCAAATTTAGCCAATAATTCAACCTTTTTGCTTGAATCTGGAGACAATGTATGTTTCAGTAGTACTCCATGATTCCCGCCTCTTTATGTTGCATTGAGTCTTAACAATTTGCAACATCAGAAAATCAAGTCTACTAGTTTGTTCTATTACTAGGACATATGCTTCATGTACATTCTGAAATCCAGGTATATACAATTGGCTGTTTTTAGTAGTCTGGACACTTCCATCACTTTATGCTGCTGAAATCTCTTATACACATGATAGAAAATTTGTAGTTCTGGTTCTGGTGTTGAAATTTAGGCATCACAGCATCTGTTGTAGCCCCTAGTTAGACATACAAATATTTTAAGATCTGAGAGAAAGTGGTCTTCATCTGCAAGACTTCAGTAAGTCACTTCCCGGAATTTAAAAAAAAATATCATCTCACCAGGGCTCTGATGAGGAGGTTCTTGCTGTGGTGGAACACATCGACTAAGCTGATTGTATGGAGGCTTATTCATTGTATTCACACTGCATTTAAGTGTTAGCCAGTGGCAACATGATGCATCTGAGCTAGCAACCCATTATCTACACAAAGAGTAGATTGCTACACTGACCAAAAGGACAATCTACCAGCTATTTGTTGTATCCTTCTAACATCCAGAATCATATATTGCTGTTTTTTCTTCAACATGGCTTGATTGCTGCAGTTTTTCATGATGATCTCAGCATGCTGTGACACCTGTGACCCTGACCCTAAAAGGCTTCTATTGTGCATGTCACATACCTCCATAGACCTAAAATGTTTTCTGTACAGGTTGTGCCATGTCATATACTTGACCTTCAACACCTATGTGTAATGTTGATGTTACTGAGTTCACTGTGCCTGGTGCATACTCAGGGCATGTTGCTGCACAGTTCTACATTGATGAAACCAGTTTGTTGGCTCAGCCACATCGGGGGCTGTTCATTTTTAAAGTGCTGATTAAAGTTAGTAACCATCTGCCCTTCTATTGTCCAGCATATCACTGGGACACATCAGACTGGATGCCAAGCACCAGGCTGTCAGACATTGAAGAGGTGCCAAGCTATGAGACCGGTCCTGGCAGCGAAGTAGCAGGCTCAGTGCCCCGACTTGGAGGAAGCACACGTGAATTGGAGTCAGACTACTACCTGGGGGGCTACGACATTGACAGTGACTACCCACCTCCTCATGAAGAGGAGTTCTTGAGCCAGGACCAGCTGCCACCTCCGCTGCCCACAGGTGAGGACTATCCAGAGCCCTACGCACCACTGCCCGCCAATCCACCAGCCTCCAAGGAGAGCACCCTGAGCTCTGGCAGCACTGGGCATCAGCATTCCAGGCCACACTTCCATCCCAGTCAGTACCTACCTCCTCACCAGCTACCCCTTGGGGAGGCACCTCATGGGGACTTAAGCACTTGTGGCGTAACCCCAGGAAATGGGGACACTGATGACTCTGTGTCACTAAATATGCGACTGTCTGTTGGAGCATCATCAGCCTCAGACATGTCAGCTCCCTGTGGGCTGGATGATTCTGAACATGGCAGTGACTTTGATAGTATGGACGAGCTTCGTCGAGGGGTGACCATCATCACTGACTCACAGCAACAGACTGAGGTGTGATTGATTGAATGGGTCAGAAGGAGCATAAGATTAGTGTAGATGTAAGAAGATGCACAAGTGGATGTTATCACAGGTGAAGAAATGCTTTGTCAGCAACACTAGGTACTGCTACAACCACATTCTGGAAGAATAATATTGAGATCACAAACTTAAAACTGCATTTCACTTGTTCATGCAACCCTTTCCAGAGATGTAAATGTTGTACGATACCGAGAACAACTTACTGACTGTGTGTCAGATCTGTTAAAAAACTATCCTTTTTCAATTGGGAGTCAATTGTTATGTGAGAAAAATGGTATTGAGAAAGTGAATGAGAAAGACAAATCTAAAAGAGGTTGAGAAACATTGAAAGAAGAGAAAGGACAATCATGAAAGTGAAAGGGTTGTTTAGTTCCCTGCTCCTTCACAGAAGCCCAGCGGACCATTTTTTTCCAAAAAAACCCAAACAAACAAACGAAAAACAACACAATTTCCATTTTCCCTCTTGGATTTGTAACCTTTTGTGGTGCTCCAAGCTTGTACAGACTTGTAAAATAGTATGACCTTACAGGTGAATAAGTATGAAACAATGTTCTGGCCAACGTATCAAAAAGCCATGTTTTTGTTTTAATGTGGAATGTGCTTGCTCCTTTTCCAGAAATATCAAAGCCCCATCAAGTCAGAACATTTCATTGATCTTATGTCAGTAGCACAAAATGTCCATTGTGTCATCAATCTTTCAATTGCCTTATCTTTTGTGATGAAGCTAATAGCTGATGTAGTTTGTAATGTATTTCAAGGCCTGTTGTCTCAAGATCACAAACCGGATTAGAGTATTTCTATTTAGTGTTTAAAGACTAGGACAAATATTTAATGCTATTATCAGCCAAACATTGTCCTAGGTTAATCTGGACTTTTGAGTCATTGTGAAGCATAAATAGCTAACAAGCTATTACACATGCAATGCCACTGCACTGTTATAACAACAACAATGCCTAATGCTGCTCTATTTCACTTGACTTTTCATTGTAATGGACTATATTTATACTGAATAGTCTGAATAATTTTCACAAATAAATACAGACATCACGAAAACATAGTGTGTTGTGTTTAAATGGTTTATCTTCACATAACCAAATACTTAAGTAGTATCACTGAGACAGAAATCCTTTGAAATATATATTAGTAACCACAGCTACTCTTAGCTTCAGTCATTTTGTTTTGTTTTATCTATGTTGCACTAGTGTTTTGTTTTTGGCTTGTCATGGTGTTTTTGGTTAAATATAGTGGTGCCATATTCACAAATCCTGCAGGTGGCAGTATGCCACTATAATTGTTCTTTTCGAAGCAGTGAAAAGACATTATAAAGGTTAAAATGTCACTTCAGAGTTGAAAACCTTCGGAAAAAAGCACCAGCTGGATTATGCTGTAAAGCTGAGTTTTAACGTTTACACAATTTATTTCCAGACATCCATGTGGAGTAGATACATTGCTAAACTCTTGATTTCCGTGTTTCTTGATATTTACTCCTCACCACATTTTCAGACAGAAGTCGGTCACTAATGGCTTAGTTCCCATCCGGGGTCCAGTACAGACTGCTTCAGATCATCACTGTATTGTTCTATACTGTAGAACTGCCTGATCCACTTGGACATGCAGCTACCTTACTCTTTGTAAAAGATGTATGTTTGTGTTTAAACCTCTGTACAGTGTACATAACTAGGATGTTAAAATGCAGATTTTGTAGATATGGAATCCTGGGCAATCCTGAGCTGCCAATGAGCTTGTTTTTGATTGTTTGATGTGAATGTGGACATTAAGAGACTGTGGAATATCAAATATTTTCTCATTCTTATTCTGCCACTGACTTGCTGAAAGTTGTTTTTAACTCTTGTAGTATTGCTTTTTAATTCAACAAGAAAGCCATTTCAATACTATATGAGTATTGCACATTAGTGAATTCAGACATTTACATCCCAGAGGACGTTTTGCATCTTGTTATCGTAAGGAGGGAATGTTTTTGTTTAATTCTTTCATGCTGGATGTTTTGATAAATTTCTAAAGTTCTTTTCAAATATTTGTTTTCAAAGACATTAGGCAGTGTCAAAAATATGTCCCCTGTCTGCAGAAACTGAGTGTATAAAATTATAATCTTTTTTTTTTTTACTTTTTTTAAATTCAGTGCAGAAAATAAAAAGGTTGGTGCTCGCCATAACAAATGTTCTCAATTCTGAGATTAATCTCCTTGGACATATTATCACAGCTGTTTACTGGCTGCCATGCTCAATATATTTGATAATACTTTGCATTGCACAGTCTCACACATCTGACATGCTATTGTGATGAATATGAATCACAGCTGATTCACCCACAAACACTAGAGGTGAATGGAGAGATGGGAAGACAATTTTTTCTTATTGTATAGTAATTGTGGTTATTTTGAAAACAAGCTGCAGCAGAGCAGTAATAATAGTCAAAGTGAAATTAAAGGAGCCGTGACAGAGGAGCCGTATTTAAGGACAACGATGCTGCCCTCAACTGATGAGGGGCCTGGAAAGATGAAAGATGTTTTTTAATTAGGCATCTGTCTACGGCAGGGGTAGGCAACCTTTACTATCAAAAGAGCCATTTTGCCCCCTCTTCCACCAAATAGAATTTGTCTGGAGCTGCAAAACATATAAACACACACCTTTTAACTAAATGCATAGTATATTAAAACTCCAAAAACAATAATTTAATTTATTAATGCATTGACCCAATGTATTAAATAAGTATGAAATTGACGCCCTTTCATCCTCATCATTTATTGTCATAATTAAAATCTTCAACTATACCAGTTGAGATTGTATATTTTGTTTACAATAGAGTATATGATAATGCTCATATTGAAATTGATCAGTCACTACCTACAATTTCTACTGCCATGAAATTGGTAGCAAAAAAAAAAAATCTGATACGAGAGCTTATAAAATTATATTTATACATATTTAGTATATAGTTCAGCTCCAACTTGCCAACCCTCTAACCCCTTTAAGAGGTGCGCTACAATGACATCCACACCCACACACGCATTAATTTCTGCTGAAAATACTGTCTTGATGTAACTCATTAACTGGGGAAGTCCTGTCCCAGAATCTGGGAGGTACCCCCTCTCTCACACACACTACTGTACTCTTACATGCTCCATCATACTCTCTCACACACACTACTGTACTCTTACATGCTCCATCATACTCTCTCACACACACTACTGTACTCTTACATGCTCCATCATACTCTCACACACACTACTGTACTCTTACATGCTCCATCATCACTCTCTCACACACTACTGTACTCTTACATGCTCCATCATACTCTCTCACACACACTACTGTACTCTTACATGCTCCATCATACTCTCACACACTACTGTACTCTTACATGCTCCATCATACTCTCTCACACACACTACTGTACTCTTAGCTCCATCATACTCTCACACACACTACTGTACTCTTACATGCTCCATCATACTCGCACACACACTACTGTACTCTTGCATGCTCCATCATACTCTCACACACACTACTGTACTCTTACATGCTCCATCATACTCTCTCACACACTACTGTACTCTTACATGCTCCATCATACTCTCTCACACACTACTGTACTCTTACATGCTCCCTCATACTCTCTCACACACTACTGTACTCTTACATGCTCCATCATACTCTCTCACACACTACTGTACTCTTACATGCTCCATCATACTCTCTCACACACACTACTGTACTCTTACATGCTCCATCATACTCTCTCACACACACTACTGTACTCTTACATGCTCCATCATACACTCTCACACACACTACTGTACTCTTACATGCTCCATCATACACTCTCACACACACTACTGTACTCTTACATGCTCCATCATACTCTCTCACACACACTACTGTACTCTTACATGCTCCATCATACTCTCTCACACACACTACTGTACTCTTACATGCTCCATCATACTCTCTCACACACACTACTGTACTCTCTTACATGCTCCATCATACTCTCTCACACACACTACTGTACTCTTACATGCTCCATCATACTCTCTCACACACACTACTGTACTCTTACATGCTCCATCATACTCTCTCACAAACACTACTGTACTCTTACATGCTCCATCATACTCTCTCACACACACTACTGTACTCTTACATGCTCCATCATACTCTCTCACAAACACTACTGTACTCTTACATGCTCCATCATACTCTCTCACACACACTACTGTACTCTTACATGCTCCATCATACTCTCTCACACACACTACTGTACTCTCTTACATGCTCCATCATACTCTCTCACACACACTACTGTACTCTCTTACATGCTCCATCATAATCTCTTTTATTTACAATCATACTCTCATACACACAGCAGTGATCTATCTTGCACAGAGATATTATATTTGAAACAGAATAATAGCACATGTAAGATAAATTAATAGAACATGTCAATGCAAATAACCATGTGTCTGGCACAAAATAACAGTGAATGTAAGTCAGAATGATATATGTGAATTAGAATAGTAGTGCGTGTGAGAGAGAACTAGAAAATTCTTCCTGAGAAATTTTGAATGTGTGCCTAGTGCTTACTGCCGGGTCCAGAGAGAGACTGTTTCAGTTTGAGAGTGAGAGAGACAGACTGGCTGGTCTAAGAGAGAAAGAGAGTGAGAGAGAGAGTAACGGACATAGATACAGAGTCAGAGACAGACAGACGGAGAGAGAGAGAGACACAGAGAGATGCAAACAGGGACTGAGAGAGGGAGAGAGAAAGAAGGACTGAGAGTGAGACACACAGAGAGAAAGAGGGAGAGAGACAGAGACATTTTTGATTTTCAGAACTTCTTTATATCCTCAAAACAGGTTTTCTATATCCAAACAATAGTTTTTTTCAATACGGGGAGAAATTCATAAACAAAACAAAATAAAACTGCAAGTCTCCAACTCTTTTGGTCAGCTGTGGTTTGTATAGTGCTGTCCACTCAGGACAGCACTATACAAACCACTTTGTATAGTGTCAGCTCGACCATTGAGTTTGTCTTTGTTTAAGATTTTTACCATCAGTTTGTACATGTTTTTCCTACCAGAACACTGAACCTGTTTATTGAGGCCTCACTGGACTCCAACAGCTGACCGGTACAGGCTATAAAGTCAGGAGTAAGAGTCAGTGCAGGGTTAAGGATCGTCAGCATTTAACTGACAGTGACCCTTACAGAAAGTATTCTACAAGGATAGTTCTGTTTGTGTCAGCTCACTCCTCCAAATATTGAGCAGGTGGTCCAACGGATCGAACTCCCAAACGAGAGGCCAGCTCTGCAGCGTTGATCCTCAGAGGTCTGCATACTGTAGATCCACCACGTATTTGATGGTGACGTCCCCCGCTGAGCAAAGCAGCTTTTGCATGGAGGGTCCTGCTGCTCGCTCTGCATCCCAAAAACAACGGGCTCTTTTAAAAGCCATGACAGGGAAACACAGTTCTCTAGTCTCTGTTTGATGTACATCCCCCACACAGTGAACGATCCATGGTAAAAGTTTGGGAGATTGGACAGATTGTGATCCCTCAGGTTCATTAGGAACAGAGGTTCAGCGAGGCCCAATCCCCCACCTCGACTCAGCATGGCTCGGGCTATGGGTCTCCAGGTGAGGTCTGTGGGTCCGACGAGGAGTCTTTGGATGTACTGGAGTCGAAAGGCAGCGCACCTGCTGGCCAGGTGTACCAGCCCCTGTCCACCTTCCTCCTTTGGCAGGTACAGCATGCTCTGCGGGACCCAGTGAAGATGGTCCCAGAAGAAGTCCACCAGCACCGCCTGCATCTTGGCCATCAGACGTGCTGGGGGGTCCACACATGGCAGTCGGTGCCATAGCATAGAAGACACCCGGTCTTTGATTATAAGGGTCCTTCTACCATCTCAGTTTTTGATCATAAAGGTTTCATCCCCAAGATAAACACCCAGATATTTGAGACCTTCTTTGTTCCAGGTCAACCCCCCAGGTAACACAAGCTTTCTGCTTAGCTCAGCTCCCACTGCTGAAGCTGCACTATTTTCCAGTTAGTTTTTGTATATGATATTTTGCCGAATTGATCAACAGTTTCAACAAGGATATTAATGTCGTCAGTTTTTCTGATGAGGATAATGACATCGTCAGCGTATGCAGATACCTTAAGCGTTTGTTGGCAACCTGGGAGATTTACACCTGACAGCTGTATCCTTAGTTTGTGCAAGAGCGGCTCTATGGCTAGAGAGTACAGCATGCCAAAGAGAGAGAGTAGCCCTGTCTAATTCCCCTTTGAACTTTAAAAGGAGAGCTTTCACAGCCCAAAGAACAAGAGAGGTCCAAAATGTCACGAATCAGAGTAATATTGTCAGATATCAGCCTGCTGGGCACACAGTAGGTCTGGTCTACTTGAATGACATGCTCCATCATTTTACTCAGCCTCGTGGCCAACACTTTGCACAAACGTTTATAGTCAGTGCAGAGCAGAGCTACTGGCCGCCAGTTCTTCATCTTCTGAAGATCCCCTTATTTGGGGAGAAGGGTGAGGACCGCTCTCCTGCAACTCAAAGGTAACTGTCCTTTATTAAGATTGTCTCTGAGAACCATCAGCAGGTCTTTTCCAATCACAGGCCAGAAAACCTTGTAAAAGTCTGCAGGAAGTCTGTCGATTCCTGGAGCCTTGCTGTTCTTTAGGTTCTGCAGTGCAGCATGTAGCTCTTCAGCAGAGATCTGTGTGTCTAGCTTTGCACTGACCTCTGCAGGAACCTTGGGTAGACCCTCATAGAACGACTGTGCCACCTCTGGTCTCTCTTGGAACGCCATCTTGTAGAGTTCCTCATAAAAGGTGACAGCATGTCTGCGAATCTCTGCAGCTGCCCTGTGTTGGACCGCAGGGAGTTCATGAGTCTTTTTTGTCCATTCTTGCGTTCGAGGACAAAGAAGAAGTGAGAGGGCGCATCCATTTTGGCAACATGTTGAAACCGGGAGCGAACCAGAGCACCTCGAGCAGAAAAAAAACAGCAGGTCTGACAGAACTGACTTTTTGTTTTAGAGAACTTGAATGTGTTCTCCGTCTCCTGTGGAGTCTGCAAGATCTGCAGATCCTCTATTTCTCTCTCCAGAGCTTTCATAGACCTGGTCATGTTCCTTGTAACATGGAGAGTGTACTGTAGGCACAGATGCTTCATTTGACCCTTTCCTATATCCTACCACTGTTGTAGAGATGTGTAGTCAGATTTAGTCTTTGAGAAATTATTCAAAAATAAATATTTTTGAAAACATTATCTGAGAGCAGGGCTACATTGAAATGCTAGTAGCTACTGCTGCATTTTATATTTTTGATAGAACTGAAACCTGAATACGTGAATGGTCTGAAATGCCAACTGGGTGTATGAAACAACTCTGAAGAGCATTGGCCTGATGTTTGAAGGATTAAAATCTGTCACGACGGGCCATAGATAAAAAGTTATCTCTAGTATGGACCCACGTGTACTGACGCGGAGTTTGATGAAGGAGCCTCCAGGTGTCACATAGATCATTGGATTCAATCAGTTTGACAAGACAACTCCTGGAGGCTCTGTCCAGGCACGTCCAGGCACGTGCAAATTAAATGTCCCTCATTTAATTAAAGAGCCCAGCTTTATGTCACACAGACAGAGTTTAACCATCATTGGCAATTTGTGCTCAGACTTTGGACATTCGTTTTTTGAGTCGGAAAGCTTCCTGGTCAGTGAAGGTTGGTTGGTCGGTACCGAGGCCGCAGAAGCCGTGGAGCCACCACCAGCCGAGGCAGGTGGAGGACCCGCCACGGAAGCAGTAGAACCACCACCGGCCGAGGCAGGCGGAGGACCCGCCACGGAAGCAGTAGAACCACCACCGGCCGAGGCAGGTGGAGGACCCGCCACGGAAGCAGTAGAACCACCACCGGCCGAGGCAGGCGGAGGACCCCCTGCAGAAGCAGCCGACCAGCTCTCACCGGCTCTGTCCAGGCACGTGCAAATTAAATGTCCCTCATTTCCACAGCAAAAACATTTCATTGTTTCTGACATTACATGCACAGTGTAATTAAATTCTTGAATTTTACACCTGAAAACCAGGTTTAACTTTTTAGCTGGACTGATCAGTGACAATACAGGTGTGAAAGACTTACCACAGCGCTGTTCATTCTGGAAGCAGACTTTACGCTATCATAGCCAACAACCTCACCTACAGCCAGACTGACCTCTTCGACAGAGCAGTCCACAGCCAGACACAGTTTGATGGCGTGTGGGCGTGTTAGTTTGTGGAGGCCGAAGCCTCCACCTGCAGCAGCCATGCTGTACAGAGTCAGACACACCGGCAACCACCACCTCCACCAACTACACTACTTCTACACACACTATTACTTACACAGAAACACACTACTACTATAAGTAAAGAAGGAAGAGCAAAGAAAGGGTAGAAAAATCTAACAATCTGATACATTCTCTGTAGCACACCACACTCACTCCAAACTTGCACTCTGACAGAGAGAGAGACACAGAGAGAGACACAGAGAGAGAGACAGAGAGACAGACAGACAGACAGATTTTTAATTTAAAAAAAAAACATTCTCTAGATTTTTAATTTTTTTTAAAAACATTCTCTAGTGTTTTGGAAAGGTTAGTACGTTTTTTACAGTCATAAAAACAGTGAACATTTTTTTCTGCTTCCCCACAAAACGGACATCTGCACGAAACTGTAGGGTTGATGGTGAAGATAAAAGTGTTAACTGCGATTGCTCCGTGTAAAATCCTCCACTGCAGGTCACCAGTCCTTTTCTTTAAAAGTGGTTTATATATATAACCCTCCATACTGGTTTCACATTACTGTGTATAGCTAATTTTTTCCTCCACACAATGTCAACCCTCCCATCCAGTTTACTTTTGTTCAGGACTAAAACACAACATTCATACTCGGCTCTCCTTTTGGCTGTGTATAAGTCCACGTGTCTGCAGTCCATTTTATTTAAAAAGGGCCCTGTGAGCCCATCCAGATTCGGGGTAAATCCCAGCTCTGGAAAAGGATCGCTGTCGTCAGGAGTTTCTATTCCAGCAGTGTATTCCTGCAGCATGTGGCAGTTGACCATGCCACAGGGCTCTCCCACACACAGCCAGAGACACAACTGTTGCTTTTCAGCATGTTTTATTCACACCATACACACACAATCAAACACAACTTAAATGAACTTAAAGGGTCTAGCTTTACAGCTCAGTCCTTTCCAGAGTCTCTCCTCCCATGTGTTTCTGTCTCTCAGTCCTCTCTGCCTCCGTGTGCTCGGTCCTGAGTGTCTGCGAGTCTGTTGAGGCAGCTCAGTCACTGCCTAAAATTGATCCTCTGGTGCAGGTGAAGGTGCTCTCCCAGCCCTCCTCTACCTCCTCCTCTGTTAGTCTTTTACTACTAAATGTTCTTTGTCTGTCGCATAGACCTCTGTCCGAGAAGGGAAGCTGTAGCCGGTATGTTGGTTAGTCCAGGACCTGCTGTATCCACTACTCTCCTTAAGGTGACAGCTCCAGTGGTGCACAGCATGCTGATGAGGCCTGGTGTTCAGCTGACCTGGACATCCAGCCTGGCTCAGTTGATTTGAGGTTCTTCTAGTAGCCAGTGAAGAGAGTTTGTAGGTTCCAGTCTTTTCCATTTAAAAAGGTTCCACTTTTTAAAAAGTGACTCATAAAAAGGAGATAATCCACACAGAACAGTGCATTGTCTAACCCCAGACCAGCTGTCCTACTCAGTATGCTGCTTGTCGCTTGTCCCCAAACAACATCATGTGGACCTATTTTGGTATTTTGGTACAAATTGTTCTCTGAATGTTGATAATCTGCTTTGTATGTGCACAAGGCCTGCCCCCCCCCTCCTTAGGTAAAAACAACATACTCTGGGGCACCCAGTGTAACCTGTCCCAAAACAAATCTCTTCAAATAGCTTGTAGTTTTTGTCAGTCCTTTTGGTGGTTCCATGCAGGCGAACCGATGCCACAGAGGCTACCAGGTTATTCATTATTAATGTTCTGCCTCTGAAGGATAACTGTGGCTTCAGCCATTTCCATTTGTTTAGTCTTCCTTGTATGTTTTGTACCACCCCCTCCCAGTTCTTCTGAACTATGGCCTTGTTGCCAATGTATACTCCCAGATATTTGAGACCATCTCTTTTCCACATCAACCCCCCTGGGTAGACTGGGTAGACCCCCTCCCAACTCCAAACTGCCAGCGTTTACTCTGGCAGCTGATGTGGTTCATCATCAACAATTTTCTGCAGTTCTTACATTTTTTATGCTGATAAAATGTGACTTTTGTTCAAATCATCTAAAATCACACCTTCAATGTTAGCTCTTATTTTGTTTAGCATGGGTTCAATGGACAGAGCTGAAACATCCCTGAGAGAGAGCAGCCCTGTCTCCCCCCCCCTGTGCACTTTAAAAGATGCACTCAGACCTCCATTAATCTTTAGTACACTCTCAATGTCCTGATACAAATCATTGATCATGGCTATGAGACCTGGGCTGAGGCCGAAACTCTCCAGAGTCTTCCAGAGGTAAAGGTAAATGAACTAGAGATGTCCAAAATATCTCGAATTAAGGACACATTGTCCAGGATAGATCTACCAGGCAAACAATAGGTCTGGTCTTGGTGGATCACGTGGTCCATCGCCTCTCTCAGGCGTTTTGCCAGCGCTTTGGATAGGATCTTCTAGTTTGTGCAGTGTTGGCACACAGGACGCTAGTTCTTAATCTCCTGTAGGTCTCCTTTTTCAGGCAGGAAAGTTATTATTGCTCTTCTGCAGCTTATTAGCAGCATTAGCATGTCTCTAAAACCCTTGTAAAAATAGTTAAAAGATCTTTGCCCATCTCACTCCAGAAGTCTTTATAAAACTCCACTGGACTCCCATCGATACCAGGGGCCTTTCCCCCTCCATGCTCTGCAGAGCTGTGTCGTATTCTTGTATCACCAGGGTTCCCTCCAACCCAGTGTTCATGTCTTCTGGGACATAGGGCAGCTCATTCTCTTTAAGAAACAGGAGCGTACACATTTATAAAAACAAAGTGTGTTCGAATGTCGGCCTCACCACCAGTGGTCTGCCCTCCAACAACCCACATCCAAAGATGCTGGTGTGAAGTTGCTATCAAAGAGGATGCCCATCCACCCACTGGTTGTGTTTAGGTGGCTCAGCACCATCTCACCTGCTGGACCCCACTTGTCCCCTCTTGTACCCCCTCACTCACCTGACTCAACTGCTGGACCCCACCTGTCCCCTCCTGTCTCCCCTCACTTACCTGACCTACCTGCTGAACCCGATATGTCCCCTCCTGTCCCCCCTCACTCAACTGAGTGAGACACTATCTTCCCGTGTCTCGACAGTTCTCTGATCATTGTCTCATCTCTAATAAACGGGGGCCAGAGACAGAGTGACTTTAACCGCCGGTGTGGCAAGAGGCAGAACAGATACGAACATATCATTCAGTTTGATGCCACTTGCCACAACCATGTTCGCCTTCTCCATGCTGTCTACAAAAATGACAACCGCGTTGTTCATACGTGCAGCGGACTTCAAGCTGCTGTGACCCACAACCACCCCCCCCACGGCCAGGCTGCAGTCCTCCACCAAGCAAGGGAAGCCTGGCACGATCTTAATGCCATGCTTCCTCGTTAGCCTGGTGAGAGCCTTGGCCTTTAGCATGCAATATTTGTAGCAAGACTTCAGATCTCACCGATCAGATCTCAGGATCTTCAATCAATCAGATCAATCACATTTTATTTGTATAACCCATATTCACAAATCACAATTTGTCTCATACGGCTTTAACAAGGTGTGACATCCTCTGTTCTTAACCTCAACAAGAGTAAGGAAAAACGAAAGAAAATAGGGTAAAAAGAACGTAGAAACCTCAGAGAGAGCCATGTGTGAGGGATCTTGGCAGCAAGCACTAGGCACACATTCAAAATTTCTCGGGAGGAATTTTCTAGTTCTTACTTTTTCTTTCATAAATTTCGTCCCGCTACTCTCTAATTTTTGTCGCACATACACAAGAGATATATTAAAGGGGACATAGCATGCAAAGTCCACTTTGTTAGTGCTTCTACAGGTTAATGTGGGTATCTGGCATGTCTACCAACCCAAAAACTCTGGGGAAAAACACTCGCGCGTTTTGTTATGGTTCCTCTAAGTCAGAAACGTCATGCTTGAGTGACTCGATTGAGCTTCCTGGGTTTTGTGTCGTAACAAGGTACTGGAAGTCTCCCTATGGTCTTGGCCCACCCCGTCCCCCCACACTCGTTACGCCGGGTTTACACCGGACGCAACGAGGCTGCGAGGCAGCGCAGCGCCGTTCCCAAGCACGCAGCCGCCTGGCTGCTCACACGGGACGAGCATTTCTCCGCTGGTCAGCCCGCGATTCACTCACATGTGGCATTTGTCTGGATCGTTGGGACTGGGAGGCTGCAGCAGCTGCTCGGGCGCGACCGCTCGCTCTCCCATGCGTGAGCTGGAATTTGTGTCAACGCCACACAGCCAGCAGTGTGGAAGACTTCCGCAGTGTTCAGCACTACTGTAACACTGGCACAAACACACAGAGCCCCCCCACTCGTTACACCGGGTTTACCAGGCGGAAGCGCCGCTGCCAGGCAGCGCAGCGCCGTTCTCCAGCGCGCAGCCGCCTGGCTGTTCACAGGGACGTGCATTTCTCGCGCTGGTCAGCCCCATAGACTGTATATATAAGGTCAGCCCGCGATTCTGCTTTCTCCGCTTGTTGTTGTACCCGTTGAATGTCGGGGTTCGGGGGTAAATGATGGTCTTCATAGCCCCCCCCCACCCCTCTCTTTCTCTCTCTGTCTGTCTGCTTGTGTGCTTGTAGTGGATGGGCAGAGGGGGACATTTAATTATGTGATTGGGAAAATTAAAACTCCAGGGCAACAGAAGGGGAATACAAAGTATGGGATGCATATTTGATAATTTATATCATATAAAATATGTAATTTATATTGTTTAAAATCATGGGGGGAGAGGGGGGAGGGGGGAGCTGGCTCATTAGCATTTAAAGGAACAGGCACTCAAAACAGGTCACTCTGTGGAGGGCTGTTTTAGACAGGGTAAAAAGGGTGCTGTTTTAAATGATCCTTGTGGTATTTTGACCAAAGTATGTTACAGACATTTCATTAAGACCCCAAGGAACCATATCAACTTGTGGTAAAATGGGCATACAATGTCCCCTTTAAATCATGTGGAATTACGTGGAATGGTGTGCTATGACTTTTCTAAGGCTTTCGTCAAATGCTTTGCTCAAAAATTGCTAAAAAACAGCCAAAAAAATTAATGGGGGTTAAGGTCTTTCTATCAAACAAACGAGAGTGAGAAAAGGACTGTTTTTTATGTACTTTTTGGTGCTTAAACTGCTTTCAAAGCCACAAATGGAGGTTGTCATAAATGCTTTTTAGTTTAAAACATAGAAAAACACGTTAGCTTTGCAGAAATGTCACTATGAAATCTATCAGAGCTAAACTTTTGGCTGTATTCATGTTGTAACTTTAGTTCTTTGTTGTCCCTCTCATTGGGTCTAATTTTATTTTGTTATTGTTTTCCAACTCACATTTCTTAACTCTAACCAATGAAAAATATATGTGTGTGTTCGGCAAAGTCTTGGGATTCTTACAGTGTTTTTATTTCACAGATCAGACTTATAGCTTTTGAAAAAGAGTGATTTGTTGGATATCTGCACTGGAGCATAGATCTGTCTCTTCCCAGTGGGGGACACACAAGTGCGACTAATTTGTGAGATACACACACAGAGGAGGGGGGCCAGAGGGGGAAGCACTCTTTAAAGCAGTGGTTCTCAAAGTGGGGGGGCGCGAACACTCTCCAGGGGGGGCGCGATGTCACAGACGGAGAAAAATTTAAAAATTTAAAAAATAAAAACGACCGCCGACCTGTCACTGGTTAGTGAAAGCTCCCTCAGTGGCGAAATGCAAAGGGCTGGACTGACACAAACAAATCAAATACTGTTTCGTTCCTGATCCACCAATCAAAAGAGGAGTGTTATCATTTGAACGCGAGTTGCACGTACGCTTCCGAGTATAAAAGTAACCGCAGGCATGGTCAGCGCTCACCCTCACTGAGACGACACCCTGCAGAGTTTGTGCGATTGCTCTTGTTTCCTCTATCATTCAGATATTCATTGCTTTATAAACAGTCTTTTTAAAGACTCACTCCTTCCTTAGTAATACCTTCCTGCACTTGCAGTAGGCCTATTCGTAGCCTAATCTAAGGAGTAATTTGCTCCAGTCTTTTTAGAAAGCTCCTAGCCCCAAGAGCTAGCCTTCTAGCTAGCTAACTTCTTCCAACTGCAGCTAGCCCTTTTCTCCTTAACACCTACCTTTACATCTTCAATCATCCACCGTGTTGCAACAAATAAAACACCAGCACTTGAATACTATTCTGTGCTGTCCCTGTCTACATTGTGTACTGTTCGTTTTGTTAGGAACCATTGCCTAGCACAGCCTTATTCATTATTTGTGTGCAAGTCGCTCACAGCCACACATACAAACACACTCACAAGACCACGACGTTGCAATTAGAACTTTATTAACTTCACACACTGTATCAGCAAACAAACACAACTATGGACAAGTTTCTGATTCGTAAAAGTCAGGCAACCGATGCGCCAGTTGCGAAGAAGCCAACGCTTCGCAAATATGACGAGAGCTATTTGCAGTTTGGTTTCACCGTCACTGGCACGACTGAGCAACGTCCTCAGTGTGTTTTGTGTGCCGAAGTGCTGGCAAATGACAGCATGAAGCCATGCAAATTAAAAAGGCACCTCGACACCAAACACCCTGACTTGAAAGAGAAGCCTGTGGACTTCTTTAAACGTGATGGCCTCCAGCAACAACAAACCACCATCTCCAAGCATAGCACTGTCTCCAAGCAGTGTCTGGAGGCATCGTATGTAGTTGCTCATAGAATTGCTAAGCTTGGCAAACCCCATACAATTGCCGAAACACTGATTTTGCCGGCCGCGCAAGACATGTGTAGAATAATGATAGGAGAGAGTGCAGCTGCTAAACTCAGCGCAATACCTATGTCAAATGACACTGTGTCACGCCGAATATCAGAAATGTCTAGTGATATCAAAGAGCAACTTATACACTACATTCAAATCAGTCCTTAATATGCACTGCAGCTGGACGAATCCACTGACATCGCTGGACAGGCCCAGCTTCTCACTTACGTCAGGTATGTGCGGGAAAAGGAAATTGAGGAGGACATCCTGTTTTGCCGGCCTCTTCAGACCCGTACAACAGGGGAGGCAATCTTTAATGTCCTTGACTCGTTCATCCAAGACAGTGGTTTGGGCTGGGGAAAGTGTATTGGCCTCTGCACAGATGGAGCGCGGTCGATGACAGGGCGTGAGCGTGGCCTCGTAGCTCGCGTCCAGCAAGTTGCTCCACTTGTGCAATGGACACACTGCATGGTCCATCGCGAGGCACTTGCTGCCAAGAAAATGCCACCGCTCTTCGAGTCAGTGCTTCACCAGGCCGTGAAAATAATTAACCATATTAAAGCTCGTCCACTTAACTCCCGTTTGTTTGGGGTCCTCTGCCAGGAGATGGGGTCAGGGCACAAACAGCTGTTGCTGCACACTGAAGTTCGCTGGCTCTCCAGGGGGCGGGTGTTACAACGGCTGTATGAGCTGCGAGAGGAGGTAAAGTTGTTTTTGACTGAAAGTCAAACAGATCTGGCGAAGCACCTGGATGATGCCATGTGGCTTGCCTCTCTCTCCTATTTTTGACCGGCTGAATGGCCTTAACCTGTCTTTGCAAGGCGGCGAATCTAACGTTCTGCTCCTCGCTGATAGAGTGAATGCCTTCACGCAAAAAATTGCTCTCTGGCATGGTCGCATCAGTTCTGGAAACTGCGACATGTTTCCCAGCCTTGCAGACTTCATTGCCGATGCACGTGGCACTGATTTCTCCTCTCTCCTCCAATCAGCTGCTGATCACCTTTCAGCGCTGAAGAATCAGTTTGGGTCCTATTTCAAAGAGGACTTCCGTTCATTCGCCTGGGTTCGGGATCCATTTCTCTGCTCAGCAGACGAGCTGTCAATAGACATGCAAGAGCAGCTTATTGAGCTGAAGAGTGACAGTAGACTAAAGCATCTGTTTACCACCTCCCCTCTTTCGTCATTCTGGGTAGCAATGATGCCGGAATACCCTCAGCTTTGCGACATAGCCTTAAAAATGATCCTCCTTTTCACATCGACTTATTTGTGCGAGGCAGGCTTTTCAAGACTGACTGCGCTCAAAACTAAATATCGCTACTGCGCACAGATCGAGGATGACCTGAGGATATGTTTGTCAAACATTGCCCCAAGACTTGAGGACCTTTGCAAGGCAAAGCAGGCTCATGTCTCACATTGACAGACCTGCAAGATTTTTTTTGAAAGATCACAAGAGGCCCATAATAATAACAGTATCCTAATGATAGCAATAATAACACTTATTATTATTATGATAATAATAATATAATAATAATTGGTCGATTATCATTAATTATAATAATAATAATATAATGATGGTGATAATAATGATGATATATATTATAATAAGAAAGCATGCAGGCTCACATAGCATAATATTAATAGCCTACTAATAGGCCTACTACTACTGCCCAGGATCCTCATACTATCCTACTACACAACAACCATACTTCAAAATATTCTGTAATTCTTTTTTTAAATCATGCATCATGACGAATAGGTCAGTGGATGAACCGACCCGGTGCAATCCTTATCTTGCATGATGTTTTTAAATTGTGATTCCTGATCACTTTTTCAATCGCACGAGTTTGAATTATCTGAGTTTGCAGTGTCTTCGTAATGCTGACTTTGCACATATCAAATACAGCATGTTAAGCACATTTATTCTTTTGCATACTGTAATGGTTAAGCATTCATTTTTCTAGCATTGAGCATAAAGAAGACGCCAGAAATCCTTTAGGGAATTTCATATATTTTTTTGCCAATGTAGAATTATTTTTGATAAAGTTATATTTTTCCTAAACACTATAAATTCTATGACTTTTAACGGCAGGAATCAACACTAATGCTATACATACACACACATATCACATTGCAATTAGGGTTAGCAACCAAAACTCAATTCCAAACTAGACTGAATCCGAAATGGTCTCTGAACGTGATAACCCATCTAATACTTGGATCACGACAAATTAAAGCCTTAATAAGCAGCAGCCTGTTTATTATTCTCTGACTGTAAAGAGAGTTCATTGGATATCACATACTCTCTCTCTCAGCTCTCTGCCATTTTCCTTTAGTGACTGTTCAACAAACACAAACATGCAGATGCCAATGCAATACCACATGCCCCCAACAGTCTGTGTGTAACTGCTCTCGAGGGATCTTTATTATTTAAGATGTTTTTCATGTTTCATTGTTTACTTATCATTTGACCGCACATTTTTACCATATTGGAATCAAAACAGGGAATAATTAGGAGAACTGGACCCAGAATCAACAAAACTCCAACAATGAATAAACAATTTAAACATTAACAATTAAAACTGTTCTGTATATATCAAAATGCCAGCTGGAAATGCACTCTAAACCTGTGCTGGATGCAGTGTTAAATAATAAATAAATGTGCTAAAATGTTAAAATATTCATGCATCAACAGTTTGAACTTTTAAACAGAGGTGATATATAAAATAACAATTGATGGCATTAGCATAACTTGACAAATAGAAGAGGGATGCAAGTCAACTCAATAATAATAATACATTGTTAAAGCCACTGAAAAATGAGACTGTAAGACCTGATGAGCATAATATATTTATTTTGTTGGCATATGCATGGTGTAGCTGTTAATATACATGCTATAGAACAACATGTGTAATTATAGCTGCGAGCATCAATATGCGGCTTGTGACCTCTTTGCACTAAACGGGTGGAAGCAGCTTAATTGGCATGATTTAAATCAATGATCACCAATTAAGATGTACCAGGTTTGAGAAAGCTTTAACAAAGTCACCTCTGCTAGGTAAATCATAAAGTACTCTGGGTTTTGAGGTACTCATTTTTGTTTTTCATTAGAGGCGCCACTTAGGGGACAATCGAAAAATATATATATATATTATAATATATGCTGAGCCCTATGAGACAAATTGTGATTTGTGAATATGAGCTATAAAAATACAATTTGAATGATTGATTGATTGACATTCATACAAACATTTATTCAATGAAAACTCTAAAATTTATAATCTACTGATTTACAGTAACAATCTGATCTAAGGAGATAAGTGCAATGACAGTGGATCTTCAGTACATTTAGTTTCTGATAAACATTCTGTGGTGAAATTGACAATTTCATGTAGAACTACAAAATTCCTCCAGAGAAAGTTTGAATGTTTGTCTAGTGCTTGCTGCCGATTCCAGAGAGAGACTCTTTCAGTTTGAGAGATAGAGACACATAAAGGCAGAGAGAGAGAGAGAGAGCGAGAGAGACAGAGTGAGAGAGAGACACAGAAAGACCCACAGAGAGAGAGAGAGAGAGACACAGAAAGACCCACAGAGAGAGAGAGAGAGACACAGAAAGACCCACAGAGAGAGAGAGCGAGAGAGACAGAGTGAGAGAGAGACACAGAAAGACCCACAGAGAGAGAGAGAGAGAGAGAGAGACACAGAAAGACCCACAGAGAGAGAGAGAGAGAGAGGACTTTGTGTGTTTCTGTTTAGGAGCAGCAGCAGTAAAAAAGCAAAATAAAACTTTTGAACCTACAACCACTTATTCACTGTACAAGCATTTCAACCACCCGAGCAAATCAAACAATGTTGCTGAACAGTTGTGAAAGTTTCCAGCCTCCTTTCAGGTTTCTTTCTTTTTTAAATCCAGCCTCTATTAGAGAGAGGGGACTCGGTATGTTTCTATTTGCCAGCAGCAGTGAAAAGCTAAATCAAATTTTTGCCCAGATCTGAATTTGAACCCACCACCTCTGATTCCCTGTTCAAGAGTTTCAACCAACTGAGCTTAACACAATGTTGATTAACACCTGTGAAATTTGTTCCTTTAAAGCAGGGGTTCTCAAACTTTTGCAAGCTGGGCCCCCCCAAAGCTGGTTAGGGGTAGTTGGGGCCCCTCCACCCCCCCGCCGCCCGCCACCGCCGCCCTCAACTACACCACCATATATAGATAGATAGATAGATAGATAGATAGATAGCATATTGTTATTCATAGGCCTGACATGTCAAGGTTAGGCTATTGTTATTGTTAGGCCCATACAGACAATTATTATTACTATTTTACTGTTTATTATTATTATTATTATGATTATGATCAGATTAATACTGGATGACTGTCACACAGCTTCTGTGCACGTGGTACACTGACCATTAGTAAAAGACGCTCAGCTGTGATATCCACACATGTGGAGAGGGATTCAGCTAATTAGGCAGAGGGAGGAGTCACTTCTTTTGTCTGCCTCAGTGGTCATACTAAAGAAAGCTGCCTTGTGTCTGGTTGTTTGCAACAATGGGCTCCAGCCAGCTTATCGTATTTGGCTTTGTGCTGACATGTGTGAGGTTTAGTGATGCTAGATTTCTCAGCATGAGCGTGCCAAACTACTGGGAGGTTGAGGCGCAGGAGCCTGCAGCAGCAGAGCCTGAAAGGAAGAACTCCAGGGCGTCTGTTGAACAAGCTCTCAGGCTCCAGGTAGAGCGGACCCAGCCAACAGTCAGCTCACTCTCCTGGAGGTTTCCAAAAGATCCATTGGATCCAGTGATCACGCCCCCTGTCAAGTTTGAACTGCGGCAGCCGGTGACTACCAACCCTGTTGCTTTGAGGTGTGGGGAAAGTAGACTCCAGGTGGAAGTGAGTCAGGACCTGCTAGGCCTCGGCATGTTGATTAAACCTGAGGAGATCATGCTTGGTGGTTGTCCAGCCACTGATGTTGACAACTTGTCTCATGTGCTTGTCTTTGAATCTGAGCTGCAAGGCTGTGGCAGCACACTTGTGGTATGAGAATTGTATTACTTTAATCCATTCATATAATGGTTATGGACAAATGTTTGTTTATAAACTGTTGTCTTTCCTTAGATGACAGAGAACGCCTTCATTTATGCCTTCACATTGGTCTACAACCCTAAAGTGTTGAGCAGAAGTGGCATTATACGGAGCCAGAGTGCGGTCATTGGAGTAGAGTGCCACTACCCAAGGTGAAGAGAAATCTGCCAGCAAAGTCCCAATCAAGTTTACTGTGGGAAAATGAAATGATCATCTTAATGTTTAATGGCAATTTACAATAAAAAAATTCTAAACTTGTTTCACCTTAAACCTACAAAAAGGAAGTTTATTGTAAACTATTGCTTAATATTTTTTCATGGTTTTATGCATTTTACCTTTTTGTCTTGCAGAAGGTTACTCACACAACTCATTTTATTATGGCAGGACTGGTTTGTAAAAGCTAAATAATTAATGTAATCTTTAATGGAAACCATCTGGGGCACCTATTTATAAAATGTTCTGCTCCTTCTTGGTGGGGGCCGCCCTTCACCACATTTGATAGTCTCGAAGAGATTGCCAAACTCTGGATGCTGCATGCCTCCACTGAGCTACTAATTATGGGCGATCTCAACCTGGACCGGCTCTCTGACCGCTCTAGCATATTAAAAGAACAGTGTCTGGAACTAAATCTTTTTCGACTTATAGACAAATCCACCAGACCGAACATTAAAAAATCTTTAAAATCCATATTAATTGACATCATACTTACAGACCACTGTCCCATTGCATGTGTCAGACACACCAAAATCAACAAGACCAAATCTCAAATCTTCACAACCAGAAATTATAAGCACTTTAATATTCAAGAGTTTTAAAATAATTTAGCAACCTCTGACATTAATCAAATTTTTTCATCTCTAATCTGACCATAGCACTGAAAATCTTTGAATCTTTTAACACTATCGATGACAGAAATGCCCCCTACAAGAAATACAATTTTTAAAAACAGATACAGTGCTCGGTTCTCCCCACAACTGTCCAATGCCTCCACAATAGAGACAAAGCATGGACCAAGGCTAGATCCAGTCTGGTTTTGACCCCAGCACAAAAACGGCTGCAGTTTCAGTCGTTAATAACATTGTCACCTCTCTAGATAACAAACAATCTTGTGCTGCCCTCTCCATTGACCTGTCAAAAGCATTCGACACCGTTGATCACAAAATCCTCCTTCAAAAACTAAAATCCATAGGCTTAGACAATGCAACACTAAATTGGTTCCACTCACAATGTACGTTTCTTTGCTGATTATACTGTTTTATATGCTGCAGGTGCCATCCCAGCAGGCCTGGTCTCATCTACAGTCTGCCTTTCATTCATTCCAATATTCACTGTATAATTAGAAACTGGTTTTAAATGCAGATAAGACAAAATTCTTAGTATTTTGTACCTCCAATACTGGTTGTACTCATCCCACTCTAAAACATGGAACCCATATCACTCAAACAGACTCTTACAAATATCTAGGAATTTGGCTTGATAGGTCACTCTCATTCAAAAAACATATTAAACAACTTATTCAAAATCAAAAGAAATTAGAAATCAAACTCAGTTTCCTCTTCAAAAATTCTGTCTCCATCAATCCCAAAAAATATTGTGAAGTCTACCTTCATATCAGACCTTGACTGTGGAGATATTCTATACTGCCACGCAGCCCCATCAATTCTTCAGCACCTAAACCCAGTATATCATATATATATATATATATATCACAAACAACAAATTCCGCACACATCATGGTTCTCTGTATCAATCAATTGGATGGACTTCATTACAAACGAGAAGAGACAGTCATCTCATGTTATTCATAAAGGTCTGTTGTTAAATCTTCCAATTACCTATGCTCTCTTCTCTCATTTAAAACCAGTACATACTGCACAAGATGCAGTAACTACTTAACTCTAGACATTCCTCATTTACGCACCAATATTGGCAGAACTGGATTCAGTTACTATGCACCTTCAAAATTGAATGATTTACAAACTTCCCTCAAACTACAGTCTTCTGTTCCCCTTGGATATTTTAAATCTTTGTTATGTGATGTTTTTTATTTATCTTGTGAGTGTTTTCATTCATTTATTTGTGTTGAGTTTTGTTGTTGCTTGTGTTTAATTGTTTGTTGCTGATTGTGAAAGATTCTTGATCTCAGACCTCTTTTGGAAAACAGATCTTGATCTCAATATGACTGACTGATTAAATAGAGATTTAATAAAATAAATAAAATAAGATATATGACTTAAACAACCACCTAAATTACAGCTTTTTTGATGTATATTAAAAGAGTAGTGTTGTTGCCCATATATCTTTTAAATAGTTGCTCTTGCAAAGCAATATTTCTGCTTAGGTCCATTTCTTCCTTTTAATTTAACTGTGTGTGTGTGTGGATTAGGAAAACATGCTTTATTGAAATGGTAAATGTTTTTTTTATATATATAGAGCTTTTCTAGGCTTGATGACCACTCAAAGCGCTTTACAGAAGAGTTTTTTGCCATTCAGCCATTCACACACACATTCATACAGTGCATCTAAGGGCAGCACTTTTCTATGAGGGGCCATTCGGGGTTCGATATCTTGCCCACAGACACTTTGGTGGGGATGGGGAAGACTGAATTCGAACAGCTGACCTTCTATTTGGAGGAATACCGGTCTACCCCTCAGCCAAAGCTGGCCGAAATCAGGGATTTAAGTTGAAAATATTGATAAATTGTGTGCATTCTTTGTATACTACTGACATCTAGTGGTCTAACTAAATTTGATAAAATATCTTAGACTAACGTATGCCTTAATATATAAATTGAATAATGAAGGTAATCTAGAGTAATGAAAAATGTAATGTTTATCAAGTAGGGGTGGATGAAAAATGGCTATTGTGAGCATAAAGGACAACTTTGAGACTCACACCAATAGGGTTTCAAAATCTGTACTGTGCCTATTCCAGGTTTAGGTCAGTCAGTCTTTTGAAAAGATCTGCTCTAAGTAGGTCCCAAACAGAAATGCTTCAGTAAATGTTTCCTCAGGAGGTTATAATCATCAGGCTTTTAGTACAGTTTATAGAACTTAATTGTTGAACTTAACTTTGAGTTTGTTTTTGCTTTGCATCTTAATGATGAGACAAACAACCATTTATTTTTCCCATTCACATCCATGGGCAATTTAAGGTCAGGAGAAAAACCACGTAGAACATGCACACTCCATGAAAACAGATTACAGAATACAGTCCCTGACATTTAATGTGTAATGTACTCCATTTGATGACTTAAGTGAGTAACATAAAACACTTTGAATAAATGCAGCATTCAAATTCATCAATAAATCAAATTTTATTTGTATAGCCCATATTCACAAATCACAATTTGTCTCATAAGGCTTTATCAAGGTGAAAAACATCCTCTGCCCTTAACCCTCAACAAGAGAGAGGAAAAACAATCCAAAAAAAAACTATCAACAGGGAAAAAAGAACATAGAAACCTCAGAGAGAGCCACATGTGAGGGATCCCTCTCCCAGGACGGACAGAAGTGCAATAGATGCCACGTGTAACTGAGGAGTTATTGTCAGTATTGGTAGAGTATCTGTGTAGGCATATTGTATATCAAGCAGTCTTGTTGTAATCATAGTCCACAGTCAGCTGGAACTACGATCAGGATCCACCAACATGATCAGCCAGCATTCACACAATATTGCTACCTAAAGAAAAGGGATGAAAAAAAATTTTCTTTCACCTTTTTTTCCGACAACACTATTATTTAACTTTGCCAAAATTATTTTCGATTTTGTTCTCAGCTCTACTTTTGAGAAACGTCTTCAGTTTATCTTATAGTAGGTTAACTATTTTTGTGAATTTTTGAAAGTTTTTATTTCTATGTATATGTTACATTCTCCTGAGGAATATAAATGTTTTTCTTATGTTGTTGTGTGTGTGCTGCTCCTAGGCCTCAGTCAGCCCCAGATCCTCAGCTCTGCCTCTGCAGTGGGCGGGGCCTCTGTACACCTGGAGCCCGAATCAAGCTGGAGAGTATAAAGCTGAGGAGCTTCTCTTCAGTCCCCCTCTGCCTCCTGCTCTGCTCGCTCTGCTGTTGTCGGCTGCCTTGCTAAATGCACTGCCTGTGTGTTTGTACTTGTTGAGCTTTTTGCCTGCTTGTACTAGTGAACTTTTTGGTATTGTTGAACTACTATTGTTAGTTTTGGGATCTTTAGTTAGACGTTTGGCCAGGAAGCTGTAGGGTGGAGTAGCCATTTTGTTTCGACTCAGTTTTCTCCTGTCTAAGTGCTGGGAGGTTCAGTTTTTGTACCTTTCTTTTTGTTAGACAGAAGTATATTTGGTTCTAGTTAGGGATGAGCTTGGTTTGTTATTTTGGTTAGGCTCTCTCTGAAGTTGTTTTGCTTCAGTTGCTGGCAATAAACAACATTAAATGGACTACTTGACTCCTGACATCTTTAATCTGATATTATGTTACTCCCCCTACCCCTAGACCAAGTGGGGGACGTAACAGTATATTATGTATACCTTAAGGCATTCTTGAGATATTGCATTCACGAGAAATGTTTTTGTCACCATGTAAAACAGGGTTTACACTCCATATGCATTCAAGTGTGTGCCACATAATCTTTCCTCTGAGCTCAGAAAATAAAGGGGAACATGTAGTAATTTAGAAGCTAATATAATATTTATATGTGACTGTATCTACATCTATGTCATTTAATTCTAAAGGGTGTTTCTATTTGATAAGAGGCAGACAGCTGGAGAGCAAAAGTTCCAACAAACTGATTCACAGAACGTTGTCACTAAATCTTGAACCTCTGTATAGAGCAGAACTAAATGTGTGTGAGGGTGTCAAGATGCATCTCTCTTTTGAATCTAATCCTCTACAATGAAACTGTAAAATCTCCCAAACAAGTCTTAGCTGTACTAACATTTAGCACATTAAAACCTTTGTCAGGTATACTGACAAGCATCACAACAGATATCTATATCTATATAGATATATATCTATATAACTATAGATATCTATATCTATAGATATAGATATCTATATGGTCCTGGGGCTTGCTGTGGATGGGCTTTCTTTGGAGCTGGCTGATGGTCAATCTGATCCTCTTCTTTAAACTCACTGTAGCAGAGAATCTTTTCGATTGTGATAAGGAGCCAAACGGTCAAAGCTATTTATTTGTTGTATCCCACCCATAGACTGTATATCCCCGCCCTCAATTTGCAGTTGGGATTGTGTGATGATAGAGGTGCTTGAAATGTAACAATGTTGCAACCTTGTGCGGGAATAGCGGGTGCAGAAAGACAAAATTCACTCACACACACACACACACACACACACACACACACACACCGTAACCCTAAAACCAAGTCTTAGCCCTCAAACAGCCCTTCGAAAGGGTGTAAAAAAGTGAGGACCGGCAAAAATGTCCTCACTCCAATTGTCTAAAACTCAAATTGGTCCTCACAAAGTTAGCTGTACAAGATACACTCACACACATACGTAAATGTGTCACAGAGTGAAGGTACAAAGCACCTTCAATTTCCACACTTTCCTTACCCCTGCGTCCAGTGGACCCGAACACCACATATGTAATATAAATGTGTAGGGTTTACAGTGTACAGTCATTGAAAATATGTTCTTCACAGCAACTTCCTTTTTCCCCTTTCCACGGACGGGTAACACAACTGGGCTTAATAATTATACTAGGCTAAGCAAGACTGTTATTCGATTCTGTGTGAGGTTTATAAGTTTGATTGGTGGGGTTGTGATATATGCATATCTCTTCACCTAATTACCTCTGAGCCCCCGCTACATGTAGTAAACATTCCAATAGGGGGGGAAGGGTGTTATCTTCAAAGTGGCCAGCCGCCATTTGGGAAGCACACAGACACACACACATACCTATCTTTGTTTAGTAATTACACCGTTAGTAATTTGTGTTTTTATACTTTATTATATTCATAATAAATGTTTTCCCATTAATGTTGCATAAGTGAATTTTGCCAACCTCTACACTGTCAAGAACTCCATATCCTTCAACTTAGCTAACTATCTATATGGTAATTTTGGTTATAGTTATTAATTTAATTGTTAATCAGAGATCCAAATTTGTAGTTAGTACTTTTATGAGACTCAATCAATAAATTGGCTATCTTTTCCCTTCCTTTGAAGGGTGGTGCCCCGAGGTAACTTTAATCAATTAAAGTTATCATTTAATATTAATAATAAAATATGAATATTTAATATTTTATTTTGATAACCAAATTTATTGAATGCCGAAAGGCACACCATTTTATGGTATCACGTTTAATGCATTATTGCACAACATATATAACTGTTGTTTGTATGTTTAGTCTGTAAAGTGTTGATAGTTACATGTACAAAAATGGATCAGCGTCGTCAGCTAAATGAAATGTAATGAATACAGTGTACCTCCCTAAACTTAAATACACTCAACAAAAATATAAATGCAACACTTCACTACAATTTTTCACAGATGGTGAGCGAGCGGTTTGCTGATGTAAGTGTTGTCAAGAGAGTAGCCCATGGTGGTGTGGTTATGGTATGGGCAGGCACAAGCTATGGACAACGACCACAGGTGCTTTTTATTGATGGCAATTTGAATACAGATACTGTGGTGAGATCCTCAGGCCCATTGTGGACCAATAATACACAGGCCACAATCAATAACCTGATCAACTCAACTCAAGGAGATGTGTTGCACTGCATGAGGCAAGTGGATACACCAGATACTGACTGAACTTTGACTGAACTCCTATTGAGAAAGAGAGAGTAAGGGATTTTGAACTGAGCAGAGGCTTTGTTAACTGTCATAACTGCTCCCCAACAGGAAACAAGTGAAGCGAGAGGACAGACGGCGATCTGGCAAAGTATAACCACATGACGATTCAGAGCAGTGCACAAGCCAGCACACTCAGAAATCACCCTCTGCAGACGCACAAACAGTATGGTAAACAAAGACATTAATAACGTGTGCAGTGTTGCTGTGTGAGTCACTGACTGTGGGTGTGTAGTGATGGTAGATGACAAACGGCTCTAACATGATGATGTTAACGACTGATGTGGCAACTTCAAGGATGGACGTATTCACGATCTGAGTGTGACGTTTTCAGAGTAAAACTTCACAAATGACCTTTTCACTTTTGAAGCAGCGGTTATAACAGTTTTTGAATTGTACTTTACATATATATGGGATTGATTTATTGTCCCTCACTGAGACCTGGCTGCATCTTGATGAATATGTCAGCCTAAATGAATCTACTCCCCCCAGTCATGTAAATTCACACGTTCCCTGAGAATTCGGCCGAGGAGGTGGAGTTGTTGCTATTTTTAACTCCAGTCTATCAATTAATCCTAAACTAAGCTACAACTCATTTGAAAGTCTTGTTCTTAGTCTTCCACACCCGTCCAAGAAATACCAACAGCCAATCATATTTGTTGTTTGTAGTTTACCTGTCATGCCCTCTGCCTCATCTGCCCCCTAGTCTCTCTCTCTCTCTCTCTCTCTCTCTCTCTCTCTCTCTCTCTCTCTCTCGGTGCGTGTGGAGACTAATTGCAGATGAGGACCTGGTGTGCTGGAGTTGGGGTCTTGGCTACACAGCTGCTGTTGAGCGGTCAGCTGCCTTTATAAGCTCCAGCCCTGCTCTCAGTCTTCACCGGACTATAGACTAAGTTACCGTTAGTACTGCCAGCCACAACCTTTAGTAAAGATACTAGAAGATTCTGAACTTCCTGTTTTGCTGTGTCCTGACTTTCCCTGTCTCCCTGCCCAGGATCAACAGCTGGACATTAGCCCCGACTCCAGCCTCAGATTCCTGCCTGCCTACCTGTTCCACACGGTCATACAAATAAACCCTGTTTGACTTGACTTCTGCCTCAAGCCTCTCTCTGCCTCTGCGTCCAAAGCCTGGTCCTAACATTACCGTGCTCCTGGGGCTTATTCAGAATTTTTAATGGAAGTCCCTGAGTTTTTATCAAACCTAGTCCTAAAGACCGATAAAATTATTATTGTCGGTGACTTTAATATTCATGTTGACAATAATAATGATAGCCTTAGCGTAGCATTTATTTCAGTACTAGACTCAATAGGTTTCAGTCAGTGTGTACACCAACCTACTCATTGTTGTAACCACACACTTGACCTTGTATTATCATACGGTGTCAAAATTGAACATCTAATAGTACTTCCACAGAATCCGATTCTATCAGACCATAATTTTATAACCTTTGATTTTTCATTATCAGAATATATGCCACTAATAAAAAACTCCTTTTCTAGATGCCTACCTGATAGTGATGTAGCTAAATTTAAGGAAATAATTCCGATTACATTTAAACCCGTATTATCCGTCAATATAACCAACGAATCCTTTAAAAACCCTAGCTCCACTAAGATTGACCATCTCGTCGATAGCTCTGTAGACTCATTACGATTAACATTAGACTCAATAGCGCCTCTAAAAAAGAAACGTGTAAAACATAGTAAATTAGCTCCGTGGTATAATTCCAAGACACATGAGTTAAAACAAGTATCAAGAAAACTAGAAAGGAAGTGAGCTCCAGCAACCGTGCTGAATATCTCCTAGACTGGAAGAATAGTGTTAAAGCATATAAGAAGGCCCTCCACAAAGCAAGAGCTGCTTACTGCTCCACATAATAGAAGAAAATAGAAACAACCCCAGGTTTCTCTTCAGCACTGTAGCCAGGCTGACAGAGAGTCACACCTCCACCGAACCCAGTGTTCCTCGATCCCTGAATAGCAATATCTTTATGAGCTTCTTTAATGATAAAATTCTAACTATTAGAAATCAAATCAACCATCTCCTGCCCTCAATTGGCACTAATACCCCACCAAGAACAGAAATCTCAGAAACAGATGAGAATCCTACCGATTATTTAGACAGCTTCTCTCTGATCACCCTTGATCAGCTGACCAAAATAATCTCATCTTCTAAACCAACAACTTGTATCTTAGATCCCATTCCTACAAAATTACTTTTGATAGTACGTTACTGAACACAATCAATCTGTCATTATCATCAGGATATGTACCACAGTCCTTTAAACTAGCTGTAATCAAACCCATTCTCAAAAAACCCACCCTAGACCCGGAGGTTTTAGCCAATTACAGAACGATATCAAACCTCCTCTTCCTGTCTAAAATCCTTGAAAAGGTTGTAGCCAATCAGCTGTGTGAGTTTCTCCAGGAAAGTAATGAAGACTTTCAGTCAGGGTTTAGAGCCAATCACAGCACAGAGACAGCCTTGGCAAAAGTCACTAATGACCTTCTAATAGCTTCAGATCAGGGGTTTGTGTCTGTCCTCGTTCTGTTAGATCTTAGTGCATCATTCGACACTATTGACCATCAAATTTTATTACAGAGACTAGAACAGTTAATTAGCATTAAAGGAACCGCCCTAAACTGGTTTAAAATCATATTTTTCAGATCGATTCCAATTCGTGCAAATTAATGATGATTCATCTGTGCGCACCAAAGTTAACCACGGTGTTCCACAGGGCTCTGTGCTCGTCCCAATTTTATTCTCATTATATATGCTTCCACTAGGAAACATTATCAGGACACACTCTGTAAATTTCCACTGCTATGCAGATGACACCCATTTATACTTGTAATTCCTTATTATCAGGCTCCAGCAGTAAGTCGTTAAAGACTCTGCAGCTTGTCCAAAATGCTGCAGCACGTGTCCTGACAAGAACCAAGAAAAGAGACCACATTTCTCCAGTATTAGCTTCACTGGCTTCCGGTTAAATTCTCCTCCTCACCTTCAAGGCCCTTAATAATATGGCACCCTTATACCTCAAAGAGCTGATAGTACCAAATCAACCCACTAGAGCACTGCGCTCCCAGAATTCAGGCTTACTCCTCGTCCCTAAAGTCTCTAAAAGTAGAGTAGGAGCCAGAGCTTTCAGCTATCAGGTTCCTCTCATGTGGAATCATCTCCCACTTTCAGTTCGGGAGGCAGACACCATCTGTACGTTTAAGAGTAGGCTTAAAACCTTCCTTTACGATAAAGCTTATAGTTAGAGCTGGTCCAGGCTTGTCCTAGACCTGCTCTTAGTTATGCTGCTATAGGTCTAGAAGGTCGGGGGACACATGGCACTCGGAGCTTCTCTTCCCAGCTTCTCCTTCCTCTTCTCCCTCCTTATCACATCAAAGAAATTCATATCTCATCAATACATGTTACTGACTTGACTTCTTCCCCGGAGTCCCTTTGCCTTATCGTCCGCAGATCCAGGGCCGCGGCTGTGGCCACATCGTGGATTATGATCTGTGGATCACGTATCAGAGATCGTAATGGTGGATCCAGTATGGCGGATTCTGCATCGTGCTGGCTGATCATGATAATAAAGGCGGATCCTTTATCGTGTTGGCATCTGATAGTGGTGGTGGACCACGATCAAGGTGGCAGCTGATGATGGATCCTAATGGCGGCAGTGGACAATGACTGTGGACTATAGTGGCATCCGATCTTGATGGTGGATCATGATCGTGGTGGCTGCTGACCAGGGACTATGATTGCAGCAGGACTGCTTGATATATAGTATTTCTCCTCAGATACTCGACCATTACTGACAATAATCCATCAATTCATTGACCTTCAGTTATGCTTCAAAATGTTTATTCTTATCAATGCTGCTAAAACCCTTATCTTTCTGATGTTCTCCTTTACACTTGACATCTATTGCACTTGTGTCCGTCCTGGGAGAGGGATCCCTCACATGTGGCTCTCTCTGAGGTTTCTACCTTCTTTTTACCCTGTTAAAAGGGTTTTTTAGTAGTTTTTCCTTACTCTGGTTGAGGGTTAAGGGCAGAGGATGTTACACCCTGTTAAAGCCCTATGAGACAAATTGTGATTTGAGATTTATGGGCTATACAAATAAAATTTGATTGATTGATTGATGAGTATGTGACTGAGGACCAGTTTATTCTTTCTGGTGTTAAGTTAATGTACAGTGCAACCGGAAAGTATTCACAGCGCTTCACTTTTTCCACATTTTGTTATGTTACAGCCTTATTCCATTATGGGTTAAATTTGCAAACATTTTAAACAAACTTTTTTCACTTTGTTATTATGGGGTATTGTGTGTAGAATTTTGAGGAAAAAAATGAATTTGATACATTTTGAAATAAAGCTGTAACATAACAAAATGTGGAAAAAGTGAAGCGCTGTGAATACTTTCCGGATGCACTGTACTTACATGATTCTTGCTGTTCTGTGTTTGTACCCTCATAGTTGAATTCACTTATTGTAAGTCGCTTTGGATAAAAGTGTTGACTGTTTTAATGGAATACTGAGAAAGCTTAATAACAACAATAGGACAATTGAAGTCCAAATTATGAGGCAATTTCAGCAGAGTCAACAGCTTAGTATGCCATGGACATGTGAATATAATGCAGATTTTTTTTACCAGTAGTTTGGGAGGACAAATGTTTGGGACTTTGTCACGTGATGACACAGCTGATATGCTTTATGTGAAGCACAGTGTTTTGGTGTCAGCAGAAAGACATCTCTTAGAAAACTGTTCAGTGGTGCTACTCTCTCCATTCCAACAGATTATCTTGGATGAGCTTGACAGACATGCAATGTTATCAATGTATCATCAGATGTACCCTGAAAATTGTATCACTGATTACACTCATTATAGCATACTAACTTATATAAGGCAAATCTATTCAAGCTACAATTTATGATTCTTTAATTATACTAAGCCTGATGTATTTATAGGAGAAATTTCTTAAAAGGGAGTTAGTACCTTTTAGAAAAAGGTGTAACCTCTGCACCACTGAGTGAAACTATCCTGATTTGCATTTGTAAAGATCACAGTTTTGTCATTTACATGTGAAAGCCCCCCTATAGACCTAGGAGCAGGGAGGTCAACTGCCAAGCTTCTCAGGCTTGTAAAACTGCCGAAACCAGAACCCCACGTCAATTCCCGGCAGTTCCTGGCAGTTTTCTGTGCTGCCTGCAGATTCCTGTGAACAGTCGTTAACCTGAACTTCCACAGAAATTTACAGGGGCACTAACTGGCACAAATTCTTCTTTTCATGCAGTGTGAAATGTTACTGCTTTCCCTGGGTTTGTGGATGATATCATATATATATATATATATATATATAAAATGAATGTAAAACTGTACTGTAAAGCGCTTTGAGTGCTCAGCAAGACTAGAAAAGCGCTATATACATACAGACCAGACCATTTAAGTCAGGGGACATTGAGGTAAAGTAGCTTTTCCTGTGGCATATAAACCCTGAAAGTCATATTCATACTGGCGCTGCTTTTACTAAACTGGATAAAAATGTTAAATATTATATTAATGAGTAATGCAACTGTTTCCAACAGGACGACTATTCCATGCAGCTGGGGATTTGACTCAGATGGGAGGTCACTGTTCATCCTTTAAAAGCACAGCTGAATCATGATGCCTCTCCGGCACACCAACCTGTGTTCATAAATCTGTTTATGTATATAATATATATACAAAATAAATACAAATCTTTAGAACTTCTTTTTTATTATTACAATTTTCATTCCAGTGTAAACTCACTTTAACAAAATAATGGCAAAGCAAATGTGTGGCAATAGTAATATAAATACAATTATATAAAAAATAAAGATACAACAGAAATAATAATAATTATTGCCTTTATGCTCCCATTATACCAACATATGTTTGAAGCCTTTCCTTGATGTATGTGCAGGTGTGTACTGTGCGAAGGTTCCTGAGGGACTGTAAGGAAACTCAGAGACCATGTATGAAACCTGTGTAATGTCTAGGGTTGGGTACTATACTTTTAAGGGTAGCGACCGGGTACCATTCACCTTAAATCAATCGGTGCCCAATTTAGGTACCTTTGAGCACATCTGGGTGAGAGTATGAATACGTGAGTTAGAATGAAAAAGTTAAATAAAGAGAGAGAGCAAGACGATGTGACTCACCCCTGGAACGTGATCAAGCCAAGCTCATTTCTGATCATTGCACACACAGTCAGAACGATGGGAAGTCAATGACGCAGACACCCAGGTAGCCATCCACGGCGCCAGCTGGCACTGGCCCAGGGACCGTCAGAGTGCGCACAGCCCAGCCACAGCGCCACCAAGGCAGACACCCACTCCACTCTGTTCACTTACAGAGTTCATTTGGGCCTTCTCATTCATGTTTGGACCGTAAATAAGTTCTTTTTTACCAGCTCTGTCAGTAATTCACTGCTCCTCTCTGTATCTGTATCATTCGTGTTCAGTCTGAATTTACACGTGCCCGATCACAATGTGACCCCTGGGGGTGTGCGAGCTGCCTCTAGGGCAGGGATTCCCAAAGTGTGGTGAGCTGCCTCTAGGGCAGGGATTCCCAAAGTGTGGTGAGCTGCCTCTAGGGCAGGGATTCCCAAAGTGTGGTGAGCTGCCTCTAGGGCAGGGATTCCCAAAGTGTGGTGAGCTGCCTCTAGGGGGTGCGCGAGAGTAAAAATGTAATGGTGCTCTCTCCCCTTCCCTCTCCCTCTCTCTCTCTCTCTCTTGCTGCAGGCTGAGCCACCTGCGCTGCACTAGAAAATCCTCAAATGGATCATCTTTTTTATCCATATCTGGTTCTGAGCCTATGCATGTGCCAATCTTTGTTCTTTATGTGGTGGATCGTGTACAACTTTATTGTAATTTCATTCAGATTAATGGTGTTCAATTTCCGTAACCGCAGCTGAAAATATGATAGCATTTTCCCCCATGTTCTCTCATAATGGGCAAATCTGCCTCTGAGCGTGTGTCCTCGCCGTCCTCTTTGCTCTTTAAAAGTGACGGCTTGTGTAACTTTGTTGAAATTTATTGAAACTTTGTTGCAGTGTTTCAATTTCATTCGAATGTGAGAGCGCATTGATGCAATCTCTTGATTATTTTGTTCCGTGTGTTCTGATCATGTGTTCATGATTAAAGATGATGCATTTAATAAATAAGCTCTGTTGCGTATTTTTTTTTTGAAGGTGTGGGGGATTGGGGGTGCGTGAAACCAGTCGGGATGTAGAAGGGGGTGCGTGGCCTATAAAGTTTGGGAACCGCTGTTCTAGACAATACTGAAACACAGTAGTTTCAACAAAGTTAACATAGTTTCTCTGACTGAGCCAAAATGTCACAAAAATCATTACTGATTCAGCACTTCATGACTTTTCTAATTTGATTCCACAAAATGGCTCAAATTCAGAGGTCACGGCAGACTGTTTGTGATTCTCAAACATGTAGTGACTGTTTAGCAGCTGTATTTCTGAAGAAGTGTTTTTAAGCCAGCCACTACACCTATATCATTATACAGACCAGCTCAGGATTGTTCTGGGGGGCATCATCTCACAAGACCTGTTGGCAGGACTCACTGATGACTGGCTTATATGTTTTGCCTGGATAACTGACATATTTGACTCAGCCCTGTGACATGATACATGCAGAACAGGCTGAGTGCAAAAAATTGTCAATTTGGATATCATCAAGTGTAAGGTCTGTATAATTGCCTGCAGATATACAGCTGTAGTTATTATTTTACTACAGTGAGTGTGTCTAGAAATACAATTAGTGGACAAGTGAAGAAAATGTCACAGCAGCAGAAGATTCACTGCATCCTCACCTCTAATTTCCATTGGACCAGCTATCAGTTACTGCAGCATCAACAGAAGACATGACCAGTCATGGCCCTGCCAAAGTTAATGAGCGTGTCTGGACGACATATCCTAAAGCTCTTCCCCACTCAGAAAGTCGACTTGGAGGCAGAAACTCTGACATGGCACATCAGGAGGTCCTTATCGGAGGAGTCTATTGTCCTGATTGAGCTCAAGTTTCACCAATGAGGCACCAGCCGGGGCCAGAGCTCCCAAGGGCATCACCAAAGTGGGAAGGAAATACAATAAAGTGTCAAGGCCAATTAAACTGTTAATGCTTTAGGTCCAGCTTTCTAGTTGCTGGCTTGTTTGTAGCAAAAAGATTGTAGGAAAATTGATACAATTTATTTTGCATAATGTAAAAATGTTGTAACCGTTCACTGTCCTGGTCAATATGCTGGACATAAATACTGCAGCAGCAGACTGCACCCAGGCCATTATGGCCATTAATTCACATCCTAGTGGACGGTCCCAGACATGGAAAAAAATGAGTGAAGTTTTAATGGAGTGCATTGATATGATTCAGCAATGTACTTCATCACTCCCATCAGCCATTAGCCATTACTGTAACATTTTAAAATTTGAACACTTAAGTGTTCATACAGGCACATCATAAATGACAGGCTAACATAAATAGGAGTCCTGGCTTCCAGCATTACTCTCAAATGACAGTGGATCAATGATGGGCTTGTCTGTACACTGGCTCTGAGTGAAGTCATGTTGATCTGCTGATAAATGACTCGGGCGGTTCACTGTAATCCCAGTTCAGGGATGTGGCAGCAAACATTTGTAGAAAACCCTGGCTGATCACTGACAAGGGAAACTGGACCTTTTCAGCTGTATGACCAATTACAGAAACACTTATTTACACTTACAACTTAAATATGGCTTTAGTGACTTTGCCAGTCAAAACAGTTTCTTCAGTTGTTGAGTGTTCACTAGCTGCTTACTGGTTTGTCTGTCTCTCTACAGAACACAAACGATAATTGGATTTATATATTTATTTATCAGTTTATTTCCAAACGAATCTGCTTATATATTTTGACATGAAAACCACCAGAGACAGAATTACACATTTTTCAACCAACTAAAGTCATATAAAATACATCAATAAAACTAATAAATTAGATTAGATGGCTAAAGAAGACAGGTAAGAGACTGCTGCTATGTTTCAATGTTCTTGACCAGGGACTGCAGATGAAAATTAGCTAATAGCTAACTCTGGTACTGCTAAGGAGCTGTACATTGTCCATGTCAAATAAACAAATAAATTAAACATGATAAAATAACATACAAATTCACAAAATAATATGTACACCTAGGTTAACATGAGTAAGGTTCTGTGTCAGATAGATGCAGGTCATTCCCTGAAGTAACCATTTTACTAATCATTAACAGGACATTTAAAAAGACTAAGATCTGAATGAATCATTTAAAGCATGTGGGACTATTGTATCTGATCTGTTGTGAAAATGCCACTGACGACGGCAGTAAGTGTGGATTTAACCAGTGCAGTGGCAGAACCAAAACAATGAGCTGAAAGACACTGCAGGGTTCACTGCTCAGGGAAAAGCTGGAAGGAGCTGGAGTGAACTGCCTGTGAGTTCCATTCTCAAAGCTGATTGGCTTTCACAACATTACATCACACACATTTTTTGCTCAAGTTCATTATTTCATCTCGAACGGGTGAAGCGAATTATGCAAATTTCGTGTCTTTGCATCTATCACGTCACACTTCATTTGCACTGCCCGGAGTGAGTGATACTTTGTGTTTGGTGTGAATGTTAGGGACCAAGCAGAAAGGCAAAGGACAAAGGTGTAGATAGGAATTTCCCTTTTTAATAAAAACATGTTTTCTAATAACAAACAACTAAACAACCTATCAGAATAAGTAGATACACAAACGAACATGATTAACTCTAAACAAATATTAACAAAGTCAAACAAAAAAGTTTCAACCCATTCTAGATCTTATAGAAGCAGGAAACATTGGCTCAGCTGTGATGGTTGTTCTTCTGAATAAGAGTTATGATTCATTTATGATCATCATGAAACATTTTAGTTTTACTCAGACTGAATTAAAAAAATCCCCATCAATCTTGTAATATCCTGCCTTCTGGAGTTCTCACTGCTAATCCAAGGATAACTATAAATCAGAACGTTCTTTCCAGAACAATAGCTGATGAGCTCTACGATTCTATGTACTCCACCAGAGATGGACATTTTCCCAAATATCATCCTTTCAAATAAACTTTACTGGACACAGTAGCATGAAAAATAAGTGGAACCTCTTGAATAATCCTGGACCTCTTTTATTGGCATACGCAAAAATTGGAATCTATAAATTTGAACATTTTGGAGACGGGAGAGTGGTGATGTAGAAGTGAGGTGGTGAGTTGAAGCCACATTATAGATCCATGTTATCATGAACATTAATACAGAAGTGTTATTTGTGCTCATGCTATTGTTTCATAAGCTGTAACACATTAACACTCATTTTCTTTTATTAGTGGTATCACTGCTGTGATCACCAAACAATCTTCACACCCACCTCACTCACAAACACCTTGATTTCAGTATCAGTGTTACCTTTTGGATTCTTTGTTTGAAGACTTTCTGTCATAGATTTACTTCCATATTCATAGTCATTGTCCTGTTGTCACTCAGAAGCTAGACAGCTTCCCTGATAGCGATACACTGATGCACTTGGGAATTAATTCGATGTTGAGCTTTTCAGACAAAGAAGCAGGAAAGCCCGTCTTTTGACACATTTTAATTCGTTTTAGTCTAGTTCTAGTCAACTAAATAATAGCATTGTGGGACTACAGCTGTCACCAACTTCGAGTACATTTCCCATGTTTACAGGTTTGTCCATATGCTCTGCTCTGCAAGAATACACAGTGTATTTAACATTTCCAAACATTCTATTTGAACAAAACCAATATGCTAGTACAGCTGTTCCTGCTTACACAGCATTACAGCAGCTGCAGAGCATTGAGTCACTCACTTGTTCACCAAAATACTGCTAATTGTCTGGGTATAGTTTGAGAGGAAGCTCACACTGCATCATATAAAGTCAGTACAGAAATATCTCCCTCTGTTACCTCCACAGCAATTGGTAGTTACATCATCCTCTATGATAATCATAATTATAATAATTTAGTTGCAGCCTCTTGTCTAATTCAGGACTGTGGATTAATTTAGTTCATAAATCATTTTCTTCCAAGAACAGGTGACGTCAAACATCATTACTGACAGACACCTTGAAAGACGAACAGAACGGAAACATGAGGAAAAGCCATTTGTAAACAGACGAACTGACAAACACTGGAGGGAAACACAGAGACTAAATAATAAGGGAAGAGAGACAATTAGACACAGATGTGACACATCAGGATGGTGGTGCAGGTAATCAAGGATTCAAGTAACATGAGGAAGTGAATTGTCCTGAAACAAGAGCAGAAGTGAGTTTTAAAATAAGACACAAGACAACATGAGGCACTCTCACAGGAGAACTCTTCCCACTTTTATGTTGTGTTTTGTTGTCACAGCTCCTCTGTGCCCCCTTGTGTTTTTCCCCTTGTCTTGCTTTGTCTCCTCTCTGCAGGTGTGTGCCATCTGCCAGGGACAGCTCACCCCCGCACCTGCAGCTCATTCGCTGATCACCGGCAGGATAGGTACCCTGCTCATGCTCCCAGTCATCGCCAGTTCGTCCTCGTCACTACAGTGGTGGTCTCTTATACTCGGCCATTCTGAATTGTGCATTTAGAGTTTAATTCCCCGTGTCTCAGTTCGTGCTTTTCTGACAGTGTTTTCTCCTTGTGCCTCTAGGATTCACTCTCTGGCTCCCCTGCCTACCGTCCTTGCGGACTGGATTCTGCGAGCGAATCATTTACTCACCGCTTCCTCATCTCATCCCCGTGCCACCTTTGATTGGATTAATAAACACGTTCTGTACTGCCTCGTGCTCTGTGTTCTGTCTCTGCGCTGGGGATTAAAGACATTTTAAATGTCACCTTTTGAGATTCATTGTTGTGTTTTGGGATTTGCACTTCAGGACCATTGTTGTAGTGGGCAGTAGGCATTGGGCACATCTTAAGAGGGAAAACACATAGTTTATACATAAATTAAGGTAACTCCAAAGGATTATAATCTTTTTGCCACAAAATAGTATTTAGTGTCAGAATATGGAACGCTATTGCTTCTTTGACCGAAAAAAACAAAACACATCAGTAACACAGGTTTACTGTATTCGCATGATATTATCAAGTTATCTAACATTATACTATTTGTCTTATCTGATCAATTCTTATATAATTACCTGTAATTCAAGTTTAAATGATGAAACATGCTCAGGAAGGGGATACATTCATGAATATGGCTCATTTACCTGATCCAATAAATTTCTATTTCATGCTAAGAGTGAGACGAGTGAAATTCTTCCATTAATGAGCATTGTTGCTGTATGCATACACTCAGCAGTAAGGAAGAACGAGACCGACCCTTTGGAGGTATAGTATTTAATCAGCTGGAGGGGCACAGGCAAACCTATTTGGATCATGTAAATGACATGTTCATCAATTGATTTTATCATTCAAACATTAGTTTCAGATGATAACAATACAAGAAATATGTGATGTTATAAAATGGCATGCTTATATCCCCTAATAATGTGAACATTTCTATTCTTTCTCAAGAGGAGCAAAACAGGGAAATATGACAAGAAGTAGACAGTGATAAACATTCAAATCTGGCAATTGTTAAGGGCTACTGCACACTCGAGGATAATCCAGCTGATTTTAGACCCAATTCAACCCTTCCATCAATCGTGGGGCCGTTCCCATACAGAGATCAGTCGGTGCCAATTATCTGCCCAAATAATCCTGAGGTGTGAGGGGTTTACAAAATAATCTTAATGCTACCAATTGAGTCAAAGCATCCCCATAACTCGAATCGTAAATATCAAACAAATTGTAAATATCAACCATGATCGAAGGAGGCTCCGGCTCAATTGGTATCAGATAATTGGCTCTGACAAAAACCTACAATAGACTAAATACATCTTTTCTTTCTTTTTTTTGCTGCAAAACAGAACACAAGACGTTGGCCTGCTCCATGTTTGTTTTTCTTCTGAAGTCACGTTCAATCACGTGAGTTTTCCACACTCCAGTTCAGATGGTGGCAGTAATACTCTTCAGTCATTTCCCAACCGGCATAAAAAAAATATCGCCAGTTTCAGAGAGATTCCAAGTCTCTGGAATCGTCAGTGTAAAATCGTTTCCTACAAACAGCAAGTGTTGGTCTTATGTTCCGGCCAAATCATCTCGATTGTGTGTCCTGAAGATTATAATAATTAAAATTGGTTAAATCTGTCATTATGTCTGTGGTCTCTCACATTTATCAAATCAGTTAAGGCTACTGCACACTAGATGATAATGGGGCAGATTTTAGACCCTTCGGACAATCGGTGGGCCTTTCTGACTGGAGGTCACTTGGTGCTGATTATCTGCCCAAATAATCCTGAAGTGTGCGGGTTTACGAAATAATCTTAATGCTGCCAATTGAGTCGGAGTCTCCCAGAAGTCAAATCGTAATAATAATGATAATTATAATAACTTTATTTCTATAGCACTTTTCAATTTCAAGTAACAAAGTGCTTTACAAAATAATTTATAACATTTACAAATACAAATAATAGTCTTTATAGAGATGTGTCTTAAAATAAGAGATAAAACGGGTAACTGATTCTGCTGGTCTAATGTCTTCTGGCAGATTGTTCCAAAGTGTAGGGGCCTTCGCGGCAAAGGCTTTATCTCCCTCGGTTTTCAGCCTAGACTTTGGAGGATCTCAGACTGTGTCCTGGCTCGTAGGGGGATAAAAGGTAGGAAATATAGGGAGGGGCCAGTCCATGTCTGGCTGTCAAAGTAATTGAAAGAATTTTAAAATGAATCCTAAAACAAACGAAAAGAGGGGTGATATGGTTACATTTTTTAGGATTGTGTCAAAAGCCAAGTGGCAGCATTCTGGACTAACTGTAGACGGTGGATTGATTTCTGAGTAAGACCACTATAAAGGGAGTTACAGTTGTCGAGACAAGAGAAAATAAGGGCATGAATGATTTTTTTCCAGGTCTGTGTGAGAAAACCTTGGATATGTTTCTTAAATGATAAAAACACAATCGCACAACCTTCTTAATGTAGGGTTCAAATATCAGGTTTCGGAAAGTTATGACCTGAACCAGTTTAAGGGCATGTTCTCCAGTCTGTCGATGAGTATGTGGTGGTCTACACTATCGAAAGCAGCGCTTAGATCCAAAAGAACCAAGATGGAGGATTTACCAGCATATTCAGTCAACAGAATATGAAACATGTTTGACATTTTACGATAATTGGCTCCCACAGAAACCAGCAATAACAGGAGAGAAAGAGCGAGCTGACCCGGAAGTGTCACCAACCGGATTTTGCATACTTGTTGTACAGCTGTGACTCAAAACAACAATAAATCTCAAATTCACCTCCAAAAACTGAAGAAGAAGAAGAAGAAGAAGATATTGAGAGTTTTTCTGAGATTTCAAGTCTCTGGAATCGCCACTGTGAAATAGTTTCTTACACACGGCAAGTGTGTGGTATGATGTTCTGAACAAATTGTCCAGTGTGTGTGTGTTGTAAGAATCGGTTAAATCTGTCATTTTATGTCTGTAGTCTTCCGAGTCTTTTTCAAGAGTTGAAAATCCTCTAATGTGCAGCAGCCTTAAGGGAAAACAAAAGGATGCAATGTACTGAGGACTAATTGACTAACAAGACACAGGTGCAACAAAAACTGGTTGGAAAACTCACCAAGACAGGAAGTAAAACTGCAACAGACACACAAGAATAGTAATTTCCAAACAAAACAGGATTTCAAGTCCAAGCTGAAGGGTCACTATTAAGTTCCGCTACTTTAGCCGTTCAGACAGTTAAACCTCTGACTTAAGTCCATGGTCAACTTGCATTGTGGGTATTACCTACATCAATGCTACATGAAAGGCAGTCAGCTGGTGTTCTGTTTCTCTAGTTTCATAAAGTATCCGTAACTGATATCAAGTCATCCACTGTAAATGGTAAATAGTCTGCTTTTCTAGACTTGATGACAATTCAAAGTGCTTCACAGTACAGTTTTACATTCACCCATTCACACACACATTCATACAGTGCATCTACGTGCAGCACTTTTCTCTATAAGCAATTTGTGTTTCAGTATCTTTCCCAAGGACACTCTGGAATAGGGAATACTGGGATCAAACCGCCGACCTTCTGGTTAGAGAACAACAGCTCTAACCCCTGTACTAGCCACAGCCGCCCTGTACTGAGTAGTGTGCACAAGTTCTATATTGTATCTGTTTTATAATTGATAGGCTAACAGTGTTGCCTTTTAAGACTCTGTAGAGTCTGGAAGCTGTCGTGTAACTCTACCACAAACCAAAGAACCGTTGTAAACTGGCTGGACTCACCCTGTGAATCACCCATCTGCAATGGACTGGACACACTTAAAATAAAGATGCTAAAACCTAAATGGTTTGTCTCTGGCTGCTTTGTGATGAGAGCCCTGTGGCATGGTCAACTGCCACAGAGTGAAAGACACTTTAAGGGAAGTTGTACTGTTATCATCACTGCCATGGACCAACAAGCTAATAAAAAACACCAGGGTTCAAAGCTCCTTTGACAGCATCAACTGAAGTAATGTAAGAAAGACACAGACTACCTCTGGGTTTCTCCAGCCAGCCCCCTAGTAAATACTCTGCAGCACGTACAAATGAATGAGTGAGCGACTGTATGGATGACATTCCTAACACTCGACCTACACAAAAATGAAAATAACAAAAATGGACAAATATCTCAGAATGAAAAAGCGGTGTCATCCAAATTTAATACACTTATGAAGACGTCAAGAGAGTTTTTGGTGATAAGGGCAGATGCCGGTGCCGATGTGCTGTGAACAAAAATATGTGATCTAAGCAGAGGAATTAGTATGTTACATCCTGCCTGTGCCTGCTGCTCCACCCCTTGAAAGCTCTCGACCTGTATGCGTTGTTGTGAACATGTCTGAGCAGAGAATCTCCTGCTGCATTGTTCATGTGTGAAAGGCAAAGTCTGTAGAAAGTCTGAACCCAATTCTGCAGACATCATCTGGAGTTCATGTCTGAAATTGGCTTATGTAATTACCATGGAATGGAGACTGAGGGAAAGTACAAATACATTTATAACTTTAGTCAAGCAAATATTAATTGTGAAAAAGTAATGAACATATAATAGTAATAAAAGTGATATAGTATACTGACGACTGTAGCCACTGTCCCCATGTGTTACTGACTGGCGTGACTGCACACATTAATTACACCAGACCAGTGACTTACCATGAGGCAGGTACCTGCCTGGAATCTGGTGACAAAAAAATTGCTAAGAATCTAAGTATCAGCCGTTCGTATGAGGACTGTGCCCTCAGCCTGGTTTCACACACAGATATTTCCACTTGAGATACATGAGACGTCAGAGAATTATGTTTATGCTTTGAAATGTGTGTTAAAGCTGCAGATAATCATGATACATTTTCACAATATTGTATTAAATCTGCAAAATTGCATTGTAAGTGGTAAACAAGATAATAAACTTTTGACTGTGAAAACATCTTGTTTTGCCAAGTTACTCTCTACTGTCTGACATAACCTTTTCAGTACTGTTTTCATACATCCCTTTGTTTGATGTTTGTTTCATGGTTTTCTGCTGTGTGTGCCTGTCCTCAATAGGTCCCTAATCCTGTATGTGTACAATATAGAATGTAACCTTTTTATAGCCTGTGCTCAGGATTACCAACCTGCCTAGTAGTACCTCTCCTGTAAAAGTCACTGCATGCCACTGCTATGAGATATCGCCACATATTTTGGACTTGCAAAGTTTTAATATTCAGAGAATGAATCATACAAGATCCACAATTGTCATCTTGAAGTAAATTTCTATTGGGTTGAGTATTGTAGGATTGTAGTAATTCCCTATACCCAAGCTACAAATGTCTGACAGGACGGAAAGGTATATTGTGGATAGGTGCTGACAAGAAGAGAGGATAATATAACAAGTTCTTTTTGTTATCTAGTTTCACTTAGCCTAACATTGACAATCCTGGGGCCTCTACTACTGTAAAGCAGGATTTTCATTTATCTGGTTAACTTCAGGTTTACCATTGATTATTCTGAGCCGCTAACCTGCTCTGGTGCAGGTTGAGTTCGAGATAAGAGATCAAAATGTGTCAACAGCAAAACTATAGTCATACATGATCCTGAAAGGGACAAAAGTTTAAAATAAATGCTTAGAAATAAATGTCAGCAAATAAGATGGGCGCAGGGATTTTCCTTTTCCAGACTTTTCGTGTCAACTCTGGTTTTAAAACAGAGCCTCTGATAAATGGAGTTTATTACAATATATAAATATATCATGTTTATTATAGCTTCATATTAATTCAACAAAGATCCCTTGATTCTGACATAAACCCTGAGTGTTGATGCTTTTAAATTCTAATTATCTCAGTGCAACTCAGAACAGCATGAGGAGAAACTAAAACCAAAACCTCTGTCTTGAAAAAAAAAGAGAGATCCCAACACTGATCAATATATTCAAGCTTTTACATTTTGACATCACTTCAACTTTTTTATCTGAATTACATGCTCATAAGTTTGTTCAGACAAAAAAGTCTCAGCAATAACCTCAATAAAATCTCTCTGCTTTACAGTTTCTTTAGACACAATATATTTTCAATCTTTAAAGTATGAGGATAAATGAACTGCAAATAAGTAAAGGAATTTAATTAAGGTTGGGGCTGAGCATTTATTATGAACATGTTAAGTCTTGGAATGGATGAGGACCCAAGTGCAGATGACACAAAATTCAATTGAATTTTATTTGTATAGTGCCAAATTACAGACATTACTACACATGCATTATCTCAAGGCACTTTGCATAGTAAGGTGGAGATCTTACAAAATTATGGAGAAACTCAACAGTACCCACAATGAGCCAACGCTTTGGCGACTGTGGAGAGAAAACCGGAGAAAAAAAACCTCTAGCATAACGAGACTCAATGTGGGTGGTCATCTGCCTCGACCGGTTGGGGAAAAAATGTGGGTTGAAAAGAGGGGAGAAAAGATTATGTGTAACCATCATATTTAAGCTGACTGGTTGTTCAAATTAAAACAATAAGAGTGTTATTAATGATAGAAGCACTAGTTAAGTAGTAATGATGATAATAATAATAGTAATAATAATCCACACAACAAGGCAGGTATAGTGTGTGGAGTTTTTAATGATAAAGGCAGGCAAAAGCAAACTTAAATGTTAAGTGTGTAGATTTTAGATACATCTAGTGGTGAAGTTGCATGTTGCAGCTGAATAACCCTCACCTCACCCTCCCCTTCCAAACATGAAAGAGAACCTGTGGTAGGCTTTGGTTGTCATAAAAACAGTGTTTACTTTGTCCAGTTTGGAAAACATGACGACCTCCGTAGAGAGACCACGCTCCAGTTGTAAATGTAAATGTATTTAAATATAAAGAGGCCATTCTAGGGTAAAGAAAAAATCAATTCGTATAATTTAGATGAAACACACCAGTGAAAACATCACTAGGATTATTTTATATTCAATTTCTGCCAATAGATCCCTTTCACCTTAATCTTACACTCTGGACCTTTAAAGTCTAAAAAAGTCTGGTACAAACCAACAAAACGTAGGTACCAAGAAAACCAGGAAAACCAGCTGAAGCATGAGGAAGCCGAGACTAAGGCCCAATCCCATTTCACCCCTTAGCCCTATCCATTAGCCCTTCCTCTCTGTTTTGCGCGTTCCTGTGTAGGGGTAGAGTGAGATTTTTCAGACCCACACTTCAAGCCGAGGGCTACGATAATTTCCCAGAATGCCTTGCGAATCATCAGCAAGCTGGGAGAGAGACCTGTAAATGTAGTATTTTCTCCATTAATAAGGATTTTAAAATTATAATAATAATTGTAATGTCTTAGTAAATATCGTTTAAATGTATTATGGTCATTTTTTCCCGCAACAACCTTAAAAAAAATCGATAGTGTGCCGGCCTTAGCATCCCATAATTTCACATAATTTCATGTCGCATCCCCCCTTCTTTGAAGATACACGATGAACTTGATTTAACCAGCGTATAGCAGCGATGTTACTGAACTGAACTGCTCCTCTAATAACAAAGCATCATGGCAGGCAGCTAGCATCCTGAAGCTGTGTGCTTTTGATTTATACGTGAAATAGTGCCGAGCATCCAAGCTTTTCAATTTCAAATGTCATTAATTCACCTGCATTAGTATAGATGCTATTAGGATATAATGGGTTTGTCACTTCAGTAACTGCAAACAATAGCATTGGTTTATTTAAGATCTCAAAGATGTTATAACAATGACATCCCCGGCAAATTGTCTCTTCTGTTTACATAGACGACTACTGATAACGTGATGTAACAGCTTCTTGAAGGGCTGTCCCAATTCGTAGGGGAAGATTTCAAGTAAGGTAAGGGGAGGGGTAGGGAGAAGGGGTTAATTGGGATTGGGCCTTTATACAAGAAGGGATAATTGAACACAAGTAAAACAAACTTACATTAGAACTAGTGCAGACATAGGAGAGGGGAAATCAGACAGGAAGTAAAGTTAGAAACCCATGGAAGGACTTTTCCAAATAAAACAGGATAAATAAAACAGCAATGAGTCTCAATTATTGCTGTAATATGCACTTTTCCAAACATTAAAATCTTCATCTCTGTGAGAAGTGGATAAGGGACCTGTTTAACCACAGTAAATGTCCCATAACCCACTGCATTATACAGGTGGACATAGTATACATGATTAATGATTCCACATTTGTGTATGATAGTTTATGATAACAATGTTAACATTTAGCAGGTATTATATTTTTTATTGTCTAGTTAAAATCTTACTTTATTGTATTTGCATGCTAACCCTTCCTCATTACAAAACACTATAACAGCTGAGGCTGATGGGAATGTTATTAGTTCGTTTTGCAATAACTGAACAATGTTGAATCTTTATCTAAAGATGGCGCTACATAAAGAATACATAAAGTTATTTTTGATGGCAGCATGATTGTGCCTACCAGTTTACAGCAATCTGTCAGGATAAGCCCCTATAAGGGACTTTCGGGACTCTTTTTGAACATTTAAAGGCTGGTTGGACTTCTGATTTCCTTTGTTTGGATTGAAGTTGTTATTGTATTTGTTTGGACTTTGACATTATTCCCTGTTTTGCTTTGAAGTTACTTACCTTGTGTGTCTCTTACATACACTGTATTTGGTCTCTGGCTGTTTCAATCACCATTCACTATATAGTCCACTATTTAGTGAGTTCCCATTTTGTTGTGGTGTCCAAATCTTTAGTGAATTTTTTAAAACCCTATATAGTGGACTCATTCTTTCCCACAATGCATTGTGAAAGGTAATGTACAACATATGCACCAACCGAGCAATTTTTACCATTATGCATTGCACTCACGGCAGTAAGACGAGAGAAGAGAGGGCAGCAGAAATAGCCAGACCTTTTGTATAAATGTAAATTCAAGCAGAGCATCACAGCACAAACTGAGGCAAACAAGTTTGTTTCTACATTTAAAGATGATCATTCAACATTTTTTTCCTCTATCATCTACAAAATCCTGACAGTCACAACAATAAAAGGAGAATTAATAAAGAGCTATAAATAGAGAGTTTATCACATTTAATACAGGCATCACAACTATTATTGATTGATTTGAATTCAATGAAGATCCTTTAATTTTATATTTGATAATAGCTGATTGTTGATTGGTTTACTTTTCTCTATCACTGCAACTCAGAACAGCATAAGGAGAAATAAACACTCACGCCTCTGATGTCTTTATTAAAAAATTATCCACACTTCGCTCAATATGTCCCATGATTATAAATGAACATTTCAGTCAGACTGAGCACATCACACAATAACTACTAGAAACAATTTGACACCACTTCAACTTTTTTTTTTATCTGCATCACAGGTGTAATGATTTTGCCCCCTCAGTTGACTTTTTAGGAGACTTTGCATTCGGACATTTGGGAAATCATTTTTGGACTCTTGACATGTGTTGTGGACTTCAAGTTTGGACTTTGCTTTTTGAATTTTTATTTTGATCTGTTTCAGATTAACACAAATGCTGAATTCCCCAATACTTATGATGAGTTTAAACTGTGCCAGAGCATGATTGAATTGGTGTGTGTGTGTGTACAGATATCTTTGAGATGACCGTTTTGAGCCCACAACCTTAAGAGTGAAGACATTTTGGGACAGTGACGACATCCTCACTTTTAACCCACTTTTAACGGGCTGTTTCAGGGTTAAGACTTGTTTTTAGGGTTAGGGTTAGAAATAGATTTAGGTTGGGGTTTGGGTAATAGTTAAGCATTTAGTTTTGATGGCTAAGGTTCAGGTATGGGGCTGGGGAATGTATTATGCCAATGAATGTCCTCACCAAGATAGATGTACGTGTGTGTGTGTGTGTGTGTGTGTGTGTGTGTGTGTGTGTGTGTGTGTGTGTGTGTGTGTGTGTGTGTGTGTGTGTGTGAGAATGTGTGTGTGTGTTTTTAGGGGGGTCCATTAAGCTAAAGCATTATCAAGTTATTGCATAATGTTTCTGTTGAGCAGCTGATTTAAAAATGAATCATAATTTGAAGGGACATCTGTTTTTAATTATTTTTCTCTAATGAGCAAAATAAAGTGTGTGGGAGTAGAATAGTTCACTGTGGCTGCAGTGAAATACACATTTGACCTGAATTTAGAGAAGTGCAGCTTTGCACGCTCTTTGAGAAAATACTGACACAGATACATTCAGGTTAAGAGAGCTTTGATGAATACAACAACTCATTCTGTGCTCCCTCTGGAGATAAAATTACAAACTTGTTTGTATCCTGAAGCTGTTTGTGAGCAGTCAATTGTAAAAATACAAGAATGAAAGAGTGATTGGTATTAAAATATTGTTCCATGTTATTAGATCAGACATTTTAGGAAGTACAAGATCTTCTGTTTAGCTTTATCTTGCTCAAGTGCAGAAATATATTTGTCTTGGCACAATGACTGGTAGCTGGAGAAAGTTGCTTGCCTTGCTTGTGAAATAATCGAGATGCCTGTGACCATAGCATGTTACTAGGTTTGTAATGATTATAATGCAGAATATATTGGGATAATAGCTAGAAATTTAACAACATAAAATGTAACTTTGAAGCAGATTCATCTTGTGTCTTTAATTACAGATCAAGAAACACAGACATGAAATTTCTTTTAACTTCTAATATATATATATATGTGTTTGTGTGTAAATAAAATTTAGCTGAACTACAAACTATGCCTTATTTCTGTTCTGACTTCATACTCAATACCTTGACCTTTGCACCAGAAGAGATTATTGGACACTGCACATTTTTCTCAACGTCTCATAACTCACATCCATTCTCACACTTCACCAGGCCATTAAGTAAATGTCTCCTGGGAGAGCATTGTGGCAGCAGCGATGTTTGACCTCATCAACCTCTTGAGCCTCTCAGTAGATGATGACTTTTACCACTTTGTTCGTGAGAAATCTCTCATTCATATAAAGAAAACTGCCATGTAGTGACCTTCCATGCTCCTCACATGTCAGGGGACTGCGGTCAGCACTTATTACCTCAGTGTTTATTGTCGCTGCTTTACTATAAATGAGTCTCATGGGAAATATGAGTGTGAGCCAAACATCACACCACCCAATGTTCTTGCAATTAACACTGAATGGAACTAAGCATCTTTTTATTGGTATTAAGTTGTCAGCTGTCCATTGACTATCCATATATTTGGTTGGATAGATCAATGTATGATTAAATATTTAAAGATATTTAAATCAGTCATCCAATATGACGAAGGTTCAAACATGAACACAGTTCCTTTGTGGTTGCAATTGTTCTCTGATGTTTAATGTTTTGAATGACTTTATCATTAATGTTTTATGGAAATTGGGTTGTAAATTTGCCAACCAATGAGAATGGAGCTAAAGTAATTTTTTGGGGCTCATAAGGATCAAACTGTTATTGTAACATAATTTCTTTTCAGAAAACAGAATGGTTGTCATTTTGAGGGAAAGCAACCGATTGATCCAAATCTACTAATTTAAAGCAATTCTATTTAAAAAATGTAAGTGTCAACATCGTATTTCAAAACCCCCACACATTTCAAACCCTTATGTTTATTCTCAGTGTTCCCTGTGTCTTCTCATATCAGTTCATATGCACTTTTGAACCCTGCAGGAGTTGCTGAGTGCTGGTCCCTGTTGACTTTTCACTGTGACTGGAACCAGAGCAGGCACAATAATGGCATCATTGATCACAGACCATTTTTTCTGCCTTCAAAGCTCCCATTGCCACAAGAAATCTTTCTGAAACAGAAAAGCAATCTCTAATGTGGTGAGAGGCCTGATCTGCCCTCTCCATTACCCTCTGAAGCCTGATGGGCTTTTACACTCACTGCCTCACTCTTTCTCTGACTTTCAAGCAAAGATAACTGTTTGCTTCCTGAGGGGCTTCTCTCTCGTCTTTGTGACACAACAGCTGCATCACACCAATTTGTTATCAAACAGAAATCAACTCAACTCACTGTATTTGTGTAAAAATATCAAACCAGTGGTTGAATTTGTTTTGGGCCATATTTGCTACAGCAACTGTAGCAAAAAATGTGAGAGCAGGAGTTTCTTAATTTGTGATTCGGAACATCAGAATTGTGCACCTGTAATGACGTTGAGAAGGTGTAACTGTTGTGTTGTTCCTGTGGGAAAAAAATGTATCTACAAGTTTGCAACTCCTGAAGACTTTTTCTCTGTGACTTCAGATTTACCCATAAACATGTGGGTGATTTTCTACAACTACAAATTCCATTGTCACTGGTGCTTAGTTGAAACTTGCAGTTTTGTGCACTAAACTACTTTCATATTCACCATTAACTGACTGCTTCTTACCATGCATATTAGGAGCATAGAGCATTTTCGTTCTTTTACAAGTGTACAACAACTTCCTTACTTATTGGCTTACTACCACCGATTTGGCTCTGATGGCCTGAGAGGGAACAGTTTGCCCCCTTTCTGCCACCAGACATGGTGGAAGAACCAACCCAAACATCCTCACTATTACCATCAAGGAGGTTATGTTTTCCCTTCTTTCCGTTTGTTTGTTGGTTTGTTTGTCAGCTGGATCACACAAAAAACTACACTACTAAACTTGGTGTAAGGATGGCACATAGGCCAAGAAACAGCACAAACAATTTTACATAGATGGATCCAGGATTTTTTTCACTATCTTAAGTTTTTCCTATTTCCTAATGCATTTGTTTTGATGAAACGATTGAGTGTGTGAAATTTGCTGCAATTTGGTTGAATTTAAGGGGTCTGTTGGGCCTGTACTGCAATTGTAGTGGATATTTGCTGGTTGAACCTGTACTGTGCTTTTAAATCTGCTGTAGTTCCACCCAACACCGTATGGACCAATCAGCATCTCTGACACACAACCCTCTCTGAATTATGGACCAATCACAACTCGTCTCTCACATCCAGTAGAGCAGTAAGTTGTAGCAGTCTGGTTCGTTATCACCACCAGTCTACCAGCGCAACAAGCTTGTCCTCCTCGCGATTGATGCCGTCTATGTGCACAGAAAATGACCGGAAAGTGATTGTGGGGAACGGCAGGATTGTCCGGACGTTCCCAGTTGGTACACTGGAAGTTTGCTGACCGACAAATTCGAGTCTCCTGCGCCGTTTAAGGTAGGTTTTCGTCGGTGTGGTGCTGTTGCAATGTCCTCTCCTTCCCTTTTGCTCATGACCTGCGACTATTTACCGCACGTTTTGGCAAGGGGTTCTGAATAAGCGTAATTCGTTTTTTTCTCTTTAACATGGCCACTCATTTTTTAAAATGCTGGTTACGTAATTGCTAGTGTTTGTCATGTTAGCCACGAAGGCTGGAAAGTGAGTCCAGCTGATATAAAAACACAAATGAAGCCCTGTCAGCTAAAAGCCTTCTCCATAATAATGTATGCTGACAGATAGCTCCGTTACGTGCCGCCCCCGGGGAAACGTCGCGCTGAAATCATACATCTGCTCCGGTAATCGACGAACGGACCCTGGTTAGTCACCTTGGAGATCACCGAAGGCATTTTACCAAGCTTTAGAACCAACTCTCCCACTGCACACACGTTTTTGTCGCCGCGGAGTACGTCTTTCAGCGAAATCCAACTTAAGAATGCGTCCTCAGTGCTATTCTTGCCGTCCTTTCCCCCCCTCAACAGTCAGGTCTAGCTGCGTTACAAAACACTGAAAATAAAATCCTAGTTTATTCGAGGCCCTTCAAGCAGATGTGTATATCTGGTGATATAGATGCTTGCTGATTTGAAAAGAAGACCATAACATTAACGGAAGTTTCCAGTGGCCTAGCATCAAATCTGCCCCGCTGCTTCTGAACGAGGCGTCGTTTAATTGCGGTATTTTGAATATAGTTTGGTTTGAGGTTGCTTTTAACATTAAGAGGCACTGGGATGTGCTAGGGTTACATGCAAGAGTGTTCTACACTGTGAGTAAAGCTGGGGGAAATGAATCATGCCCTGGGTATCACAGATTTTACATATTAACATGCGGATGTATTGGTGACATGTTAGAGCTTCATACAATATTTTCTCTGTAAGGTCCTGTCAGAGGCCCAACAAATCTTGCCCTTTTATTGTGTTGTGGCCCACAGAAATATCTTCTTAAGTTAGTGCATATTACTTCTCCTTCATTTCAGACAGTTCTACTGTTTACCACTGCAATGTTACAGGTCAAGCTTCTCATCTCGTTACCCCCCATTGTTTATTGTATGTTAGACTAGCAAGTAAAAATAGGAAATACTTGTCTCATGTGTAAGGGAAATAGTTCAGAGGGCGAGTTATTTTTTTTTGCTTCCAGTGTCCAGTGATGGCCATAGAGTACAATTGTCTAGGTAGCCAGCAGGACATCTGCTCTGTGCAGGTGGTCTGGGGGGGAAAATACTCAAGTCTCGTTGAATTCTGAGTGTTTCTCAGTAGGTCATCTTCCACAGCTGCAGTGTTGGATCAGTTGGAATTTAGCTCACTTATACTCTCATTTCCATGTCTCAAAAGAACAGCCAGTGCTGCATCACAATTATTACAGTGAGTCAAACAGCTGTCCCCTTGCTGCGGCCAGCCACGGTTTCAACTGTAGAGTAAAGCCCATATTTATCATGTTCCTGGACTCATTGATGCAGGGGCCTACATTTGTCAAACCTCCCAGAATAGTAAAGATTCGTACAAAGTTAACATCTTGGACATCATAATTTTTTGGCATGTGTTTAGGCACTAAGAAAACTGCATTAAATTTGCATTTATGGAAACAAGTAGAAGTGGCTCTTCATGGGCAGTATACTGGAACAGCTGAACTCTGAGCCAACAAGTTTGGTGACCACCCACACACTGGCCAGGTTTCCTTGGTGACTTGCTGTTTCTCAGGAGGAGAAGAGAAGCAATATTCGGGAAGTGAAGTGGTAAGGGGTGCTGCTTCCACGTGTGCTTTAACTTTTCTGTTTTCCCCTAACAATGTTTTTTTTCCCCAAACTGGGAAGATGTTACTGGACACAGGAAAATGTGACTATTAGATCATGTAATAATCCTATAATTTTATGTTAAGAAGTTTTTTTGTAATTTGGAGATATATGCACGCCACATTGAGACACTATGGATTTGGTGATTTTTTTTTCCCATCACTCATCAAGATGCTTTATGCTTGTCCTACATCTGCCATTCTCACTAATGGGAACAGGTCATAACCTTTTAACCTGAAGCGTGGGACAAGGCAGGGCTGCTGTGCCAGTCCTCTGCTGTTCAACTTAGCACTTGCGCGTCTGGCTATTAGTATAAGGCAGCATACTGATATTAAGGTGGGGGATATTGACTGTAAATTATCTCTTTATGCAGACGATTTGTAAAAAATATTATCGGACCCCCTGTATCCCTTCCTACACTCCTCTTGCTAATTAAACTTTTTGGTAGCCTGTCTGGGTATTCCATTATTTGGAGGAAAAGTGTATTTATTCCTCTTTCAGAAAATCTGGATTCTGGATCAGTTCACTTATTTGGGCTTATCTATTCCTGTAAATCCTACACTCTTACTTAAGAATAATTTTACTATTCAGTTAGACAAGCTGAAGAAAGAAATAGATATTTGGAGGACTTTGGCTCTATCTCTTATAGGGCATGTAAATACGATTTTAAAATGGTGTCGCTCCCCAGGTTTATGTATTTGTTTCAAACTTTTCCAATTAACCTTCTGTTATCATTTTGTTTTTAAACTTGACTCAATAATAATGCTGTTTGTCTGGGGTATAATACACATCGTATTGCCAAGACCCACCTACAAAAGCCCAAAAAACTGGGGGGGTTTCTACCTTCCAGTATTCCAACATTATTATTGTTGGGCAACTAATGCCAGACCCCTAATTTATTGGCAAGACCAGCTTCCCCAGACAAATGAGCTCCATGATACACCCAAGTGGTTGCAATTGGAATCGCACGCTGCGAGAAACAGCTCTCTGTCAGCTCTTTTGTTTTCTACTAAGGATTATCCAATGCATCTAGTTGAGGACAATTTTGTTCTGCAAAATTCACTTAAAATTAAAAAAAATATTAAAATGGTGCTTCAAGCTCCTGAATTTGTTACATTCTCCTATTTGTTTTAATCATAATTTGATTCCATCTCAATCTGATCAGGCCTTTATTTACTGGAAGGATAAAGGACTGACTACTATTGCAGACTTGTACATAAATAATCATTTTGCATCCTATTTGGAGAGGATCCATTTGGGCTAAATTAATGCCAGGTTGCAGTTGATTCAATTTAAAGTCATGCATAGATTACATTATTCTAAAGAAAAAATGAATATAATGTTTATTCCTCGCCATATGCTTTCTTCTTTACTGAATGATTGGTTAGTATAGGCTGTAACTCCGTAGTTTATCTCTGTACAGTCTGGCTTTTTCTTTTTTGTCCTTTGTGATTGTCTTTTATGCTTTGGTTTGTGTTGTATGTTTTGTATGGGTGTTTATGTTTTGTTTCAGTGTGATGAAAGTTAAATATAATAAAATAAAAAAAGATGAAAAGTTTCCACTGTGTAAGAGAAATCCTGTTTTGTCATTTTGTGGTAGATGGCTTGACATCTTAAAGATCCTATGAGCCTCCAGTGCTATTGCTATGAAGAAGAAGGCCAGGTCAGGTTTTAATGCAAATGGTGGGGAATTCAAAATAGTTCTTATTGGCTTTGGCTCAAAGAGTGAATATGAAGATGGATGACATGACAGCTCCCTAGAAGTGAAGCCAAATCATCTTGATTGCCCCCTGGTGGCTGGCTGCCGTATAGGTCATAAACCCTGCCCCCTCAATGTTAGCAGGTGGGACATGAATCACACTATAAAGTAAAAGTCAAATACATATTTTCCAAAAATGGTTCCTGTCATATAGGGATGTGTATGTGTTTATATTTTTGATTTGTTTGGTTTTGACTAGTTGCTTGATGATATAAAAACACGGTAAAACATCATGACTGCTGAGATTCTCTTGGTCGTACAAGTATATCAGTGGGACCATGATAATGTTGCTTGACCATTACTCTGCAGTCTGGCTCCAAATAATGGCACCAGTAAAAGAGTGCGATTGAATGAATATATCGTCTATCAGCGGTTTGGATGATTCTTGCATTTTATTTTGGTCTGCCTCCTCGAGAAATTATTCAACTCTCTAAATAATTAACTGAACTAACACTAATCGCATATCATATTATATATATTCATTCAGTCCATCTGAACTCCTTGCTCACTTTTCTCTCTCTCGCTCTGACACGCAGACACTGACAGCTGAAGTTTCTGACTTATCTTTAGCTGCTTTGTGTCCATATGTCGATTTGTTTATAGCTACTGCCACAATATCAATCATTATGACAAATCACTTTTCTTAAATTATTTTATTTATTCCCTTTATTTAAAGCCAAAATAATCCAAAATAGGGGATTGTGTATTATTCTTTGCAACAAGCAATGCCATGCATACCCCCTGTGCATGCGTGCTCTGTGTCCGTCCCCCCCCCCCAGTGGGAGTAAGAATTGTAGTCTTGCTGATTGGATGTTTTTTGCTGAAATATACCTTGAGTCATAGTTAACTTTGGTCCTGAAAATATCATATACAAAAGCTTGTACCTTCAGGACTTTTTTTTTATCAGAAAACCAGATATTTTGTAAAGCAATTTTTGATCATTATGACTGACAATTGAATAGGGACAGTTTCATGCTATTGCATTGTTCCAGACACTGCAGTGTCACAAAACATGTTTAGTGTCTTGTTGTGTAGACGTGCAAGCCGATGCCTATTGTGCATTGGGAAAAGATGCATATTCATATGATTTGGACCATTTTCATTAGGGATGGGTAAGGTTAAGATTATAACCTTACATTACATTTCATTTAGCTGACGCTTTTATCCAAAGCGACTTACAATAAGTGCATTCAACCATGAAGGTACAGACCCAGAACAGCAATGAATAAAGTAAGCACAATTTGCTTCAAAAAAGCCAAACTACAAGTGTTACATGTAAGTGCCATATAAGTTACTACTTACTTTGTAGTTAGTGACCATTTCTGCACCCATAACAATCAGCTTGCTAATGGTTACTTTTAATCATTAACCCATGCTCCTATCATCAACTGTAGTTTATTGCACAAAAGCTTTGTCAAATAATCACAGGTGTAACACTGCTGTGCTGTGATGTTTACTTTAGTGATGTGTTATTTACACTGGCTGCCTGCTGATTGGATATAAATCTGATGCTGCTGTTATATTGTATTTTATATTACAGGGCTCCAGACTAACTTTTTTTACTAGGAGCACTGTAGCCCCTTACTAAAAATCTTTGGAGCGCAAGCAGAAAATTTAGGGGCACACCTTGTATTGACCTGCAACGGAATTATTCATAATTTTTCCCAACTTAACTGTTTAATGATAAATGTTTTGGTAATAAATAGAACATTTACAAAATAACAGCCACAACGAAACAGGTAAGGAACTTCCTCTTACAGAATGCTTCTCCTTCCCCTCCCTTTAGGGCACATCCCCCTGAGGACCACTAGGGCCTGGCACCTCTGAAGGCCAACCCTTGTAGTTGGGTGTTCGAGCTCTTTTGCCCTGACTGAACCTCATCTGTTCAGCCTCCTTGGGTCAACCTCCTATGATAATATTAATGTAGGCCTGTCATGATAACAAATCTTTTTAGATGATATATTGCCCCAGAAATTATTGGGATGAATAATATTATTGTCATCATTTTAAAACATTTTCTTACCACTGAAAAAAATTATCCTGCAAGTACACACTTTCAAAGAGCAATAAACTTGCAATTCTTCAGAATATTCAGTCTCAATAAATAAACCATAAATATAATAAACCACACACACATCCAAAACAATACTCTATTTTATTCAACTTTATACTGTTAACAAAAATTGCTCTTGAATAAATATTAAACAAACAAATTTACGATGATGTATTTAATTATTAATCGATGGTATCCGATCATGAATCTGGATCCTCCGTTCACTTAACACTGAGTCCTGACTGTGTGCGTCACGTCTCATGTTGTACTAAGCGCTCACAAAATGTTGACGACACATTCATAATGTTTAAATGCAGCCTCATAAACTCTGGACTGATAACTCCTGATGAGTGTTAGTTTAAGTGAGAGCAAGTCAGAAGGAGACTGGAGGAGGACACAGAAACTCCAGGAAGGTTTAAACCAATCTTCTGATCATTGAGCAGCTGTGGAACGGAGAGAAACTTTGTGTTTTCAGTTTGTTTCACTGTTCTTCAACATAGTAACTCACATGCACGAGCATAACATTTTGTCGCACTGTCTCCAAAAATAATCGCAAAATGCAACTAAATGGTCGCAGTCTGGAGCCCTGTATTACTCTGAAGATGTCTGGGATGCACACATCAACGAAAATGTGTTTGTCTAGAATTTCACACACGCACACAGTGTCTAGTCACACACAGATATACACATTACTGATTAGTGATGCCATTCATTGTTTATAGTCCCTGCATTTTGTTAGTTTGTGTGCAGCTGCTGAGATGGCTGCTGCACAAGCTTAAGTTGACTTACTTGCATTGCTTTAACAGGAAATATTGCAATTGATTGTTGTATATTCAGTTGCATGCAGGGCTGTGATGGTTTAATGTGTGAATACCTCCTGTGTAGGCATATACTCTACAAACTACAGTTCCAATGAGTGTGCTTTCAAAATATCAATGGTTTTATGTTGTTTGTTTTTGTAGAGTTTTTTTAAGGTTTGAGTGTGGAGTTGCCATCTAAGGTTTAAGTAGTCATGTGGAAATTTCTCGATTCTTAGATGCATCGCGAAATGGACGACTCTGCATCGATGCCGAGACAGAACATAAACGAGTCATGTTATATGCTGCGTTCATTGTTTAATCAGTTTTCCACCGCTGAATAATATAGGACAGACGCACACACAGGCCCCGGGGCTCAGCCCCCACTCACTCACAATGACGTAGTGAGATAAGAGGCGCGTTCACGTGAAGCAGCCGGTCAGTGACTTTGTTGAAGAGCACCGGAGACGAGCAGTGAAAACACAGTTTCCTCTATGATCCACAGCTGCTCAATGATCAGGAAGCAAGCCTTTATATCAAAAAATGGAAATGCTAACATCCACTAGCTTAGCCAATTTAACATTTGTACAGTGATTTAGAGGCAATTTTCAAAATATTGAAAAATGTATTGTGTATCGCGATATAGCCTAAAAATATAGCAATATTTGTTTTAGGCCATATTGCCCAGCCCTAATGAATTGTTGACTGCTGAATTGTGTGGCTAGTGAAGATGTATACTCAAAAGATATAGCTGTCTGTAGACATGTTTGTCATCATAGAAATTGATAATAATGTGGTGTTTTTTCAACTTTAGCGTAGAGGATTATGATGTTTATTGGAACTTCTTCAGCAGTATTTGTTGCCTCAAGCCCAGGCCACAGTGGTTTTCAATTCAGCGCCCATGATAACAGATTAGAGCAAACACACTGGCTGCAGTTCAGCCGCGAAGCAGCGCTGCTCTTATAGAGATTTGTGTTCTCGACGAATCTTTTCCCCCGGCATACTGCCCACTGTTCACAGTAGAGTAAACTTTAGAACAGTCTTTTCAGCATAGTTTCAATGATTATCTGTCGTATATATACAAGACATAAATATTTGCAACACTTTCTGTTGCCTACCTTTTTCAAAATAAAAGCACTCCAGCGTTTCTGTTGATTGATGCCATTCTTTCGTTTTTAAAGGTTTTTATTGTGAAATGTGTGCAGGAGCGGAAGATGCACAGCTTCATACTGTATAGTACTATACTATAGGACTACTTTTATAAAAGGAAATATAGTGATAACACCAGAAACCTCACAAAGGTTGTAGTTATATTAAAAGTTAAAAACCCTGTCACTCGCATTTTAGAATTAATTATTATCACCAATTGGATAAAATAATTACAGACACAGATAATCTAAAAATGCCCCCGATAATCGACGAGTTAGCGTATTTATCAGATTTCCTCTTAATTCCTGCCTGACCCACCAACATCATCACTGCAGTAAATGCCTGCATTTCAACAAGTCATTGAAGTTTCGTCTACACAGTGTATGGACAGAAGCTTCTGAGGTTTATTTTAGTTTCAGCTTATTAGTGAGTAGGGATGTCGCGATTAACCAATTTTACGATATCCGCGGTTTCATAACCTTAAGAATTTTAAAAACTACGCGTCACCTAATTTATGTGTGCGCCTTGCGGTGAAATCTCTCGCAAGTCACATTTTGTGCCACTGAAACGTGAGTTGACAAGAGGGACCTGAAGTAAAAGCCTCATTTCCACCAATGCTGGAAAAAACTCCATCGGAGCAGTTCGCAGCGAGAGGACAAATCCTTGTTTACTTTCAGTTTCTGACCAGCTCCGAAGGAGCCGCTGACATACCCCATCTCTCTGTCGCTTTCTCTCTCTCTCTCTCTTCCTATTAACAATTATAAATGTAGCCGAGAGTTTAATTCACCTATACTGAGAGGTAATAGTGTAATAAGAATGTGGCTTGAACCAGAACAATATGCCCGTTGACTTTTTCCCAACTAGTCAACACATGGCTCCATCAACTTCCGTCGGTGACCCTTCACAATAAAAGTCCCATACAGATACACTGCTTATGATGACAGGGAACACAAATTGGATATAGTTGATGATAATAATACATATTTTAGTTCATTAGCTATTCAATTAGCTATATTTTAGCTATATATTGCTTGTTGTGTGTCTATTTCCTTCTATAGTATCAATAATTGTGAAAACTTTGAAATTTCCTCTGACAATAATCGTGGCACCGAAATTTCACATCGTCACTATATGAAATTTCCTGCAGGATGGCTGGCATCATGTATAATCAAACAAAGGGAAAATAAATTCAGTGTGTGCTCCAGATGGCTGTGTTTGGCCACATGGCTTTGTATATTGGAAGACTTTCTATACACACCAAGTGAACATTGAACAAAAGCATGGAATGATCATTTATTGCAGAATATTAGTATTTAATTAAAAATTCATGCACAGCTAAGCCTAACATAGAATTGTATTCTATATCTTTATTTGATGAAAAATGTACTTGACCATGGTTTTAAAGGAAAATGGGAAGAAAGAGTTCTAAGTTAAGTTTTACTTCAGTGAGCTTGAGATCTCCTTACATGCATTTACTTAAGTTCTTCCTAGTCTTCAGGTTTTCCGCTATGTTCATTTTGCAGCTGGGCCAAATTATTGCTGCCACTGCTTCAAGATAGGGACAGACGCACATTGAAGGCCCGGTCTCTTTTACTGTGTCAGAGTGTCCTGTCTGAGTGTCCTCCCTCTCTGCTCCCCTGTTGACCTGTGCTCACTTTAGACTTTAACAAATAACAACAACCCTAATAATCTATAAGTTATTGGGACCTGTACAGGTTTAGTTTTTGTTTGTTTGATTCACTATAAAATTAAATGTTTTATCTTGCGCCCACTCCTGACGTACTGGTGTGCACGGCTGCAGTAGTCGAGGTGCATTTCAATGTATCACATCCCAAATTTTCTATTTTTCTGCACATGGCTGCTTTTTCATCAGTTAATATCAATTAATATAATCCATCAGAAAAATATGAACTCCCTTTTTATTTAGAAAGTGCTTTAAAAAGTATAATAGACTGTTACTGTTATTACAAGTCTGCTGTTATTTACAAAATAAGGAATTTCAATTCAAAAATCTGTCTGACAGTATTACAAGTTTACACTTGTGTGCTGCACCTGAGGCTTCAAAGGACAAACTCTGATTATAGCCTTTACAGGGTGGCTGTGGCTGAGGGGTAGAGCGGTCGTCCGCCAACCAGAAGGTTGGCAGTTCGATCCTAGTCTTTCCCATCTGCATGCCGAAGTGTCCTTGGGCAAGATGCTGAACCCCGAATTCCCCCTCATTGAAAAAAAGTGCTGCTAATAGATGCACTTTATGAATGGGTGAATGGTAAGCTGTAATGTAAAGCGCTTTGAGTGGTCATCAAGACTAGAAAAGCGCTATATAAATACAAAACCATTTAATCATTACTGTATCAAGGTGGTCCCGCCTGGCCCCCCTGCCAGCGCCACTGCACTGAGGTGCATTACTCTGCACAGGTCAACAAGTGACTCTGCTCTTCTGCTGTTTTCATTCATGCTTTCATTTACGTTCCTGGATAAATGGGGCATCACTTCTTCTGCAACAATGAAGTTAAAACATTGTGCTGCGTCATAATCTGCGTGTGTGTGCGTGCGTGTGTGTGTGTCCTTCTTCACACACAAACAATAATCACATATATTAAGTTATTAATCGATGATGTCAGATCATGACGATTGCTCCGGTCACTTTAACCCTGATGTCCTGCTGTGCGTGTCACGTTACATCTTGTGTTGTGTAGCAGGTTTAAACATGTGTCTCATAGAGTGAATCAAACAAACACAAAGTAAACATCAGTACTGTACGTGTCCTAATAACTTGTGATCAGAGATGGTGTTTATTCTTTGAGTGTAAAGTGAACGCAGGTCAGGGGGGACTGAGGAGGAAGCAGACTCTGACACATACAGGACGACTGGACCTTTAATGTGCATCTGTTCTGATCCTGAAGCAGCGGTGGTTAAAATTATTCAGCGTTGGAAAACCGCTAAAACAACAAATGTAGCGGAAAAAAAGAATCTTATGTTCTGTCACTGCATCGATGCAGAGTTGTCCACGTCCTCATTGTGATGCATCTAAAAATCGAGAAATTACAACACCAATATGAAGTAGCCCAAACATTAGCATGTGTGCTGCTGCGGGCTGCTACACTTACACTCTGTGCTGTGTGCGTCAACCATAGACTGTATATATAGAGGCGTCAACCTAACTTGACGTGGCTGTAACTCTATTCCAGCCACATGATTGGTTCGACGCAGTGCTATGCTCTTTATCGTTGGCTGTTCGTGTTGTCTGTCAAAACATGGATTGCATGAGTTCTATCGACGTTGAATTGACCATGTCCTATATTTGTATCAAGGAAAAAAAAAATTGCGAAAAGGGTTAGGGTTATCACCCACTCCTAGTATGTACACATTTCTACATTCCCCAGTTACAGGGCATAGAAAATGATTAAAGCATTAGGGTCTTAGGGCAGCTTAGGGTCGAACGAGGCCCCTGTCTGAGTGGCAAATGCAAGGCTTAGCAGTAATGTTTTGTTGTGAAATACTCGTAACTTGTAAAACAATTAATTAACAGTCAAGGATGTTGCTTAAAAGCAACAAAAGCCATTTGGCTCATTAGTAACCCACTGAGAAAAGAAGTTTGCAACTTTGTGTCAGAGTGGAAACAGATGGTGAAGTGATCCAAATGTAGCTTTGCAGATTCAAATACATTTCGCAGTATATTAACGAAATTATTTATTTTATTTGTCTAATTTGTTATATGAATTAAAATAAGAGAAACAGGGAAGGCTCTGGGGATGGTGATGTCTGTCTCAACAACTGTTGATTGGAATACCGAAATATCTACAGTCTGTCTAGAGTTAAACAAAGACTTCATTATTATATAATTTAATACAGGTTAGTTATTTGTCAGTCGCCTGTTTCACTCATTAACATTACAGCCTAAATACATGTGTGTATGTGACTCCGACTCAGTGGATTTGATGTGGGGCCGTAAGTCTCTCCTGATTGTGTTATAATTAAAATAGCACCAATATGCTGCCACAGCCGCAGAAAAGTGTATTTGCCATTAGCAGTGGTCATGGGTAAGGTGTTTTAGTCAGTAATAAAGTGTGGAGATAGCTCATGTTGTAGTATGGTAGTTACTGAAAGGGAAGTGAGCTGGGATATTAGTTAGCTAAACTAACCCAGCTTGGACCTTAGAGCGAGGGGAAAGATGCAATGCACTGTCAGCCCTCTCCGAAATGAATGCTTCACTACGGTTTTGCATTAGATGATTGATTGGTTGGATGGATGGATTGATTGATTTTGCCATGAGAAATTTTACCAGCAGAAACTTTGATTGGAAACTCCAATGCATTCCCACATACTTTGCTGCTTTGCATTCACAGCTGTACTTTTCCTGTCTAAAATCTTTATGCATGTGGTCACATGTAAAATGTGGATAAAAAAACTGTTGGTGAATGCAGACGGAAATCCTTCTTCTCTTAGCCACTCCCATGATTATAGAAACCGGTTTTGATTGAGTTGTAGATGACCTGCTACATGTCACTGTTTTCATCATTTCAGGTTAACCATATCCAAGTTAGGTTAACCTAATGATAAACTTGCATTGGAGTGAATGGTTTGCAAGTGAGGCACTGCAGTGAGCTGACCTGTTGTGGTTTCCTGTCATTCTTCCAACAAGGCAGTTTGTTCAGGAGGGTGACTGTGGCTGCAGAGTCAGCACAGAGAAACCCATCCAACAAATAAGCTGTATTAATCCGGCAGCTTTACTTCCCAACAGCAGAAGAAAAGTGGTCTGGCAGCCCTCTGTGGTGTGTAGACTGTGTGTGTGAGAGTGCGTGCTTATATCTTTGAGGACCATTCAGAGCATAGCGCTTACAGAGTGAGGACATTTTGGCAAAGTGAGGACATTTTTCACTTTTTCAAAGGACTGTTTAAGGGAAAGTCTTGCTCGTAGACTTAGGGTAAGGGTTAGGCATTTAGTTGGGATGTTTATGGTAAAGGTCCGGGACAAGCATTATACGTTACATTATTGTTCTGTGCTACATCACAAGTTCTGTTTCCTGATTGATTCCTGATTAGCTCTGTGAGCTTCGATAATAACTGCTGCAAATTTAAAATTAACTCATGTGACTTGCTCTGGCGATGTTGCTAATGAAAACGTTTAATTATCTTTTGCTGTTAACCTTGCTAAATGAGTGCTGAACTATATGTTTTGTGTTTTGTGCCACAGTCCAGGCCTCATGGAGCTGGGAACTGGACACCTGCTATGCACCAGGGAGCTTGATCCATGCCTGGTTCCCAGCAAGCAACCATAAGGGGTGGGAATCTTAATTACACCTCAGTTCCTTTTCCCATCCCGCTCCCTAAATTGCCCCTGTGGAGATATTGTCCTCTGCTGTCTCTGGTCTGCAACATGATTGGCAAGCTGAAACAGAACTTGCTGGTGGCCTGTCTGGTCATCAGCTCAGTCACGGTGTTCTACCTGGGCCGCCATGCCATGGAGTGCCACCATCGCATCGAGGAGCGCGGTCAGCCGGTTGGAATTCTCCCTCTGTCAGCAATGGGTGGCAGCATGCGAACCACTTTACGGACAGGCCAGAATCTCAGTACACCTTTTGTTTACAACAAAGACATGCCACTCATCTTCATCGGCGGTGTGCCCCGAAGTGGAACCACACTAATGCGAGCAATGCTTGATGCCCACCCAGAGGTACGCTGTGGCGAGGAAACCCGTGTCATCCCACGTATCCTGGCCATGAAGCAGATGTGGAGCCGCTCAGGCCGAGAGAAGATGCGCCTGGATGAGGCAGGTGTGACAGATGAGGTGCTGGACGCCGCCATGCAGGCCTTCCTGCTGGAAATCATCGTCAAACATGGAGAGCCTGCCAACTTCCTGTGCAACAAGGACCCTTTTGCACTGAAGTCGCTTGCCTACCTGGCTAAAATATTTCCCCATGCCAAGTTTGTACTGATGATTCGTGATGGGCGGGCTTCAGTCCACTCCATGATCTCACGGAAGGTGACCATTGCTGGCTTTGATCTGGGCAGCTACCGGGACTGCCTGACAAAGTGGAATCGGGCCATAGAGACCATGTATACTCAGTGCCTGGAGGCATCAAATAAATGTTTACCAGTGCATTACGAACAGTTAGTCCTCCATCCTGAGAAATGGATGAGGACACTGCTCAAATTCCTTGACATTCCTTGGAATGATGCTGTTCTACACCACGAGGAGCTCATTGGGAAAGCTGGAGGAGTGTCCCTCTCCAAGTAAGTAATATTACAACTCCTTCCTTTACTTTTTTCTTTCCCTAGCCCAACCAACTCCAAGCCCTGACATCTTGATCTGTGCCTAGACTTTAAAAGGTACTTATAGTTTAAGGTATACATTACAAATAAACCTTCATACTTCTTTGTTGGCTCAATAACTAGTAATAGTTGTCACAGACTAAAACATCACGCTATTCATTGTGACTGTGTCTTTGTTTGTTGCTCTGGGCAAAACATGTCCAGGTCATTACATCTAGAGCTCTTTTATTTCAGAGTAATTAAAACATAAGCCTGTGTGATGCATTTCAGGAATAGATTTTCTTTTTAAGCAGTTCTCTCTGCTGGAATGGCTCCATTGGTTTCTTTTTTTTCACTGCTGTGTAATATGTGAGTCAATGGCCTATTGTCTCAATAAACTAGACTTAGCTTATTGGCTGTTTAGTTGCTTTCAGGACTTAAAAGAGGTCACTACCAGTGAGGACAAACTAAATCACCATCCATCATTGTGTCATGCTGTGATTCATTTAGAGCAGTGGACGCCAACCCGTCGATCGCGATCTACTGGGCGATCTTGCAGTCTTCACTGTCGATCCCCCAACTCTTTGGACTAACTGGCTGTCGTCGCGCCGCAGATCAGCTGTGTGTCGGTTGTCTGTTTTTCACACACGCTGTGTGTCCACTACTGGTGGTGGAGTTGCAGGTTTATCTCCTGCATTTCCTTCAAGAACAAGTTGGTTTATGTTCTAAACTAAATGTCAGTACTCTACGTTATGAAGATGCGCATCTTTCTGTCTGTCGATAACAATCAAAGCCCCATTGGAACAAATGAGTGGATTCAGAAGGTGAAACGCTGGAGTGCTTTTACGTTGAACCTGGTTCGGAAAGTGTTGTAAATACATTTGTGTCATAGACAGATAAACATTGTGGTTCACAGAAGAATAAACAGAGAAGATGATCTTTCACCTGAGTTTTAATGTTTATCTGATGAATTTATGTCACAATAATAAGTATGAACCTCCTAAGTGGGTTTTTGGGAAGATAGCAGGGTGGTAGATCTCGGCTTACATTTGTAATTAATAAATGATCTTGGGCTTGAAAAGGTTGGTGACCACTGATATAGAGTGTTCTTGAAATTTTGGACTCTTTCGGATTGTAGTTTAAAGATGTCTGTTATGCCTGGGCTCCTGGTCATTTTTTTCTGTAATTCAAAATAATTTTATTAACACAACAACATGGTAACACTATCCTCAATGGGGGCATTACTTTTATATATTTTATTATGAAGTGATAGTAAAAAGAAGAAAAAATATAGCTGCAAGCGGCAATGAGCGGGTTTGAGCCTTAATTCGCTCAATAGGAGGAAGCGGCTCCATAAGAGTAAGCAGCAGCTCAATAAAGAGAAGCAGCAGCTCAAGAAGAAGAAGCAGCAGCTCAATAACAGAAGGCAGCTCAATAAGAGGAAGCAGCGGCTCAATAAGAGGAAGCACCTCAATAGGAATGTTTGGGGTATTTTTTGGTGCACCCTATGGGCGAAACGCAAAATGCTTTAGCACCACTATTTTACAACATGATATCAACATAATTGAATAGTTAATGATGATTGGACAAATTTTTAAAGAGTTATGGCCAATTTCCCTCTATGCCCCTCCTTTGGCAAAAGTTTATGGTTAATAACGGCCATGATTTTTGACCAATCCTGCTCATTTATAATAGAAATGTGTTTCTCAGTCTCACAATTTTTTATACTGAATTTGAATTTTATTTGATATTTGAATTGAGCTGGACTTGTGTGTGAAATTTCAAGTCAATTGGACGAACTGTGTGAGGGGCGTGGCCTGTGAAATGTAATAGCGCCACCATGTGGCAGATTGTACTCAAATTTCTTGGGCATTACTTTTACATCATTCTCAATCGATTGCAAAATATGCAAATGTTTGATACGCCACACCTATTTCTGCCAATCAATTCGGCAGCTTAGATTTTAGTTCGTAGTTGCTCATAGGGCTCTGTGAGAGTAACAAGAGTAAGGAAAAACTTCCAAAAAAAACCCTATTAACAGAGAAAAATGCGTAAAAAAACCTATGAAAGAGCCCACATGTGAGGGATCCCTCTCTCAGGACGTAGAGAAGTGCAATAGATGCCTGTTAAAGGGTTAAAGGGGTGCAACCCCCTCGGCTTGCCTCTGTGTAACCCTCCCTGCTCCCACCCTCTTCCTGCCACGTTGAACCACAGCCTCTTGAGATAATTTATGCCACATTGTACTATTGCCTGCATATGAGGATACTCATGGTTTTTATAAAAAAACAAAAAAAATAGGCTTATAGGATCCATTGAGTAGTTTTCTCTCAAAATACCTTTTGGATTTACTACAGACTTTATGACCTCATCCTACATCCTCTGTTGTAAAAAATGAGGGAGGGATGTTAAACTTCTAATTGGCTACATTCTTAATTTCTCTTTCCTCCTGTGTTCTTTCTAATGTTGGATGTTATGAGAATAAATAATTTCATTTACATAGGCTGGTTTTTCTAGCATTGTTTAGTACAATGTGGTAAAACTATATACTATACCAATACTTTAGCAAATGTTGCTGCTAATATAACAACAATATATTTAATACCATTAATTGATAAAACGGTAAGTTTCACAGTAGGTTGTGTTCGTATTAGCAAGCCATTTCTGTTGACTTTTTTTGTTTGACTGCTACCTGTCAAGTGGAATTAAAACTTTACTTGGTATGAACCAAGATATATCATTGTGTTACTCAAATTGGTTTGGTTTAGGATGAAGTTCTAGTAGTGAGGTCAAAATATATTTTCTTTCCCCATGCATGCAATATTTCTGCATGTGTCACTGTTATTATTCTAAAGCATTAGTACCACACTGTAAAATGTACACTCTTTCAAAGAAAAGTCCTGCATTCAAAATGTTAAATTTAAGTATGCAGGTATTTATTAAAAAGTACTTCAAATTTTAAAGAAAGTTTAATCACTCAATTTAATAAAAAATTCCCCTGTAATTGTTAATATATTAAATCATTAGATTGTTATGACTCCTGAGTCATATTTCATTTATGAATGTTATTTTCTTCATTAATTGATGACTCTGTCTGTAACTTATACTCACACACACATCTTTTCCATCTCCCTGAACCAGGAAAGTTTGTTTGGGCTTTTCTTTAAGGGGTCATATCAGGGTCAGTGTGAATCTGTAAGTCGGAGGTTAACGACCAGATAGACAATTCAGATGTTTGCTGGGAGGTGGGATGCGAAAAATCATTTAAAGACAGTATGCCATGTATGTGTGCACACACCAGGAATTTGACTCTGGTGTTAGCAAAATACAGAGGCGTCATTCTGGATCTACCAGTATCAGTCTATTAAATGGTGAATATACAGTATTTATATATTGCTTTTGCTATCTTATCTCAAAGTGCTTTACACAAACAAGTCACATTCACCCATTCACATATATATTACAGCACTTCTTCTATCGCATATGGTTGCCACAGGCAATCTGGGCTTCAGTGTCATGCCCAAGGAAATGCAGACTGGAGGAGCAGGGGATGACCCTCTCTAACTCCTGAGCCACAGCTGCCTGTTGTGGTATTTAGATTTAAACACATAAAATAAAGTCCATTCTTTGTTATCAGTCAAAATGTCTTATTCAGTTCTGTGAACTCAATTGCACAAAATCAACATGATTACATTTGTTTTAAATAATCGCTTCTCTCTTGGAAAAAGTTTATGATCATAAAACATTCAAAATAAAAATGAAACCAATTGAGAAATGGAACCAATATATTTATTCTTAGAAGAATAAAGTGTACAGGCTAGGCTTGCGTGGTCCAAAATTCGCAGCAATATTTAGATACAATCCAGTAGCCAATGTTGCATCTTGTAGAAACTCTATTTCCTGAGTTTAAATATTGACCTCTAACATGGAACAACTGCCGGTGTTGCTTTTTATAGTAGTGTTGGGACATTGAAAAAGGAAGTGACGAAAGATTGAGTAAGACAAGGCCACTGAAGCAGGATCTAGACACCAGGAGTGTAGTAATATCCTGGATATAAAGAGATGTCTATCCAAAAGCATGCTTGGCTCTGATTCATCCCTTTTCACATCTGTATTTGAGATCAGTTTAGTTTTTCAGTCACAATAAATGTTGGTCTACAGAAATATTGTAGTTGCTGTTTATCTCAGCTTGGACCAATCATAGCTTTATCGATTTGTCAAGAAATATTAATATATAAACTCAGCATTCTATGCATGACAGGGGAGCATTGTCAATTTGCAATTTTATACAGGAGTTTAAACAAGCTGTGGTGTGTGTGTGTAGTCAGAACACCTTTTTTTTGTCATTTCTATTTTTATTGGATTTCCAATAATAACAGTAACTTCCTTAAATGCAGGGTTGGTGATACAGGTATTGATTCTGGAGTAGACATCATGAGACATATATAGAAGTGGGAAATTCAGTTCATAATAGAGGGAGGGAGTGTACTGTATTCAGTCACTGGATCTCTGAACCAAGTTTTCATCAATCCTGGAATAGGTCCAAAAGAGCTCCCAGAGGATTGTCCCATCGTCCATGTTCCTGTCACTACAGCTAGAGAGAGAGAGGCTAAAGAATGCGCTGCTCTGAATAAAGATGCCCACCCTCCACTGATTGTGCTCATGTGACTCAGCACCCCCCCATATAACTACAGTATTTTCCTGTTTAAAAGTAGTCCTGTGTACTCAAATACATACCAGTACTATACAGTATGCCATGCATTTTTCAAATATTTCCCTATAAAAACCTTTTTAAAAACCGATGAATAGATTCAGTCAACAGAAACGCTTGAGTGCAGCTGTCTCTGTCTGTTCAGCTGTGAACAGCATGTGGAACACAGGGAAAAAAACTGCAAGACCTCAACTCTCTAAAAGAGCAGCACGGGTGAACAGTGGCTGAACCGCAGCCGATGTTCAGATCTAATCTGTTCCGCAGCCCTTCCGCAGCCAGTGTTCTAGGGGCGTGAGTGTTTAAATACAAGCCGTATGTTTACTGTGTGTGCAACACTTTACTTTCACTCCATATAGGTGAACCTGCAGTGCCTCCCTGTAGATTGCGTTTTTTCTCTCTCACTAGCAGCTGTCATATGTATGTATATCTATAATAAGATGTTATTTTATTAAAGTTGACAAGCTATGACCTTGATCATTACAATAATCAAATTATACAAAGCCTAATGCTATAAATTGAACGCTACTTATCCATTGTCAAAAACCAACCTACATGCATGAATACAACCAAACAACACTTAACAGATAAACTTATATATATATATTATACAATTATTCTGTTTACTGAATCCATTTATTTGTACAACAAGGTTTTGATTTTTATTGCACGACTGTAAAGTCTTTGCATTTAGTTGCCTATGTATTTGTACTTTTATTCAAGCAATACAGTATTCATACCAGAAACCTTACATTGTAGCTCCCCTGCAGTCATGCTGCCTGTGTCAACAATAGACACCCTATTAACAAACCTGCAAGATATCAAAGGTCATCTTAAAGTGCTGCGTGGCATGTCGTTGTTCAAGCAGAGATGCCATGGAGACTCTTGAGTGTTCTTCAGCCTTGCCACTACGATGCTGGACCTCTACAAATCAATGGTAAGGACACTTGAGGTTCTCAGTAAGGCAGCAGTGTCCTTGTCTCTCACTTGTGTCTAGACACTGGAAAACCTTCAGTGGTCATGTTTTCATAAAACAGGGGCTTGCGTGTAGAACCTCCTACAGCTGTACTATGAAACTGAAAAACAAATGAGGCCAAAACAGATGCAAGGTTTGCACAGGGAGGGAGAGGGGAAAAGCTCTTTGGCATCCAGATGCAGATCTTGGTCATTTAGTGTGCACATCACCCCTCTAGAAATCGACTTCCATCAAATATTAATGAATTGGTACCTTAACCAGAGCCCTCTGAGTTGAGCAGAAGATAGGCATGGAGACATTGCTTTGCCCTGCATGTCTACGTCTAATAACAAGTGTTAGCAGCCACAGTCAGAGACAATGTTCATGATGATTAAAGAGAAAACAGCGATTTATTGCCTAAAACGGATTCTTAAAAACAAACGGTAGCAAATCAAACTATTTTCTGTCTCTTCAAATGTGGTGTTTAGTTGGAATGTAACCTGTACACTCTTTGGCCCCTATTGAACATAATCCAAATAATAACAATTTCAGTTATAACAAAATGTCGTGAAATTTCTTTCCCTGATTTTTTTGTTACGACAGAACTGAATTGCCAATTTTAATATCCCCTAAATAGCTTTGATTCAAGTCATGTCTCTGCTCTCTCTCTTACCAACATTTCCTGTTTGACTAAATGTTGAAAAATAATCTTTAAAAAAAAAAGAAGAAGAATAGGCCAACTACAAGAGGTCACTACCTTTTACCATCATAAATGTTTTGCTCCATCGCCTCTCAAGTACTTTGCCCTTGGTGCATTACAGTCAACCCCCCTGACATGCCTCTTATCCACTGCAACCACCAGCGCTCCTCGCTCTCAACTATCCCAAAGCTTTGGGTCTCTAAGGAATATCTCAATAGTGGGGAGCCAGGCCCCATGGCGGGACCTTCTCTTAGCGTTAACATCAATTACCTGGCTTTGATTTAGTAAAGGCCTGCCTTGCTGAGTGACTTGCTCCATTATCTTATCCAAGAACAGAGAGCCACTCCATCCCTCCTCCCTAACTCTCTATCCTATTTGCAATCTTGATTTCTCTATCTATTCTCTCTTATCAGCTGTTGGTGATACAGAACACCACCTTGTGTTAAATAGGTTCGGTTATGATAACTGACAAGCTGCAGGCAATAAAGGGCATCAACCCGAAGGGAAGTGGTCATGTGATGACCTTTGTGTTTGAATGAACAGTTGAAGTGTTGTTATAACTTACCTTTTAAATGTATGGTATCAGCTTCAGCACTGAAAAGGACTGTGTTCTACCATTTAGTTCTTTAAAGACTTGACTAAAGCTGCAATTACTGATTATTTTCAATGTAGATATAATCTACCAATTATTTCATCATGCATCTATCATATCATTTATATCTGAAATTCCTGATTGCCATAATATTTTGTTTCTCAAAGGCCAAGGCAACGTAATCAAATTTCTGTTCAGTCCAAAATGTAAAGAAAAATTCAGATTTTACAATTACATATGATTAAGAAATGTAGAAAATCCTAACAAATGACAAGTGCAAACTGGGGAGGGGGTTGATTATTGTGAACATGCATGTAATATTCCCTCATCTGCACAGTTATACTACGGCATGGTACAAGCATACCAGGCTTATAATATGCATCTGCCCTAATTCTGAAGGAGTGGTGGTAATAATTTTGTAGCTGTGGGCCATAATTGCCATAATTTGCTATATCTATAAATCTGAAATATCCACTGAAGATTTTCATCTCTCTGTCAACTTTGTGTCATTCTAAGAGCAGGAGTATCTTTAACGCGCACTGTGTCATGTCATGTGTGTGTTTTTGTGATTAGACATAGTTTGGAGACCAGACGTACTAGTTGGGGGTTTCTTCTGGTGAAAGATCCTGTAGTCTGTGACCCCCGCTGTTGCCAGTCAGTGATGCTAAAGTCATGACTGCAAGACAGCTAGTCGTGCTATGTTAACTGCACAAGGATTCGTCAACTTTTAAAGTCCTGCTGTCTGAACTTGGCATTATGGTCTCTTGATTTATAGGTTGGGGGGGATATGTATGTACACAAGCACTTCAAAATCAACATTTTATATCATGGATTCAACAAAAATATTGGAAATAGATTTCTTAAGCTGCACATTCATGCTTCAAATCTTCTGCTGTTGTAGAACTATCATACTGAAGGTAGGATGTATTGTCTGCCTGTGTCTGCAGGATTACTCAAAGGGTAAGGCAGCAGATGTTGCAGCGGTTACAGTAAACATCACAGTCGTACAGTGAAGTTTGAAAAACATCACAATCAATATTTATTTGTATAGCCCATATTCACAAATTCCAATTTGTCTCATAGGGCTTTAACAAGATGTGACATCCTCTGCTCTTAACCCTAAACAAGAGTAAGGAAAAACTACCAAAAAATCTCTGTTAACGGGGGGGAAAAAATGTAGAAACTTCAGAGAGAAGTTATGACGTTTCTGTTGATCTAATACACAGAGAGAAGCCATCTTTAATTATACTGCAGCATGTTGGCATGCATTTGACTGCTCACCACTGTACCTTAAAAGTAGAAGAAAAATTACTGGTGTAAAAATGTAATCTGATAGAAAAACATTAGTCAATTAATCCGAGCAAAAGTAACTGTGTTAGAGATTTGTTGATTTTAACTGTGGAATAATTTTTAAGTATGTATTGCTGTGGAGTTGTAGTGGATAATATAGAGGTGTTTGTGTTATTCATGAATTATTGTTATAAATAGGATGGACAAAATAATTGAAAGACCTGGACATGACAGTGGGTGTCATGACAGTGGTTGCAAATATTGATGATCAGTCGCTTCGATATTGGACCTTAAATTTGATAGATTGTCTGCATCTAACATGTTGGTGAAGCTGAACTGTGTTAGCAAGACTCAGTCTTTGTCTTTATCAGTTTATCTTCCATGTCAACACTTAGCAGCCTCTTGGGTCTTGATGGAGTTACCTAAAGTGATTCCCTACCTATTTGTTGCAGAGTGGATATTTGGATCACGGCCCATCTCTCAAAAACCATCTCCACCATCCTCCTGAGATGACAAAACCAGCTCACTCTATTAATCATGCAGGAGACTATACCCATAGAGTGTAAAAATTGAATTGCAAAGTAAATGGATTAGAGGAAAGTGAATTGCAAGATTGAGGTATAGGGTCCGACAGGAAACATACGGATGGAGACGCTGGACTCTAGATGGTATATAGACATTTGTGGGGAGAGGGAGCAACTTGAACATTGTGTGTATTATGTATTAGTTGTGTTTACATCCTCACCAATAGAACAAAATGTCAACAGTCAACAGTTATCGATATTGATCAAAAGGATTATCTTGTGCTGTTCAGATGTGGTAAAATTTCAGAAAAAAACACTCCAGTTGAGCAGCTCCGATGCTCTTGCTTGTTGAATATTTAATTTCACACAATGAATAATTTAACATTGGTATGACATAATGGTGGATTCCTTTTAAAATGCTCTAACCAATGGCTAATTAAGTGAAATGACAGGTTGAGCAGTATTCATCTTCACTCTGACAACAAGAATCAAGAAGCTTGACTTGCTTTAACAAGTAATAACAATTTAACCTGGCTTGGTCACATTCTGTTGGCATGTCTGAAAATGGTTTGCCTTCAGAGTCCAGAACTGAAGGATGCACCAGTCTGCTATAAGGTGGACCATTTAAGGACAAGCTGAGGAAACAATGTTGCCATTACACTGATTACCAATGCTAATGTCATGTCATGCGGCATTACTTGCACTTCTGTCCGTCCTGGGAGAGGGATCCTCCACATGTGGCTCTCTCTGAGGTTTCCATGTTTTTTGTCTCCTGTAAAAATGTATTTTTTGGGGTAGTTTTTCCAGAGGATTTCGCACCTTGTTAAGCCCTATGAGTAGAGCTGGGAGATATTTTTCACATCAGTCGATAATTATATATATATAGTGATATAAATTAAATAACCAGAACATTTTTTTTTTGCACAATTATGTTGATGTACAACGTTCTTATGTACAAGCGTTTTTTCTTATGCACAACACAGCTTTTACTTGCTCGTACAATCATCCTGTGCCACTGCACTTTACTTTTCATATAAACCACTACAGTGAAAAGGTCTATATAATGTACATAATCAGCATTTTTTTAGACTTAATTTTAGTATTTTATTTTGTTCTATTGCCTTTTTATATTTCTTCATTCTCTTATCTACCTCATTCTGACGTGCCTGCTGCTGAATGTCCCCGGTGTGTGGATCCATCAAGTTTTATCTTATCTTAACTTAAATCAACGCCACTGCACTGAGGCCCATTACTCTGCTGGTCAACAAGTGACTCTGCTCCTCTGATGTTTTCTAATCATCACACTTAGAACTGATCTTTATAAAAACTGATGAATTCATATTCATGTTCCTGGATAAACGGGGCGTCGCTTCTTCTGCAACAGTAAAGTTAAACAGTTGCATTACGTATTAATCTGCGGGAGGAACTTCTGCCTGCAGGAGTGTGTGTGTTTGTATGCCAGTGTGTTCGTCTCTGTCCCTTTGTCACATGCAGTTACAACTACATGGTTAGGGTAAGGTTTGCTAAATTGATCCACTTGGGATTAAAGCCTTGAATATTAGGTGTTCCAAACATATACTTCAGCAACCAAGCAAAAACTTGCAAATACATTGTCACTTTTGTCTTGTAAGGGTGGAGAGGTCTACAGACCAGGTCATCAAGCCTGTCAATGTGGAGGCCTTGTCCAAGTGGGTGGGGAAGATCCCAGCAGACGTGGTGAGGGACATGGCTGTCATTGCACCAATGCTGTCCAGACTGGGCTACGATCCACACGCCAACCCTCCCAACTACGGCCGGCCTGACCCCAAGGTCCTGGACAACACCAGAAGGGTGAGTATTGGACGGATATGTTCAGTATTTCATTTTCAGTCAGTCTTTAAGGGACTTTAAGGATGATTTAACTTCTAGAATCTGAAATACCAGTAATTCCACATATTTGGAAAAATGTACTTATCTACTCTCTTGCTGAGAACTGAATGTGAACATTATTACCACTTATACTGTATGGAAAAATAGAAGCTGCAGTCAGCAGTTTGTTAGCGTAACAAAAAGCAGGCACCAATTGAAATAAATGGCCAAGAAATGTTCCATTACATGATAAAACCACAGCTTATGTTCTTGAAGACGTCCATCAGCTACTATTCAAGTGATTCATATAGATTGGGACATTTTATGACATTTACACTTGGTCACTTCAGGCTAGATTCACAAACCTCCAGAATGAATGCCTGCTGACTGACAAAATTGTATTATCTGATTTTATCATACGACATAATTGGGGGGGAAAAACCAACAATGTGAGCTATCAGCATGGTGGATAAGGATGTCATTAGTGCTGCAGTGATTCGGTTATGTGCTCTCAACAATTTCTCAAAGCAAAGTTATGGCAGGCGGTGGCCATTACTTCCAGAGGTAAAACAATGAATCTATTCAACCACAACGTAACTGAATGAGCATGCTGAGGGCGTGTCACTAATGTGGGTGCAACCCCTCTCATCTGTCTCTCACAAGGTCCTGAAACGTGAATCGTTACAAATGACAAGCATAGAAAAAATGCAATAAAAGTGGGAGAAGTGACTGGGCGTTTCACACTTTATCTTCTAGGATATGATGTTGTTCAAAGCTGTGGAAAACATGGGATTTAAGACATAGGTGCACATGGCCATTTTAAATCAGTGTTAAATGTAACGTTTTGTTTTAAATGGTGCAAACAGTTGTGTACATAGGCTGGATGGAGCCCGAATAATCTCAACAGTACATTTCAAAATCTGGATCATGATTGTGTGTTAAAATGATTGTGATATGATATTTCTTATTAGGACAAATTGCCTATTAACATTTTATCAAAAGATGTGTTAATTTGTGAGCTTTAGAGGGGTTACAAGATGAGTATTATTACTTATGAAGACCATCATTTACCCCCGAACCCCGACATTCAACGGGTACAACAACAAGCGGAGAAAGCAGAATCGCGGGCTGACCTTATATATACAGTCTATGGGGCTGACCAGCACGGAGCAATGCACGTCCCGTGTGAACAGCCAGGCGGCTGCGCGCTTGAGAACGGCGCTGCGTTGCCTCGCAGCGGCGCTTCCGCGTCCGGTGTTAACCCGGCATAACGAGTGGGGGGGGCTCGGTGTCTTTGTGCCAGTGTTACAGTAGTGCTGAACACTGCGGAAGTCTTCCACAGCGCGGAGAAATGCTCGTCCCGTGTGAACAGCCAGGCGGCTGCGTGCTTGGGAACAGCGCTGCGCTGCCTCGCAGCCTCGCTGCCTCCGGTGTAAACCCGGCATAACGAGTGTGGGGGGATGGGGGGTGGGGACGGGGGATGGGGGATGAGGGGATGAGGGGGGGGGCCAAGGCCATGTAGGGAGACTTCCAGTACCTTGTTACGACACAAAACCCAGGAAGCTCAATCGAGTCACTCAAGCATGACGTTTCTGACTTAGAGGAACTATAACAAAACGCGCGAGTGTTTTTTTCCCAGAGTTTTTGGGTTGGTAGACATGCCAGATACCCACATTAACCTGTAGAAGCACTAACAAAGTGGACTTTGCATGCTATGTCCCCTTTAAGAGAAAATCCACTTGAAGAGCATTTCCAGGATAAAGGACAACTGTAATTACATGTAATTGAGTGTCAGCAGTGAAACTATGCAATATGTAATAAGAACCTCTAGTTAAAATCTCTTAATATAAAGGAAGCACTCATTGATTGTCAGTGTACATCAGACATCATTAGTGGACAGCTCTAAACTCAGGTGTGAAAAGTTTTATAATGAACCGAAGGTATTTTTGAATTTCTACTTTTTTCTCCATTTCAAATATGTAAAATCTTGCTTTGGTGAGATATATATATTAAATAGCTCAGCCCCCTCCTGGCCTCTCTCCGGCTCTCTCTCGCCCTTGGTCTTTCTCTTGCTCTCTCATGCTCTCTCACACCAACACATTGACAATATAATCATCTATACCAGGGGTGTCATTTAAATTTTTATAACATCCCTCGAGGGCCCAGAGACTCTGACACGGTACAAACTGACTGCTGCTTCTGCTCTGATCATAAAGCAGTGACGCTAATAATCTATCATTGGCGGTCCGCAGTGGAAACCCTATATCCACACTTTTTGTGGCCACTGTTCGACATTTACCGCCTCGTTCACGTGTGTGAGTGAAATGGGGCGGTGTCTCACCCAAGACTCAGAGGAGATGAGAGACAGAGCAGCTAAATGCAGACGCACCGGTGAGACCAAGGACTTTTTCAAGGCACTACACACAGGTGTGTGTGTGTGTGTGTGTGTGTGTGTGTGTGTGTGTGTGTGTGTGTGTGTGTGTGTGTGTGTGTGTGTGTGTGTGTGTGTGTGTGTGTGTGTGTGTGTGTGTGTGTGTGTGTGTGTGTGTGTGTGTGTGTTTATACGGCCCGAATGCCAAACGTTCCCCAACCCTGATCTATATATTTGGATTGGTTTAAAACATCATCAGAGAGTGGGACACTGGAGACACGTGTCTTGAAATGTGGACACATGATCTAGGCCTATAGCAACATAACTAAGAGCTGGTCCAAGACAGACCTGAACCAGCTCTATCTACAATGTTCCTGCTGCTCCTTAAAAAGTACTAAAGTCTTAAATCAACAGCTGCTACTACTGCTACTATTGGTATTACCTCTTCAAATGACATGACACTAGGAACTCAATATGCTCTTGTCCAAAGTGACTGATACCTGGAACTACAACTCTATCAGTCAACCCTCTCTTCACATTACATAAACTATCCTCCTTATATTCTGGGAAGACATCTGCTATTTTTGGAGTAGAATGTTTTATTAAATTCCTTTTCTCAAGCTAAGCTATCAGGTGACATGTTCTGTATATTAGTTCTTATTTGGAGGACACAGGTCCTGCTGATACTCTTTAAGACATAAGTCTGTGTCTGTAATAATCTACAGTACTGGGAAGAAGATTATTTCACATTGCACCCTGGAGAGGAGACAAGAGTTGAGGATTGGGGAAAGGAGGAGCTTTAGTTTCCACTAGTTAAAATTTTCCCCTGTGATGATTTGTTGGTAAATTTGTAGCTGTCCAATGCTGGTAGACTGAAACATAACTCAAGTCATTCATTAAGTGAAAAGAAATGTTGATCCCTCAGGGTTCTGTCCTGGGTCCTCTCCTGTTCTCTCTGTACGCCAACTCTCACGGCTCTGTCATTCACTCACATGGCTTTTCCTACCACAGCTACCCCAGTAGTGAGGGGACAAGGTTCTGACACAGAGATCTAGAGATCGCTGTGCTTGCCCCGTCAATTTCACTGTGTCTGTCAGGCTTATCTCTTTTCCTCTTTCTCTCTCCATCTTTTCTGAGTAAAAACATCTCAGGGACGTCTTGGAATTGCCAACATCCATAATGAATTACAGACTTATTAAACAGAGAAACACCATTAACCCTATTAGTTGGATGGCCATCTGGTTCTTTGGTGGGTGTTTCAATTTCATTTTTGGAGCGCTGTGATGTCCGTCAACATCTCACTCAGATTCTGCCAGACTGTTTTCCACTGTGCTCTTGGAAGGCACCTGAGGTTCTTGAATCTGGGATCTAGAGCTGTTGGTGCCTTTAGCCATGGCAGGTTTGTGGCATATTACTCAGAGGTCCTCTGAGTGGAGTATTGAAGCGCACTGTATAGGCAGAGTTAACATCAAACAAGTCCAGTACTTGGAGTAGTGAGACTGACCCGCTACAGTTTAAACGTTGATTTGTTTGAAATGAGACCACAATATCCACACTGATCACCACATAATGGTCGATGCTTTTCTTAAATGAGTAAATTTCTTCATAGCTGCGCATTCATCAGCCCGTCCCCCTCTCTCTGTCTCTAGCGCTGACACAAATGCACTCACTCACAAACACACACCGACACACACCCACACAGTGTTATTGGACACGTGTAATGTGAGACTGTGTAAAAACAACAGAATTAGTACACTTAGTCAATGTATGTAGAGCGGGCTTGATTCAGTTTGCAGGGGGCAGCATGAATGATGGAGACACAGAGAGGAGCAGTAAATAACTGACAGAGCTGGTAAAAACTGTAAATCTAACTTTTTTTACAGTCCAAACATGTATGAAAAGACCCAAATTGAACACTGTAAGAGGACTACCTGATCACTATAACTGAATTATTTAAATAGCATCTGTATAGGAACTATTCTGTTCCAAGCTTTTTGATCCATATAAACGGTTGATTAAATATCTCTGATCACTATATCCGGTTTCCACTGTATTAGTCTGCCTTACCTGCACTGCATCAGCCACGGTCACAGTCGTCGAAGATGGGGATCTCATCAGCAGTGATTGTTAGTGCCATATGTGTGTTTAGTTGTAACAAGCAGGAGGCCCTCTCTTAATGTAACCTGCGATATATAATTTTAGCTTTGCTGAAACATCACCACTGCATCATCCTGACGTTTTCCGATCCAGCAGAAAGTGTCTTCCTGGTCACATAAAGCTGTGACTCGTACATCAGCAGGATGACACATCACCCAGTGGCAAGAATCTGCACACTCAGAGAAACCTAAATAGCATAGGCAGGCTGGTAGTGGTGGGGGGAGGGGTGTCGCAGAATACCAGCAGTTGAACAACTCACAGTAAAAAAGACCATCAGCCAATTCAGAATGTCCTTTCTTTCAGTCCTGATTTTGATGTACATATAAAGTTCTACTGTATTTTGCGTTATGTGAGTTTGCTAATGATGGTGAAAGTCTATAACAATGGTGCTTGGTAGACTTAACTTTAATCCAGTTTGGAGTTTTAGCCAAAATATTTTTCTAAAGCTTTGAGATGACTTTTCCATTTGTTTAAGCGGAATGAAGGGTGGGGGGTGGGTGTAGAATGAATTTGATGCAATTCATCATGTTGTCAAGACTGTTATGAGTCAAACGGAAAACATTTGTGAGATGTGAGTGGAGAGGGAATTTCTTTGGAAAAATATGTCTGACCACAAGTAGGGATGGAAACTACACAGAAGGTGGCAGAGTTGCAGAATGTCCCCTCCAGGGCTTTTCATAAGATTTAAACTTCAAAGTGGAAGTAACTTGCACTGATGTTGCTGAGTTTACTTTACATTATTACATTAGATGTTAGCACTCGGAGTCAAAAGTTAAATATAACTTCCTTTGAAGGACAAGGCTTTCATCGTCATACTATGATCAATGTATTGATCAGTATTGGCTCTGTTCTATTGAATACTGATGCTCCCCATTTTGTGTGGATTTTAACTGAATGGTGAAAAAATTGTGCTCTGAAGTATTGGCAATAAAACCTGATTCTTGTCTGTTGATGTTTTGAATAGCTATATTTTAATCATTAGATCTAGCAGGGCAGTGATAAGGTTAACACTTGTATCTAAGGCTGTAGGCTTGATTTTATGAAGATGGGGGAAAAACATTATTTCTGGTTAGCCTTATGTTAGTGTATTATGTTGTGTTTGCTGTTAAACCTAGAAGTAAATAATAATAATATCCATTTCATCTCTGTGTGTCCAGTAGAGAGCTAGATCAGGGGTATGTGTAGCCTAGCTTAACACATGCAGGTGGGGTATTAACACGTGCAGACTGGAGGTACTAGAGATGGAAACACTGACCCACTGGTTAGTGGACGACTTACTCGACCTTCACCCATGTTAATGAAAACCCTGAGGAATAAACTAAGGAAACTGTTACCATTCTGTTGTTCATTCTTTGATGGGGTCTATAGATGGGACAGAAGGACCTGTGTAAAAAGTGTTGATTGGGGATGGGCCCAACTGCGATTTCCCAACAGAACCATGAAAATGCACAACCCTATCAATCTGACCTAATGTGAACACAGAGTTGTAGTTGCACCTGGCGACAGTACTCTTGACATACTGCTTACAGTCATAGCAAAAAACTGTTGGTGAAAAATAGCTCCATTGTGTTGAATTCAGCTGCTTCAAAAACCACAATGTCCCATTGTGTGATGACTACAAAGAAGCAAATTTCCCAGAGGTTCTGACTATTCTTTTAAAGCTTAGTCTGCACACTATATGTAACCCCTTTTCCATCAAGGTTGCCCATATGTCAGTGTGTTAGTGACATATCAAATCCTCATGCTGTTCTTTCGATGTTATCACCATGTTGTCCAAGTTAATGCTTTTCAAATGTGCCTGTGGTCCTGTTTGCGTACTTTGGAGACAGCCAATATCCATGTCTGTGCTCCTCCCCCCTCTGCTCTCTGAAATAATTCTCCTCACAATAGACCTTACGTGTCTTGTTGAAAGCATGTGCGTGTTGAAGCTCAATTGCACAGATTTATGCTGTGTACATCTGCAGGTTATTAGTGTGACTTCCCTGCATCAAACACAGCTGCAGGGTTGATATTATTGTTTCTGTTCCCCTGGCTGGAGTTCCTGCATACGGAGGACCTCCTTCTTACCAGATCCAACTGAAGAAGTCGTCTCACAAAGTATCCTGGAGGCAGTGTATATATACATGTTCATTTTTAAGAGCAACAATCTCAGAGGTTTTTGAGCTGGCTCGGCAGTGTCTGAAGTTTGTTTTTATGAGGTCATTTACATCCAGGGTGGGGTGGCTGAGGGGTAGAGCGGTCGTCCTCCAACCTGAAGGTCGGCAGTTCGATCCCCAGTCTTCCCCATCTGCATGCCGAAGTGTCCTTGGGCAAGATGCTGAACCCTGAATTGCCCCTCATAGAACAACAAAGTGCTGCTAATAGATGCACTGTATGAATGTGTGTGTGAATGGGTGAATGTAAAACTGTACTGTAAAGAGCTTTGAGTGGTCATCAAGACTAGAAAAGCGCTATATAAATACAAAACCATTTACCATTTTACTGAAACTCAGCAGTATTGTTCAGGACGGAAGCTACTAAGCACCTAAAGCAGATAATGCTCTATTTCATATCATTCCAGTTGTTACCATGAAACTCTCCTTAGCTTTGTTTTGCTTGGTGGATTTATCAGATTATTTTTACCTTAGCAGTTGCCTGCTGCTGGAAAGGAGTTGAGTCCTGTGGTCAAACAGTGATCCAGAATATGCTGAAAGGTTGTGTTAGATGTTAAATCTGGATAAGTTCATCACAACGAGCAACCCTCTCACATTACTTCCATGACATCCATTATTAATATAAAAAGACAAGTTTGGCTTAAGGTGACATTTTATTTTTTAAACATTTTTTGTATGACTTGGCAGCTACAGGATAGCTGAGCATGAAGTCATATGACCTGACTTAAAATAGTAGCTACAAACTAAGCTGTCCCTTTACTTTTATGTTTTTGACGTTTGGATTTTTTAGTTCAATGAAACCATAATTAGGAAAAATATGGCTTTGCCATCTGTACCAACTTGAGTATTGTTTTGCACTAGTTATGTTGAATGTTAAGATACACATGAAAAAGATTTTTCTTTCCAGGTATGTTTCTTTGTAAGTCACAAATTGTCATTCTTTATTTATTATACCTTATCTGTATTTCAGTTTCTATTTTTCTTCTACTCCTCTAAATTACTCAAATTCAAGGTATTATATCTCTGTCTCCCCTCCATGTTGTATTGTATAAGACATCTGGTAGCCTATCGCAATATATCAATATTTTTAGGCTATATCGCGATACACGATATATATCGATATTTTGAAGTCTCCTCTCAATCACTGTATAAATGTTAAATTCATAAAAGTCCACAGAAAATGCCTAAGCTAGCAGACATTAGCATTTCCGACGTTCCCTGAATGCACCTTGTCGCAAGATATCAGCTGACATTTAGGCTTAAAACACGGTGTAAATGACCTCGTTTCGAGTCGAATATAAATGTCGGGGGCATGTCTTCTGATCATTGAGCAGCTGTGGATCATAGAGAAAACTCTGTGTTTTCACTGTTTGTTTCCACTGTTCTTCAACAAAGTCACCGACCGGCTGCTACACGTGAACGTGAAGTGAGTGAGTGGGGGCGGAGCCCCGGGGCCTGTTTGTGTGTGTGTCCGTGCTGGAGTGAACGTCGCTTACGTTCACTTTCATCATTTATAAACTTAGGTTCAGCGTTCACAAAGAATATTATAATAACCGAGTCTCTTCCCTTCCTCTCCTGATAAAAAAATATGCATGTGCTCAGGAGAGTTTTCTGGATGGATTGGGGGGGGTTAGTACTCTGTTGCCTTGAGTTTTCTCCCAGCTCCATCCAGATATTTACCTTCTATCTCATCTCTTCTTCAGCCCTGATTTCACCACACAACATGCAGTGTGGATCTAGTTGCTCAATAGAGAAATCCATTGGAAGCAGTTTGTTGAACAGAGTGTTACGTATATTGGGGAGTTTGACCTGGGCAGACCAGCCTTATCTCAGTGGTGCTTTGTTGTTTGTGTATTGTGAAGATACTGTGAAGACTCAGCTGGATTGAATTGAATCCATCTAAATGGTGTCAGCCCTTTTGTCAAAGCAGTAGGAGTGGACACATATGTTCCCATAGACCTTTGTCTTTATATTAATTTAATACAAAACGGTTCCAACAATTTGGTTATGGACATGTAACGTTGGAGAAGCAGCCAGAATGTTGGCAGAAAATGTGTTTGTTCACTCTACTTGTTCAGCTACCCAGAAGGCAGCATAAAAGCTATTTATGGCTGTCTTTCGTTGGTACCATTTCAAATTGCAATTTTAAAAAGATAATGTTTGTTTAGTCCTAGCCATGGACGAGGGCTGAGTTTGGTTTAGATTATTTTCAAATGGCATTCATTCATTCAGGAATGTTCTCTTTTTGTTGTTTGACTGTGCAAATAGTCTGTCCATGGGGGGCTTTTTTGCAAGTAAATATGTGATGCTCTGTGGTAAGAGGAAGAGTTACACACAGCCAACATTATTGTGGTGAGCTAACAGTCTCTGATCTTGCTTTGGGTTTAGGTCTCAAATTTGCCAGTACCATTAAAGTTCAGTGGGGTTGTGGTTACAGGTGGCAAGTTTACAAAACATGTAACTGGAGCTAATTGGAGAAAATCTTGCACGTAACATCCTTATGTATCTTTTCAACCAATGCTGCTCTCTGTCCAGGCTTCATGTCTTTCTGTTGGTAGAGGTTGTTCTGTGCGTGCTGTAAATTAGTCGTGTCAGGGCTGGCTCTTGGAACCGCAATCAATAGCTTTTAAGTGGCTTTGCAGTTGTTCTGATCCCTGGTGAGAAATGGATATTGGGATCAATAACTTCTCAGTTTCTCCACAGTAACAATGATAATATGAGTAAGTGGTGAGGTTACAAACAAATGTGCGTAAAGTTCCTTGTGTATTCACGTCTGTGGCTGGACCTTTTCCTTTATATTGATACAAGGACAGTTAATGATGTGGAAGCTAATCATATCCTATTGATTCCAGGCCTTCATCAATGCCTTGCCACCATTTGGCTCTGAAACCTCAAGAGAGATTAGTATTCATGAAAGCTTTGGTTGGATGAGGATAAAAAGAAGATTGTGCTTTGTTCAAGAGAACTTCAAAATTGAATGTCTCTTGATGGATGCATCTTGCTCTTTTTGCTAAAATTAACACTAAAAATGAGTTAATGTTTGTGATCCATGAAGAATCTTGGCGCATGCAGACAGATGTATAGTAAAGGTTAATCTTAAATTTGAGGTGGTTCCCTTTAGAGAGGGTGGAAGTTGCCAAGTGTGCAGCTGGAACTTTTTCTCCTGCCAACTGTAACTCAACAGGGGCTTAGTCACAGGGAGCCCAAGCCATTATACTGAAGCTGAAACTCTGCAGGGTTTAGTTTGGCACTTGCACACAGGACTGACCTGCTGCGTGTACCAGCAGGCACCTTGGCTGACCTGACTATGCTGGTCCCTCCCTAACTCAACTTTGCCTGGCTCTGCTTGGACATGTTGAGGCAGCCACACAGGGTTTCTGCTCACCTAGTCTTCCTGTGACGACAGTCCAACCCGTTCAGTGACTCGTTCCAACATGTCTGTCTCAGTCTTATATAAAAAAGGTCAGAATAGACTAACAAACAAAGCATTAAACAGACATAACCTCCTTGAGGAAATAATTTGTAATTATATTATATATTATATATTTATAATATATAATAATTTATAAATACTGTTGCAATGATGTGTATTATTTGATTGGTAGAGGAACTGATAAAGTGACAACATCTTTGATAATGGATCCATCACTTGCTTTGCAAAAAGGATATGCTGCTGTAATTATTAATAGATGAAAAATAATAAAATAAAATGAACACAAGGACAGTGTGCTTTGTTTTAGACTACATCTTAATCTTAATTATTGGATAAAGTCTGATCTTTGATCATAACAGTTTGAGTTGAGTCAACTCAATCACCCTTACAACCAACATCTTCAGGAACTTAACTTGAATGAATAACAGTCAACACAGCATACTACTACAAGAAATCATGATTGAAAAATATTGCATTAAAATACAAAAAACAACATAAATATATAATATTATTTATATAGACAAATGGCCTGAACATATTCAAATATGCAAATTATAGAGAACAATAGGGTGAATACAAAGTGCTCCTAAAAAAGAGACTTTCTCTGAGACGCGACCTACTGGCTGACAATCATGTCCAATGATGATCAGTTTATTGGTACTTTGAAGGGAGACATGGCGGAGTGACCAACCTGATAAAAACTGACAAAAGCACATGGAATATTATGCTCAATAAAGAATAGGAAAAAGATTGAGGATAGCTTATGTACTTGAGAGTGCAAGAGAGTAAGGAAGGTTTCTCTATACTTTGGCCTTCATGTAACATAAATCTTATCAAATGTTTTGCATAAAAATACTGAATAAATTAAATGCACTGACAATCTCTGAACAGAACTGTCATTTATCAAACACAATTAGTTTAAGCAAAATATAAAGTGCATCTTTCATTAATAAATGAAGGCTCTTATAGAACTGACAGGCTTGCTGTATGCGAGTGCATGCAACAATGATTCTGTCATTAATTGCTTTAGCCTGTGGAATGTAGGCCTTTTTTTGCCCCCTCACTAACGCTGGCTGCAAGCGCCTCGTATTCTCGCCATACATCGTTGTCACGATGACGGACTCTAAGGTGACTTATAAGATTGGTAGTGTTAAAATTTGCAAATGTTTTTCCACATTTTTTGCACATTTGTTGCAAATTGCAATCCCAAAGTCACTCTCAGAAAGTGTGAAAAGCATCCACACCCGCGACGCAGTTTACAGTTCCGACGTAAACGCATCACACTGGTATGACATGCACGGATGTATGACATCATGAGCACGACCAGGCACTCTGTGTTTATTGAATGTTTTATCTTGTATACTGTACTTTAAAGCTCAGCATGTAAAAGTGTGATAAATTCAAAAGTACAGATGGACCAGAAGAACTGACTTGTTATAATTATTATTATTAGAAACCCGTTCATTATTTAGAGGAAGAGTCTAATGAGCAGTAGAGTGCAGCTTGGAGTTGCTTCATCTAAATTTAAGAGGTCAGCTGGCTGTCTATGCTCCGGAAGGATGACGGTAAAGAGGTACACAGCCATTGAGTCAGCTGACTCACCACCAAGTCATGTGTTAGTAATCAGAGGACCCTTTTGTCAGACTGACCATATTTAAATCTTTCACCAGATGAATACTCTGCCTTTCATAACCATTTTAAAAGATCCCTCTGAGCTTACAGAGCTTGAGGTCAGAGGATTGCTTCAGGTTACTACAGTTTCCCAATCATGCAGACATGACACTGGGCCTTTCCCAGAGGGACACCTCCATCTGTTTTCTCTACAGTTCGATCTGTCGCTTGCGAAGGCCACAAACCCAGCCTCATCTTTATGTTTTTTAATCATACATCACTTGAATGATCAACATGTGACCTAGTGTGTAACCAGAGGTCATTGTGCTCCTCTTCTCCTGTGTGTGTACGTTGCATTTGTATCTGAGGAGAAGGTGTGGATAGGCTCGGAGCAGTCTGGCCTGGATCCCCTGCAAAGTGGGGAAATCAGAAACATGCGTTTGCCTGGCTGTCTCTGCTGCTGGAAATCATTTCCGATTACACTCAGTGTCTGGCCCTGTTTCAATATCAGCTAAACACGCAAGCATGCATGAAGGCACATGGGGTGGTTAAAAAACAAGTTATTTGTTTTGGGGAAGTTTTAATCACTGGCGCCCAGAAAGAGAGCACAGGACTTTAGACCACTCCTCCATCTCCATGGAGCTCCAACACAGGCTCACATTAAATATTTCCATTGATTACATCACTCTCGTACTACTCTGTCTATTAGCTCTATTGTTGATGAAAATAATATAAATGAAACATTCATATCAAGACTGTCTGAATGTTTGACTTTAAAATGAGATAATAGAACCTTTTCAGCTGATCTTTGACCCTGTGTTTTACCTAGATCACTGGTCACCAAACTTTTCGAGCCCAAGATCACTTTTTAATTCCAAACTCTTGCAAATAAAGAGCGGTAAAAACCTTTATTAACAAAAGAATGGATACATCTATGTTGCACTCAAAACATCCATGGACTTGTGCAGCCTATGAACCTATGAAGAGCCACTTCAGTACCCTAGCACTGAGTAAGGTTTTCCACCTGCTAACCTGAAATACCCTGTGGTACAGGGACAGAGACGTGTTTGTTGGCTCTAAAACTATTTTAAAACATTCATGCCTTTCTTCTGTCTTCTTAAAAGACAAACAGTTCCGACATAAACACTACGTACAGTGTTGAAGTGAGAATTGTCTTGGATAAGGCCATTAGTACTTTTCTAGGAGACCCTCCCTTCAAGCTTTTGGACAGAAAATCTTTCCACAGGAAAGGCACAATATGAACACAAAGCAGGATCTTTTCCTGCGCCTGATTCTGTTGCTGAAACTGAAAAGTTTTTCTGCCTGAAGGCGAACATATCCCCTCAGCTTGGCAGCGCTTGCTCACTGCTGTCCCCTACAGTAGTAAATGGTAAATGGTCTGTATTAATTTAGCGCTTTTCTAGTCTTGATGACCACTCAAAGCGCTTTACAGTACAGTTTTTGCCATTCACACAAACATGTATGGGTCCATTGGCATGCAGATGGGGAAGACTGGGATGGAACCGCCGACCTTCTGGTTGGAGGACGACCGGTCTACCTCAGCCACAGCCGCTACTACTACTGTAGTAGTACAGTAGTAACTGTATCCTCCTGTTTCCTGTCTTTATCTGGTAAATTCCTCTGATATTGAGCTTCTGTCCAACATTACACTGCTGTTACTCATTGTCCAGCCTTTCTTCCACATTCCTCTTCTCTGGCTTGCAGCTTATGCTACAGTGTTGTTTTCATTCAAAGCTGGTAGTGAGTTCATGTCCATATACAGTTACAGTCTCTGAAAAAATACTTCCAACACTCACAAACTAAAAGTCTCTGTGTACAGGGGAGCACAGTGCACCCAAGTAACCTCTAGGATATTGACCTCCACTCCCCCTCTCTCTTGATGTGACCTTTTTTAAACACTCAGTCAGCCTCCTGCCAGCAAACTGTCACTGTCTCAGGCTGATCTCATGTCAGCCCCCTGGGGTGAAACTATAGCCCTTTTACACAGTCTGTTCAAGACAGGAATGTGGATCCTTCATTCCGCCCCATCCTTTGTATAACAGGTACAAATATGGCATGCGGATGCCTGTATGCTGGCAGTGGAGATAGACAGAGGGCAGGATCGATGTCTGTGTAAAAGGGAGAGGCGGCATGGCTGACAGCGCCATGATGTATAAAAACAGTGAGTGCGTCCTGAGTCTGAAACGCCACTGTGCTGTTTTGAAATGTCACACTGGAGAGGCTTTGTTTGGTTCAGTGTAAACAAGCTAAGACCAAACAACATATGTCTGTATGAGGCCTGTATTACACTAGGAGCTGTGTGAAGTTCCTTGCATGTGTCCAGCAGTTTCAAGCTTTTCTCTTGCAAATGTTTACCTCACACAACGGAGTGTCACTACAAGTTAAATACATGTCACACTCTGTTGGACTAAAAGCTGTGAATTATGCTGTTTTACATATATCTAATTTACCAAAGGGTTCCCACGGCTCCTTAAAAACCAATAAATTAAAATCAATGAAACTAAAGGGATAGTTCACTAAAAAATGAAACTTCACTCATTATCTACTCACCACTATGCTGATGGAGAGATGGGTGAAGTATTGAAGAGTCCACAAAACCCTTTTGGAGTCTCAGGGGTAAACTGTGTTGCAGCCAAATCCATACAATTGAAGTGCAGGGTGCTTGTTAGCATCGCTACATCCCCCATCTTTAGGCTTATAACATGGTGGTGAGTAGATAATGAGCGAATTTTCATTTTAGGGTTAACTATCCCTTTAAATTACATTTTTTAAGTTCTTAAAAAGCATTCAATTTGACTTTAAAAATGGTGCAAGAACCCTGTACCAAGTGATTAATAAAAAATAATCTAGTAAATCTTCACCATGGTAATCCAGATGATGATTTCATGCAGATTTAATACATTTGTCGAGTTCTAAACCTGGTCCTTTGTTTTCCCAGGTCTTTAAAGGTGAATTTCAGCTACCAGATTTCCTAAAAGAACAATCACAACAGGTACAGTAACATTTCTGCCTGTCGCTGAGGTTTTTTTTCTTCCTAAATCAGCTTTCTTCAGTGTCTGATTTAAGTAAAACTAGTGTATAGCTCAGTTGAAGATCAAATTACAGATTTCCATCTGCTCAAGGTTCATCCCTTTTTTTTACTTGATTTTCGGGACATCTAATGCAGCCTGTTGTTTTTTGGTCCATGCTTCATCATTTTCTTCATGTTTTTGGTCTTTAGTGGTGATTTGTTTGTTAGTCTCTTTGTGTTGTTGCCTTTTTGTCTCTCATATCAAGAGCCTGATATTGGTTAAAGAGCATGTCTGCCGTCTTCTGGTAGTTGGATGCATTTACAGTTGTTGTTTTTTTTTAACACTGTCAATCTCTTTGTTCACGGAATGAGCGAAAAAGACGATTTATATGCTGAAGTCAGTGAGTCAGCTGTCTGGACAGCAGTTTATCTGTCACCCTGAGCACTGGTACTGTAACCTATGCTGTCTGTTTCTCCACACAGATCCAGAAGTCTGCAGAAAGACCCAACCCCAGTTAGAGCTGAAGGAGTGCATCACCTTAACACACAGGTACTACACAGGATTGGAGCTTACCAAACTCCAAACTACTCAGCAAAAACTCTGTGTTGACTGAGATATTAAATCAATAAGTGTTATTGTTAAAAGCAATTTCTCCATGCAATAATAAGTCTTGTTTGTTTAACGGTACACATACTAAGAGTTCAATATAGTGTTCTATATGCTTTCCTGAACACCAATATATTAAATATCTATCAAAATTTATTTCCTGGTTTCCTCCTGCCTAACAATAGAACTTTTGTTTCATTCTTACACAACATTTGCATATGGTGTGTTATTTCAGAAGAAAGTGGACAGCTCCGAGTTCAGGTGAAAACTCACCCAAGACGCATTGAGAAGGCATTTTAGTTTTGGGGCCTCATTTAAAACCGTTGCCTGATTTATAAAAAGGGACATTGCCTTCAGGTGTGCATGCGCACGGTTTTATAAATCTGAATGTTTCTTTACGTATGCCATTTTCGTCTTTTGTGCGCACGTAGACTTTTAGTATGAATCCAACACACTCTTTTATAAATGAGGCCCCAGATCACTTTGACCGCATGCAGAGCTGGCCTGGGAAGAATGTCGCCACAATGTTTTAGCTGTGTGAAGTTTTGTGTTCTGCTAGTGTCCTTGTCACGACTGGTAGCATTAGGCGGTACCTCCAGCCCAATCAAGTTGCAAAGGTAGTGCAGCTCCTCCAGGATGGCACATCTCCCAGCACAGTCTCAAAAGGATGGAGGAGATACCAGGAGACCGGCTGTGACAGGAGGAAAGCTGGACATGGCTTTAGATGGTTACTAACCCAGCAGCAGGACCGGTATATGCTTCTTTGTGCAAGGAGGATCAGGTGGAGCACTGCCAGAGCCCTACAAAATGACCTCCAGAGGGCTAATGGTGTGCATTTCTCTGACCAAACTGTCAGAAACAGACTCCATGAGGGTGTCATGAGGGCTGAACGTTCTCTAGTGGGACCTGTGCTCACAGCCCAGCACCGTTCAGCTCGATTGGCAATCGCCAGAGAACACCAGAATTGGCAGGTTTGCCACTGGCGCTCTGTTCTCTTCACAGATAAGACCAGGTTCAGACTGAGCACACGGCATGGTGAACGTTACGCCGGGTTTACACCGGACGCGGAAGCGCCGCGCAGCGCCAAGAAAAGCCAGGCGCCTCCTTTCCGCCCCCCTGTTACACAATTGTGCCGTTCGCATCGGCTGCGATGCGCCGCGCAGCGCCAAGGGCGCCTCGCTCCCTGCACCGATGATTTCGGCGTCAAGTCTATTTTTTCCGCTCGCCACGAGCGTATCGCGCCAGGAAACACACTGAAAAATGATTTAAAACGATATAAATGACATATTTTATATGATATAAATGATCAAATATGCATCCCATACTTTGGATTCCCCTTCTGTTGTCCTGGAGTTTCAATTTCCCAGATTTTTCCACTCACATTATAAATGTCCCCCTCTGCCCATCCACTACAAGCACACAAGCAGACAGACCGAGAGAGAAAGAGAGGGGTGGGGGGGGGGCTATGAAGACCATCATTTACCCCCGAACCCCGACATTCAACGGGTACAACAACAAGCGGAGAAAGCAGAATCGCGGGCTGACCGGCGCGGAGAAATGTGCGTCCGGTGTGAACAGCCAGGCGGCTGCGCGCTTGAGAATGCATCCGGTGTAAACCCGGCGTAATGCTGCCTGTAACATCATCCAGCATGATCGGTTTAGCTGTGGGTCACTGATAGTCTGCGGAGGCATATCCTTGGAGGGTCGCAAAGACCTTCATGTCATAGCCAACGGTACCTTGACTGCTGTTAGGTACCAGGATGAAATCCTCAGAGTGATTGTCAGACCTTACTCTGGTGCAATGGGCTCTGGGTTCCCCCTGGTGCAGGACAATGCATGTGGCCAGAGTGTGTAGGCAGTTCCAGAAATGACTAAGGCATTGATGCCATTGACTGACCCTCATGTTCCCCAGGCCTGAATCCAATTGAGAACGCCTTGGACATTATGTATCAGTGTGTACGTCGCTGTCAAGTACCGCCACAGACTGTCCAGGAGCTCAATGATGCCCTGATCCAGATCTGGGACGAGATCCCCAAGAACCATCCGCCGTCTGATCAGGAGCATGCCCAGACGATGGATTGCATACAGGCACGTGGTGGCCATACCCACCACTGCGTCGCATTGTGTTGTTTTGATGAAAATTCACACAAGTTGGATCAGCCTGTGATTTCAAATTTTCAATTTGACGTCGGTGTGATTTTGCATCCAGCCCTCAAGGGGTTAATGATGTTGGTTTCCATTGGAACTCCTCACGTTATTTTGTCCTCAATGTACATCAGTGTTCATCATGAATATTTTGTTCATTGAGATCCTGTGTGTGATTTAAGTGTACCCTATAACTTTTTTTGAGCAGTGTATATTGACATAATTGTCAGTCTGTGGACCGAGTTGGACATTTGTCTTCTTCTACTTCCTCGTATAAACTACATCAGTGGTTGGTAGCTGGGTCAAACTGCAGGTCAAAATGGTTGCCAGATCATTTTGTTCATTTGATTATTTTTATTTCACCATATTGGACTTGGACTGGCATTTGGGAGTAAACCAGAAGCTGATCTTTGTCTGCAACATTATTCATAGAATCACTTCTGATTGGGAATTTGTTGTCAAAGTAAAAGCATGTTTGTTTTGTTGCTGTTATGCTTTATATCATATATAATATATAGAGCTGAATAACAGCTTTTATTTTGAAGTCGTGAACTTTGGTCTGAAGATTGTGATTGCTTATCAGACTTCTGAAATAGCCGACATGTATGAAAAAATAACACCAGGTATGATGAACACAAAGTTTTTCTTACTTGACTCTGTGTAACGCGTGTGTGGATGAGGGCATGGAAGAAGACGACTCACAAATTGTTTCCAAGAATTTATTTGCTCCTGCAAAGGACAATATAAAAACATGTGTCCTTCCTAATTTCTTGTCTGCACAACAGCTCCCTTAGCGATGTGGATTGCATTGTGTGTATTACAACACATACAAATACATTAATCAGACATTACAGTCTATTCTTATTTATAATAAGATGTTTCCAAAAACCATGACATATACATGTGCAAAAGCCTGAACAGTGACACCTACTGGTCAGAATAAGATAAGATAAGAAGTCCTTTATTATTCCCACAATGGGGAAGAGTCAAAAGGACATCGGCAAGTAACATGCAATACTTAAGCGTGAGGAATATAGAAAATAGATAGAAATATAGAAACATATGAATGTAATTATTAAACCAGTATATACAGTTTAAAGACAGGATTAAATAAACAAGGTGCATGGAGTAGGGTAACTACACAGAAACATAGAAAACTAAAACATTTGACAAAGAAAGAAAACATACCTGCAAAGGACAATATGAAAACATAAGTGTCCTTCCGGTACTTTCTTCACATCAGCTCCTAAACATATAAAAATACAGAGAAAGAAGTATGTGACTTTGCTTTACTTTCATGGTTATTGTAACTAACATTCTATCCTCATATTTCAGTACGGGAGAACAGACCATGGACGTCATCTCAGCCATCTCACCACCTGTGTTGGGTCTCGCATTTCAAAGGTCACATGACCAAAGTTGGACTTTCTCCTCCACCAATAATCGTCTGCGGAGAACTCTTGGCCTTCAATATTGTACTGTATAAAAATACTACACGTTCTCACAACCACAGAATGTCTGCTGATCGTTAATTTGGTGTCACATCACACACTGATTTTTAGAAGTGATCTCTGGCTATTTAGAAAAAATACTGCAGTGAACTGAAATCACAAGTATTTATGAATGGAAAATTAGCTTTTGGAAGATGCAATACCTATTTTAATGTTTAATGTTTTTTTTCATGCCTTTGTATTGTGCAATGTCATGCTGATCAGATTCAATTATCAACCTTGATAAATAATGCTTTTTTTTTTAAAAGCTTGGCTTCTGTCTGTCTCGTTTTTTCTTCAGGAAGAAGGTTAACATTTAACCATATTAAGAACAGTGATGGAAAGTGTAACTCAACATTGAATTTTAATATAAAATTGAAGGTGATTTAGTTTTTCTTCGGTAAACACCAGGGGACTAATTTATTAACCGCGCGACACAACTGTTCCATAAGAACATATATAACATATCATAGTGTGTTTTTTAAATTGCTGCGGTTAACAAGTCTATGCTATACATGGTTCTGGTTATAGGTCACGACTGATGAGTAAAGTAATCGTTCCGATTTCAATAAACATAAATACTGCGGTGACACTCATGCGTAATCCTGGTTGATGATGCATGTGACATCGAGAAGTACGCGAATGGAAGAATTAGTGGGAAACAAGTGTTTAGTGACTATAAATCTTTCCTGTCCCATGATGATGACTGAATCATCAGCTCATATAGATTCTTTAGAGCTGTGATCTTGGATCTTTGTACTGAACTGAGTCCAGTATTACACAGGCCTCCACCTTTAAATCTGACCTCACTCACACTAGCAGCAACACTTTTATTAATGATATCACTGCCGTGGCAACCAAACAATCTGTCATTCCTCACCTCCACCTCACTAATAGGCTCCTCAATGTCGGTGTCAGAAAGTTTGCGCTTCTTCTCATCGCGTGATTCCATGATTCACCATAGAAACCCATTGGTCAGCAGGATAATTCAATATTCATAAGGTGCTTGTATTGACCATATAGGTTGAATGTGGGCGTTTAGAGGGTGGAATATGAGGCAGATCCATGCATGCATATTTCCAGGTGGAGTGTGATTTATAAAGAGAACATTGTGTTCACACAATTTTATAAATCTGAAAATTTGTGGCTTTTATGTATGTAGTATGAATCCTATACGCACTGTTTTGTAAATGACACCCCAGGTAAATTCAGTTTAAGTCGAAAACATTTTCAACCCTCACTGAGAATTTGGCTGCTGCTGGTTTTCTTCTATTATTGAACAAAGCAGAATTATTAACTTGGACTTGGGTTAGGGTTAACCCTAACCCTAAAGTTTTGATTAATCAAACTGAGTGACAGTAAGAGATGTCTATCTGCAAGAACTGTGCTAATATAATCCTAATCTAGATTTCTTCTGTCTATAGCTATTAACTAAATTAATTTATTGTTCTGTATAAAATGATAACTGATGGCTCACCCTGTACAAACAGAGTGAGGAGATATGTTGCTATATCTTTGTTTGAATAATGTCATAGAGGCTCTTTTATTTTATTATTAAAGATAGTGTTTTTTCCTTGTTGTGGATTTAACTGTATCTGTTGTAAAAACGCTATAAAAAGATCACTGGTGTGATGTTTAGGTTGTTTTTGGAAGGACTCTATTGAACTCTGTGACATGAATGTCATGGTAACACATGAGAAGCACAGGCTTAAGCACAGAGGCCCCCTGACAGATCCGGTGTTACATTAGACTCTTGGATTTCAGATGTGTGATCACAATTTTTTTTCTATCACACTATTGTTGCGTGCTGTGATTATGATGTGCTGGAGTCTGACACTGTAAGATCATGAATAAGACCATATGTCGTCAGGTGAGATGGTTACTGCTCTATACAGACAGGCCCTGTATCTAATATGTTAATACTGTACAATAATAGTCAATATTAATTTAAACTGAATAATATTAACAATATTGTAAGTCTTATGCTTTGTTATCAAACATCCCACACCCCAAGCAAAACTGGACTTACCATTAATGTGGGGACCAAAATCTTCAAGCTCCCACACAACAGTTGAACCTCGTGAAAAAATCCAATCCCTCCAAGCGGAGCAGGGCACTACTACCACCGCTCTGTCTTTACATGACTTTAGAGGAACATTTAGAGAAGCAACATAAAATGTATCAAAAGTCACAGTGACTTCTTTTGTGGTGTCAAAAGGAAAGAGAGCAGCACACAACTGAACAACCCCTTATTTAATAATACAGTACATTCAAGGCAAATGATACATCCTTACTAGTACATATTCAGCAATGCAATCACTGGCTCTCTAAATAAATAGAAATTTGAAATCTTGAAGTCAGTGCACAACATTGAGAAAGAACACTTAACAGTCAACGTGTACATAGTCTGCACACAATCTGCAGCTGTGCACAGTTTACACCTTCGACTATAGTGCCGCTAAAACCAACATAAAAAATAGATCTTAAAATAAGTTATATGTTCTGACTGTCTTCATAGAAATATTGGGTTCTTGATTCATATTTACAGGAATATAGAGTTTGATGGATTTTCTCAAATGACAGAAATTACAGAATCCAAGATCACCATTTTCAAAAATATTTTACACACATAGTAAACAGTCAGATGCTGTATGAAATTGCACATTGTTGTCATGCCACAGAGGGGGCTGTTTCAAGTAAAGTCCGACCGATACATTAGTCAGTCGATTTTCTCTGCCCATGTAGACCTATATCATATGTTTATACAGAATACAATGCAGAAAAAGATTGATCTCAGACAAATTTGTGCCACATGTTGGTAGTTTGCAAATGTTCATTAGTAGTCTCTGGGCAGGTGAACTAAGACAAAAGAAGCACATCGCAAAACCTATCAAATGAATAAAGAACTTACCAACCTTTTTTACTCCCCAAAACACGCTATCATAATCCGCCCCCAAAAAATCCAGTATCAGTGGGGTCTAGTTTCAAGGCTTTGGTAGACAATGTCCTGATTGGAAGAAAAGGCTCTGCTGTGGGCCCAGGCTTCCCTTAAGGCCCCCACTCTGTCGCTGTGGAGGCAGGATGGGGGAGGGGAAGAGGCCGTAGCAAGGCACATCCACACCACCGCCCATTCCTGGGATCAAACTAGCGAATCAGAGAGACAGATGACTACAGTGCACTTCAGGATTGGGGAAGACTCTTGGCCCTTGAATCACAGGTGCAGGTCCGTGCTGGATGACCAATCATATGCAGCCATATTGGACATTTGAAGGAGGTGAGGCGGGTGGAGATAAAGGGTCACACTGATTAGAGGATTGGAAACGGTATCAAAATTGTCCCAGATTTCCTTTAGATGTAATTATTAATGTATTCTTTGCTATTACTGTGAAGCCAATCCCAACCTAATACTGATTCAATGAACACTCAACAAAGTTTGGCATCAAAAGCAGCTTTTGTCTCAGGTACTTTTCAGACCTGTGACCAGGGGTCGGTTATTTAGACCAGCCTATTCTGAGCTTGTCTTCTTTTCTGAGGCTGGACTCGAGGCAGTAGAAAAATTTGGTTCAACATGGATGACTGCAACCACTTTTCCTGATAGCACTGCTCAGCAGCTTTCATGCTGTCTTCAGATCAATGTGCATGTTTGACTCCAATTCCAAAGGAAAACACTTCAAGATATTTCTTATGCTTAATGCAACCCCATGAAAAGACCCTAACCAACATTGAATGTGACTTAGTGACAGGTAAAGCCTGATATATGTGACTTATGAACACATAGAGCTCTGTTAAAAACACTGGGTGACATGTTGTAGTTTATAACTGTAGTACAAGATTGTGCTCATGTAACAACTAAATGTCCAAGAGCGTGGCACTCATACCTCACAACTCTCCAACAACATGCTGACATGACAGAAGACATGGATATTCCTCCCCTGCCACTGAATCACTAATAACCTCAGGTCAACTATGAATCTGACACATGACTTTGTGCTTTTCCAACTTTGTGAAGAGCTGATCCATTATAACCACATTATGTAAAATGTATGAAATAGTATAATACCCGAAAATTATAAATATAATAAATGTCATAATATGATTAGTTAACCACAGTCCATTTCTCAAATCAAACTCCCTTCATGACATGAATTCCCAGACTTAATGGGGATATACAGATTTTGAATCCGGTGAAAACCTTGAACCCTCATCCTGCTGCTGTAACTACTCAGTATAACACCAGACTGTGGAGGTGAGGGGGCTGGGAGGGCCCCTTCACCACAGAGGATCAATCAGCACATTGATCCTCACGCTTAACAGGCAGCGACTGGGCTGCCTCACGAGGGACTCAGACACACGGGACACTGAGAGACAGGCACAGAGGACCGAGACACACGGACAGAGACACTGAACTGCAAATCTTAGACTTAGACTAACCCCTTTAAGTTAAGTTTAATTTATGTTTGCTGACGTGTGTTAAATGGCAATAAAAGAATGCTGAAACCTGAATGGTTTGTGTCTGGCTGCTGTGTGTGGGAGAGCCCCGTGGCATGGTCAACTGCCACACCGATGTGTATTAATCTGCCACTGAAAACAGTCCCCAACAAATGCACTATCTATTGTAAAGTAGGGTCAAAGTGTCTGCTTGTTTTAAGAGTCTCTATATCTGAAAGCAGTTTTAAAGATTTGTGTCTTCAGTAAAACAGACAGGACAGGGACTTTGTGTTTTCATGGGATCTGTTGACAATAATAAAATATAGAATAATGTCAGCCTAATTCTTAACTCTCCCTGTAGACATGGGTATATGATCAATTCAAGTTTGTTATCTTCTTATAGCCTCTTCGTCTCCTTCTCCTCACCAGTCTCAGACCTATGAGACTTAATTCATTGGACACTTTTTCTTTTCAAATATCCTTCAGTCACCATGTCTTCTGAAACCTTAAGCAGTAAAACAGAGGCTGATTTTAGTTACTGAGCTCAGTTCAGTTTAACACATCTAAGAAACTCTTGGCCAGTCACTAAGCAACACTGACAATTTAAAGTATTGCTGAGAATAAAAACCAATCACAGAATTTCATGTAGTATTTATTCATTAATCCTTTACATTGTGTTGTATGTGTATGGTCTAAATCTTGTTTAAAAGCCCTCCCCACACTACCACACGTGTGATGTGATGCATGTGTGATTGGGAATGGTTAATCCCTTAATTTAATCAGAATTTTGGCTAAAACTACTTCTGAAATGCATGAATAAAACCAAATGTATAATATGCGTGTTTAATCAAAGCATCTAAATTCCCAAATTCAATGTCACAAATTGTAGAGATATTCCTAAGGGCCCGACCTCAATGGTTGTTAGAGCCGTAATTAAAATCATGAGGTAAAAAAGAGGATATTTTGTGTGAACGAGGACGGCCTGTGTGCTCTTGTCCTAACTGATGTGCTCTGCTGTTAGTTTGGTTTTCCATCTTGGAACGAGGATTAAACATGCTCTGACCACTGACTGACATGCTCAGAAAAGTCGGCTGCAAATCATCCTGAGTTTCTCAACAATTTGGCCTGTTGTGGCCCCTCCAGCCTCCACTGACTGTGGTGAGGCCTTCACAGGTGCCAGGAAGGAAACCCTCACAAAAAGTGCAACAAGTACCTTGGACTGTTACTGATAAAGGCAACATTTGTGTGATAATAAAGTCCTTGACAAAAGGAAAAACAGGGATTGGGTTGGGGTAAAAACACACATGCTAGTTGTAGAAAACACTCATGAAAAGGTAGTTGGCACAGTCCATTTGGTCACTAATGAAAACTTCTTCGTGGCTTAGTCCTCTGCTCCTCTGTGTAAATCCTGAACATTACTGGCCTCTGCTGGAGGAACACATCCAACAAACACTGACGATGCGTCAGCCTCTATCCAATATGTTCTGTTTCAGAGTTGAGGAAAAGGGTGAAACTCTAGAACTCTGATGACTAATATTGAATGTGCATGTGTGTGTTTGTATTTGTGTGTATGTGTGTTTTCATGCACGCACACAAACTGCAAGACTGGGGAGACTCAAGAATGTGCTTACAGTGTGATCAAACTTACAAGCATGCAGACCAATCCACATGTCTGAACGGACACCATGAGCATTCCATGTGAAGGTAAATGTAAACAGATCCAGGCCAAGCTCCAGAGCCAGTCTGTTTCAGCAGCACCGCGGCCCCACTCCCAGGACCTTCCATTGGACAGGGAGGAGACCTGAACCCTCTTCACCTTCTCTGGATCAACGGAGCTCTGGAAATCACTCTGGCGGAGAAAACATTTTCTCCCTCTGCATTATCCCATTTCTCCTCCTCCTCTTGCTCTTCGATCACTTGTTGTCCATCAGAGACTGAACTTTGTGGACCAGCTCACGTGCTATCTTCAAGATGTGTTGGACATCATGACGCTCAGCCATCTCTGTGGATCAGACACACTATTAGAGAGGCTTAACAACTACACTATATACAACTAAACTCACACAGAAAGCATTACACAGCCTCAGCTGTAATAAACAAGCTTAACTGTGAACCAGATGTGGTTGGATGACACCATGAAATAGTTTGTCTAAAGCATAGCTGCCTTATGAATGAGGAATATTATTATCTAAAGATTCAGCCTGTGGAGTAAAATCATATGCTGCATCTGAAATGTATAAGTGCTCCTTCTTCTTTTTCATCTTACTGTACGTGTTTGCTGGGCAGTTTTCATGTGCATAATAATATTTTCCTGCAGGTTTGAACATGGAAGCTACTTTAGTGATTTTAATACTTTTTAAAACTTCTTCCAGATGAGCTAAATGACAGTCATCCAAACCATCCATCATGTTCCAAATTCATTTCAGATTTTGGGCTCACTTTTTACCTGATGTTTTGTCAAGTTTGCATTGGTACTACTACCACATTTATACCATTTATCAATTATGTAATATTTTTTATTATTTTACTTAAATCTATAATGCTTTAAGTAAACTGAGATTTTTGTCTGTACTGTTTCTGTATTTTAAACTATCCGTATACTATGGAGTAGCAGGTGACAGTAAATATTCCATAAACATGATTATTTACACATTTAAAATGAAGTATAGCACTTGGATATCAAATATCTATCTGCTGAAAGTACTACACTAATGTTACACTAACAAACAACAAAAAGTATTCCTCTTTTTACTGGAATCCCAATGCTCCCATTGCACAAACTACAACTGAAAGAGAGTAGCAAAGTAGAAAGAATATTCTCCATTAAAAAACTAAAAACAGTATAAATTCCACAATATTAACCTCACAAATGTGTTGTCCCCTTCCCACAGGGGGGTGCTGAATCACCCAGAATGGCACTAACACAGCAGCCATAACAGGATAGTGAAAAATAAGCAATGTACACTACAAGTGTGTCTTACTTACCATTGAAGAACTTGATAATGTCAGTGAAGTCCATGTTGTTGTCCATGATGATCTCACGGTAAACTGTGACCAGTGCCAAGGCCAGGAAGAGGACGAAGTGTTGCGAGGAAATTCTGGGAGCCACCCAGATCACCTCCCACACTGCAAACACATTCTCGTACAGGAGCTCTGCACACACACAAACACACACACACACACACACACGTCATTATTGCTACATTTCTTCTGAGTGCTCTTTTCAGTTGGCAAACAACACAACTGTACAACAGCTACTACTCCTTTTGAAGATTTTGTACTTGTGTAACACTGCATATAACTTCTTTCAGTTGTGAACTTCACCTGAAGCACATAGCATGCTAGAGGTCTATGCTGTGCAGTGTGCACTTCAGTTGTAACCCAAACTGTGTGGTGTTCTATGACTTTCAGTTTCCCCTCTGCAAAAAATGCTAAATGTGTGAGGAGTCTTTCTGCTCAAAAAGACCTAATGTAGCTTTAGAGCCGACAACTCAATGAGTCACAGAACACAGGTCAGTGAGAGTAAAGGAAAGGTTGTTCACCTCTCTTGAAGTCCAGCAGGAACCAGCGGTAACAAAAGTAGAAGTGAGTGTAATCTCCATTTTGGTGAAACAGTTCAAACAGCTCAGAGTCCAGGATCTGACAACAAAGACAACGCCCATGGCTTTTAGTGGAAGTGTCACATTCACTCTCTGTCTATTTCTCTCTTTCACATAGACAAACAAACACAACAAAGAGTCTCTCACCTGGATCAGTGACCTCATGTTGGCAAAATGTGTGTCCATGGCTCCACCATTAGGGAAGTTCTGACTCATCCTCTTCATTAGCTGAGTGAAACAGCTGTACGCCAGGCTCTCTAACACACACACACACACACACACACATAAATTACATATGGTCAAGTAACCAGGACAACACTGTACACAGTAATTACATAATCCAATTCAACTCTGAAACAATGACAACACTTTTACTTCAAATCAATTGTACTGCAATTTAACTACTGTTCTAAACCTGCCTGTTTTGAATGGGCTGTTTTCTTTTTTCTGCGGTAATGCTTTGGAGCTACTTCAGAATTATTCCTGATCATAAGTGAGTCCTCCTCAAAGAGTCCCACAATACCTGTCACTTTTTATTGTTTGTGTGCTGAATGTTTTGTGTGTAGAGCTTTTTATTATGAGTCAATGGTGCAGAGGGAAGTTAGAAAACTTTGTGTTCATCCTACCTGGTTCATCTACAATTAAGATTTTATAATGTGTGGCTCATATATAAGTTTGAATGATTTACTTAAATGTTATTTTTTCATACATTGCATGGTGGCTATTTCAGTGGTCTGTTAAACATCTAAAAAAATGTCAGACCCAAATTCACAACTTTTCAAAACTAGAATTACCGTACTGCGGGTTGTATGTCTCCACCAACCATTGCAGTTTCTGTCTACGTAAATGTCTTTTTCCAGATTTATATAAAGTCACAGTGACCTTTACTTTTGACCACTGAAATCGAATCAGATAACCTTTGAGTCCAAGTGACAACTAATCAAAAGATCTTGAGATATTACATTCACAAGGAAAAATGTGTTTTGGGAGGTCACAGTGACCTTGACCTTTGACCACCAAATTCTAATCAGGTCATCCATGAGTCCAAGAGAATTGTGCCAGATGTAATGAAATTCCCTAAGGGTAGTCCTCATATATCACATTCACAGGAACGTGGGTCACTTGACCTTTGACCTCCAGTCACCAAAAATCAAATCAGTTCATCTTAGAGTCAATGTTTGTGACAATTTTAAGATATGTTCAAGAAAAACATAAACATACTTTGTGAGGCCACCATGAACTTGGTCCAAGTTAATGTTTTTCTAAATTTGGAAGGATTCTTTCAAAGTATTCCGGAGATATCACGTTCACAAGGCAAAAAATGTGAATTGTCTCCAAAGTCTAATCACTTCATCCTTGAGTCCTCAGGAATGTTTGAACTAAATTTAAAGAAAATCCCTCTGGGCCTTTTTTAGATATAGCGTTCACTGCAAGGATGGACAGACAACCCGAAAACAAAATGTCTCCAGTCTCATAAAAGCTCTGTAATTCAGCTGGATGTGAAGCATGAATGTTGTTGCCATGAAGAAGATAAGCACCTACAGACTGTGTAAAATTGAACCAATTATCCCAAAGATCTGAAGGCGCCTTTTGACCCGTGATTTAACTAAATGTAGTTTATGTGAGGATGTAGATGAAGACATGTTAAACAAGGTCCACAGACTGACCTTTAACACTGCCTCGCCCCCTGCGCCCCCACTCATAAACGCTGACTGCTACAGAGCGCTGGAGGCTTGTTTATTCCATTTGTATTAATATTGGTGGACGCGCTCTTGTTTCAGCCCTCAATGTGTTGATGATTTTGGTTTCCATTGACTGTTGTTACGTCATTTTGTTATCAACAAATTATACAATGTACATCAGTGAAGATTTTCAACTTGAATAATTCTTCAACTTGTTAATTCAACCCAGGTTTTCCTCATCAATATCTGAGCGCGTCCACATGAAAAGGAGCAGTGTTTCAAACTGTTATATTAGAAAAAATAGGAGAAGAACAAACACATTATCCAGACTAAAGGAAACACAGTTACAGCGGCTAAATGCAGGAAGGACAGCTGGTAAAAAAATCACTGATTTTGTGAATGTGTAAGGTACGGAGCTCCCCGGTGACATTTGGGAAAAAAATATATAATGTGTCCACAATATAATAACGCATGGGAACAAGATAAATAACCGTTGGCCACAAGATATGATTCTGTTCTTTGCTAACAAGACTTGTCGAAGTCTGACTCTTATACCGACTCACTTAAATTGCCTCTATCGCTAAATCTCAATTAATAAAGAAAAATAAGGATCATCTATCGGATAGATGATCCTTATAGATTCTATCCTGTAAGAATTACCACCCCATCAGCTTATTATCTGTAGATCTGAAGCTCCTGTCCAAATTGTAAGCTACCCGTTTGGAACCTGTCCTTCCTAATGTTACCTCCTCAGATCAGACGGAGTTGATTCAAGAAAGACAGGCCCTTTTTAATGTGAGGTGTCTCCTCAATGTGGTTTACAACCCCTCTTCTTCAAAGACATCAGAAGCTGTGATTTCAATTGATGTGGAAAAGGCCTTTGATCGGGTGGAGTGAAATATCTTTTTTATTCACTGGAGAATTTCAGGTTTTGTAAGAATTTAGTCACCTGGGTAAAACTACTTTATACCTCTCCCTGAGCATCAGTTAGAACCAACTTCACCCGCTCGAAGCAGTTCCCCTTGCACTGCTCCACCCGGCAAGGCTGCAGCCTGAGTCCGCTCTTGCTATTGAACCACTGCCGGTCGATCAGACCCCCGCATAACAGTTGTGTGGAGGAGTGGGTGCGAGCAGAAGATTTCGCTATATGTGGATGACTTACTTCTGTATCTATCCAACCTCTCCTCATCTGTTCCGGCTGCTCTGGACATATTCACCTTATTTGGCCATAAATCAGGTTATAAGATAAATTTAGATAAAAGTGCATGGTTTCCCCTAAATGGAGTAGCATATAAATATCCCCTACATAACTTCCCATTCAAAATTTCTCCACACGGCTTCACCTACATCTGCATCCTAATTGGGGATTAAATTAAAATTTTATTTCACCCCAGCTTTTAACCCGGTTAAAGGAAGATTTCAAACATTGGTCATTACCACCTTTATCTATTGCAGCACGAATAAACTGCATAAAGATGAACACTCTACCAAAATGTTTCTACTTCTTCCAGTCTATACCCATCTTCCTCGCTTATCCTTTTCTTCATAATATTGATATCCTAGTGTCCGAATTAGTTTGGAATAAAAAAATACCCAGACTTGGAAAAACCCTGTTACAGAGGCCTAAACCCCTTGGAGGACTGGCCTTACCTAATTTTATGTTTGACTACTGGGCAGCCAATCTTAGAATAATTCAATATTGGGTACAGTTGGATAATTCCCCCTGTCTGGGTGATTGTGGAGGCTACCATCAGCTAAAACACCTCACTCACAGCTCTCACTCCTGCTCCCATCAATATTTCATCTTCTCCTTACTCTAAAAATATTATCATCAAATCAACGCTTAAAATATGGACAGTTCTGAGATCTACAATCTTTCTCGCTCTTGACTCTGATAGCCACTAACCCAAGCTTTCATTCGTCTCTGATAGATGGAACCTTTTCCTTATGGTCCTCCCTTGGCCTCGATACCTTAAAGGATCTATATACATCAACATTTTGTCTTCGTTTCAGCAGCTCTCTAAGAATTACGCCCTCCCTAAACACTTCTTTTTCGGATAAATACTAATCTGTAGCTTTGTACGAAATATTCATCTATTGAGTCCTTTCTGGACCCACTAGCATCCACAAAGTGCGTGTGCCTTGCCATGTACAACTTTATCTATTCTTTATGCCCTGTTTCCTTAGATAATGGAAGGAGGATTTGGGGGAGGGGATCCCGGATGAGATGTGGAGTAAAATTTTAAAATGGGTACACTCCTCATCTATCTGTGCAAGGCACAGCCTGATTCAGTGTAAAATCCTTGACCGTGTACAGATGACAAAAGCTAGGATGGCTAAAATCTATGACAATGTCAACTCTGCATGTGAGAGGTCTCACATGCAGAGGCCCTAGCCACTTATATTTATATGTTTTGGTCACACCCCTCCTTGCACAGTTACTGGTCAGAGGTGTTAGCACTATCTCAACAAGTGTTGGAACTTGCCTTGTCAGCTCTTTTCGGGGTGGTCCCCTCTACTACATCCATGCCTAAATACAAAGGTGGCCTATGCCACGTTTGTAGCGAGGCGCCTTATTCTCCTGAGATGGAAATCCCCTACGCCACCCTCTTACTCCTTATGGATCAGAGATATTCTCCATTTCAGTAAGCTCGGAAAAATTAGATGTACTGTGAGAGGTTCATCAGTTAAATATGAGAAAATATGGGGACCTTTTCTCAAGTCCCCAATGTTCCAGAGTAATGACATCTAGTACTCTTGCCACTAATATCACATGAATCTGAAATGGACCGAGCTGGTTAGGTGTGTTGTGCCTTTTTAGTTTCATCTGCTTATTTCTATTTACTATTACTATCTATTTTTTGTAATTGTGGGGTAGCTACATAGATATGTATCCATACCTGTTTCTGTTGGGTGTTCGGACTGTGCAAGATGTGTTGTTGTTGTGGTGGTTGTATTTTTGAGAAAAGCTAACTCCGGGTCTACATCCAACGCTAATGTTATCACTATTATTATTACTTGTATTATTATTGTTGTTATTATTTTCTTATTTAGGTTTATTAAGGTCTCTCAGTTCTATTATGCTTTTCAATATTCTTTTTGTTGCTATTAATTTTTTTGTACTATAGTTTTAACATTGTATATCTAGATATAGATAAATATCTATATATCTATATCTATTTTCTATTTTATTTTTTATTTATCTACTTATTCGTTCTCTATTTCTATCTTTCTACTTTGTACGATCTGCACATTCATATTCGCCCGCCCAGAAGAGGGTATTGTGTGTGGAGACCATTGTATGCCCTGAAAAACTCAATAAATAAAACTGTGAATATTTGTGAGTTATTTGAAAATTGAGGAATTAGTAGGTAAATTTAAATAGCGCCAAATCAAGACATATATTATGTCAAGACTCTTTACGGGGTGAGGTCGAGACCTTACTATATTATGGAGAAAAAGTTCCAATGACGAGCAAGCACTTGGCCATAGAGGAGAGAAAAAACTCCCTCTGAACAGGAAATAACCTCTAGAACCAGACTAAATATGGGCCGCCATCTGCCTTGACTGGTTGAGGTTAGAGGAGAGGCTGCTTGTTAAATTTAAATCAGTTTATTATTTAATACATTTACAATTTGCTTTGGTTTTGGGTGATTCAACTTTACAAACTGACAATTTCATGTAATATCAATATAAACAGGAAAAAAAACGTACTTTGTGTGATGTTTGACTGCTGTGACAAAGAATCTAGTTCATGCATTGATTTCATTGTAGCATAAACTTCAACACATAGCTTCAAAATGTCTCATGTTCATGCCAACTGATACTGGGACCGTACTGTTTCTGAACTTTTGGCAATTACTAGTGTGTATAGGAGGAGCCCTTCTTCTTACCATCATCAAGGATGACCATGAGTGGAGCGAGCAGGTCACACATACCCTGAACGTAGCCCATCTCCAAATGTTCCCATACATAACTGCAGGCAGGGATAAGACACACATCACATTTAACTCAATACATTTTCTGTGCATGTTACACTGAGAGTCAGTATATTTACTCAAGTATGCTATAGTTGTTATTAATATTATTATTAAACCTGCACATGATGTTGCGTAGTTTCTCCAGGTTGGCTGTAGTGAAGTAATAGTAGTTTCGGTCGCAGCGTTGTACATCTTTGTCTATCCTGTGGAGGTTCAGGGCGACTATGTCCAAAAGCTCGATCTGTTTAAAGGAATCATTGTTGTTAACACCAGTGAGTAACTGAGTATCCATGACACCAGGCAAATAGTATGTTTCCATCTTGGATACAAGACTATTCTTCATCTACTAGCTTCAGCATAAATCTATGAGCCCCACATTGGTAAGAATGAGTTCATTCATTCTGTCAAATACAGGTCAGTGTGATGAACATTACCACCTCTACAGTTGAGGTCACTTATTCCTGGAGTTCACCCCACCTTCTCAAAGTTGGCATAGTTTTAGCCTTTAAGTCATATTCAAAGCAGACGTACTGTATATGACGACAGTGATGGTGATATCCCCTCAGCAGATGCTCCATTGGTCACCAGTTTGTCCAATTGGCAACACAGCCTGTCCTCGGTCAGAGAATCCTCACGCCCCCCCAGCCCACCTGGAGTCCTGCCCTCATCCCCACCCCCCCCTTCCTCCTCTGTGCTCTGACCGTCGTCTATGCTTGACAGGATCTGGGAATGAGCAGAGGTCACTGAGTAGTTTCTGGAGGAGGGGAGACCCGAGTCTGGGGAGTCAAACTCCACTAGAGGACGCTCCTCTGGGGGGAGGGCGGCAGGAGGGATCAAGGTGGTCATGGTGGGAGTACTGTCCTCTCCACTGGGGGTCTCCTGGCTGCCTGCGTCTGGCTCATCCACTGACATGAACACCTGGAGATGCAGTGATGGAGGGTGTGGGACTTAAATAATTATCTCTCAGTTACAAACTGTGATAATATATAAGGACAGAGGATACTGCACCTTTTACAGATTGTTAAGCCCAAAAAAAGCAAACTGTACATGTATGAAACACAAGGTGATGTGAAGCTCCCTGGGTTTTATGATTAAATGATTCATCTAATAATTAATTCAATATCAGCCTATTTGTGTTACTGCATTTGGACATTTCTTTTAGCTGCGATGGTCTATATTTTTGCAGTTTGCATCAGTTAATCGATGTGCAATATTTGCACTACTTCACCCAAAGATTTAAAATAGCCAAGTTTATACATTGACTATATAAATGGGGCGGCATGGTACAGTGGTTAGCCATCTCAACTCACAGTAGGAAGGTTCAGGTCCCAATTTGATATATATATATATAAATTTCTTTGAACTGTGATATACATATATATATATATATATATATATATATGTATGTATGTTCCTGATTGTAAGTTGGATTTGGATGTTGCATCAAACTGTGTTGAGCCTCCTTACCTCATTGCTGAGTGTGGAGTCTCTGTGAACCAGTCGTAGGACATGACTGTCAATGCTGCTGCCTGAGGAGAGCTTGGCAAAGATGGCCGACTGCATCTCCTTCTCCCTCTGCTTCACAATCACCTCACAAGCCTTCCACTCCCGCATCACCTGCTGGTAACGCCCACTGATCTTTGCATCAATCTTTACAGGAAAAAAGGGCAATCAAACACTGCCTTTCCAGTTTGGAGACAACTTATATTGTCTATGTGTGTGTATGTGTGTATGTGTCTGCATGCCTGTGTGTGTGAACTATACCTGTCCCATGTCCTTTTTGCCCATGCCGAATTTGTAGTGTCCCAGCAGGAAAGGCCAGACCTCCTTCCTGATGTCATGTTGCACTCCACCATAGTAAACCAGCCTCAGCAGCTCCAGTTCCTTATAGTTCTACACACACACACGCGCGCACACACACACACACACACACACACACACACACACACACACACACACACACACACACGAAGAAGAAGCTTGGTGTGAGTGCTGTGAAGAAGAGGAAGTGCATCAATAATGGACGGAGACAACAGAGTGATCCATACTCGGGAAGATAAAGTACAGGTTTGTAAATAAGTTATGATGACTTTGTTGGAGCTGATGAATTATTACAGTGGCTGCTCTGCTATCTGTCTCTATACATTTTAACGTCTTGACCATATTATGTTATGATTCGGCCCTTAAAATTTAACTGAATTGAATACCCTTTTATTATAATTCTTTCATCTTTTTGCCATGGATATTTTTGTGAAGCACTTTGTAACCTTGTTTAAATAAGTGCTATACAAATAAAGTTATTATTATCTTGTCACACTGCACTCCTTAATGAGACTTAATTTTACTGAAACTCTTTACTGAAACGCATTTTCATTAGAGTGAAGGAAAGAGTGGAGATTGCAGGATCAATACATGATTTCTGACACTAAATTAATATAAAACTACATCAGCAGAGGACACAGAATACCGTGTATGAGGGGAGGACAATATAGAGACCTATTTAACAATGAGCTGATGAATGGACAGATATGATGTTTTAAAGAGTTTATTAAGTTTACTAAGATCATGTTTAGTGTTGAGTGAGCGCGGATGACCATCACTTTCCCATCCACTTAAAACAAGAAGGAATTATTATATGTATATTATCTAAATTTAGAGCAATAACTATAAAAGACAAGACACTATTTGCATATATCCCTCTGAGATTTAGTTGCACAATGTAGTTAATTCCCCCCCAACATATTTTAAGGTGAAAAAGGGAGGTCATGTGTTAGGAAGCACACACACACACACACACACACACACACACACACACACACACACACACACACACACACACACACACACACACACACACAGATGAAATACAGATGTTCACCTCTTTGATTGACAGAAAGGTGAGATGCTTTTCTTCCTCTAGTTTTAACATGTCACTCCTCACAATTCAAAGCAATGACTCAAGCTGCTCTGCTCTTTATAAACAAGATACTTCTTTCACATTTGTTTACCAAAATCTGATATGTGCTATAAAATCTTCACTATTAATATTATATCAAGTTGTCTTATTTCTCAAAAATAGACTGTAGGAAAGAAACCTTTGCTCCTTATTATTATTTTAAGGACTATTCCTGACAGGTTGGGACAATTTATCACACTTTATAAGATGCTGCATTAAATAAGACTCCCCCACTGCACAAAATGATGATGATTAATCATTGGGGGCTGATCAATACCAAAAATGACTTGGCAAGCTGCTTGGATGTCTTGCCTCTAAATCTCCCGCCTGTGGGAGGTGTCATAGTGTGATGGAAGAAGATTAATATCTTTGGTGTGTTTCTGCAGTTTTCCATGAGCTCAATCCAGCTGTACCCACCTTGCAGTCTTTCTGGTACTTGCTCCACACCTCTTTGCTGAGGCCCCCGGACGCCTCACATGGTCTGTCTGGAGGAACAATGTTGTGGTTGACCAGAGCTGACAGATGAGTCCGCACAGTGGACAGGTGTCGACAGTAGGCCAGCCCTGATGGACAGATTAGACATGGACACACACACACCCACACACATATACAGCTGAGACTAAGCAGTGATAAAGTCAAGACAAGCAAATAGAAGGTTTTACAATTCGGACAACACAAAACTCCACTACAGTATAATGGAGCATCTAAACGGAGTAAAAAGAACCTCAACAAAAGCAGCAGAGCAAAGCTCCTGCTTCCACGACTGACAGATGTTCATATAAAGACTAGACTCAAAGGGTGGGCATATAGTTACTAAACAGTGCTATCTTAAAGTCAATGAAGACGTCTCCTTTTGGAAATTCCTACAATCTCCCAGAGTTCTACACTTCTCCTTCAAGGTTATCTAACTATGACATTAACCTTGCTGCATACTGAACTAGGAAGGTGGAGACATTAGGCACTGAATGTCTATGTTGGCTCGTGGGTTTTTTCCCCTCTCCTTATTATAGAGCGTGGTCTTTCAGTTGGAAGGCAGGACTTATTGATTTCACTTATTGATTTATCAATTTTCTAATGCTGTCACTCAAAACCCTGTGCTTGCACTGAAATAGCCCCTGTTTGTGCTCAAATTGTGCGCTTGCACTCAGATTTCTTGCGCTCCAGCTCCATATATTGGTTGTGAATTTTGACAGACAAAAAATCCAAGCACAGAAGAAAAAATCCAACACCAGAGGAGAAATCTGAGAGCAGACGTTGCACACGCGCACAGAAGCAGTGTGCAAGGAGCAGAGCTAAAGCTGGAGCACAGGAAATACATCCATGCAACAAAATATCTTGAGTGCAAGTACACAGTTTGTGCACTAGTACAACAAATCTAAACATAAGCAGGGGCTACTTGAGTACGAGTGCAGGTTTTTAGTGAGAGTTTTACAAAATCTTAATTTGAAATCAAGTCATATTCTCAAACTGAATGAGCACACTCTTCAATTGAGAGAGAAAAAAACCCATAGTCACTGACACAGTAGAAAAAACATTATTACATTACATTTCATTTAGCTGACGCTTTTATCCAAAGCGACTTACAATAAGTGCATCAACCATGAGGAACAAACTCAGAACAACAAGAATCAAGAAAGGGTTACAATTTCTTCAAAAAAGCAAAACTACAAAGTGCTATAAGTAAGTGCCATTTAAGTGCTACTAAATTGTTAGTTTTAAAATATTATTCAAGGTATAGTCGGAAGAGGTGTGTTTTTAGTTTGCGGGGGAAGATGTGTAAACTTTCTGATGTCCGGATGTCAATGGGGAGCTCATTCCACCATTTAGGAGCCAGAACAGCAAACAGTCGTGATTTTGATGAGTGTTTAGCTCGCAGTGAGGGAGCAACAAGCCGATTGGCAGATGCAATAACAATTTACAATAACAATAAGGTCTCATAATGTCAAACGTTGACATAACTCAAATGATTTTTCGTCTTCATTTACACAGACAAAAAAAGCTGAGTTATGCTGCAGAATGGCCCAAAATCTATGTATCTTAATTCTATGCTGACATACATTATTATATACATTTATATACAGATTATCACTTAAAGTTGCATTTTCTTTTTTCTTTTATGACATCAAAATTAATGTACATTCCAACTCCTTTCTTCATACTGATGTTGTAATTAAAATGATCCTTAGAACAGCACACTACTTACTCCTTTGATTTATTTGGAATTATTGTATATTGTATTACATTACGGTCAGCAAACATATTATTCTATCCAGACGAAAGTGCACTGAGCCATTCATTAATTTTGAAGGGGAGTTTTCATCTCCCTACTGTCACAGAGTGTTTGCTATAGGAACTGTTGGGTTTCTCTCTAACATTGTAACCTGACTCTGTAAAGTGCCTTAGGATAATGTATTTTCTGATTTGGTGCTATACAAATAAAATGGAATTGAAGTAAAATTGTAGTCATTTTGAAGTTGAATTCTTCACAAGTAGAATTTCATAAGAAATCAAATGTAATATCTATTATCTATTATATAATAATGTAATAGATATGTATTTACTATAGTCTATGGATAAAGTCTTATTAATTCTCGTAACAAAATAAACAAATAAATACGTGTCAAATCAAATTCCTTACATAATTACAGACTTAGCATAGTCACACTGTTGAGAGCCAATAAAAAAGAGCTAGATATTGATTACAAGCATTTATTAAGATGGCCCCTAATAGATACAATATATTACCTTGTGTGACAGCAGCAGAAATGTGTATATCAACACAATTCATCAAAGAACCTCAGTATTCAGAAACAAGGTAGACATAAGTAGTCTGCTGTGGTAACATGGTGTACTTACATCCATAAAAGGCTCTGGAGACTATCTGCCTCTTCATGTTCTGGCAGAGCATCTTTAGAGGAATACTGGTGGGAAAAAAGGTCACCCATTATCACCATGGTAACCACCAACATGGCTGGTCTTCAAATTATTCCTCTGATATGGTTTGCATAGATTCTGGCTCCATGAAATCTGTGACTTCAAAGTCCCTTTCTTTTGGAAGATGAGGTCAGATATTGTCGCCATGGTAATGCCTAGTCACCAATAACTAGTTGCAAATTAGCATAAACATTAGGAGAATAATGGCTCTTTATTACAAAGCACGTTGTAGTCAGCATGATTTAGAATAGGGAAGGGAAATGTGACAAAAAAGCGAGTCATTTACGAGCAAGACCTCTAAAATGAGGAACATATTGTGAATTAGATGGACTCGATTTACAGTTATTTTGACTTTATTAACATATGTAGTTGTCTATTTTGTTTCATGAGTATAGACTATATTCATGAATGTGTTATACGTACTGTAAAGCATACTTAGGTGCTAAAAAATAACTAATATGTGAATAACATCATAAACAACTCAGCAAAATGTAACTTCATTATCCATTATCATATTATAAAAACACTACAGCTTTTAACGTGCATCCAGGTGGCACCACATTCAGACACATTAAGGCTAAAAGGGAGAAAGGCTTTGGGTTGTTTGTTTAAAAGACTCAAGTCTTGAGACAGTTAGATTGTATGGCTCTCTCTCCCTTAATGACTCTTAGCAGACACACCCCAGCACCAGTCTGTGTTTTCATCTTTTGTTGACCACAGATGCTCAGGCAATAGTCCTGTGTAGTGTAGCTGTACACTGACAGCTGGGCTGTTAGGAGTTAGGTTTTACATTGAAGACGACTTTTTGAATTTTGTTGTTGTTTTACTTTATCTTTGTGTATTTTACAAGAATAAAAAATGTGTAGGACTTTAGTGCTACACTGGAATCCAGTGAATCACTAATCCTGTTTTCTTCTGCAGAGATTAACATTAAAAAACGTCTTTTCACGATCAATCTTTCGGTCAATCTCTCAATTTACAAGTCAGAATTAGTGAAAACACAACCACAAATTTCCAAAACCAAAGCTGACCTTTCGAAATCGATGTTTTATCTGACCAAGGAGAACATTGCACAGCCTCTCCCCCTTTAGCAGATGACATCATGATGTTAGATTATTCTTTTAAAATGAAGTCACTTGTCATGCTTCCCACATGATAAACCCCAGTAGCCCCAGTCTGTTTCTAATAGTAAATTATAATGAAAACGAAACTGCAGTGCGCATGAACATGTAATGGAAGTGCATACGTGTGAATGTCTGATGGTTCGTGTATGCAGGTACAGCCAGCCGGGTAGTCGAATGACACATTGCTACCAGCTGTGAAGCAGGACTGGCACAGGGACTCATGAGCGATTACTTCGGCCTGTTGCCATGACGATGGGCTTCCGCCAAAACCCTGCATCTCCATCATTTCCCCATGGTCTAAACCAGAAAGAAGGAAAGTAAGAAGACAGAGAGGTCTCAGTGCTGTGAGACACAATGGACAATGTTGTTTTCATGTATCACACTCTTTCACACTGGCTATGTTTTATGTCTTACATATTATGACATAGGTCCCTCAGCTCAACCATAAATACATCTCTCCATGTATTGCTCCTTGTTATTCATGAAATCAAGAGATGAGTTGATTGATGGACATTTTACACTCATGTTACATGTGAGAGCTGCAAACACATGTGTAGAGAGGAAACCAAAAGTGGAGGGGGACACTTAAGGAAGCAGGAACAGTGCTGTGGGAGATACAGGCAGAGAGGATGCTGGGAAGCCATGCTGGATCGGTTCATTCAGAGGGGAGAGAGGAGACAGCAGAGCGCAGAGGGACGTTCCACACAAACAGAAGAGATGAGGAAATGGAAGAGGAAGAAGAAGAGAAGTGAAAGAGGAGGAGAGGGCAGGGACGAGGCTGATGCTCAGGCCATGCAGGATGCATAAAGCCAGAACAAGACAAGAGACACCAAAATAAATCATCTCAGAAACAACAAAAAAGAATGGACACCAGTAAAAAGGCACACAAAGGGGAGGCAAAAAACATAAAAACTTCAACATTAAATATATGCTCTTCACCTTAATTCTTCAGGTTGGAGCTGATGACCTGTCATAAATATGAAGCTGCATTTTGGTTGTTTAATAACCCCCAAAAAACAAATAATATTAAGAACAAAAAAAGCAAACAGAAAAAAACGCTGGAACGAGACCAACATTTGGCCTTGTTCCCTTTGCTTTAGGACTATATGTGATCAACAAGTGTTTTTGGGCTCAGTAATACAACCCTGCTCACACAAGGACTCCACATCTCTACTACTGCGGAACCCCACAGGACCGTAATGAGAGGGGTGGAGGAGGGGACAAGGGGAGGGGAAGAGGGGTGGTGGGTTTAGTGAAGAATTACAGTGAACAGCATCGCAGCAAACGACTGCACAAACAAAGGAGAAACAACCCAGGAAGTCAGAGAAAAGCGAGAGAGAAATCAAAACAAACAGAGGAGGAGACTGAGAGAAAGGATTTTCAATCACAAATATGCAGAAACACACAATCGTTCTTTAAAGAACAACAAGACGGGTGCATATTTCCCATGCAAAAACTGTCAAGCATGTTGCAAGTGAGAAATGAAAGGACAAAAAAAAGGAAACAGAATCAAGTCAAATTAAAGAAGTAAATAAAAACGAAGCAAATTCTCAAAGCTATTTTTTGTCACGAAAACATAAAACCCAACAGTGCTGAGGCATACTTCACCAGCTGTGCCCTCGGATATTTGTAAGGCAGTTAGCTCTGCAAATCCCAGAATGTAAAGCAGCCAGAAAGCCTTTCACATAACTGACGAGACCTAGGTAAGTTTGAATCAGTGATGAAACCAGTTGGCGGACAAGTCTGTTCATCTAACAGCGTGTGTCTCCAGTGTGCATTCACAGGCTTGAGTAACGATCCCTGCAAAGCAAATGCATTAAATTGTGTAGCTTTGAGGTGGTGAGAAAGAGAAGAGACAAAGAAAGAGTGAAATCAAACAGGAGGGATGTAGAGGAAGTGTGTTAACAGCTGCACAGGCATTTACTGCATGTGTGACAAAGACACCTTCTGACGGCAGGATGCTCTTGTGCCAGTTTGCAATGTCCAGAAAAATAACACACACAGCAAATCTAGCCAACAAGAAAGCTGAAAATGTATTTCATTGTTGAGTGGATGTAATGGAATGGTCGGAATAAATTCGGAAAAGAATCCTAACATAAAAGGATTCATCTGGCTACTTACACAAGTAGCTTTTCTAACAGGCTACTTGTGACTGCTGCTTTAAGATGGTGTGTCTCTAGACTTCTTTTTCCTTGTGTTCCTCCTCTTCCTGTCCTCCATCTGACACTTGGAAGCAGCAGCCTCAGCCATACTATAATCTTTCTGTGGTAGATTGATAGACAAAACAATGTAATGATGAATGTTGATGGAGCTTTAGAGGACACTGTCTGAAGTATGAGTAAACTCTAAAACGCGCTTGATCCCTGAAACTAAATAAATACAAGAGTATGCAGCCACAAAGTTAAAGGAATTAATTTTGTATGTACTATAAAAAAACATGTAGCATTTTTAAGTAGCATTAATAATTTGGGTATCATACTGCCAAAGCTTGATTATTTCAAACCTGATGGTACACAACTGTCCCTGTCTATCTGTCTATCTCTCTCCCCTGGAACAGTAGTTTGTTACCCAGATGGACTTAACCCTGCCAGTTCTCTAATCAAACTCCATGTGCAACTGAGCCAATGTGCAAACTGATAAAGGCCTGATACCATGGCCTGACAAAAGCGAATACAACACAGTTCAGAATATGTTCATCGGTATATTGCAGGTCCACAATTGTCTTGAACTCCATGCTCAGGTTCACATTTACAATACCAGACAAGCCATATAGTAAGTTTTGACCTCGTGTTTTAACCAGAAATGTTTTTTCACTTAAACAACAGCTAACTCTAACGTTACTTGCTCCCAAGTATTTCCCTTTGGAAAACAATATGGCAGATTTTTTAACTACATCCAACCTTGTGGTTCAAAGTTAGAGACAGGGGACAGTCACCTCAGTGATTGGTGGACTGGTTTAGATCTATACCAATCATGTTCTCTAATGTTAGCATTTCTTCATTTTCAACAGGGCAAATATTTGTCCAAAATCATGCCTTTAAATAATCTTTGCATTTTAGATTTTTGTTGATCATCCTAAACTTCCCATGTCCTTGTTAAAAAAGCCAGCGCCAGCACACTCCACACTGTTGGGCTCAGCGTCTGGCAGCACACACACAGGTGGACAAAGCTGGTGGAGTGAGGTTGGGAGGAAAGGTGGGGAGAGGACTTGAGAGAGCAATGGGGTGGAAGGCAGGGAGGGACATCTGAAGCTGGGGTGAGGTCTCAGGAGTGGAGGGGCGGTGGGATTGGATGGGTGTGTTAAGGTGATAAAAACCTTTCATGACATTAGGGTCTGTGAGGTTCCGCGAGCAGATCATTGAGATCATAGCATGGAGCCTATCTTCTTCTTCCTCGTCATCGTCCAGCGACGGAGCGCGGCTGCCCGTGGTGTGGTGGTAATTTATAGTGACTGCTTGCACCAGTGGGACAACAGAGAACATAGTTAGAAGAGTTCCGTCCTACAGGCCTCAAGATGTGCATTGTGGGGTAGCCAGCACACTACACCCAAACTTTGTAAAAACATCATTGGAAGATAATCTTTAAACACATGTTCACTTATTATTTAAAAAGCAATCACAGAGATTAGTGTTAAATTGTTGAAACAATATATATTACATTGTAAATGTATTACTTACTGGCGTCGTAGTGGTATCCTGGGTAGACAATGCGAAACACATAGTCAGCAGCTGTCTGCTCCTCACCATTCCTGTCCTGGTCAATGAGTCGGGCAGCACTGCTCCTCTTCCTCAGTTTTGGGAACACTTTTCCCTGCAGGACACAGATATATTTATAAAAATACAAAGATACACAGTGAGCCAGAGAACACACATTACACATTTACATTACCCAATAAGAAATAAGCACATTTTTCAGATGGTAGCTGCATCTTCTGTAGACAACAAAAGGTGACTTTAAAATTAAGGTCTTCGAAGGTCCAGATGTTACTGACCACTCAATTCCCAATCCCCATTTAAACCACAGACATTGGACCTCCATGGTACTTACACCAAGCTAATATAACTGTGCAGCTGTTTACATTACTATCATACAAAAATGAGGATGGCTCAAGTATTCGATACAACTCTCGGTATAAAACAATTCAGCAAATGCAGCCTCCAAAACGATGCTCATATTGCATATGCAGCACTGGTGCTGCTACCCCTGCTGCTGTTATTATGAATAATTGTACATGGGCAATTGGAGTCCACTTGTCTATGTAAACTTATACTTTGAGGAGAGGGCTGATAGGAGAAGGGGTGGGATGTCTTGGTTGAATTCTGTGTGTGCGCTGCCTGCTCATGCTAGCTTTTCCAGGTTTATCAACCCTAGCTTTAATAACAGGTGTACATGTAATCAGGCTAAACTAATATGGAGATACAATCTGGATACGGGACACATAGTAATGCCAGGTGTAATCCTGAAATTTAAATGAGTACTGATATAACACTGACACACCTTGCCTTTCTTGGACCAGAGGGGGGGCTCCAGCTGACCACGCGGTAAGAGGCCTGTTTCCAGGCAAGAGAGGAAAGCCAGGAGGTGACCACCAGGGGGGAAGTGAAGAGGCGGCCTCTGGATCCCATCCTGACTTACCAGAACTAGTGTACCACCATAATCCGCTGAAACATATTACACTAGAATGAGATAGGTAGAGAGAAATTGCACAGCTGATATACAAACAAACGTAAAAAGGAGTTGAGAAGCGGTCACAACGACAAAAGATTGAAAGTGATATTAAAATAGTGATATGGCCGTTATTAATGCTGCATCAGTAAGCTCCAAGTCACTGATGCAGCATTACAGGAGGAGGGTTGATTGGGAGGAGCAGCAGAAGCAGCAGTATACTCACAGCGCTGATGGCAGTGGATACAGACAATCTGGCGCAGAGGAACAGTCAGTGCGTAGTCCCAGTAGATACTTAAAGTCACGTAAAATATGTTTTGGATTAGTAAGACAAGGTGGAAAATAAAGCTTTAGTGGCAGTTGAAAAATGTATCTGTGTCACTAAATGCATGTTGTTACATTTTTTGAAAGGAGATAAAGAGATAGATGATATACATATACATATCTATATATCTTTATATATATATATATATATATTATAATACCTTTTCTCCAGGTCACAGTCTCCCAATGTGCCATTGATGAGCTGGTTGGGGGTCCACTTCAGAGTGAGGTTATCCCCAGCCTGGTGGAGCGACAAGTAGCCCCGCAACACCTCCATCTCCTTCTTCTACCGTGGGAAGAACATAAGGAAGACGTAAGGGAACTGTGAGACTTGAGCTTTGAAAGAGAAGGAGACAGCATAAAACTGAAAAAAAAAAAAAAAGACAATTGAGAACTACTGTCAGTTCATTAGCTATACTCTCAATTGTATGTTGTAAGTAGCCTATAGAGCATAGGTTAGCATAAAAAGTGAAGGTAGGGCAGACAGTTGTCCAAAGTTTAAAAACACACACATAGACATATGTGATGAACACGTCCCAGCTATTGTGTAATTCAGTGGCTTTCAAATGTACATTTTGTGTCTGTGGGCAGGTTTTCAACAAGCATCTAATATGTAGAAGAATGGTTTAAGTATACTGTCCTTGTTCGAGGGATATAAGAACCATTCGGGAAGTTCGAATTCTGAGTGTTTTTGCTGTGAATATTTCGTTATAAGATTGACATGGAGTAAGTTGGCTACAACTTGAGACATCACATTTTTCTAAAATGGCTCTGTTAAAAGTATCCTGGATTGGCTATGAGCATGTGCTGTTTGTAATGTAACCAATGATGTACAGATAACTATCACTGAATCACTTATTTGACTGTTAAAACTCCAAAAATGAGAATGAATTTTGACTGAAATTCCTTCTACTCTTGGATAAATTCATACACAAACAGTAATGTAAGAATGTCTATTTATGATTTATGGTATACGAAAGAGCATGCGTGCAGTGAGTGCTGTGGTAATCTGTGTCTGCATTCAGTCAAATATCACATTTACAAAAAAGCAAATGAGGAGGAGATCAAGATAACAGGGTTAGTGAGTTAATCATTGCTGCCAGTGACGAAATGCACTGATATATGAGAGTTATAAAGGAAATGCTCACAGCAAAAATCAAAATGATAGACTTGAGTAAAGTGAAACAGACCAAAGTGATAAAAATGTCACAGAAGAAATATGTACAGAAGAAATTACTTGAAATGTTGGACATCCACAATTGACAATGTAGGGTGACACCTTGTGAACAAAAACTGAACTACACTGATGATGCCGAAATAATGGGTGATTGCAGAAAATAGAGAAAGCTGTAGGTAGCATAATCAATCTGACCACATGTACAAGAACCAGTCTGAGTTTTGTAGTAAGTCAACTGTCACAATATTTTACTGAGCAATGGACTTCTGTAAAACATATATTATCTATTTGGGAATACAGACAATGACACAAGCACACAGGGATGCAAATCAGGCAATTGTGAGAGGGTATTGATGGGCATCAGCGCACACACAACCTAAAGTTAATGAGGATAACCAAAGTCCAGTGGTGTTAGTAAAAACACAGACATAGGCTGTTTTCAGACTTGACCTCCGCAGGAAGTCTGGAGAATTGGGCCCTGACTTTCTCCAGAGTTTGCATTTCACACATGAACAATGCAGCAGGAGATTCTCTGCTCAGGCACGATCAAAACAACAAAGAAATCTGCGGAGCACGATGGGTGGTGCAGTAGCCAGAGGCAGGAAGTCATGTATTAATTCTCCTGCAGAGATCACATTTTTTGGTTTACAGCACATTCAGGTGTCGGCCCTTATCACCAAAAGCTCAGTCTTTGTCTGTGTCTTCTACATGGATAGCACCGCTTTTTCATCCAGAGACGTTTGTTTTCCTTTTTTTTCTTTTTTACACATCTGTCACATTTTTTTAATCAATCCCCCTCGGGATTCATTGGAAGTGAGTGGGGGGTTGATGACACTTCTAACACGTGACACGCCACATATAAAAGTGGAGCCACGCACATAGAAGACAATCACGAAGATGTCAAGACAGTTTATGGTGATAAGAGCCAACGCCGTTGTCAATGTGCTGTAAACAAACAACACATGATCTCTGCAGCGGAATTAAAACATTCTGTCTCTGACTGCTGCACCACCCCTAGCATGAATCCTGAGGTGCATTTGTTGCTGTTGTGAACGTGTCTGAGCAGAGAACCTCCTGCCGAGTTTTGCATGTGTAAAAGGAAAACTGTGGAGAGAGTACAGATGTGATTCTCCTGAGAGAACTAAAACGACTATACAACCCCTACGGAGAATGAGTTCAGTGAATGTCTGAAGGCAGCTATAGAGCACATTTGAAATGTTGCTGAGCAGATAAGATGATATGGCTCAGGAGGTAGAGAGGGCCGTCCACTAACCAGAAGGTCAATGGTTTGATTCCCGGCTCCTCCAGTCTGCATTCCGAAGTTGCCTTGGGCAGGATACTGTGATACACGAATGAATGGTGTGTAAGAGAAAAAGCTCGGCAAATGAAAGTGCAGTATGAATATAAGCATAATTGGGTGAATGTGACTTGTATCATAAGGTTGCTAGTACCTAAAGACTGTTTAGAATTGTCACATAAATAACTTCAGGAACTAATGCAGGGAATATGTGACAGACAATGGTAACAGCCAATGAGATTTGCTGAGATATACATGTAATGGTTATGTATGCATTAATGGGCAGTCGCCACTACTGTGCAGATGAGCAGGACTGATGCCCCATTGTGTTTTTATTCCTCTGGCTTTGCCTGCACTGCCATGGCAACCAAACACAAAAAAAACAATTCCCTGCATTACACAATATCATCACACATGAGTTTCTGTTAGTCCGAATAATGAAGAGACCCTCCCTGCAAAAACATCTCATAACCAGAGTCATGGGGATTCTGGCTTTCAGTCTAGAATGTTGTTGTATTTTTTAAGTAAATCTTTTTGTAAAATAATTAAAAACAATCTCATGAAAGACACACAGACTCATTAAATCTATAGAGACCTTTGTACTGTGAAGAGGGACTGAACAGACGTCCTCCTGTAGATATCAGGAGTCAAGGTCAGGTAATAACTAACTCAACTGATTTCTGTGCACAAGAGCATATTTTACTGCACGACATCATCTAGTTAGAAGTAAATGACCATTCTATTACTGGATCGATCTATCTACACAGCCAGATACCACTAAAGGTAAATGTGTCCTCATTTGATCAGGTGAGTTGGGTTGAGGTGTTCTGTATCAAACCAGATCCTCTGTTTGCTCTCAGTACACCATCTGTCAAAGCCCATTTAGAAAGACTGGGACTGTGTAGTGCGAATTTTTACTTCTGGGGGATTATCTGTTTTTAAATTATTATTATTATTATTACAGGGTAAGAGGGAGAATGTGCCATAATACCGGTTGCACCAGGACGTTGTTTTTGCCGTAGAGAAGGTGTGTTCTGGAGTTTTGGTGAAGAGACTCAACATACTCTCTCGCTGATGCAGCAAACTTGTCCTCTGACATACTGCCACTGGACTGCCTCTTGCGGATCTAGAATAGCAAAGAAAGTTTTTAATACCAAACTTAACAGTACAAAAATAAGAGCAACTCCTGTCCCACACATCCTCAGTGATCACCCATGACCAAACACCAACACTTCCTGAGGACTGAGCTGATCTAAATCAGCCTCTAAACTCACTCCAAGTGCAGGTCGACGGCTTGCCGTGGTGTCCTGACTCCGGTGGGCCCCATGGATGCGGTGGCGCTGGACTAGCTCATTGGCTGAGGGGTCGGTCCATAAATGATCCGATGTCTTCAGCTTGGTGTACTCCAGAGCACAGGGCCCCACTGAAAATACATGCGGACATTTCCAACACACTGTTAAACACAAATGTCATTCCTCAATTGAAACCCCTTTTGAAAGTTACTAAGTTAGAACTAAGCTGAGGTGAATTTTTACTAAGCTTAAACTGACTAAACTCCATATAAATAAGACAGATCAGACTTTGGCTACACACACTGAAAAAATAAATGTGACAGTTTGTTCATGCAAACAAATATGTCAGAAACAGGAAGTTATGATCCGGTGCTGTTATGTCATATTTTCAACCAGCCACATTTGTCTGACTTTATGCTTAAGTACTGCCTTTAACTGTCCCAGCTGTACAAGGTACAATAACTCAAACCATGTTTTTAGAATATGTCTTCACCAATATTTGCTGTTATAATTACATACACATTATTATTACATCTAAACATATCAATGTCGTTACTGTAATAACAACTCTGCTTGAATACAAAGGCATGACTAACAGCTGAACACCAAACTCTGTACTTTTAAGGGTACCAACAAAATGACATTGGTTCTACTGAGCACTGTTTCACGTTAAATCAAACGGTGCCAAATTTGATGCCAAGAGAGTGAATCTGATTAAAGAGTAACAGAGCATAGAGAGTAAGAAATATACGAATGTGATTCCAACCTAAAGATCAATTGAGATCAGTAGAATGAGAGACTACAGCACAGAGTGAGAATAAATATATTAAGATAAATGATGCGTTTGCACTCGCTTCTTGTGCTGATGACATCATTAGGAGCAAGTCTGTGCAGCAGAAATCATGGAGTGGATCTGTAATATCGAGGTCACGCCAAAAGCAGCCTTAGTTGTCAATCATGATGTTTCATCCCCTTTCTAAAGCATCAAATAACTAATAACTAAAACCAAACTTATCAGAAAAAGCTCTTGAACACACATCAGTGTGACGAGAATTACAAAAAATGACAGGAACCATCTTTGAGAAAAATATATTTGACACCACTGACATGGAGGAGGTGGGTTTATGACCTATACTGCAGCCAGCCACCGATCACAATGAGGCGGAGCGACAGCAAGCAGAAATCAGTCCCAAGTGTGGTTGTACTTTGCAAAGGTCTATGCAGGCAGAGCTTGATGACACTTTTGTGACGCCAAATGAAAAGCTGACAAGGAAAACCCACCTAATCTGAGGTAACACAGCAGCTGCAGGCTGAGGTTAGCACAATAGTATGTGTTCATTTCAGCAGCTACAGCTGAAGAATCCCTTATGGACAATGAAACCCTAATCTTTACCCCCATCTCCAAGTGATTAATGAGCTCTTTGGATAAAGATGGAGATGACTGAGCTTTTTTCACTGTCATGGTTGACATTAGCTTTTACTAGTTAACACCCAGTCAGTGGCTGCATCCAACATTTTGGTTGTCTGAATGTGCTTAATGTGAAACCAGTAGTTCACGAATTACATACTATTTATTGGAAAATCTTACATTGTGCACTGTGCGCACTGCAGTAGGGACAATGACGAATCTTACACCTACAGAGAAAGTAAAGTATGGGCTACAGACTGCACACCAGTGCTGAGTTTTAACTAATGGTACCATATTGGTTCAAATTTACCTACATTTGGAAGCATGCAAATTGATATTACTTATCACATATCAAAATGCTGAGATGAAAAAAAGGTAAAGCTTCCTGTGTCACATAGGGACTGACATCTACTGCACCAATGTGCAGCAACAAACCAGAAGAGTATATAATGTTTTAATTTTTTTCCCCCATAGATTTGTGTGTTTCTGTCCACTGTCCTCATCTGTCTAACAGGTGTCCTCCATGTGTTCTGCTGACTCCTATGTGCCACATCAGTGGCAACTTGTAACCTCTGCAGTCAGTGTGAATACAGTGTTTACTTTGTCTCAGCCGGTTGTCACATTGTTCAACATGTCCACTTTGGTTAAGTCTACAGACTTGTTTGTTTCCTCTTCCTGCCAGACTGTTTTAAACTTTGTGTCTGGGTATTTTGCCTCAGTCCTCTTCCTGCTGTTGGCTTTCAGCTCCTGCTGCTATACTCTCAGTAGAGCTGGCTCTGAATTTTACCCTCCAACCAATCGATCTGCAAGAAGTTGTATTTGTGGTAATTTCTATGATTGCAACTCCTGCAAGGACTGTAATTATTTTATATAATAGTGGCTTTTCACATGAATTTGGATACTGTAGCTTTGTACATTTTGATACTGATCTCTGGTAATTTTGTACATTTTTGTTGTTCAAGCACACGCTAATATACTTACCCAGCAGGGCTGCCAAGATGGGCCCGAAGACTGAGTCATGCATTAGAGCTTCTCTCTCGTAGTATTTACTGTAATGATAAACATACAGAAAAAAGTGAATGACAGAAAAACATTAAATGTCATTAGTTATTGATCCTCCTGATCATCATAAAATTTAAACTGAAAACTGGTTTTAATATTGTGTTTGCTTAAAGATAAGTATAATTAGAACTATGCACATGCGCCAACTTTATAACACAGAATTTATTTTATCTCCAAAGAGCAAAAATTTGTTTCTCACATGCAAAGACAGATATAATGTTTATAGCTTATAAATTATGTAATGCAGCTCTGAATATTGTTGTTTATCATTATATCAGTAAACCCAACTTAAAACATACAGTATGGCTGCATTGCCTCCTGGGGCCAAAACCCGATTATTTGGTTATCCAGCTGACTATGGGTTTTGACTCATCAGTGGTGGAGTGGTGTGCTGTGAGTCACTGCTGTGCAATGCCTGGGAACAAAGAATAAAAAAAAATCACCTGGAGTTGTCCACAATGTACTGCACTATCTTGTCCAGAACTTTCTCAAAGACAGCTGTTCGGACCCAGATGTGTTTGATGGCCTGAGCAGAGAGGGGTTGAGGGGGGCGGCTGGTGGTGGACGAGCCCTGTCTCCTCAGAGGCTCATGTCCCACGCTCTGAGTTCTCCTGCAGAGAAAAAAGCACATGTCAGAACCATTAATAACCATTACTACAGGGAAATGCTTCTGCTTGTATCTGACCCTGGCAGAAACAGGATTTTTGAATCTGATATAAATATTTAAGATTTAGACAAGAATGGAAAACAGGAAACAAAGCGAGTATGACATGCAACAAAGGTTCGTGGCTAAAATCAAACCGAAGACACTATGGGCGTGTGGCATGCGCTGTAACAATTTGGCCACCAGGGCATATCAAATTAAACAATTGTGATGTTATTCTTTTTGCTGATATGTTTTTGGGGTTATTTTATATGAGTATATATGTTGCAATCTCATGGTCGCTGTCATAAATCCACTCCTTGTTTTTTGAATATAACACAATTCAAAACCTTTCTTAGGAAACCCTTCACCTTGTTTTTCAAACCAAGATATGCATGTATAAATGGAGACATATGCTGTTACAACATGAATATAATTGGAATGGTTGTATAGCCTACATCAGTGGTCACCAGCCTTTTCGAGCCCAAGATCACTTTTTAATTCCAAACTTAAGCCGAGATCTACCATTACATTACATTTCATTTAGGTGACACTTTTATCCAAAGCGACTTACAATAAGTGCATTCAACCATGAGGAACAAACCCAGAACAACAAGAATCAAGAAAGTACAATTTCTTCAAAAAAAAGCCAAACTACAAAGTGCTATAAGTAAGTGCCACTTAAGTGCTACTAAATTGTTAGTTTAAACTTTTATTCAAGGTTTAGTCGGAAGAGGTGTGTTTTTAGTTTGCGGTGGAAGATGTGTAGACTTTCTGTCCTGATGTCAATGTGGAGCTCATTCCACCATTTAGGAGCCAGGACAGCAAACAGCTGGATTTTGTTGATATCTTCCAAAAAAAACACTTAGGAGGGTCATACTTATTATTTTTTGCAATTTCTGTTTAAGGCTGAATGTACAAGAAATAAATATACACAAAGAAAGGCAGTTGTGCAAATCTTTCTATTCAATGCAAAATATTCAAATTAATATCAATTCATATTTACAATGCAAAATATGAAGCTTCTCAGTTCCACAACATGTTCTGCAGAGGAGCTGCTACTGCAGCACAATGTTTTTAAATATAGGCTTTGATTTGAATATGGCCACAAATATGATTATTTCCTTGTATGAAAGAAGTACTTTGTACTCAAATAAATACCAGTACTACACAGTATGAAGCCGTGCATCTTCCGCTCCAGCAAATATTTCACAATAAAAAAAACTTTTTAAACATGGGAATGGATTCCATCAACAGAAACGCTTGAGTGCTTTTATTTTGAAAAGGCATACAGAAAGTGTTGCAACCATTTGTTTGTGACATAAATTCATCAGATAAACATAAAAAATCAGTTGAAAGATCATTTTCTCTGTTTATTCTGCTGTGAACCACAATGTTAATCTCTCTATGACACAAACGTATTTACATCACTTCCCGAACCCGTTTCAAAGTAAAAGCACTCCAGCGTTTCACTTTCTGAATCCACTCATTTGTTCCAACGGGGCTTTGTTTGTTATCGACAGACCGAAAGATGCGCATCTTCATACCGTAGAGTCCTGACATTTACATGAACCAACTTGTTCTTGAAGGAAATGCAGGAGATAAACCTGCAACTCCACCACCAGTAGTGGACACACAGCGCGTGTGAAAAACAGACAGCTGACACACAGCTGATCTGCGGCGCGACGACAGCCAGTTAGTCCAAAGAGTTGGGGGATCGACAGTGAAGATTGCGAGATCGACCGGTAGATCGCGATCGACGGGTTGGCGACCACTGGCCTACATGGTTCCTTATTACCTTCCTGCCCTGCAGTTGCAGTCAGTGGTGTAGTGCAGGGTATATGTAGGTACACGGCGTATAACCATTTATTTTTCAGCAAAGCATTTACCCCCAAAGCATTTAACCATTTCTAAATTTGCCGCTGATGCTGTGAGCCAATTTTTTTCCTATTACAGCGAAAACATGACGCGCCTTACTTTTGTCTAAGTAGGTTGGTACTTTAGTTAGTTAGGATAAGAATATCAGTGTTACGGCCGTTCCTCTTGTTTTTCCCTTTTTTCTCTCTGCTCCCCTGTGAGTGCATGTGTGAATGTGTGTTTGAGAGTGGCAGTGGCACGAGTCCCACACCTGGTCGCAATCACCTCATCAGCAGCCCTACAAGAACTTTAGGTTAAGGAATTAACCCCAGTTCTCTGAAACATGAGTGAGGTATCTCACTATGGGATATAGCGACTCCCGCATTGCCAGATAAGCTTACCTCGAAGACCAATAACTAACGAATCAATCAGTCAGTCAGACAGGGACATTTGTGACTGACCCCACGCTCAGAACTGTATGAGACCATGTAGGTACAGTAACATCCAGATTATAAAATCTGGTGAAGGTATGAGGCGTTGCCCAGCTGGCTGCCTCACATATCTCTTCCACAGACATGCCCTGGAACAGTGTCCATGACGCAACCATACCACGAGTGGAATGTGCGCGCAGGCCTATGGGGGGTTGTAATCCCCTGCAATGATAGGCTGTGGCAATCGCCTCCACGATAAAGCAATACAAACGCTGCTTCTTAAGAGGCGAGTGCGACATAGTCCAAGACACAAACAGCTGCTCTGATTTCCTGAAGCCAGATGTCCGGTCCACATATGTGCGTAATGCGCGCACCGGGCAGAGAGCATTCAGCCGTTCCTGCTCCAGCGTGGAGAACGGTGGAGGATGGAACGCCGACAGTTCAATAGGGCGATATGATAATGCCGAGTTAAAAACCTTAGGCACAAACGCGGGATTTGGTTTGAGAAAAACGTTTAAATCCCCCATAAAAAAACGCATGCATGACGGATTCACTGACAGTGCGTGAATGTCGCTTACGCGCTTTGCAGATGTCAGCGCCAGTAAGAGAGACGTTTTAAACGAGAGCATCTTAAGCTCTACCTGCTGTAGTGGCTCGAAGGGTGTGCAAGATAGCGCCTCGAGCACCAGTGTCAAATCCCACGGTGGGGTTAAGCTCCTTGACACTGGCCACATCTGCCGAGCGCCCTTCATAAACTGGCAAACGAGAGGATGCTGTCCTGGCGTTTTTCCCCCAAAGCCTATGTGACATGCTGAAATAGCAGCTAAGTACACTTTGACCGTGGAGAACGCCAGACCCTTGTCCAAACGTTCCTGTAGGAATGTCAAAATTCCAGGTGTAGGGCTCTTAAAGCCTCCATACCTTGACCACCAGAGCTGAGGCCATCAGCCCTAAAAGTCTGAGGCACGACCTGAACTTTAGCAACGCCCCCCTGTGAAAAAGTGCCAGATAAAAGTGCCCTAACCCAAAGCTTGGAAAGCTTTTATCCTTTCCGCTGACAGACGCGCTCTGAACCTGACGGCATCGAGGGACAGTCCTATGAATGTGATTCTCTGAGTTGGATTCAGAACACTCTTTTCCCAGTTTATTGTAAAACCCAGGGCCGCCAGATGCGATGTGAGCTGACTGGTGTGGGCCTGAATTTGCTGGGGCGACTGTGCTGCTATCAGCCAGTCATCTATGTACATCGCTAAATGCATACCCCCCTCCCTCAGGGGCACCACAGCTGCCTCGGTGCATTTCACAAACACCCGTGGGCTTAATGAAAGACCGAACGGGAGGACCAGGTATTCGTATGTTATACCCTGGAAGGCAGACCTGAGATATTTTCTGTGGGGAGAATAAATAGGGATGTGAAAATATGCGTCTTTTAGGTCTATGGCTGTAAACCAGTGACCTGGATGCACAAAGCGGATCAGTGCTGAATGTGTCAGCATTCTGAATTTGTACTGCCTCATGTATGTGTTAAGTGCACGCAGGTCCACTATCGGACGTACACCCCCGTCCTTCTTCGGGATCAGAAAATACCTTGAATAGAAGCCACTGTGGCTCTGTTCTCGTTGAACCACCTGAACAGCCCCCTTGTTCTGCAGAGCAGTGATTTCTTTCTGCAAGATATGCGCCTTTTCTCCCTGCGCCTGTGACTGCAATATCCCGTTGAAATGGGGTGGAGTGGCCGCAAATTGAAGCCTGTAGCCCCTGGTCACAGTCTTCATTACCCACTCCGATGCCCCACCGGTTCGCCACTGTCGGGTTCGAGCCGCCAGCGGCCCTAGTGCCTGAGCAGTGGTGGGTAACACGAGCTGCGTGGTTCCAGCGCTCATATTGCCCTTTGCAAAAGGCAGGCTGGGTCGCTGTGCCATGAATGGAGCCATACTGCCCCCTTGTGGTGTTATGCGAGCCCGCACCCCCATGTTCCGTTCCTCTATCATTTTGATTGTTTTTGTCATTTTCTATTCGTTTTTTAGTGAGGTTACGCCCTCGGTATTTGGCCTGGATGCGCACCGCATATGACATTTATTGAACATTTCACAGAGGGAAAAGGAATTTTGTGTTTGTTTGGGCACGGGTTTGTGCTTGTGCACTGTGTGCTTTTGGAAACACTCGGCTGCGGCTCCACAGAGCTCTCTGCAGCGCTGACCTTTCCTTTCTTTGATTGTACGTGAACCTTGAGCGCCAACATGGCCTCTGCACGCCTTTTGTGGGTTCTGGAACAAGCCCCTCGGAGCTGAACCCCTTCCGCCGGGAGGGACGCAGGCGTCTGGCTGAACCCGTCCCCCCCGACTGGCGGAGGTGCGCTAGGTAACGCGCCTCTTCTTCTTGGCACCCAGAGTGGCAGGATGGGCAGCTGGATCTCCCGCTGTCACGCTGGAAGCGAAGGGTTTGTTCGCCCAGGCGCCTTTGAGCTCCTGTGGTTTGTTCTGGCCCCGACCGCCAGCCTGAGGGTGAGTCTGACGTTTCGGGTTACAGGAACCTGGTCGTGCCACGGCTTGGGCGAATATTTGCCGGTGTGCGGCTGGGGGAGCGGCCGGCGCTTTCCTGGGGAGGGAAAGCTGGAGCGCTTCCCCCTCTCTCTCTTTTTCTCCTCACAGCGTTTTTGCATGGTGGCTACCGCCGGGCCGAATAAGCCTTTCGGGTCCACGGGAACATCGAGGAGTTGGGCCTTTTCCTTCTGGGAGAGGCTAGATAAATTTAGCCACCGAGCTCTCTCCTGGGTGATCATCAGGGCCATGGCTCTTCCAGATGCCTGGACAGCGCATCTGTGCAGACGCAGGCAGAGGTCCGTGACCACTCACAGCTCGTCCCATACCGCCATGTAAGGTGAAGCCACCATGTCATCCTCCAACTCAGCCTGGTAGGAGAGCAGCAGCGAAGAGGCGTTCAGAGCTTTCACCGATGTGGCCACCGCCTTGTAGCTCTTCTCTGTCAGCGACGACTGGAAACAGTCTGCTTTGGAGGGCAGGGTGGGGCCGGCTGAGGTCATGGTGGACCTCTGAGTCGGGTGGAGGTGAGTCGCCAGTAAAGGTTCGACAGGGGGCAGGTGGGAGAAGCCTTTTCCCTCCATATCAGCCCAGTCCAACGTCGCCCCTCCCTGGGCGGGGTGTTTGGCGGAGATTGGATTACTCCAGGACCGTGTCGCCTCCTCCAGGCACTTGGGAAACACAGGCAGAAGCTGTTTGGTGGAAGCTTTTGCTCTGGGGAGCCTTTTACCCTCATAGCGGGACATGGTGGTCTCGGTGAGTGCTTCAGGCAACGCAATTCCCAGTTTAACGGCCGCTTTCTTACAGACCTCGTGCAGGTCCATGCATGTACCATCTTTGGACGCCAGCCTCGTGGCTGGTGGGGTGAAAGCGGATTCCACGTCCACCTTGTCACGTCTGCCTGCCAGTCAGGACTGGCGTAGTGTAAAATTGCTTCTGGGGGACAGCGCGGAGATCGTGTCCCAGAGTGAGATACCGAAACGAATGTTGAAAGAGAACCCTGGTCTTCTCTCCACTCATCGCCAGATTGTTTTGTCACCTCAGTGGTACACACTCTCTGCCGATTTCAAGTCGTCTTCTAGTGGAAACTATTTTGTATGCCTCTCGTGAAACTTCCTAATGCTTTTTCTCTTCTGTGCCTCAGGATCGCCAGAGCCAACCTGCCTGCCTTATCTCCAGCTCACTGGATCACAGGCTGTCTCAGCCAGCACCCAGCTTGTTACCTGTCTGCCTCTGCGCTTCATTAAAAGACTTTTTGCTCACTCACAAACCAATCCATCTCTGTGTCTGCTTTCGGGTCCAGATCAAAAACAAACCCTTACAATCAGAGCCAATCAGTTCTGTGTTTGCCTTCATGGGAAAACATATAATCTGCCCCTTACTTGACCTCCCAGCTAACTGAAATAAAAATGCAACTGTATATGGCCTCTAATAAAATTCAAACATAAAACGAACTACCCAAACAAAAACTTTGATTCAGCAGAAACAACATTGTGCTGCTACATCTGTGCTGCTAGCCGGCAGCTCAGGTAGTGATGGCCGCATCGTTGCATGCTCATTCCCCAACGACCCCACCCCCATCAGAGAGGATGCTGATGGTGCCTCTGAAATAACAACTTCAAGTGAAGTCGTCAATCCCGGTGAGTAATTGCAGAACCATGTAAATGGTTAGTACTTAGTACTATTAGTACTATCTCATGCTAATCAGTTGTTCTAAGTGACAGTTAACAAGATAAACTACTGGCACATCCACTACTTTCAAGATGAGAGAATAATTTGCCTGTGTGGATGGACTCAGGAATAGTTGACTCAAAATACATAATCGTACAGTTTATTCACTCTGAACACTGTGGGCCAGTAAGTGTCAATACGCAAACACTCTTGGGCCATTTGTGGTTGAACAAAATATGCAAATGTAGATTAACATAACACAAGCAGCTTATCCTTTGCTGGACGGGCTGCTTTAAAATAAGCTGTGCCATAAATAAAAAGAATATACCCACTTCTCCAGGGAACGCTACATCATTGGGGCAGAGGTCCTGTTTGGACCAGACATTGATATGTTAATCATGCCCTCATGATTTTTTGCCTTGTTGATAGGGCATGTACATATTATATATGTATATTGTGTGTATATATATATTAGTGCTGTCAAACGATTAAAATTTTTAATCAGATTAATCACAGGATAGCTGTTAATAATCACGATTTCTAAATGCCCGAAAAATCCCCATTTTCTATGTATATTGTTGTGGGAACGGAAAGATAAATGAAAGAAGGCGGATATATACATTTAACATTTGTTTTTTTATTGATGACAAGTCCAAATGATAATGTTATTAAGATTGAAAAATAAAATCAAACTAAAACATACCACACCATTAATAAATGTGGCTGTCTCTTCTCTATGCCTCTGAGCAAACATAGGATGATGTTATTTTGAATTCTTTTTTTTTTTTTATCAAACTCAAAGATAACCTTTATCCTACACAATTGGGGCATCTTAGCCTTTGCTCTTTTACTTCATAAAAGTCCTCTTTTGGCATCATAAACTCGCCAAAAGAGGAAACAGAAGCCACAGATATCAAGACAAGAAAGTTCCTCACCCTGCTATACACTAAGCGGAAAGGAGGAGGCCGAGGACTAGTGAGCATCAAAGCCTCTATCCAGGATGAGACATCAAGCATCCATAAATACATCAAGAAAAGGGCCCCAAATGATAAGCTAAACAGTGAATGCCTCAGACAGCAGAAACAGAATTAAGGTGAAGAAGACAAGGAGCAAACAACATGGATGGACAAGCCCCTACACGGCATGTACCACCGCCAGATAGAGTATGTGGCTGATATCAAGAAGACCTAGCTAGAGAACGCTGGAGTGACAGACAGCACAGAGGCGTTAATCATGGCCGCACAGGAACAGGCCCTACAAACAAGAGCAATAAAGGCCAGGGTTTACCACATCAGACAAGACCCAAGGTGCAGACTGAGACATCCCAGCATATAATAGCAGGGTGTAAGGTGCAAGCTGGAACAGCGTATATGGAAAGGCACAACCAAGTAGCTGGAATAGTGTACAGGAACATCTGCACCCAGTATGGATAAGAAGTGCACAAGCCCGATGGGACACACCACCGAAGGTGATTGAGAACACAAGGGCTAAGGTCCTGTGAGACTTCAGATTCCAGACTGACAGACAACTACTGGCTAACCAACCGGATGTAGTGGTGATCGACAAACAGCAGAAGAAGGCAGAAATAGTAGATGTGGTAATGACAGCAACATCAGAAAGAAGGAACACGAAAAAGACTGAGAAGTACCAAGGGTTGAAAGAACAGCTGGAAGAAATGTGGAAGGTCAAGACTAATGTGATCCCCATGGCAATAGGAGCACTGGGGGCTGTGACCCCCAAACTGGGAGAGTTGCTCTAACAGTTTCCATGATCAACATCTGAAGCCTCAGTCCAGAGGAGCGCAGTCCTAGGAATGGCTAAGATACTGCGCAGAACCCTCAGACTCCTAGGTCTCTGGTAGAGGACCTGAGCTTGAGGAAGACAATACAGACCCCCCCAAAGGAGGGTGAGAGGGAGATTATTATATAAACACCAACACTACATATGTGCATATGTATGTTTATGTTTTAAGTTTTGTGTTTGTCAGTTGATTGAAAAGGTTTAGTTGGTTTCATAATGGCAAAAAATACTGAACAAATAACAAAACAGTAAGTTTCTTTACCCTGAGCCTAGCCTTTAGGACCTTGTTTGACATAGTAAGGTCTATCATTGTCTAAAGTCCACAGACTCAATAACGATACATAATTTAATGAATTGGCCATGCCAACAATTCTACATTTCCAACTCAGTGTACTGGTCATAACTCCAAGGGTATTTCACATAAATACTTTGCGAGTGCATTAAAGAAAATGTAAGATCCTTTACTTTTTAAGCTCAACATAAACTAGAGACCAACAGAAATAATGGTAATAATATTGATAATAATATAATCATATACAAGTGCACATGGTGTCAAATGATTTAAAGCAGGGGTCTTCAACGTTTTTCAGGCCAAGGACCCCCAAACTGATGGAGAGATGGAGCAGGGACCCCCTACTATATATATTGTATAAAATAGTGTTTTATATTAAACTGGGCCTAGTGCCATGTATAAACATAGCTACCCTGTTATTGTGCATTCAATACTAAGCTATTCAAATAATACACAGGTTCATATATTCATGTTTTTATTATTGTGTGTCGCTGAATGTGTGCATTGCTGACTGAAAGATAACGTCTTCTGCCTCCATTTATCCGTTCGCTACAATATGTTGGATTCATGTTCATGTGTATTTAAAGACATTTAAATTTGTGGAAAAAAATTGATTGGAAAAAAAATACAAAAATAAATATATATATAAAAAATTGTCTAATCAACCAAAAATTTCGCGACCCCCCTGCAGTACCTCCGCGGACCCCCTAGGGGTCGCGGACCCCCTGTTGAAGACCTCTGATTTAAAAGTTAAGCATTTAACAGCATTCTTCCTGCCTAGCTCTCTCTCCCTCCCCTGTCTATCTCTCTCAGGTGCTGCTGTTGCTTAAGATGATGATGATGGTGATGATGATGATGATGAAGATGATGATGATGGCCGCCACCTGTGTAGATTGATCTGCTGCATTGGTTCAGCCTATCACAACCCAGGGCTCCAGAATAAAGGGAGCAAGCCCTCAGAGTTCAGGGTCTTTTTGACTCGGCCTCAGATCTGCCGCTACACGTGCTGTTTTTCTGTTTGCTATTGCAACTATTTGTACGGTTTGTGTAGGGAGGTTTGTTTGGACATTAGGTAAGTACCCTATACAATCTTGCACACACAGAGTCAGTTGTATAGACACACTAGGGTTATTGGTTGGTGTCACCCATGTATTTTGGAGAGCTGCTTCTTTAGATAAGTGAGTTAGGCATTTTGGTTGTTTTATTTTAAGAATAGACAATAGGTCAGGTCTTATTTTGTTACATTAATTTCATTTTCTTTGACACCAACCACCTTGTCCTCACCTCCCCCACATTTGTAAAACCTTCCCTTTGTTTGACTCCATCAATTATTTTGGTTGTCCTGTGTTTGTCTCTGTTTTACAGGAAAGAAAAGGGATGTAACAAGCATCTTCTCATCCAGGACTGGAGTTAGAACTGTGGCAGCAATCAGACACAACCACTCACACCCATTTCAACAGGCTAATGAGTGTTTGTGCGTCTGTGCTGAGGGGGACTCGCCTGCCATAGTCACGTTGTTAGATATCCTGGTGTGTGTGTGTGTGTGTGTGTGTGTGTGTGTGTGTGTTGTGTGTGGTGTGTGGTGTGTTGTGTGTGTGCTTCAGCTAAGTCACGATTTCTGCAGGCCCCTCACATTTTGAAGTTTGTGTGTGCGTGTGAGGTGCCAGTACTCCAGAGGATGGTAGAGCGCCAGGATGACATCAGATATAAGACAGAATGTTGAAGAGACAGGTTTTTCCTTTTCTAAATTAATTTGTTTTGCAGTCTGAAACGTGAACTCCTCTTTACTTAATGTAGAACTTCTATTCATGTTTTAACTTGAGGCATATGTTGCTTTAAAACCAGTACTGTATTGTACTGTATGGCAAGGACTAACGCGGGCACTTCTGCCACTCTAAGCAGAAAATTATTTTACCGCCCCTTTTTTTGCAATGTACCATACCAGCAACAACACACAAATGCCAATATGCCATCCACATAAAGTGCAAGTGCATTAGATCACTAGTGCAATCTAGGGTTTGTGTCTGTCCTCGTCCTGTAAGATCTTCATGCAGCATTTGACACTATCGATCATCACATTTTATTACAGAGACTAGAACAGTTAATTGGCAATAAAGGAACCGCCCTAACCTGGTTTAAATCCTGTTTTTCAGATCGATTCCAATTTGTACAAATTAATGATGGGTCATCTGTTCACACCAAAAATAACCACGGTGTTCCTCATGGTTCTGTGTTTGGCCCAATTCTCTTCTCATTATATATGCTTCCACTAGGAAACATGATCATGATGGTGGATAGCTGATCGTGAACAGTGGTGTTGGACCATGATCAAGGTGGCAGCTGATGGTAGATCCTGATGGCGTCAGAGGATCATGATGATGGATTGTGGATTATGGTGGCATCTGATAGTGGTGCTGGATCCTGATCGGGGTTCTAGCTGATTGTGGACTATGATTACAACAAGACTGCTTGATATACAATATGCCTACTCAGATACTCTACCATTACTGACAATAACTCCTCAATTCATTTACTTTCCATTATGCGACAAACTGTTTATTCTAATCAATGGTGTAAATACTGTTATTTTGCTGATGTTCTATGTTACACGTGTCATCTATTGCACTTCTGTCCATCCTGGGAGAGGGACCCCTCACATGTGGCCCCTATCAGGTTTCTCTCTCTCTGAATGAATCCTCAATCTCAGCTCAAGACAATAAGAAACACAGCCTAATAGTGATAGATGTAAATTGTTCAAGTCAATGACAAGTGGTTGGATGTTATTATTGCTCAACAGCCAAAATGTCTTAATGAACATAATAGTTCCGTACCTGGGCCAAACTGCAGGTCAGAATCACCGCCAGATCGCTTCGATAATTTGTTTTAATCCATCATGAGCAACATTCAACAGAATTACTTCCTGTTGGCCAATTTGTCTTAAAAGTAAAAGCACAATACCCGTTTTGTGGCTCCAATGGTTTTTATGGAGCTGAATTGCAAAGCTTTTCTTAAGAAAACTTGTGAACTGAAGATTGTGTAAATTGCTTAACAGTCCTCTAAAACAGCAGACATGTAATTCAAAAAATAATAACACCATTTAAGTAAATTCAAACTTATATATGTCACTTATGAACAATCATTAAGTAAATTCAGTTTGATTTATTGAGGGGATTATGGACACGTGTGTCCTCCTAAATATCAGTAAGACATTGTGAGTGAGAGACAACAGAAAAAGCTACAAATAACATAGCTTACTTTTTGACAAAGTGATATTTTGCTATGCATTAGTGATATTATGCAGGTGAACCAGAAATCTCATTCTCTCAGACACAAAACGAAATCGTTTGTAGTTATTTTGCCTCTAAGTGGTCATTTTGTGTGTCCTTTAAGTCATTAAGCATCTAATTGAGGTCGTGTTATTTGTAGTTTAGTTTGTTTTGTGATCATCTCTTTGTCGTTATAAACTCTTTGTGTGTGAATTATTGATTGTTTTGTGTCTTGTATCAATTTGCATACCTTTATGGCCTTTTTTCGTAGCTTTTGATATCTTGTCTCTTTCGGGGGGGGGGGGTTTGCATTCCTTTTCAGACATTTTCATCTCTTTGTAGTAATTTCATTGTTTTAACAACAATAAATATAAATGATCATTTCATACTGATGCTCAAAGGTACAGAGTCATTGTGCTGTCTAAATGTCTTGCTGTTCTAGCGAGGCCAAATGCCATAAATCATACACAGTTGGGATAACATCAGACACTTTTATAGAGGCTTTCCCTTAAGATATGAATAGTATTAAACTTAGCTGTGTCTGAAGTAGTTGTGGTAAGAAGTGAAAAAGGCGTTTACTTCCTGTGTCTGGAAAGGAAAGACAGTCAAACTTGTTAATCAACCTAAAAGATTTTTTTAGCTTCTCATCTGCCTATATGTTATGATCTGCCCATTTAACGATTCTGTTTTTTTTGTAAGTTGCTTCTGTCTCTAGGTTGTCTTGCTTCTTGTCTTTGTCAACTTTACATTACATTACATGTCATTTCGCTGATGCTTTTTTCAAAAGCGACTTCCATTTAGTCCATTCAACATCTATGAGGGGCCATTCGGCCCAAGCCGCCGATCTTCTGGTTGGAGGACGACCGCTCTACCCCTCAGCCACAGGCGGCCCATTTACGATTGCTGTGACTGATGTGTTTCACCTGTGTCCAGTTGTACCTGCTACCCGTGTGTATTTATTCTCTGAGCATTTGACTCCACAGTCTGACCCTTTCTGCTGTTCTGTTCGGGCTACTGCAACCCCATGTTTCTTTAAGTATTTGGATATTTAGCTTTCCTGCCTGTAAGCTTATTAATTCACATAAAATATGATTCTCAAACCATATCTCAAAGATTCAAAACACTACTAACTTTTCTACTATTTAGATTCCAAGTGCCCAGCAGAGACTTTTGACCCCTCGCTTGAGATTACCATATCCGATATCACCTTCGACACCTCATGTTCTCAATCCACCTTAAGCACTCAAAATCTGCTAGAGAGGGAAAAGGTTCAACTGTTGTCATATCACAAACTAACACTGCTTTCTGTCCCCTATCTCCTATAACCCGACATCTCCAATGGCGTCCTCGAGTGAAGCAAGATGAACCCTTGTTACCGAATGACAAAGGAAAGGTCATGTCAGGATCTTGGTTCACGTCTCGCCTTCGCCTACTCTGCAAGTGATGCAGATTCAAGTCCCGGCGGTACACCTCGCACTCCTTTTCGTTTCAGTGCTGCTACCACCACTGCTGCCCTGGTCCCTGAATCCACACAGATATTTAACATAACCGTAGTACAACCTATCGCAGAATGCATGCCTGCATTCTTTAATAATAATTTTGATGTCTGCAGCATGTTTACTGCTACACATAGATATTTGACACAAGGGCTGCGAAGAGGGACCGGCTAAACGGCTCCGTGTTGCGTGTGCTTTGCGCACCGCTGGAATGCTAAACACTTCACTTCCTGTGTCCGTCATGCATTATGGTCCACGCCATCAAGTGCAGACCACACTGTGAAAGTTTTATGTAAATCAAATTAAAGTTGTAAAACAAGGCTTACTTTCTGTTGCCAGTAGGTGGGGCTATCACTATCACTACATACAGACTAATAGATCTGTTCAGGCCCTAACCCTAACCTTCTGATGAAGCGTGAGCAATTGCCGATTGGACAATGCACAGTGGAGTTAAAAAAAACGTAATTTTCACGCTGATCAGTAGGTGGCGCTATGACCCTGAGTTATTTTTGACACATGAAGCTGTTCAGGTGCTGTGATTTTAAGTCATGATTTCTCTGTAGCTGTCATCAGGCCAGGACTCCTGTCATACATGTCCAGATTGGAGTCGATTGGACCATGTATGTCCGAGATACAACAACCTCGTCACGATCACCCTATGTTAACAAAAACTCAAACTTTTAACAATTTTTACACTCACTGAATTTGAAGTTGATCTGATGAAAGCACTAGGAGGAGTATGATTTCGTAGCAGGTGTCAAAATGCTAAAAATCAAGCCAAATTTAATTTTCAATCCAAAATGGCTGATTTCGTGTTGGGTGTGGCAAAAAGTGACAAGAGGCTTTTTTATGCGTCTGGGTATGATACATGTGTACCAATTTTCTTCACTCTAGGTGAAAGTAAAGGAGTAGGAAAACCCTCATTGAAAATTTGTAGGGGGCGCTATCGAGCCATTTTTTATGCATGTTCCCTACCACATTAAATATGTAAATTTTAACATGACTGCACAATTTAGTGAGTTTTTGAGTATGATAAGGCCCTCAAAAAGGCACTTCTTTTCTAAACGGAAGAAAGCACTGTCGGTGCTTGGGCACTAATCAGAATCAGAATCAGAATCAGAATTCTTTTTATTGCCAAGTATATTTACATATACAGGAAATTGCCTTGGTGTGGTTGGTGCCTTTGGACATAACAACAAATCGGACATAAAACAACAATATATACAGAAAAAACAATAGGCACGTGCGGTGCTAAGGTGCAGTGATTGGTTCCGGATAGTGCCAACAATATATAAGTTATGTGCGGGGGGGGCAGAGTCAGTGTGATGCAGGGGGCTTGTTTGTGAGCCCCACTGCCATGGGGAAAAACTGTTCAGGTGGCGCGAGGTTTTGGTCTTGATGGCCGGAACCTTTTCCAGATGGGAGTCTCTGGAATAGGTGGTGGCGGGATGGGAAGGATCAGCAATGATCTTGCCTGCTCTCTTCCTGGTCCTGGAGTGGAACAGGTGTAGGAGAGCCGGCAGGTCACAGCCGATGACCTTCTCAGCTGACCGAATCATCCGCTGCAGTCTGCCCTTGTCCTTGGCAGTGGAGGCAGCGAACCAGACGGTGATTGATGCAGTGAGGATGGACTCAATGATGGCCGTGTAGAACTCGACCATCACTTTCTGCGGCATGTTGAATTTCTTCAGTTGCCGCAGGAAAAACATCCTCTGCTGGGCCTTCTTGGTGATGGTGGTGATGTTCTCAGCCCACCTCAGGTCCTGTGCAATTATGGTCCCCAGGAATCTGAAAGACTCCACTGTTTTAACTGGGGAGTCGCACATGAAGGGGCGGCTTAGGCTGGGCTCCTCCTGAAGTCTGCTATCATCTCTACAGTTTTGGGCGTTCAGCTCCAGGAAGTTCTGGCTGCACCAGGGAGCCAGGCTGTCAACTTCCTCTCTGTAGGCGGCCTCGTCCCCATTGGAGATTAATCCAATTAGGGTTGTGTCGTCTGCAAACTTCAGGAGTTTGACAGAGGGTGGCTGGAGATGCAGTTGTTGGTGTAGAGGAGAAGAGTAGAGGGAGAGCACACAACCTTGTGGGGCTCCAGTGCTGATGGTCGGGGCTCAGAGACAAGCTTGCCCAGCCTCACGCGCTGCTTCCTGTCTGTCAGGAAGTCAGTGATCCACCTGCAGGTGGACTCAGGCACACTCAGCTGTGTCAACTTGTCTCGGAGAAGAGCTGGGGCGATAGTGTTGAATGCGGAGCTGAAGTCCACAAACAGGATCCTGGCGTAGGTGCCGGGGGAGTCAAGGTGCTGGAGGATGAAGTGGAGTCCCATGTTGACTGCGTCGTCTACAGACCTGTTGGCTCTGTAGGCAAACTGCAGTGGGTCGAGGAGGTGGTTGGTTATGGCCTTGAGGTGGGTCAGCACGAGGCGCTCAAAGGTCTTCATTACTACAGAGGTCAGGGCGACTGGTCTGTAGTCATTAAGGTCTGTGATCCTCTGCTTTTTGGGAACGGGGATGATGGTGGATGTTTTGAGGCAGGCAGGTACCACGCATTCAGCCAGTGAGGTGTTGAAGATGTCCGTGAACACTGGAGACAGCTGGTCCGCACAGTACCTGAGTGTGGAGGGGGAGACAGCGTCTGGTCCAGCTGCCTTGCGGGGGTTCAGTCTCTTCAGTAGTTTGTTGACATCTCTCTCCTGAATGGAGAGAGGTGTGATGGGGGGGAGGGGGCAGTCTGGGACCATTTTGTGGGGGAGTGTCTTTGTCCAGGCTGGGAAGAAGAGGTGTGATAGCTGGGGGGGTTCAGAATGTGGGGTAGGGTTAGAACTGGTCCATTGTCTGTCGAATCTGCAGTAGAACTCATTCAGGTCGTTTGCAAGTTGAAGGTCTTCCACAGAGTGGGGGGTTTTGCAGCCGGTGATCACCGAAGGCAGGCCTTTCCAGACTGACGAGGAGTCGTTGGCTGCAAATTGTTGTTCCAGCTTCTTTGAATACTGTCGTTTGGCCTCCTTAATCTCCTTGCCAAACGAGTATTTAGCCAGTCTGAACCTATCCTTGTCCCCAGTCTTGAAGGCCACCTCTTTCTCCAAACGAAGCTGTTTGAGTTTTGCTGTGAACCAGGGCTTGTCGTTGTTGTAACTCACCCTGGTGCGTGTTGGAATACATCTGTCCTCACAGAAGCTGATGTATGACGTCACAGCATCTGTAAATTCGTCCAGGCTGTTGGAAGAAGTTCTAAAAATGTCCCAGTCTGTGTTGTCCAGGCAATCACGCAGCTCCTCCACAGCTTCACTGCTGCTCCAGTTCTTAGATCTCAGCACAGCAGGTTTAGAAAGTTTGAGTTTCTGTCTGTAGGCCGGGATCAGATGAATAAGCGCGTGGTCGGATAGACCCAGAGCAGCGCGGGAAACTGCATGATAAGCCCTGCTGATGGTACTGTAGCAGTGGTCCAGAGTATTCTCCCCTCTGGTCGGGCATTTAACAAACTGTTTGTATTTGGGGAGTTCGTGAGTTAAGTTGCCCTTATTAAAGTCCCCAATGACAATAACAGGGGAGTACGTGTTCTCTCTCCTTCTCTCCACTCCTTGTATCTGATCAGCGAGTTGACGCTGGGCCTCGCGCACGTCAGCTTGCGGTGGGATGTAAACTCCGGCCAGGATAAAAGAAGTGAATTCACGGGGAGAGTAAAACGGTCTGCAGGTGATGAAGAAAGATTCCAGGTCAGGAGAACAGGATTGTAAAATCACTTTCACGTCGCTGCACCAGCCATGGTTTATATAGAAACAAATCCCTCCGCCTTTTGCTTTGCGTGAGAGGATCGGGGCGCGTCCGCGTAACAGCTGAAAGCGGTCAGCTGTGCGGCAGAGTCGGTGTAGATTCCGTCAGCCACGATTCCGTAAAACACAAAACAGAAGAGAGGGAAAAGTCTCTATTTGTCCTGATGAGAAGGCGCAGTTCGTCCATCTTATTGCACAGTGAGCGGACATTGGAGAGGAGTATACTCGGGAGAGGCGAGCGTAATCCTCTCTCCCTGAAGCGCACCAGGGCCCCAGCGCGCTTTCCTCTCCGTCTCTGCCTCAGTCTCGCTGCGTGACCGAGGACCACGGCACCTTTGATAAGTAAATCCACTAAATCCACGGAAGAGGCGAGAAAGTTGGGAAATAAATCAGATGGTGTTGTGTCCCTGATGTTAAGTAGCTCGTCCATCGTGAAAATAATCTGAGTTGAGTCGCAATTAACTGAGTTAAAGACTAAAAACAAACAAAAAAGTGCGCACCAACACACCGAGGCGGCCGTTCGAGGCGCCATCATTGATCATTCAGGTAATAATTGTAGTATGACGTCTCGCAGAACGCATGCCTGCATTCTTTAGTCATAACTTTAGAAGTCAGCAGCTTGCTCCCTGCTACACATAGATAATTCACATAACAGTAGCACGGTCTCTCGCAGAATGCATACCTACATTCCTTAATCTATAATTTTAGAGGTCTGCAGCATTCTTGATGCGACACTTACTCATGTCACATAATAGTAGTATGCCCTTTCGCAGGATTCATGCTTGCATAACTTAGTCAACAATTTCAGGTCTGCAGCATGCTTGCTGCTACATATAGATATCTCTCACAACAGCAGTATGACCTCTCGCAGGATGCATGCTTGCATTCATTGTTCAATAATTGAGAGGTCTGCAGCATGCTTGCTGCTACTGTAATGGAAATTTACTTAATAACTTCTGAGTTTATGCTTACAGCATACATTTCAATCTAGGGTACAGCTCAACATAAACTTTATGGTGCACCCACTGTCTAGCATGTGAGCCCATTGTCTATTCATGTCTTGCAGAAGTTGATCCTGATATAACCTTATCATGTGACCTTTTGCTCTACTCTGGTTTAACTGTGTTTGTCCTTTGTTTGAAGAACTCAGCTGACTGACACAACACCCTAACCAGACATGATACTATTTCCTCTCCAACACATTTAGGATGCAGTCTATCAGTCACACCTTATCAGACGATAAGTTCCAGACACAGAACAATACATTCACACATCCCCCTCTGCGTGTTTTTGGGTCAGGAGGTAACCCACACAGAAACACTTAAATATGAGCACAGACACTTCACATTTCATCTCACTTGCAACCTCCACCTTGCCTGTGTGATCCCTTCTGCTGAACGCTTTTTACAAATAAATTTACAAAGACAACTTGTCGCAGAACCTCGTTCGTTGACCAAGATTTCCACCACACTACATATAGATATTGTTATTCTACCTTGGCATTAGGTTTCTATTGTTTTGGGGGGGTTGTGCACATGTTCCCTGTTTTATCTTAGCATGCAGCTTGGCTAGTCCAGGGAACATCCAAAGAATGGAGCCTTCAGCGCTGAATAACTGTATTCCCATTTGTGCAATAATTGGGTAAAACATGACAAACGTGTTCCTGACTGAAATGAAGCATTGCGTTAGTTCATGCAGGACACAGAGTCATGTTCTCAGCTGTCAGAAGCTGTCAGCTACTGATAGGTTTATGGGTGCTCGTCAGTCACCCACCAATCCCAGCTGATTCTCACACCAAAGCGGTCCCTTTATATACGACCTCCCCTGCTGCCGGCAACTTTCCTACACCACCCCAGCCTCCACCTTTTAGCACTGAGTCCAAACATGGTTGTGGTCAACGATATTCATCTTGAACAAATGTATCTTGCCTGCTACGCCTACCAGGGGGTTCTACACATGTTCCCTGTTTTATCTAACCATGCTGCTTGGCTAGTCCAGGGAACATCCAAGGAATGGAGCCATCAATTATCCAAGCATAACCTTATTCCCGTTTGTGCAATAAATGGGTAAATCATGACAAAGTGTTCCTGACTGAAGGGGTATTTTTTTCAATTCTGCTGCTGAACATTTGAGAAGTCTTTCTACATCAGAGCTCACAAGTCTTTGACAACAGAGCTCTTCTATCTGTGACATCGGAGCTCACCCGTCTGTGAAATAAGAGCTCACCAGTCTGTGATAACAGACCTGACTCATCTGTGTGTCCGTTTTGCTTAAGCTGCTGCTAGCAAGATTTTCAGAAAAAGTTGACACAAACAAATCAGTTGAACAAGTTCAAGCTTATCTCTCCTATGCTATATCGGGACCCGCTCCAATATAAATATAAAGTATTTAAATGTAAAGGGTTCATTCTAGGGTAAAGAAAAGAACAATTCGTACAATTTAGATGATCACACACTAGTGAAAACATCACGAGAATATTTTATATTCGATTACTGCCAATAGATCCCTATCACCTAAATCTTACACACTGGACCTTTAAGATGGCAGTATTATTAAAGATGGCTAAATATATTGGTAGGGACAACTGAAGGGAGTGGTGTCCAAACCCAATTCTAGCCCCATGCTGTTATTACCATCTACTTAACCACTGTAACTGATATCTGGTCACATTCTCTCTTTCTCTCTGTCTGTTGTTTCCCATCATGCTCTCTGCCTTTATTACTGTCAGTGGCACAAACTGTGTTGCCATGGCAACCAGAGTAAAAGAGAAATGGAGCCCTGAGGGAGTAAGACACGGTGGGGTGGGGCATAGCTTTGTGAGCATGTTTGTGTGTGTGTGTGCTTGTGTGTGCATAGATGCATTCTGGTGAGAGAGGTGTGACTTGTGCAAACCAAATAGATAGACAATAATAGGCTTTAATGCTGTGTGCAGTCCATCTGGGGAAATAAAGGCCAATGAGACGTGACAGATGAACCAGAGATGGGGGCTGATATGAAGACAGAGACCTGAGCACCCAGTCCACCCAAAGACGTTTAACTCAGATGCTCTACATCATATAACGAAGTCATGTTGCACTTACATCTCACTCAAATTCTGTCTGTGTTTTTTTTTGTTTCCTCATTTATACAGACATTGTGTAGATGTGTGTCAGTGTGTGTGAGCGTGTTTTTGTTGCTCAAAGCTTTCCCCTCTTCATTTCTAAACCTCTCTCCATTAGCCTGAGCCACATGGCTCAGGCTAATGGACAATTAATGAGCTTGGAAACAGCTTGGCTAGTGCCTAAGTGCCTGCAAATAAAGCAATTTATAATACTCTGTGTGTACACACGTACATGCAAAAATACATACACATGGGCCTGAGGGTTATCACAAAGTGTACACAAATTGCTCAGCTTCAGTAAAAACTCAACTGACCAGAAAGTGTGTCTGCTTTTATATACATAAATCTATGTACATAAAAGCTTAGAGGTTCAGTGTGTAAGGTTTAGGTCAAAGTGTAGAAATTTAATATAAAATAATCCTAGTGATGTTTTCACTGTGTGATTGTTGCTATATTTACCCTAGAATGGCCCTTTATATTTAAATACTTTAAATTTACATCAGGAGGGGGTCTTCTCTACGGACGGCATGTTTTTTTACAGTAGTCCACCTGGACAAACTAAAAACCTTTTGAGTTTTTATGACAACTGAAGGCTACCACAGGTTCTCTTTCATGTTTGGAAGGGGAGGGTGAGGTGAGGGGTGTTCAGCTGTAATGTGCAACTTCACCACTAGATCTCATTACATTCTACACACTGAGCCTTTAAATCTGGGTTAAAAAAATAAATGATACTGTACAAGGACTGTGTTAAGTATGGGAGTCACCTCAATATTAAGACCTGCTGAAAATCTGAATCAAATTTTGGGGTCTTCCAATAACTACTTACTTAGATTACTACTGTACTTGGGAGTTTTCTTGATAGTGTACTTTTTTGTTTTGCTGGACATGGTAGTGGTTTTTTGGTGAGACTAAGGATGATACTTGGAAGCGTAGGCTGAAGTCTTTTTTTAGTTTGTTCCTCATTCAACTATTTAAAGTAAATAAATATAATTGAAGATAATACAGCATTTTGATTTTATTTTATTTTTTGACTTTTTTCCATATTTAGTCAAAATGTCCATCTGCAATATTGTTCACCACTACAGTATTAACCTAGCTATCAGGTTAGATAACCACCTGCGTGAACGACGCAGAGAGATGTATGGTCATTCACCTAATTCTCGTTCCACACCCACACTCTTTAGAGTGGCAGCTCAGGAGCCCATGCTGTGTCTCATCCCCCTGCCAACTCTAAAGTGGAGCCTATGTAGTTCGGTTAGAGTCGCCTTTTCCCTCTTAGCACCAGGGGATACTGGTGAGCCAAACTGCCTTTGCGCCCCCATCCCAGTCCAAGATCCAATGCAAGCTAATCAGCTCTCCCCCGAGGTATTAAGGAAGGATTCGGCGCTCTCCCTGCCACCTCATCACCCTTATGATTTTGCAATAGATCTCCTCCCTGGTGCACCCCTACCCCCCCAGTAGACTTTACAATCGTTCCTGGCCTGAGAGAGAGGCCATGGAAAAGTATACTAAGGGTTGGCTGCAGGGTTAATTCTCTCCCCTCTGTTGCAGCTGAGTTTTTCTTTGTTTCTAAGAAAGACCAGTCTCTGCATCCCTGTATTGATTTTCACGGTTTGAATAATATCACTGTGAAAAACAAGTACCCTTTGCCAGTAATCATCTCTGTCTTTGAGCCCCTCCACAATTCTATAGTAATCACGAAACTAGACCTCCGGAATGCATACCATCTAGTTTGTATAAGAGAAGGAGACGAATGGAAGACAGCCTTTACACTTTGAATATCTGGTAATGCCTTTTGGTCTCACGAATGCTCCTGCAGTTTTCCAAGCCCTGGTGAATGAAGTGTTGAAAGACTTTCTCAACTACTTTATTTTTGTGTACCTGGATGACAAACTCATTTTTTCTAAGAACATGTCTGATCACGTCTTCCATGTCTGTCAGGTCCAGAGGCTCCTGGAGAACAAGCTCTATGTGAAGGCAGAGAAATATGACTTCCACGCCAGTACTGTAAGTTTCCTGGGTTACATCATTGACAGCGGGCAGGTTAGAGCAGTAGCAGAGTGGCCAAGACCAACCTCCCAGGAACAGATTCAGAGATTTTTGTGCTTTGATAATGTCTACCACCGCTTAATCAGATACTACAGTAAAGTAGCAGTACCTGTAACCCAACTCACCTCCACTTCCATTCCATTCTCCTGGTACCCTGAGGCAGACGTAGCTTTTTCCCAGCTAAAGATTCTTTTCACGATCGCCCCCATTTTGGTTCAACCATCACATCAATTTATTGTGGAGGTGGATGCATCAGAGACTAGTGTAGGGGCAGTTCTTTCCCAGCGTTCAGACCAAAAACTTGACCCCTGTGCCTTTTTCTCCCTTCTACTCTCTCCAGCAAAACGTAGTTACAATGTTGGGAAAAGGGAGCTGCTCGCAGTTAAACTTGCTCTAGAGGAGTAATGGGACTGGCTGGAGGGAGCTGAGCAGCCATTCATTGTCTGGACTGATCAGAGTTTAGCATATATTCAGGCAGCCACGTTGGGCACTGTTTCTTGGTCAGTTTAACTTTTCACTCACTTATCGTCTAGGTTCTAGAAATGTCAAACCTGATGCTCTCTCCCGTCAGCATTTTGCTGAAGAATTTCCCTCCAATCCAGAAACCATTCTCCTAGCTACATGTGTTGTGGCTGCTGTTTCCTGGGAGATTACATCTCTGGTGAGAGAGGGGCAGCAGACTCAACCTGACCCAGGTAATGGACCTCCTAATCGTCTGTTTGTCCCTGATTCGGCTCGTTCCTAGGTTTTTCAGTGGGTCCATACCTCTCATTTCGCTTGTCATCCTGGAATCTACCTTGTCCCTGCTCAAGTGTCATTCCTGGTGGCCTCTTCTCATCGTCTCCCTTCTGGTCTGCTGCGAACTCTCCCTGTGCCAATTTGTCCCTGGTCCTACATAGCCCTTGACTTTGTGACTGGTTTACCTCCATCTCAAGGTAGCACTGCCATTCTCACCATTGTGGACCGTTTCTCAAAAGCATTTCATTTTGTGGCTCTCCCTAAAGTACCCACAGCCCACGAACCATCGAGTAAATTACGTATTCTGTCTCCATAGCATTCCCATGGATATCGTCTCGGATCAGGGTCCACAATTCATATCTCAGGTCTGGAAAGCTTTCTGTCAAGCCATGGGAGCAACTGTAAATTTGTCATCTGGTTTCCATCCTCAGACCAACAGTCAGACGGAATGAACAAATCAGGAGTTGGAGCCTGCACTACCCTGTGTGATATCCACTAACCCATCATCCTGGAGTCCCCAGCCCCCTTGGATCGAATACGAACACAACTCTCTGACCAGTGCTGCTACAGGTTTGACACCCTTTGAAGCTAGTTGAGTTTATCAACCACCTTTATTTCCCTCTCAGAAAAGTGAACTTCCCTCAGTCCAAATGCTCCTCAGTCGTTGTCGCAAAGCCTGGAAGGACACCCGCTCTGCCCTGCTTTGTTCAGGCGCAGGATCCCTGCCTCTACATTCAAACCAGAAAGTTTGTCTTTCGTCTAAAAATATCCCTCTGAAAACTGAATCAAAGAAATTGACACATCGCTATATTGGACTATTTGCTATTGAATGCATAATTAATCCATCAACTGTCAGATTAAATTTACCTACTGCCACTTCATGTGTTGAACCAACTAATTTGGATTCTCTTGCCAGATAAAAGTAATATATTTACTATGTTGAGAACATCTGTTTCTATGGAGTTACAATTTTAAGTTAGACAGCATGTGGATGTTTTAAGATGCTGCACTGTTTGTAATAATAAAAAAAAAAACTAAAGTTTGTGTTACATTTGATTCAATTCCAAGTCTGATTTTATACATTTTCTTGTAAAAAAGGATCCAAATTCAAGTCACTGTGACTTTTGACCACTCGAGCAAACACCAATCCAAGTCGAAGTTAGTGTGCCAAATGTGAAAGGATTCCCTCAAGGCGTTCCTAAGATATCGCATTCACAGTGACATTCTGTCATTATCATCAGGATATGTACCACAGTCCTTTAAACTAGCTGTAATCAAACCCCTTCTCAAAAAACCCACCCTAGACCCGGAGGTTTTAGCCAATTACAGACCGATATCAAACCTCCCCTTCCTGTCTAAAATCCTTGAAAAAGTTGTAGCCAATCAGCTGTGCGAGTTTCTCCAGGAAAGTAATATATATGAAGACTTTCAGTCGGGGTTTAGAGCCAATCACAGCACAGAGACAGCCTTGGCAAAAGTCACTAATGACCTTCTAATAGCTTCAGATCAGGGGTTTGTGTCTGTCCTCATTCTGTTAGATCTTAGTGCAGCATTCAACACTATTGACCATCAAATTCTATTACAGAGACTAGAACAGTTAATTAGCATTAAAGGAACCGCCCTAAACTGGTTTAAATCATATTTTTCAGATCGATTCCAATTCGTGCAAATTAATGATAAGTCTTCTGTGTGCACCAAAGTTAACCACGGTGTTCCACAGGGCTCTGTGCTCGGTCCAATTTTATTGTCATTATATATGCTTCCACTAGGAAACATTATCAGGACACACTCTGTAAATTTCCACTGCTATGCGGATGACACCCAGTTATACTTGTCAATAAAACCTGAACAATGTAATCAATTAACTAAACTCCAAGCATGTCTCAAGGACATAAAAACCTGGATGACCCGCAATTTTCTCTTATTAAACTCAGATAAAACAGAGGTTCTAATACTTGGCCCTAAACACCTCAGGGATACATTATCTAATGATATAGCTGCGCTAGGCGACATTGCCCTTGCTTCCAATGAAATAGTCAGGAACTTGGGAGTGATCTTCGATCCTGATTTGTCCTTTAATTCTCACTTAAAACTAATTTCTAGGACCGCCTTCTTCCACTTGCGTAACATCTCAAAAATCGGACATGTCCTTTCTCAAAAGGATGCAGAAAAACTAGTCCACGCCTTTGTTACATCCAGACTTGATTATTGTAATTCCTTATTATCAGGCTCCAGCAGTAAGTCGTTAAAGACTCTGCAGCTTGTCCAAAATGCTGCAGCACGTGTCCTGACAAGAACCAGGAAAAGAGACCACATTTCTCCTGTATTAGCTTCACTACACTGGCTTCTGGTTAAATCTAGAATAGAATTTAAAATTATCCTCCTCACCTTCAAGGCCCTTAATAATATGGCACCATTATACCTCAAAGAGTTGATAGTACCAACTCAACCCACTACAGCAGTGGTTCTCAAATGGGGGTACGTGAAGGTACTCCAGGGGGTAGGTGAGATTTTTTTTAAATATATTTAAAATTAGCATCCATACAAATATCCTTTAAAAATAGTTATTTAATAAATATTCAATCAAATATAAGTGTTTAATAAATCAGACACTGATGGCACAGCGCTGTGTATTACATCTTTTTTTCAACCAAAAATACTTTGCGCTTGTTAGGGGGTACTTGGCTGAAAAAATATTTCACAGGGGGTACATCATTGAAAAAAGGTTGAGAACCACTGCACTAGAGCACTGCGCTCCCAGAATTCAGGCTTACTTGTCAACCCTAAAGTCTCTAAAAGTAGAGTAGGAGCCAGAGCTTTCAGCTATCAGGTTCCTCTCATGTGGAATCATCTCCCACTTTCAGTTCGGGAGGCAGACACCATCTGTACATTTAAGAGTAGGCTTAAAACCTTCCTTTACGATAAAGCTTATAGTTAGAGCCGGTCCAGGCTTGTCTTAGACCTGCTCTTAGTTAGGCTGCTATAGGTCTAGAAGGTCGGGGGACACATGGCACTCGGAGCTTCTCTTCCCAGCTTCTCCTTCCTCTTCTCCCTCCTTATCACATCAAAGAAATGAATATCTCATCAATCCATGTTACTGACTTGACTTCTTCCCCGGAGTCCCTTTGTCTTATCGTCCGCAGATCCAGGGCCGCGGCTGTGGCCACATCGTGGATTATGATGGTGGATCGCGTATCAGAGATCGTGATCGTAATGGTGGATCCAGTATGGCGTATTCTGTATCGTGCTGGCTGATCGTGATAATAATGGTGGATCCTGTATCGTGTTGGCATCTGGTAGTGGTGGTGGACCACGATCAAGGTGGCAGCTGATGATGGATCCTAATGGCGGCAGTGGACAATGACTGTGGACTATGGTGGCATCCGATCTTGATGGTGGATCATGATCGTGGTGGCTGCTGACCAGGGACTATGATTGCAGCAGGACTGCTTGATATAAAGTATTTCTCCTCAGATACTCGACCATTACTGACAATAATCCATCAATTCATTGACCTTCAGTTATACTTCAAAATGTTTATTCTAATCAATGCTGCTAAAACCCTTATCTTTCTGATGTTCTCCTTTACACTTGACATCTATTGCACTTCTGTCCGTCCTGGGAGAGGGATCCCTCACATGTGGCTCTCTCTGAGGTTTCTACGTTCTTTTTCTTTTTGTTAAAAGGGTTTTTTAGTAGTTTTTCCTTACTCTTGTTGAGGGTTAAGGGCAGAGGATGTCACACCTTGTTAAAGCCCTATGAGACAAATTGTGATTTGAGATTTATGGGCTATACAAATAAAATTTGATTGATTGATTAACCTTTGCCTCTCTGTCTAACGAACTGGGATCAGAGCATGAGGGCCTGCTGTTCCAAACCGAAGTTCGATGGCTCTCGCGGGGAAATGTTCTGAGCCGCCTGTATGAGCTGACCACCTCACTGACCCTGCCTGGTTAACAAGGCTGGCGTATTTGTCTTGCATATTTGAAAAACTCAACGGACTTAATCGGGCACTGCAAGGTGAAAAAACAAGCATCTTGTCAATGAATGATAAAATCTGCGCATTCAAGAGGAAACTCAAGCGCTGGTCAGCGTGAGTGAAAATGGGTAGGCTCGATATGTTTTCTGAGCTGGATGAATTCATCGAGGAAAGTGTCAATACAGTGAAGAAGTCTATCACAACGCACCCTCAGTCCCTCCTGGAACACTTAAACAAGTATTTTCATGAGGAAACTGCTCCAGAGCAATATGACTGGATAAGATCATCTGACATCCGACCTGGAGGACGCATTGGTTGAACTGTCAAGTGACCGAACCTTACAGGCAGCCTTTAACACCAAGACGCTGGCGGAGTTTCTGATTTTGGTCGAGAGGGAATAACCACAGCTATCCAAGGCCGCTATGTATCTACTGATACCCTTTGGCTCTACTTACTTGTGCGAAAAGACTTTCTCAGCACTGACATACATAAAAAATAAATACAGATCGCGGCTAAACGTGGAGGAGGATCTCCGAATGGCTGTCTGCAAAATAAAGCCCAGAATGGACTTGCTCTGCTCCATGCATATTGCCCACCCATCTCATTAGGTGAGTTTAAGAAATGTAAGTAATGTGTAGGCTAAAATAAATAACCCTCAAGTTTTTGCACATGGCAGCAATAAGGTTTCTGCTGCATGTTATGCATACAGAAGCGCATAGACGAACACAGACATCACCTGCGTTTATAATTGTATGTTCACTCAGCCCTGCTGTTTAAACAGGGAGATTCCCTGTATTCTGGTTGTATTCTATTTCTCAAATTACTATAAAATAATTTCATGGCAGTAAGGCTGTGCATGGCTGTGTGCAACATTATATCCCACCTCCAGTGTCGTTTGGGGTCGGCAGTCTCTGGCACCGTTATTTTGGGGGTCGCGGGCTGAAAAGTTTGGGAACCCCTGCATTAGAGGACTAACTGCTAATGACACTGTCTACCATACATCGAAGGTGACCATTGATGGCATCGACTATATCACTGTAATGTTTCTGTCAGTTGGAGTAAGTGGGGGACTGTATACATTTTGCAAACTAGCACAGATCTACCTTGTGAGTCACAATGTTTCTTTTCTCTGTTGTGATTTTGACTCCTGCTGTGTAGAACACCTTTGGTCCAATGAGCTGTCAGCCACACAGACAAGCATGTCAAGCATATCCACCAGCAATCTGACTTTAATGATTCAGTCCCACTCTCTGCATACAAGATAGATGGCTCACGGCTGTTGATTCCACAGAGGTTCATAAAAGTGAGACAGAATTGAGACTACTCAATGGTAAGTAATTCTCTATGAATAATGCCTTTTTTAAAATACAAAAATGTGTGCATTAATCAGTGCATAGTCTGTAATTTGTAAGCACAATCTTTTAACCCCTCAAATGTCTCATCATTGATTAGTGCAATGGCAGCTGAAGCTACACAAAACATGATCCTCCATGTCATTGAGGCAGACGGAGTTAGAAAATTAAAACTCAGCTCTCGGCCAAGCTCTGTTGACGCACTAATCAACATTTTGGAAGACCAACTAGAATTGCACCATGACTTCAGCTTACAATACGAAGATCTAGACTTTGATGGAAAACTTACTTCCCTAGTTGACATTGACGATTTGCCACAAATAGCTGTTTTACATATTTCACTTTCACACAATTCCAGTTCTGTTGCATCAACTGAAACACTCTTAGATGTGTCATCCCCAGAATGCCTAAGCAGATGGCCTTCAAGTCCTTTTCTGATTCCCACATTTGCATTTGATGTTGAGCTGATGCTTAGAGAAGGGAATACTGTATTTGAGAAGAATGGAAGACCTCTTCAGTTGTCAAGGGACCAAAAGCATGATATTTTGGAGAAACTTGCTTCTGCTATATATGGTTTTAAGGCTTACCCAAGTGATAAAGAGTTAGCTATGGCAGCTGAAGCTCTTGTGGCCAAACATCCCTGTTTAAAGGAAGCAGGATCTGACACTGGATGGAATGGCTGGAAAAACAGCATCAAGTTTAAAATTGGCAATTACAGGACCAAGATGAGAAAGGTTGGCTGTCAAGAGGTCACTGTAAATGCTGGAAAAAGAAGCCGAAGAAACCCTGACAATGAACCTTCACACTCTAACATCAAAAGGCCCAAGTGGGCAGAAGTTAACGTTCTGCACAACTTTCCCCAAGGAGAAGATCCCTCAAGTCTTGAACATTTGAGGCAAGTCATTGTTGAAGAAGTAAAGAAGACAAAGAGAAACGTACCTCTCATTGGTAAGATGATGCAGACCACATTTGCCCTGCGGCGACAGACCAAAGTGATGACCAAAGTGAAACATAACCATTTTTACGTAGATGTTAAGTCAGTATTGATGGTCAATGTTATCTGTTGAAGCAATAATTTCATCAGTGCTGTTATATTGATCAAGAAAGAAGGAAACGGTCAAAGAGCCATGCAGGCTGTGCTCATGTCAACAACATCAAGGTGACATCACAACTGATTGCCTAACTTTTTTTGAGTACTGTTTACTGGGTTTACAGTGTATACAAAAACTTTATAACAGTAAATGTATGGCTGATAAGTTGATGATTTGATGCATGATTAAAGAGAGACAACAGAGGATGTAATAAAGAAGAGTGTCTCTTCCTCTCTAGTTAAGACAGCTGTCATTCAATGTTAGCCAATTAGATTCTGATTGTAGTGTCAGGTATGGTCCAAATGATGAAATGAAAATTAAACGTGAAACTGAAGCTTGGTCTTAAACAGCAGTGAGTGAGCTCTTCCTCGTTCTCGCATAGGGTTTGTTTTCAATAAATTCAGAACAGGAGGGAGGGGTTGGGGAGATCCATGTGAAACCAACCTGGTGAGATCAGCATGCTGCTGGAGCTGTTCTTGCACTTTACGGCAAACCTCGCCAGCGGTGTCGTAGACTTTGCCGACTTTGGTGAAGAGGGCAGCAATCTTGTCACTGCGGAGAAAACCAGCTGCCCGTCTCTTGAGCAGGTGACCCAGACAGGCCTCGATAGCAGCTGGAGAGAGAAGAGATAAGTAGTGGGAGTTAATGCTGACAAAACTGGATAGAGAAAAAAATGAATGGAGAGATGGAGTGGAGAAAAATATCAACGTGATTAAGGCAGCACATATGAAGAATTATACATGTTAACAATAAAAAAGTGTGAAACTAATAAGAACAAGATAAAGCATCAAGCCCTCTATTGGCACATAGGGGCTGCAAAGATCATCACACAGCAAAACTGACTTATAACTTGATGACTCATGTTTAAAGACAAAAACAGACAATTATATTTCATACATAAAATATTTGATTTGCATGTTTAAAATAGCTGCACAAGAATATCAAGAGAAAAAAATATGTGAATTGACAGCATAATGGCTCTGTGCAGCAGGAAAAGAGTGATACAAATCTGCAAGAGAATGGTGGGTCACAAAAGTAGACCACTTTCTGTACAGCAATATAAGTAAACTTAGAAATTATTTTCATACAGCTGTGAATTCAACAGAACTAAATGTCTCAGTTTAACCTGTAAGGTTGAACAAGATGATGTGGAAGACAGTGTCCAGTCCACACAGGGGGCATTAACCATGATGTTATTGTAATGCCAGGTAAGCAGTAAGAGCATACATATATATTGACATTTTCCTCAGACCCATGATTGATTATGAGACAAAGCACAACCCTCCTAAGCCATGCACCTGGTGCTGTTAAACCAACAAAGTTTGGGCACAAATTAAATCCATATTAGTTTCAAAATAGAGTTCCCAGTCTTAGGTTTATAGCTGGGTCATGTACACAGAAAATTGTCTGTGCAACAATGCATTGTTGTAAACTAACAAGACAGTAGTACAAGAGAAAAATCTGAAACACAGTGGCTCAGAGAAATGCATTGACGTCAGAAAATGCATAAGAATTGGAGGCAAGAAGTCTAGCTACGATCCATCCATTAGCTATCTCCCTCCCTATGTAATTGCTGCATTAATGCTTGGCCATAATGAGCTTTTCAGGGCAGATTGTAAAAGCAACACTGTAACGTGATTATTCCAGCACACTTTGAAACATTTTTAGTTTGCTGTATGCTTTGATATAGTTTCAATGATCAAAGTTTTAATAACGCGCCGACCTATAAATTAAGGGCTCCTGAAAAATTCATGCAATTTTCGCATTCATACAAATTACTCTCTTAATAAAAATTCAATAAAATTCAGCGACCACAGAGAATTTCCTAATGAATTCTTTAGAAGAAGACCAATCTTCAGTGTGTGTTTTTCCTCTATGAGGTAAATATAGTAGGATATTATAGTGAATTATAGTAACCAACAAGATTGTTCTCTGTGATGCTGGGAAAAGTGAGTGGTGCTTTATGGGTGTACTAGTTTTCTTTCATTGGGGATCTTGGAGCCGTAGAACAACTGCTGATAAGCTTAAAGTTTTAGCTTGAAAAGCTTCATTCTGGCAGATCAATGGGTTAAAGAAGTTTTGTTGGTATCCAATAATGTTTTGGTTGTATAGAAATCTCCCTTCTTCCCCAATAGAAGAGGATAGCTGGGATTAGCAGCTGTGAAGTTTGAGGTTTGGAGGAGGTTTTTAACAGTCTTGGAGGAAACATTCATGCAGTTGTTTCAGTGGAAACAAAGGAATCTTGCTAAGAATTGCCCAGCTCCTCTCATTCCACTACCTTCCCTCTCAACCAGCCTGTGGCATCTGTGTCTCCTTTAAATCATAGAATCCTTTCCATTATCTGCATAATTGCCATAATGGTTTTGAGGAAAATTATGCAGAAATACAATCTTTAATTAAAATTTTTTAGGTAAGAGGGAAAGCTCAACCCAGTGCTTACATTCTCACGATATCGCATGTATTCATTTTCGTGTAACACACTTGCCTAATCCTGCAGTTCCTGCCCCTAACCATTTCCATATATTTTACTAATAACTCTTTACTAATTTACCCTCATGTTTGTAAAGCACTGGTTTTAAAATTCATGTTACTTAGAATAACCACAGCGAGAAGATGAATGAGAAACTACTGTACTGTATCTCAATGACCTTCTCTGCTGCAAAACTAAATGTTCAAAATCTTTCTTAAGCTGACTTCATACTTCATACATAACCACCTCATGGAATAATTGTTCCGTCCAAACATTTCTACAACTTTCTGAAACAAAAGATCTTACGTTTACACCCACTTCAGCTCTTGTTCTCCTTTTTAAGTTGCTACTATTGTTTTCATGTGAACAACTTAGTGTCTTTTAAGAGAGACTGTCTAAAGATATGCACCATTATACCCATTTTGTAAATTATATCTTCTCTATAATGGCCAGCTTTTTACTTCATCTTCCACTGTGTCTTTTGGGAACAACTAAACTACTATTTTCTAATATGGTCAGACATTGTTTTGTTACACAGTAACCTTGGTTCTCTGAGTGAAGGAATTATCTCTCCAAATGGTTATATATTTCTTAGGTATGTACAGGGAATGACTCACTGGGGCAGTTGGTATGTGGACGGTTGTGGCTCTGGAGGTAGAGAGGGTCATCCCCTAACCAGAGGGTTGGTGGTCTGATCCAAAGTGCCCTTATTAAACACAACTGTGAATATTCTCTTCCGGAAAAGAGGAGAGAAAGACCACTGGCTGAAGTGACTACAGTTGTTGCATTGTACCGGTTGTTGAAACACTGGAGGAAGCCAGCGGAAGAGTGGAGAGGTACCGGGGCTACATTCAAATAATGAAATCAATCGTTTCAATAAAATCAAATTTAATAAAAAAATGAGCATGAAGCAGACTCACAAATATCCGAGAGGCTGAGGCCCAAGGCCAAGTCCATGTGAAGCGCACCCTCAACCACACAGGTGAAGGCATGCTGCTGTCTTTGTATGCCTGCTGAATCGTTTCCACAACCCAGTGTGGGATCCAAGATTTAGACACTGGCTGACCTAGGCACTTAGACTTAAAGCAGACAGACGGCTGGTGTGCAGACCCCCGGGACTTTGCCAGGGCATAGGAGTGAGCCTTGATCCCCCTGGCCCTCTCCCTGATCAGCCAGCAGGATCACAACTCCGTCAGTGGATTTAGGTAAAAATCCGACAGCACCTTAGGCAGAAACGACAGCAGTTCTTGTGTACCGACAAAGCCTGTAACTCTTCCAATCTTCTGGCAGATGTTACAGCTAAAACGAACACAACCTTGAGTGACAAACATCTAATGTCTTCCAGGGGCTTATGGGGCTCGTATGGTAAGGCAGCCAGCTCAAGACCTAAATCCCATGAAGGGATGGTCAATATCCTATGGGGCGCATGCCTGTGAGCACCTTTCAGGAACTTTGAGATAAGGCTGCACTCACCAGTAAACCTATTACCTCTACTGTTTAAGTCTGCCACCATACCCTTAGGGTTAAAGGTGACTTGCAGATATCGGCGCATGTCTGCAGCTGCACAAGACAGTGTGTCAACTTGGTTTTCTGTCAAACACAACATAAAGAGTTTCCAGAGTTACCAACTAAACAGGAGGTCAGTGGTGTGATCCTTGCTCCTCCATTTTGTGTGGCGAAGTGTACTTGAGCAAGTCACTGAACCCCATATTGCCCTAATAGTTGGCAGGGAGGGAGTGATGTGTGATAGAGAATGTCCTGCACATAGATGCACTGTACAAATAAGTGGGTGAATGGCAAATCTGAAAAGCATTTTGAGTGTTGGGATTTAACCACTGACCTTCTAGTTAGTGGACGACCGGCTCTACCTTCTGAACCACAACACGGTGTAACATTAGTTGATAGTTGTAACACTATCATGTTGACAAACACCTGCTGATGTACTCAGAACCACCTCTGTGCTACCGTGGGTGTCTCCAGGACCACATTTTGCCATCAAAGGCCATAGAAGGCTGATAGCTGAAAAAGCCTTTGGGTGGGAAACTGCTGTATAATATATTTCTCTGGCATTGCGTTAAAGGAAATGCATAGCTAGCCAAGACAGTATGAATGATGTTTAGTCATTTATGATTTGTGAAAATGAGTCGAGGATAGAAACAAGAGTGTCGACAGTGTTGGTCAAGCAGCATTTAGTGGTATCTGCTTCCTGCAGCTTCAAGTGTGTGTGTGTGTGTGTGTGTGTGTGTGTGTGTGTGTGTGTGTGTGTGTGTGTGTGAATGATGAGCTGGATTCAACAGGATATCATCTATATGCAGCAGAAAGTGAAAGAAGGGAAGAGTTGAAATGAAAAATTAAAGAGTGAATAATTTTGTCATTTTAGCAAGAAAGAATCTGAGAATATTTTTGTCAAGCCTCTCTATGTGGTTTTTGTTTTATTGTATTTGACTTTGACTATAAACGATTTAGCCAAGCATATACAGCAGCCCTAACCCTGGTAAATCTTGCCTTTATCCTGGGGATCAGGAAAAGTATCTCTAAATGCCCACTTTTTGAACATATTGTATCATCTTTACTTTTCCTCCATTTTACATCCTATTTCATTTTTTTCTTTGCTTGTCTCCATTCTGAGTCATTTCAAATACAATTTCATTTTACTGAGCCCTGCCCTGAGACCACCAATCCCTCCTTTATCCACTGTATCATGAAACTAGGAGTACTGCAGTCTAATTCCAGATGCTGGAGAGAAGCTTTTGTCTCAGTCTCAAATAGCTGAAGTTCAAGAAGGCAGGCTAAATTGGTCCTGCTTCAACTCATCTCTGTACAAAGCCGCTGCTAGAACAGTTCATTTCAAATGGCATCCGAAAGCAGATGCAGATTAGTCGCCATGGCAACCTGCCTGACCCCTTGACCATCTTTGCTTCCTTCCTCCCTCATCTTTCCTACTGAAATCCTTCCTTCCCACGCGAGAGAGCAGAGAAAGGCGTGAGAGAAAGAATCAGTTTACACTGACTCTCCCCTGTTCAGAGTCAGTTCAGAAGACCCTGATCCTTTCTCCGGCTTACCAATTCACACACACAAACACACACTAATTAGTTTGTATTACCAAAGTGCATTTCAAAAGTATTGCTGCATGATTCACACTGTAATGTCTACAATCTGTACACCTCATCCTGCACTCCCTCAGGTTGTCTCTGTTCAGTTTGTGACTTCCTACATCCAATTTATTTGTCAGTTATTACTGTTTAAATGCAAAAAACAAAGAAACCAAAGAGTGAACTTTAATAAGACACTAAGCAAGGCCTGGTGCTACAATAAGACTACAATTGACATTAGCCAACCTGATGGACTTATGTGAGAACACTTCATTGATGACTTAGGCAAATAATGCCAATGATAGCTGTGGCTGAGGGGTAGAGCGGTTGTCCTCCAACCTGAAGGTCAGTTCGATCCCCAGTCTTCCCCATCTGCATGCTGAAGTGTCCTTGGGCAAGATGCTGAACCATAGCACTTCTTCTGTTAGTGTTTTAATGGGATTGTTTTACATGTAACATATCTGTGTGTTTCTGTAGTCTATAACATATAAATTGAATAGCCAAAAACTGGTGCACAACCAGTTTTTGGATCTGGCCCACTCCCACTGCAGACATGAAACAGAAATCAATTATTTTCTGGCCCAGATGACACCATTTACTCCTTATTGTGCCCAGCCAGTAACTTGGTCACATCGGGCAGTAAAATGGATGTGACCCAAATCAGATTTCTGCCAGACACCACCGCTGACACCTGCAGCAATGAACCTGGATGTGAACTTGGTGATGCATCATTGCCCTTCAATTGGACAAGGAAGCAATGGAGTGAGTGGAAAAACAGGAATACATTGCTCTTTGCTCTTCTCTTGGCTCTTTTCTATTTTTTGTGGCAATCCACAGACAGAAGTCAAGGGATAGTGACAGTCAATGACAGAGTGACAGAATGAGAGAGAGGGAGCTGCAAGCCGCAGACAACTATTTTATGTTTTTCAACGTGCGCAATAGACGTATTGCAAAAAATGGCAAAAATTCCGATAAACGGTGTTCTATGCACCATGCATTCACACTATGCAAGTCAATATATTTGGCCAATCAGATGGAGTCCTGCTGCCCAAGATAACAAATTAAAGACATTCAGATCATTGATCAGCCCCAGCTGTGGCCACATCGTGGATTATGATCTGTGGATCGCGTATCAGAGATCGTAATGGTGGATCCAGTATGGCGGATTCTGTATCGTGCTGGCTGATCGTGATAATAATGGTGGATCCTTTATCATGTTGGCATCTGATAATGGTGGTGGACCACGATCGAGGTGGCAGCTGATGGTGGATCCTAATGGCGGCAGTGGACAATGACTGTGGACTATAGTGGCATCCGATCTTGATGGTGGATCATGATCGTGGTGGCTGCTGACCAGGGACTATGATTGCAGCAGGACTGCTTGATATAAAGTATTTCTCCTCAGATACTCGACCATTACTGACAATAATCTATTAATTATTTGACCTTCAGTTATCCTTCAAAATGTTTACCCTTATCAATGCTGCTAAAACCTTTATCTTGATGATGTTCTCCTTTACACTTGACATCTATTGCACTTCTGTCCGTCCTGGGAGAGGGACGTGGCTCTCTCTGAGGTTTCTACGTTCTTTTTACCCTGTTAAAAGGGTTTTTTAGTAGTTTTTCCTTACTCTTGTTGAGGGTTAAGGGCAGAGGATGTCACACCCTGTTAAAGCCCTATGAGACAAACTGTGATTTGTGAATATGGGCTATACAAATAAAATTTTATCGCCGGAGCAAGGGTAAGATTAAAGAAGAGCCGCGCTGTGCTGTATAAAATACACTGTCTAAGTTTACTTTATCTGATCTATTTCATCATTGTGTTTTCACAGCCTGAGCCCCCCCCCCACAACGAGGCAGTCACTGCACATTAGGCCGAAACTCTCGCTGCAAGTCCGGATTTGCAGTGTGGAAAATGACGCCATTGTCTGTAAGTAACTGTTTAGTAATTGAGTTTTTTTACTGTGGATCTTCCAACGGTGAATTAGCGAGGCTATTTCCATTTATAATAATTTAATCATGTTGTTTTCCAGCTGCCTGTAAGACGTACTATGACGTACTAAGACGTACTATGAGCCAGTAAGGAACTTCCGGTACATCCAACTGGACCTCGCAGCTCTTGCAGCAGCATTGAAAAGTTCAGGAGTCGACAGAGAAGAAAGAGGGTAAGATTAGATTCATTAGATTATTTTTCAGTTACATGTGTAGGTGTATATTGTCATTGAACTGTGCTAATTGTACTGATTGTGTTTACAGCTGATTGAAGCGGGACAGATGACATGGATCCATCCTTCCACAGCCAGGAGCTCACCGACCTGTGTGCCACACTTCAAATAAGACTAGACGCTACACTGAATCTCACAGCTACACATCACAGACGTCTACACACTGGGGCAGATTCGGACAGAGTCCCACAAAGAACTTATTACCCAGAGGCGGCAAAGAGACATTTCAAGCTTCACCTGATTAGTTTTTCACTGGCTAGGCCAGTTGTGTTTTTACAATATTTGTGCTGTATGTAAATAAAGCTTTGACTCAACATATACCTTTTTAAATGTTTTTTTCCCATCAACCAGCAAACATAAATGTCATTCATTCAATAACAAAGCAATCATTTGGATTACTGTACTATATACTGTACAACTGTAATTTACAAGACAAGGGACAAACTGTGATGTTATAAGTGGCATCAGAGAAAAAGGATAGTGACATTCATAATCTTATGTATGACTGTCACTGCTACTGGTGGATAGATAACTAGCTTTTAATAGCATGCAAAATGTAATTAGCAAGTGCTTTGTTTCCCTGGTGGGAATCTGCCAGCTTCTTCAACAAGTCAGGGTACAGAATGGTAAATAGTCTGTATTTATAGCGCTTTTCTAGTCTTGATGACCACTCAAAGCACTTTACAGTACAGTTTGCCATTCACCCATTAACCCAATGGGCAGCAATCTTTTCTATGAGGGGCAATTCGGGGTTCAGCATCTTGCCCAAGGACACGCAGATGGGGAATACTGGGGATCGAACTGCCGACCTTCAGGTTGGAGGACGACTGCTCTACCCCTCAGCCACATATATATATATATATATATATATATACAGTGCCTTGCATAAGTATTCACCCCCTTTGGACTTTTCTACATTTTGTCATGGTATAACCACAGATTAAAATTTATTTCATCGTGAGTTTATGTAATGGACCAACACAAAATAGTGCATCATTTGGAAGTGGGGGGAAATATTACATGGATTTCACAATTATTTACAAATAAAAATCTGAAAAGTGTTGAGTGCATATGTATAACCCCTTTACTGTGAAACCCTAACAAAGATCTGGTGCAACCAATTGCATTCACAAGTCACATTTGCAAGTCACATAATTAGTAAATAGGGTCCACCTGTCTGCAATTTAATCTCAGTATAAATACACCTGTTCTGTGACGGACTCAGAGTTTGTTGGAGATCATTACTGAACAAACAGCATCATGAAGACCAAGGAGCTCACCAAACAGGTCAGGGATAAAGTTGTGGAGAAATATGAAGCAGGGTTAGGTTATAAAAAATATCCAGAGCTTTGAACATCTCTCTGAGCACCATAAAATCCATCATAAGAAAATGGAAAGAATATGGCACAACCGCAAACCTACCAAGAGGAGGCCGTCCACCCAAACTGAAGAGTCGGACAAGGAGAAAATTAATCAGAGAAGCAACCAGGAGGCCCATGGTTACTCTGGAGGAGTTGCAGAGATCCACAGCTGAGGTGGGAGAATCTGTCCACAGGACAACTATTAGTCGTCTACTCCACAAATCTGGCCTTTATGGAAGAGTGGCAAGAAGAAAGCCATTGTTGAAAGGGATCCATAAAAAATCCCGTTTGGAGTTTGCCAGAAGCCATGTGGGAGACACAGCAAACATGTGGAAGAAGGTGCTCTGGTCAGATGAGACCAAAATTGAACTTTTTGGCCTCAATGCAAAACGCTATGTGTGAAAACCCAACACTGCCCATCACCCTGAGCACACCATCCCAACAGTGAAATATGGTGGTGGTAGCATCATGCTGTGGGGATGCTTCTCTTCAGCAGGTACAGGAAACAGGTCAGAATAGAGGAAAGATGGATGGAGCCAAATACAGGGAAATCCTTGAAGAAAAACTGATGCAGTCTGCAAAGACTTGAGACTGGGGCGGAGGTTCATCTTCCAGCAGGACAATGACCCTAAACATACAGCCAGAGCTACAAAGGAATGGTTTGGATTAAAGAATGTTAATGTCTTAAAATGGCCCAGTCAAAGCCCAGACCTCAATCCAATAGAGAATCTATGGCAAGACTTGAAGATTGCGGTTCACAGACGGTCTCCATCCAATCTGACTGAGCTTCATCTTTTTTGCCAAGAAGAATGGACAAACCTTTCCATCTCTAGATGTGCAAAGCTGGTAGAGACATACCCCAAAAGACTTGCAGCTGTAATTGCAGCGAAAGGGGGTTCTACCAAGTATTGACACAGGGGGGTGAATACTTATGCACCCAACAGATGTCAACTTTTTTGTTCTCATTATTGTTTGTGTCACAATAAAATTTATTTTGCACCTCCAAAGTACTATGCATGTTTTGTTGATCAAACGGGAAAAAGTTTATTTAAGTCTATTTGAATTCCAGTTAGTAACAGTACATAATGGGAAAAAGTCCAAGGGGGGTGAATACTTATGCAAGGCACTGTACATGCATATCATACATGTATATGTCAATATGTGTAGATAAGGAGACATTACAACAAGAAAGAGAGTTTTACATTGAGGTTTATTATCACAATGTAGTTAAATGGGACTGCAGGCTGAGGACAGGCTGATAAATATACACATGTTTTAGTGTCAGAAAAACTAAACTCAAATATCCCCCAAAATCCATCAATAAGTATATTTGGAACCATTTGGGGCTTAGTGTCTTGCTCACAGACACTTTGACACATAGACAGTAGGAGTAAGAGAATAAACCACCTCCCCGTGACAGACATTTGTGTTGGCATTGAAAACGCCTGCCTTAAAGCCACAACAACTTCAAATAGGCCTTTGTACCACACCAGCATCCAACCATTCTGAAGTGATATTTGCAGGTACATTTACATACCTTTCAATGGGGCTGCACAGCATAGGAGCAAACCAGGAGGGGAGACAGCAGTGCATATGGGTGTTGTTTCTATGACAACAATATTTTGGCAACCAATCACCACTTCCGTTACATGATAGTTTAGATATTTGTTTGACATTGCTTTTTCACAACGAGCACCAACTGCAGAACTTGTATGACAGCCATAGAGCAAGGAAAAGATTACATATATTGATAAAAGTGTATAATAATGTGTATAATGATAAAAGCAGAACACTCAGAAGCAACATTCAGTATGCGGCTGCCCTCTTTGACTGGTGGCCTGAACAGGCCTATCTCTTTTTCTCACTGGGAAAAACTGAAAACATTCTGTGACCCTCAGGAGAAGACTAGCTTTGACTTTAATAACAGTTTGTTGCTGTGAAACCATACCGTCAGAAGACTCACAGGAAAAAATTTTTGGTGCTGAACGCTTGAAATGAAATGTGTTAAATACCTATTGGAGTCATCTCACACACACGCACGCAAGCACACGCACGCACACACACACACACACACACACACACACACACACACACACACTTAGATAGTGAAAGATATAGGCAGGAAATATAAGAGACAGATATGACATCTCAACATGTTGTGGATATATATGTGCTTTAACCAATGAAGGTACAAGGCCAATATTCCCTCTCACAGCTCCCCAAATTTCAATTACAATAACTGTACAGATGTTATCTGTTAGATAGACGTCTCTGAAGTGTCTGTTCAGCTCAGCCTCTGACTTCTGTGTGTCTCTCTCCTTTGTCCTTGTGTCTCTGTGCACACATCATGAAACAAATCTACTTGAAGAGAAAAAGATGTAAATTAACTTATGATTCTACTGTGTGTTAACATTACATTGAAATGATTGTGTTACTCCTGAGTTAGTATGAACATGCACAAGCAGACACTTTTGTATCAAACCTATTTCTCTTTCTCCAGTTTGATTGTGAATCTTTTGATTGAATAAATTAATTTCTTTATCTACTTGATCTTATCTCGAAGCCAAATACTACTAGCCAGTGTTTAGAACTAATTTCTCACTATTGAAACACTGGATTTATTGGGGCCTCAATTAGCAGACATAGCAGAATTAACAGGTATTATGAGAGACACTCTGGGAGAGTGAGCCGGCAGTCATTCCTGGGCTGACGTCACTGCTTAACACCTGACCTTTTACCTTCACTTTTCCCCAGAGTCCCCGAGCTCGAGAGGCTGATGTTTAGTCTCCATTACAGTGGCGTCATGGTTGGCTTCGCCTGCATACTCTTAGAGCAGGACTGATGAAACAGAGCTCACATTAACCTACAAACCCAATGAGGCAAGATGATTCTTATTTTTTAGAAACATAAAACACAAACACTAAATATTCAAATAATCAATCAAATTTTATTTGAATAGCCCATATTCACAAATCACAATTTGTCTCATAGGGCTTTAACAAATTGTGACATCCTCTGCCCTTAACCCTCAACAAGGAAAAACTACTAAAAAACCCTTTTAACAGGGTAAAAAGAAGGTAGAAACCTCAGAGAGAGCCACATGTGAGGGATCCCTCTCCCAGGACGGACAGAAGTGCAATAGATGTCAAGTGTAAAGGAGAACATCAGAAAGATAAGGGTATTTGCAGCATTGATTAGAATAAACACTTTGTAGCATAACTGAAGGTCAATGAATTGCTGGATTATTGTCAGTAATGGTCGAGCAGTCTTGTTGTAATCATAGTCCCTGGTCAGCAGCCACCAGGATCATGATCCACCATCAAGATCGGATGCCACTATAGTCCACAGTCATTGTCCACTGCTGCCATCAGGATCCACCATCAGCTGCCACCTCGATCGTGGTCCACCACCATTATCAGATGCCAACACGATACAGGATCCGCCATTATTATCATGATCAGCCAGTTAATGATTCTAAAAAAACACTAAGTGGGACTAAGCGGGGTGGGGGGGGGACTACTTCACCTTCCCCATCCCTGAGATCCAGGCCGCCGACCCCTACAGAGCATCGTTGCAAAAGGTCCTTGAGGTTCATTAGAAGTGAATACCAGGCCTCTATAGCTGGTTTCCTTTGCTCCATGAACAGTGACAAATCCAGGTACACAATGTTCACATACCTCAAAGCCCAAGCACGTAAAGGGAGGGAGTTTGGAGTCTTCTGAGGCATGTAAATCCAGCTAATAGTACTTGTTTTTGGTTAAAGTAAGGCCCAAATTTCATACTCATTACATTACACTCGTAATGACTCCTGCATAGTCTGTGGCGGTACTTGACGGCGTTGGATGCACCGATACATAATGTCCCATAGGTGCTCAATTGGATTTAGGTCAGGGGAACGAGAGGACCAGTCAATGGCATCAATACCTTCGTCATCAAGGAACTGCCGACACACTCTGGCCACATGAGGCCGGACATTGTCCTGCACCAGGGGGAACCCAGAGCCCATTGCACCAGTGTAAGGTCTGACAATCTCTCTGAGGATTTCATCCTGGTACCTAACAGCAGTCAAGGTACCGTTGGCTATGACATGGAGGTCTATGCGACCCTCCAAGAATATGCCTCTCTAGACCATCACTGACCCACAGCTAAACCGATCATGCTGGATGATGTTACAGGCAGCATAACTGTGTCTCCAGACTCTTTCACGCCTGTCACATGTGCTCAGTGTGAACTGCTCTCATCTGTGAAGAGAACGGGGCACCGATGGCGGACCTGCCAATTCTGGTGGTCCAGCTCTCCTTGTGTAACAGCCGGTCTCCTGGTCTCTCCTCCATGCTCTTCAAACTGTGCTGTGAGTCACAGCAAACCTTCTTACACCCACCAGTATGGATGTGCCTTCCTGGAGGAGCTGGACTGCCTGTGCAACCTGATTTGGCTGCAGGTATTGCCTCATGCTACCAGTAGTGACAAGGACACTAGCAGAACACAAAACTAAAGAAGAATTAGTCAGGACGGATAAAGAGAGATCAACTGTCTGAAGCCAGCACATGCCAAACTATTCCCTCTTTGGGGGTTGTCTTGCTTTTGCCTCTCCATTGCACCCGTAGTCACTTTAATTTGCACCAAAGCAGGTGAAATTGATTCACAATCACTTGTGCTTCCTAAATGGACAGATTGATATCCATGAAGTTTAACTGACTTGGTGTTATACTGTGACGATTAAGGGTTCCCTTCATTTTCTATATATACACATACATGTATACATACACACATATACACACACACACACACACACACACACACACACACACACATATGCACATGTGAGCAAACCACACACTATAGGTTCAAGATGACCACACTGTAATTTCCTTGACGGGGTCATATGGGCATCCAGCAGGATTTCTACGATGACTCAAAGCTATTATTATATCATTACTAATGTTCATATAAGCACTATTAATATGACCACTTAAAACTGAGACTCTCACTCATTGCCAACATGTTCTCATTTGTTTGTCAAGGTTGGGGCTTCCTGCTTTGTTTTACAGTATGTATGTACTGTATCCCACCTCATCTGAAATGTGCTTCCACTAAGGTACCCAGTTTTATCAAATGTAAGAACCTATTTAAGATTATTAAGCTTTAGGGAAACTGAGCAGTGGTGTTATACCAAACTACAAACACAATTTAAACCATCATCTCGTAAATACTTTAACAGGACATTGTTTCAGGATCTATGGCTCAGATTAACAATAGGTAAACTCCCTGAAAATGAAATTAGAGCAGCTCATTGCAATATTTGACTGACTTCAAGCGATACAGGGGTGAAAGAAGTACTCAAATCTCCTCAGTAAAAGTAGTAATGTCACAGTGTAAAGTAAAGTAAAGTAAAAGTCATGTAAAGTATAGCTTCATCAAGATTATATTTAAGTACAATACTTGAGTTACTGTACTTAGTTATTTTCCTTTGCCAACCAATACAGAGGTTTGAGTTCATTGATACAGATTACCACATCTGCCCAAATTCTACATGACCATCTGATTATCCCAACTAATGTTCTTTCTATGTACCTTTTTCCCTTGTGTGTGTGTGTGTATATGTGTGTGTGTGTGTGATCCTGATGTGTCGGCTGACAGTTAAGTCACCAAAACTTGCTAAAGCTTTATAGCTTATTGTTACTGAACCTACGTACATTTTTACCCACAGGGATATGAGTCTATATATGACCAAAGTTTTCACTAGTGTGTTTCATCTAAAGTGTATGAATCGTTGTTTTCTTTATCAAAGAATGGGCCCTTTATATTTAAATACTTTATAAATCTGGAGCAGGTCCTCTCTACGGCAGCCGCCATGTTTTTAACAGCAGTCCAAACTGGACAAACTTGACACCTTTTGAGTTGTTATGACAACTGAAGGCTACCACAGGTTCTCTTTCATGTTTGAAAGGGTAGGGTGAGCTTAGGGGTATTCAGCTGCAAAATGCAACTTCACCACTAGATGACACTAAATTGTACACACTGAACCTTTGAAAAAAATCTGCGGAATTAATTGGTAGAATCAAATAATAGTCAGATAACAGTCACACTTTTATTATTCAAATCCTAATTGCAGCTGAATTGATTGCACATAGAATCACAGTCTATTATATCATAACATAAAAATTTTGATTGGAGTGCACTTAAAAGTTTTGCATTATATTTGGCATACAAAATTAGACACAATGTCATGTTTAATATGTGTGACAGTGGTTGACATCTATGTTACTGTATATTTAATGCAAATATTTATTTCAGAGTCTCCGTTCAGCCACATGGATCAGTCATCTTTAGTCTGATGTGGTAACAGTACAACAGAGTTGAAATTAGTTAACACAGGATTTAAAAGGCCTCAGGTCTACACATGCGTTGTGATGAGAACAAGATGTTGCATCTGACACAGCCCTGTTCCGGTTCAGCTATTAGGATACTGAGCTGCGATTCAGACAGATATTTGACCTACTGATGTTGATGGATAATTAACTCTGCTTTCACGGCAGTCACTCTTTTAATGCACTCAATCATGGCGGTCTCACTGATTAAGGTGACAAGTGTCTCTTGTTGTTGAACTCTGCTGAGTTTCTATTGCTGGGCCATTACCACCTGGAGCCTGATTGACTCATTAGCAGGGGGTGTGGTCAGCACAGCTGTAGCCAATCATCGTTGACTCTGGTGTTAAAAAACAGGATTTGTTTGAAGCGTCAGCGTCAGAGAAGACTCGGTGGATCTATTCCACCTGTTCCACACATACCCAACACCTTGTCACAGGGGGCCTCTGGAACTGCCAGTTAGCTACCCGCAAGACAGACTTCATCTCTGGCTTTGCTACACAGCAATCGCTTGACTTCCTTGCTCTCACTGAGACTTGGATCACACCGGCCAACACATCCACCCCAGCTGCTCTCTCATCTGCCTTCTCTTTCACCCACACATCCAGACCCACTGGTAGGGGTGGTGGTACAGGTTTACTCACCACCCCCAAATGGAGTTTTTCTCTCTACCCGCTGCCACATTTTACCCCATTGTCTTTTGAATTTCATGCTGTGACAGTAACTCATCCGGTACAATTAACCATTTTTGTTCTCTATCGAACATCCCAGAAAATGGCCCTCCACTTGTCCTTCTGGTAACCACCTTGACTATATTTTCACCAGAAACTGCTCTTCCACTAACCTCACTGTAACCCCACTTTACGTCTCTGACCACTTCTTTATCTCTTACTCTCGGCCACTCTCACAATCTGACAACCCTATCACATCAACAGATTCTGTACCTGTCAGCGCAATATTCACTCCCTCTCTCCCTCCTCTCTGGCCTCCTGTGTTTTATCAGCCCTCCCTTCATCTGACTCTTTCTCACTCATGCATCCTAACTCTGCCACAGACACTCTCCTTTCCACTCTACTACTGTCCTCCTCTCTTGATTCTCTCTGTCCTCTTACATCATGACAGCTCCACAAGTCCTCCCCAGCTCCGTGGTTGTCTGACTCTTTGTGCGCCGACAGAGCCACTATGCGAGCTTCAGAAAGGAAATGGTGAAAATCTAAACACCCTGATGACCTGTGTCCGAACCTTGTCCTCTCACTACTGGGGTCCCTCAATGTTCCGTCCTGGTCCCCCTCCTCTTCTCTCTGTACACCAACTCTCTCGGCTCTGTCATTCACTCACATGGCTTTTCCTACCACAGCTACGCTGATGACACCCGACTAATCCTCTCTTTTCCCCAATCTGAAACACAGGTAGCAGCACGAATCTCGGCTTGTCTGACTGACATCTCTCAGTTGATGTCTGCACAAGACCTGAAAATCAACCTTGACAAAACCCAACTACTTTTCCTTCCAGGGAAAGGTTCTCCCACCCATGATCTGACTATTACCTTTGACAACTCCGTGTTAGCCCCCACCCAGACTGCTAGGAACCTGGGTGTGACACTCGACAGTCAACTCTCCCTTACTGCCAACATTACTGCAACAATCCGTTCCTGTAGATACATGCTGCACAATATCAGGAGAATACGTCCCCTTCTCACTCAGAAGGCAGCGCAGGTTCTGGTCCAGGCCCTGGTCATCTAGACGCCTAGACTATTGCAACTCCCTCCTGGCAGGTCTACCTGCTAGTGCCATCCAAGGTCTGCAGCTCATACAGAATGCAGAAGCTCGACTGGTCTTCTACCTACCTAAGTTCACTCACACTACTCCGCTCCTCCACTCCCTTCACTGGTTACCAGTAGCTGCCCGCATCCGTTTCAAAACACGAGTTCTTGCGTAACGTGCTGCGAACGGATCGGACCCAGTCTACATCCAGGACATGGTCAAACCTTACACCCCAGCCCGTCAACTCCACTCTGCAGCTGCCAATCGGCTTGTTGCTCCCTCACTGCGAGCTAACCACTCAACAAAATCATGACTCTTTGATGTCCTGGCTCCTAAATGGTGGAACGAGCTCCCCATTGGACAGCAGAAAGTCTACACATCTTCCACCACAGGCTAAAGACACACCTCTTCCAACTATACCTTGGATAAAAAATTAAAAAATAAATAAAAAACACCATATATATTTAGTAGAACTTATATGGCACTTACAGATAGCACTTTGTAGTTTGGCTTTCTTGAAGCAAATTGTACTTTGATTCTTGCTGTTCTGGGTTTGTACCCTCATGGTTGCTGTCACTTATTGTAAGTCGCTTTGGATAAAAGCATCAGCTAAATGAAATGTAATGTTCAGAGAGAGAGAGAGCGAGAGAGAGAGAGAGGGAACCTACTGCCCATTATCTGAAGTTCTTCACTTTAACTTTTAATAGCTGATAATTACAGCATTTGTGATGTTTCTGGTATGGCTACTGTATGTCCTTGTTTGTGACATATATTTAACAGATAAATATTTAAACTATGCGGAAAGAACATTGTCTCTGTATATTCTGCTGCGCGGCATGCAGAGAAAATCAGCTAGATCTCGTATCTCAGAAGAGCAGCGTGACTTAACCACAGCTAAACAACAGGCAGTGCAGCTGCTATGATCTTTTAAATGGACGCGAAATTAAAAGCAAGCTGATCTGCGGCCTTTCTGTGGTGCAACAGCAGCCAGTGTGGCAGGCGAGGAAGTGCCCCTGGTCCTCCCTGATAACGCTACACCTGATGAACCAGGTTTGAATAACCGCAGCATTTCAAGAGGTCCCTGTGTGGGCTGTATTACAGGAGGTTTCTGTGGATCCAGCTTTTCTGACATTGTTGTAATGAAGCTTAAGCGTAAGTTCAGTCAGGAAGACTTAACCTGCATACTGATCAGCTGATTGTGGGTGTTCCTAAATGTCCAATCAGGTCTGCCGCAGTCTCTTTCAGCCAATCATTCAGCACCTGTCAAACTTTAAAAATCCCTTCTCCTCTCTTCCGCAGTCAGCCGTCTTTCAGTGACGCATAACCAAACTTTAGCCACTCCTAGCTTATTTCACATCATTTTCATCTCGATGTCGGATCCTGACAATGATTATTCCCCAAGAGGTTCGGACCCAGCACCCAAGAGATCGTTCAATCCTACGGATCGTCGTTGCAGGAGCCTTCGCCGAGCGAACCCGACGAGTCTCCCACGGGGAGGCCGATTCCTCATCGCTCAGCTTCAACATCGCGGCATCATGCCAGCTTCAGGCCGGCCTCCTTCTCAGCTCCGTGACCCAGTGGTTCAAGTAAACCCCTCCATCGATTCTACCTGATCGCAGATTGAGCACGATCCAGCGACCCCAGCCAGGTCCCCCGCCGCTTCTGTTCGCGGTCGCAAAAGTTTCAACAAGCGACTTCTTCCAAAGCCCCCTCCCGAAGATAAGTATCACATCGTACTTCTTAACACTCCTGCAACCACTTTAGCTTTAGATAATATTCTGACGACCACTCTGCAGTCCCCGGTCCTCACCGTGCAGAACATTGACACTCGTCTAAAAACCCTCAAACGCCACAGCCGCGCTTATTGCTCAGCGAACATCAGCTTGCGCCTCCCCGATGCAACCAGGCACAGGTCACTCAGCGGCCCAGCTCCGGCTGAATGTGGCCACACACACCTCAGTCTGCTGATATTCCGCACGGCTCAATTCAGAGTATTACAAGGCAAAAAACATATTCCAGTCAGCCTCATTTCGCCATCCCAGAGTGCGATAAAGCGCCAATAACCACAACACAATTTGCTTCGTCTACCCCGGGAGAGTCAACAACTCGACGCTATCTGGCGTATTCAGCGATCTAATCTGAGACACGGAAGCAACGTATTCTTTCAGAATCACAAAACCGCGCCGTGTATAAAGCATGCAATACACACCTGAATTGGCCCGAATTACATCTCCTCTAATTGAGTGCGCGTACGCGTGCACTTGATGGCTCGCATATCCTGAGTCCATGTGGAGCGTCAGTTGTGCACGTCCTCAGAAATTAACGCTACGCGAACGCCAGATGCAATATGCACTTGAGGTGGGGAAGCTCACTTTGTGTCTTGTGGTGTAAGATCAGTGGACCAATCCGGCGGAGCAAATAATCAAAACGTCCTGGCGGACATTATAAAATACTGGGTGTGAATCTCCATTAATTTCTCGCATCGGTGAACGATAGAAACATATTCGCATTGTCACACCGTACTTGATTGATGGGCCTTACAGACCATCTACGTGGCGCCGCTGTCTCTTTTCTGCTGTAATCTTAAAATTAACAAAACAGTAATCTCCTAGAGCGTCACATGCTTATTGTTTACGTCATGCAATTCCAGAAGTCCTACACGGTCTGATTTCTCCGGTGTGCCCTCCAGTGGTATCCTCCGGTAACACGCGTAGTACGTCGGCAAGTATGCGAACAACATTTCAAGTGTCAAATTGATCCCCTCATGTCCTCAGCGCACCGACAGGCCTCAGACGCATCATTCAACAAGTTTCCAATTTGAAATCAACGAACTTGGAAGTTCGTACATTCCAACTGCTAGTTCTTAACAGCCACAAGACTCTCATCCCGGTCAGTCTGTCCAGGTGCTCGATCCCATCCCGGATCCTACATATTCAGGAGACAAGCGATGATTTCCTACCTCTCTGCCGGCCCTGTATCTCTCTCTAACTACGAGGCATAATCAGACCTAGGCGGTCGACAAAGCAAATAAATGAATAAGCTCGCAGGCCAAGGTGCTTGGCTTCCTAAAGCATAACTGACAATTTCATAATATATCCTCTGGCGACGGTGGGAATTATGCGCCTGACTTCAGGTGCAGAGCACCAAAGAGCTGCCAAATTCTCAGCCAATTTCTGTGATGGTTGCTAGGGTTACCTGTTTAATGAGTTAATACATGAATCTATGTCGCTCCGCTCATTTTAACACTGTGACTGTGAGCATCACGTCTCGTGGTGTACTGAGCACTAAATGTTGACGAGTGTTTTTTCATGATGTTTAAATGTAGACTCATAAACTCTGGAGCGATTTCAAACAACATTAAGTGACTTCATGTACTGATCAGATCCTGATAACTAGTGATGAGCGTTTATTAGTTCAAGTGAGAGCAGAGCAGAGGAGAACACAGAAACTCCAGCTCGGTACAAACCAAGTGCAGCTTCTGCTCTGATCACCGAGCAGCTGTGACCAGAGAAACCCACAAACACATACAACACATTTTTGTTGCTCCTAGTATTTCACTTGATGGTCTGTTACGATGATTTATAAAATATATTAAAATAATAAATAAATAAATATATATATAAATTAAATAAATAAATAATAATAATACTAAAATTAAATTAAAAACAATCTAAGTTAATTAATAAATAAAATCACATTCTTCATATGTAAATTGATTCGTTCAACTCATCGTTCACATAAAAAAAAAAAATAATAATAATAATTGGACCAAGGTGTAAGTGCAACAGCTGACTTATTTTCAAACTGTCAGAGACGCGTGTTCCTGAGAGGTCCTGCTGTTTTCATCTGTTGGATGATTCCCCCCCGATAGTTCCCCGGAGTTCAGGTGCGTCCCTCTCCAACTAAACGCTTCAATCACTCGGTGTCCCTCAGTCCGAATTGAAATAATAAATAAAATCGTACAGCATATTCGCGACATCACAAAATCCTCCCTTGCAGCTAAAACGTCACAAAGCAGCAGCTGCTTTCCTCAGCACTTCGCGATGAGCATCATCCCTCATGAAGCCCCTTAAAATTCCATCTATGGGACACGGCATCTCGCGCAAAAAATGTGTATATAATATGGTGTTGAAAGTGCCGATCTGACCTGCATTCTGGTCCCATCTGCACGATCACTGAAGTGATCTCACTTTCTTAAAAAAAAATACAAAAAATACAAAAAATACAAAAAAGAAAATACAAAAATACAAAAAATAAATAAATAAAAGAAAAAAATATAAATAAATAAATAAATAATTAAAAAAAAAGAATAAATAAAAAAAAAGAATAAAAAAAAAAAGCTAGTGCATCCCTCTGATTCTCTGCAGTTATTCACAAATGCACTCCATCTGTGAGTTTTGGGGATTTTCAAGGATCGTGGCTGCAAGCGCTGGCCCCTCCTTCCCAAGTTGCAACTGGCTTCTACAAAACGGACCTTCTCCTAGCCATTTGTCCTGTATTCTGTACTGGAAAAATTAACTAAGTGTGGTTGAAACCTATTTTATAGTTGAAGAGTAACTTTTGCAGCCCTGTCTAAAGACTTTTATGACCTGAGCTGTTTCATGGTCTGAACTGTGTATGACCTGAAAACTGCCAGACCCTTTTGCCACTTATTTACCTTATTCACCAATAAACATCGTTAAATTGTGAATCAAGTCTCTCCTGATTGAAATGGTGGGAGAGTTAAAAAAAATTCCCCAGGAGGTGTAGTGCCGCTCCAACAGGTTCCCTTATGGATCTGTTGATTTGGAGAAGCGGGACATGTCATTTAAACCACGCTTCATCAAAGATAACCGATCAGGAACTGAGAATACAATGTTACTTCCATTTCAATCAAACTCAGTTCCGTTTTAATCAAACTCTCATACACACACAATACTATTCTACTACTACTAATAATAATAATACATTTTCTTTATAGGAGCCTTTCAGAGCACTCAAGGTCAGCTTACATGGCAGAGATAAAAACACAAAAAAAAATGTATCAAAAACATCAATAAAATAAATAAAATGAACAGTGAATAAAACATATAGTTTGCAAAATGGAAGACAATCAAACTGAATATGCCTATTTAAAAAGATGTGTTTTTAGATGAGATTTAAAAATGGAGAGTGAGTCAATGTTATGAATGTCTGGTGGTAGAGAGTTCCAGAGGTGGGGAGCAAAGCGGCTGAAGGCTCTAGATCCCATGGTTGTCAAACAGACAGGTGGTACATTGAGGTGGATGGAAGAAGAAGGTCTGAGGGTGCAGGAGGGTGTGTCAATGTGCAGGAATTCAGAAAGGTATAGAGGAGCGAGATTGGGGATAGCCTTAAAGGTGAGGAGCAGGATCTTAAAAACAATGCAGTATTTGACCAGGAGCCAATGAAGCTGCAGGAGTGATGTGATTAATGGAGGGGGTTCTGGAAATGATGCGAGTTCTGGACTAATTGAAATTTATGAAGAAATTTGTGACGGAGACCAAAAAGAAGGGAATTACAGTAATCAATACGGGAAGAAACAAGGATGTGAACGAGAATGGCGTTGTTTGGTGTGAGGGATGGGCGGAGGCGATTCATGTTGCGTAGATGAAAGTATGTGGACTGGGTAACATTATTGATGTGAGCTTGGAAAGATTGTGTTCTGTCAAGGATGACACCCAGACTCTTAACCTGAGGGGAGGGAGAAACTAAAGAGTTGTCGATACTGGAGGGAAAGCTGTCTGATTTTGATAAGGTGGATTTCGTGCCAATAAGGAGATCTTTGTGTTTATCGTCATTGAGTTTGAGGAAATTGCAGGAGAACCAGGACTTTCCTGAAGGCAGTCAGAGAGGGAGGAAGGCGGGAGGATGGAGGTAGAATTGGTTGAAAGGTAGAGCTGGGTGTCATCTGCATAGCAATGGAAATGAATGTTCAATTTACGGAAGATATGGCCAAGAGGAAGTAAGTAGATGATAAACAGAAGGGGCCCCAGGACAGAACCCTGGGGAACACCAGTATAGACTGGAAATGGCTCGGATTTGAAAGATCTCAGTTGGAGGAACTGAGTGCGGTCAGAGAGGTATGATTTGAACCATACAAGGGTGTGATGGTGATGCCAATGGAGGCTAGTCTGTTGAGGAGTATATGGTGAGAGATGGTGTCAAAGTCTGCAGTCAGATCAAGGAGGATGAGAATGGTTAACAATCCGGAGTCAGCTGCCATGAGAAGGTCATTGGTGATTTTTACCAGGGCTGTTTCTGTACTATGGAGGGGGCGGAAACTAGACTGGAATTGTTCAAAAAGGTTACTGTCAGATAAATAGTCATGGAGTTGAGATGAAACAGTTTTTTTCAAAGATTTTGGAAAGAAATTGTAGGTTAGAAATAAACTAATTTATCAGCGGATAAACACTGAATGCTGGGGAGGCTGTCAATACCACTGGAGAGAGCATTTAAATTAATGTCCTTAATGTTGTGAAATGAGATTACATGAGACAGATTTGTTTTGGATAGTAGTAGGTTGACCTTAAAAGATATCAACATATGATCAGAAATGGGGAGATCGGCTGTTGTACAGTCAAGAGGAGTAACACCAGAACAGCAAATCAAGTCCAGAATATGTCCTTTGGAGTGAGTGGGAAAAGCAATATTTTGCTTTAATTCAAAGCTGTCAAGGCGAGATGTCTCTAGTGAGAGCATTGTTGATATTGTCCATATGTATATTAAAATCTCCCAGCAATATTATGTTAGGGGAGAGTGAGCATATATGGGTGAGGAAAGTAACAAATTCATTTAAAAAGTCCTTATTTAGCTTGGGTGGACGATAAACAATTGCGACCACAGTAGGGGTAGGCCCATTCAGGTGTGATACAATAGATTCAAATGAGAGAAAAGCAGGTACAGACACAGGCGAGACTTTCCAGTTCTCGCGGTAGATTATTGGGAGACCTCCCCCTCGGCTGGAGGCACGGGGCTGACAGATGTAAACAAACCTGGAGGAGTAGTTTCATTCAGTTGTGAAAAGTCATTAGGTTGTTGCCATGTTTCAGTCAAACACAAGAAGTCAAACTTACAATCATTCAGAAGATCCTGAAGGAGATGACCCTTGCTCGTAAGTGAGCGGATGTTTAACAATCCGAAATTGACATTAGTGTGGTTGTGTTTGACGTTGACGTTAGCCGACCTAGCTAGGCTGGCTAAGACACTGTGGCCGACTTCCCGACCGGCTAGACCAGAGGAGGGCTCCGGATGGCGCAAGCAGCCACGTTTGGAGTTGGAGCCGACCCGCAAACAGGTAATGGTAGTCAGAACACACACCACAGATAATCTGATCGATAGTTGGTATGACCAAGGCAGATTACAACATTGCAAAAGTCGGTGGAGATTAATTGCAAAGTCAGTTTAAAAAACAGTGAAGCAATAAACAGAAAAGGAACCGGAGAGCAGCGGCAGCTAATCACGCTAGCGTGGTTACTTAAATTCACATGTACTATTAATGTCTCTTACATGTGCTATTATTCTGTTAAATAATCCCAAAAATTCAAACATAATATCTCTGTGCAAGAGAGATCAGCGTTGTGTGTATGATAGTGAATAAAAGTGGACAGGCCAAGAGTGTAATGGTACAAGAGTATACTGGTGTGTGTGTGAGTTTATAATGCTGTGTGTGAGACCAAGTATGAATTATCTCTCATGGGGCCATAGGGCCATACCATACACATATACAACACCTATACCATATACTATACCTTATCATACCATACATATACATACGGTCATCCTGCGACCAGACGTTCTGTGGGTCGATCCCAGTCTTGGGCAAGATACTGAACCCGAAATTATTGTGCCCATAGGTGTGTGTGTGTGTGTGTGTGTGTGTGTGTGTGTGTGTGTGTGTGTGTGTGTGTGTGTGTGTGTGTGTGTGTGTGTGTGTGTGTGTGTTTGACTGACAATCACACTTATTTATTAATCGATGGTGTCTGATCATGAATCTGGATCGTTCGGGTCACTTAACCCTAATGTCCTGGGTGTGCACATCACGTCTCATCTCATGTAGTGTGGGGCAAGTGAACTGGGTGTGAACAGTATGTTGGAATGTTTTTCAATGTGTTTGAATATGTGCCTAATTAATTGTAGAACAATTAAACAAAGTAAAATCAAGTACTGTATGTGTCATTATAACTTCTGATTAGTGTTGGTGTATATTGTGAGGATTGCATCTATAATGTGCGTCTGTCCTGATTCTGAAGCAGCGTAGGTAAAATGATAGTAGCAGAAAACGCAATACATTTTCACACCTCTACCATACATATACCATACCATATAATATATAAACCATACCATGTAGCATGAAATACTATACCATATAATACCATTCCAGATTCTATTAAAAGCTAAAGAGATAAAGTTAATCCACACTGAATAGATATTATAAAATAATACTTTCAAAGGAGGAGTGTATGGTATGGATAAAGTATTCTATTACAGTATATGTTATTTAAAATGAAAAGCAAACATGCCAAAGGTAACCTAGATGGGAATGGGAGCTTTTTGATAATCTATTGTTACAAGCAAAGCACGATGTCCCAATGATGCTATAATCCTGGGAATTTATACTTTGCCTAAGTTTATATGAACATGTCTCTTATAACAACTAACAAGGTGTAGAGAGGGATCCTTCCCAAAGTTTTCTTTTAATCAATGGTTCTCTCCAGTTAATAGTTATCCTGTGCAAATAAAGTTTAAACTCGAATTATCATAAGAAGAAGACAGCAACGAAGAAGAAATCAATAGTGACGATGTGACTTAAGTCTCAACAACTCATATGTGCAGACAGGGACACTATGGGCTACTACAATATTTATGCCTGGTTACAGAAACAGAAGTTAAGGTGATAAAGTAAGTCATAATTTGTTTCTGGATAGAAATCATAGCTTTATACTTTTTATCTATCCTGATCCCAGAATATAAAAATATGATCTCAGATTCTTTGAACAGTAAAAAAGTAAGTATTTGAAAAATCTCTAGTTTCTTATCGTTTTAAGGTATGTGTATCAACCCCAAGAAACGGACTAGAAGCGTCCATTGTGCAGCTAGTCATTGGCTGATCTGAATATACAAGAATATTCAGCACAGAGGCGGTGACACGCACACACTTACGCACATACATGCACAAACCCACACGCACATACGTCTAGGGCTTAGAAAGCTTGTGTATGAAATTGGTTTCCATTAGCTCCTCTGTGATTAACTTTCCATTGATGCAGCAGCATAGTCACAGGGGCAGTGACATCACGGAGTGTCCTTGATGGAGAAGCAGCACAGAGTGACCTGCTGAGGAGTTCAACAAGTGTGTGTGTAAGACAGAGAGCGAAAGAGAGACAGACAGTCTGTGTGTATGTGTGTGTGTGTCCAGAGAAAAAGAGAAGAGTGCACTTACTACATAGAGCAATGATGTGGCTGCTGTCTTCGTGGACAAATTTCTTAGTCACTGCTTCCTCCATAATCTGCTTTACCTGCACAAAAAAGACTCAATTTGTTAGAGTGTCAACAATCAGTGCCATTGTCTTTAATGTAGCTGCCACCGTCATTATTGCTTCTGTACAGGAAGGCAGTCAGTGCAGAAACACCACAGCAATTAGCACTTTGCAACAAAGCCACAGATAAAATGTTGAATTACATGCGCTGCCAAGTCCTCCTCTCTTCCAGCCCATAGGGGCAGAAATGTTCATTACTTCTCACCATGTTAGGCTGGTGGACAAAATGAACAACATACTGATGATTTGCTTTTACACTTAATAGAAAAATCTAAATGGAATTGATTTATGCTAGAATGAAAGTCTTCACCTCAATCTACCCACCGAAGTTACATGTGTCCAACAGTGGCTTTTAAAGATGCGATAATGTTATTAACAATAACAGTAGCGATGACAGCAGCAGCTTTCAATGATAGCAACAATAACCGTAATTTGATTTATAATAATGATAGTTGGTTGGGCAGTACAGGTCTGAGTCCTGCACCGGTTCAGTTTTTTTTTTCCCGCACCAGCAAAACTCAGAACCAGAACCGACCCGTTACCCGCAATTACCTCTAACTCAAATCCGGACCCCCCAGACTCATTAATATTAGACCCGCGACTCACCCGTGATTAAACACAGACGCTAAAAAGTCACTCAGTTCAAAGCGCTTCATTTTTACTTGCGACATTTAAAAATGTAGAAACAAGAATTTCAAATTATAATTAACAGCAGCTAATGTGGCAGAATCAATAAACAACCATGCCACTATTCACTATTCTCATGCTGACGTGTCATTGCTCTTGAGAATGAGGTTGCTGTGCCGAAACAGAATATCGTCAACAGTCCCTGGTTTAAGCTGGGTTCTGCGTTATTGAATCACAAACCCAGCTGTGGAAAAGTCTCTTTCGCTGGCTGTGCTCGAAGCCGGGATGTCGAGCACATTCCGTACGATCACTGCCAGGTTAGGAAACATTGTAGGGTGCTCATTCCACCAACACAAAACATCGAAAGGATCCTCCTTGGATGTTTTGAAATCCATGTAGAGCTAGAGTCCTCCACGTCGGCTAAGTCCTCACCTGTTGATAGGGGACGGGGTCCCTTCTCCGGGGGTGGTACACTCGGGCCCGTAGTCTTTGATGATACCAAATTTAAACATCAGACTAGGCTCTCGACGATGTGTTGTCCACAATTTGGTATTCACCACTGACTATTTTTGTCTTTATGTCATCCATTCTGATCTACTAGCTAGCAGCAAGCCTACATCGCTGTCGCATCAGTGACGTCAAAATAAAGTCTATGTGTGTGGGTCAAGCTGTGTCGCAGGCTTTAACAGTAAAACATTTTTCCAGTGGCTCATTAGACTTTTCATCACAGATATCAATTTAAAAAATAACAGCAACCACATATTTTTGTTCTCACCCGCGATCCGCCTGCATTTAGTTCACTTTTACCCGTGCCCATGAATTTACATATATATTTTTTACCCGTTACACATGGTTATTGCAGGTTACCCGGCGGGTACCCGACCCGATGCAGGACTCTTGTACAGCTTGATCTGAGCATATTACTGCCTGTAATGACAGAGAGGGAGATTATCTGATGTCAGATGCAGTCATTTTGGCACTTTGTTTGGGTGCTTTGAGACAGGCCAGCCTTGTCGTTGGAAGGTTCATAACATGTGTGCTATCTAATCTACTCCCTGTCCCAGCTGTTGAATGTTACTACACACTCTGATTAGCAAATGGAGGCATCCTGCAGGTCTGATTAAGCCACGTGTTCAACCAGCTACATTGTTCACATTGACAGATTTTGCACTTTGATTTGTTTACACATGTACTTAAGAATATCTAGCAACAAATATCACGCTTAAGCTGCACTCCACATGTTTTTTTTTGTGGGTAGACTCACACAATTGAGACAGTCTTAGTCAGTCTCCGCACCATCATCTGCATCATCAACATCTGCACCACGAACTTCAAATAAAACCACGGCATTCCTGGAAACATTCAGTCTTTGTGCTGCAATCTCTTGTGTCTCTGAGGAGGAGAGCCTGAGTGAGTTCAACAACACTGTGTTAGTGTGGTGTTTGCTTGTCTAAGTTCCTTCTCTCTACAGAACTAATTGTCGTCAGTAATTAATCCGGGAACTGCCTGTCAGCTCTATCTGGTTTGGGTGTAATTGATAAACAGGAAGAATTGAATTGCTTGGTTGTATATTAATAAAGCTCTGACAACAATATCACTCTCTCTTTCCTCCTATTATCGAGGTATTGGCCACTTTGTTTTCCAGAATTGAGCTTTTATGTGGTTTAAACTCTTACTGATTTCCTCCATGGCTTTCAGACAACAATTGACAAACCGTCAACCATATAGTTAGGGGAGCAGCAGAACAGCAGAATCCTGGTGTTGCTGATACACAAACTCTTAAAATAAACCAGCTAATCGGGTGGGGGGGCGAGTTGTTGTCTCTCTCTTTTCTTTATTTCCTTTTTTTCTCTTTTTTTTTTCTTTTGCCTCAACACTCAGATATTGGATTACACAATCAAGAAACTGACTCAGTGCCATATGGATGATAGATAAGAACATGTCATCTATGAATAACATTCGTTTCATATCCTGGAATGTTAAAGGGGCAAATCGGGCAACTGAAATAAATAAGATTATGTCAAACCATCAGGATCTAAGAGGAGACGTAGTGTTTTTGCAGGAGACACATCTCCGCTGTGATGAGATTTTGCGTATTAAAAGGGGCAGGTTCAGTCATTTATATCACTCAAAGTTCAGTGCTAGAGCCAGGGGTGCTGCAATTCTAATTCGTAGTGGCATTTTATTGGAACCAGAAAACACTTTAACTGACACCACTGGTCAGTTTGTTATCATATCAGGCAGGCTGTGCAATACTCAGCTTGGTTTTGCAAGCATCTATACAGCTAACTAGGATGATGAGCAATTTATCTCCAGGCTCTTTACTTCTATTCCCAATATTGAGACCTACCACATCATCATTGGGGGGATTTCAATTTTGTACAAGATGCTGATTTAGACAGATCCTCTACCAGATCACATTCCCTTACCAACTCTGCTAAGTTACTAACTTCCATTGCGAGTGAGCTGGGCCTGTCTGATCTGTGGAGGCGTAAATTCACAGACAAAAAAACATTCTCTTTTTTTTCCACACGTCCACCACTCATATTCTCAAATAGACCTTTTTCTCTGCCTGTAAGGTTCGGTCACTTGACAGTTCAACCAATGCGTCCTCCAGGTCGGATGTCAGATGATATGCCCTCGTAACAGTGAATGGTGATCTTATCCAGTCATATTGCTCTGGAGCAGTTTCCTCAGGAAAATACTTGTTAAAGTGTTCCAGGAGGGACTGAAGGTGCGTTGTGATAGACTTCTTCACTGTATTGACACTCATTCATTCAGCTCAGAAAACATATCGAGCCTACCCATTTTCACTCGCGCTGACCAGCGCTCGAGTTTCCTCTTGAATGCGCAGATTTTATCATTCATTGACAAGATGCTTGTTTTTTCACCTTGCAGTGCCCGATTAAGTCCGTTGAGTTTTTCAGCCAGCCTTGTTAACCAGTCAGGGTCAGTGAAGTGGTCAACGAGCTGGGATCCATGTTACATCAGAAATATGCGCACCTCGTCTCGCAGCTCATACAGGAGGCTCAGAACATTTCCCTGCGAGAGCCATCGGACTTCAGTATGCAACAGCAGGCCCTCATGCTCTGATCCTAGTACGTTACATAGGCAAACAGTCTGATATTGAGTGGATGTGTTTTTAGCTTTAGACCCATATCACTACTAAATGTAGATTTTAGCCCTCTGCCTCCAGCATGTTTTACCAGGGATCATTTCATCAGATCAAACAGGCTTCATGTTGGGGAGACAATCCTTCCACAAAAACCAAGACTTTTAAATTAAATGCACTTAGCTCCAGCACTCCAGAGTTGGTGGTGGTGAAAAATGCCATGGCTTTCTGCACCCTTGTGGCCAGGCGTCCAATTCTTTTAAACTGGAAGAACGTTTTGCCCCAATCTTATGATCGGTGGATCGAAGAGGTTCTGCATGATCTAAAGCTGGAGAGGTTAAGGTTTTCTCTTAGAGGCTCCCTGAAGAAATTTGACAATGTTTGGAACCCTTTATTGTCCCTCATAGACTCTCTGAATGTGGTACCTGAGGAGTTGGATGGCTGAGCACTGAGACAGGTTTATTTTTATTTATTTATTTATTTTCTCTGTATCCTTTGTGGGGTTTTTTCCACCTTTAATTATTCATTATTTAATTTAACAGTTTTTTGTTTTGTTTGTTTTTCTTTCCCTCTGTGTATTTTTGCCCTTTTTTGTTGTGTCTATCACCCTGAGATAGGGTGGGAGGAAACAACCAACAAAAACATGAGCATTGTTTCTTGGTCTTTCTCTTGTATCTTGTTCTGTACCTTTGCATGGTTAAAGAATGGTTTGATAAAGACAAATAAGTAAATGACAGGGAATTTGGTTAAAGAGTCCTTTATTAACAAATACTCTTCTTATTGGTCTGGCACTATCTGAATGAAATCTTCATCAATGCTTTGAGAGTCCTCGTTCCCAGTAATTAAAATGTTTAGTTGATCGAAGATGTACCTTTAAATAGGTCAATATCCAATACTTAAGATGTGCTGAATGAGCAGACACCACTTTCAGGTCAGTGTGAACTCTCCAGTGAGCTTTTATTCTTCTTTTTAATGCTCTCATACAGAGACTGACCACCACCCGCAGAGAGATGTGCAATTAGATCCATATACAGTATATACATACATAGAGCTGTAACTCTACCCAATTAATAAGAGTGAAAACAGCAGTTTGTCAAAGAGGTCCAATACCTTAACCTGGACTGTGAGTGGAAATGGTATGATCCTCAATTGGTGATAAAGTTTATTGGTTTGTTGTACAATGAAAGCAGGTTACTTAAATCAAGACTAGGACAAAGCCTTTAAGTGTATGGTCAATGTAGAATATTAAGGACACGGTATACGCCAAAAAGCATATTAGTGCCATCATTGTGTCCTATTTGAATGCAAATAGCCAAATCTGGAAGGGAAATTTTCACATAAATCTCTGATAGGATCAAAGTCCCATGCTTTTTCACCATTTTCCCTGAAAGGCCTGCCCAAAACCAGTCTTACTGCTCTGCAATATCTTCATACCCACAAATAACAACTTTGTCAGTCTGAGTTTGTGTTCAAACCATTATGTAGCCTAGAAATGGTTAGGATAAGTCACGATCTGTTGATTTGATTAGATATCCTTGAAGTTAGAATAAGGGCAAACATGGTGTAGGGCACACACATTAAAAAAACTACAGATGCTGGATCGAAAACAGTATGAATGCAAATGTCAGATGAAGAATTCCCAGATTGTACTGCCATTTCTACTTTACTCCCACACAAGCTGAAGGCCATGTTCTCAAAGCAGAAGCCTCACTGCGTAAAAACTATCTCAATGGTACAAGTCACAAACATACATTTTAAAGCAGCCAAAGTTGGAAAGGAAGTGACATTCTACCTATAGAGGACAAACTAGAAGAATCTCGTCTAACTTGGAAAGAGTCGAATAACATATAAGCCCTTTAAGATGTCAGAACCTCCAAATATTCATCATTAATAGAAGAAAATCATAACCCCAAGTACCTCTTTAGCACTGGGGCCAGGCTGAGAGAGTCTCTATTGAGCCGTCTATTCCTTTAACTCTCACCAGTCGTCATGTTTGGGTAGTAACAATTGTTATTTTCAAATTATTTTCTGCAGCTCCTCGATTTTTCCATGTATACTTTCTCCATGTGAAATGGCTTTTACTTCTTCAAACAAGCAATACAAAACGATAGCTTGCCAGTCGAGCTTTCTGGATGCTGCCATATGAATTTATTAAAGTAAGGACTCATTTGTATTTTGACTTGATATTCGTATTGGCCTCTTCAAGAGGCAAACTTCCAGTGAAGTTTAATTCAGCTGGCAGGGATATTTGAGCATCTAGGGGATCACTAAATCTCTAAATGATTACCATATATCTGTGTGAAATATGGAGCATTAAAGAGAGAAGGGAGGGTCCAGATAAGAGGAAGAAACAGAGAAAGAGAGGAAAGCAAATTAGGACAGAATTCAGTGAAGAATCTAATCGGCGCAGTGGAAAACTTTGGGTACACCTAAATTATGTGCTGCTGCACCTAAATCAAAGTTGCACAGGTGCAACCAATGTAAAAAGTTTGTCTGGAGCCGTGAAAAAGGAAAACAAATATTTTTCCACAAATTTTAATGTCTTTAAATACACATTAACATGAATCCAACATATTGTAGCGAACGGATAAATGGAGGCAGAAGACGTTATCTTTCAGTCAGCAATGCACACATTCAGCGACACACAGGAGCTCTCTCAAGCTGGGCACTGGTTCACTCACAGCACAAGACTAGCCTAGACCTGTCCCTCCAAGCCTCCTGTACACAAAGAGGAGGACCTCTTAAAATTGTGTATAAAAACACAATTTTATACAATATATATAGTAGGGGGTCCCTGCTCCATCTCTCCATCAGTTTGGGGGTCCTTGGCCTGAAAAACGTTGAAGACCCCTGGTCTAACTGTTATGCATGAGTTTGTAGAGCCCATGAGGATTTGTGAGTGAACGTGTGCATACATATCTTAAAGGGGACATAGCATGCCCATTTTACCACAAGTTGATATGGTTCCTTGGGGTCTTAATGAAATGTCTGTAACATACTTTGGTCAAAATACCACAAGGATCATTTAAAACAGCACCCTTTTTACCCTGTCTAAAACAGCCCTCCACAGAGTGACCTGTTTTGAGTGCCTGTTCCTTTAAATGCTAATGAGCCAGCTCCCCCTCCCCTCTCCCCCCATGATTTTAAACGATATAAATTATCAAATATGCATCCCATACTTTGTATTCCCCTTCTGTTGTCCTGGAGTTTTAATTTTCCCAATCACATAATTAAATGTCCCCCTCTGCCCATCCACTACAAGCACACAAGCAGACAGACAGAGAGAGAAAGAGAGGGGTGGGGGGGGGGCTATGAAGACCATCATTTACCCCCGAACCCCGACATTCAACGGGTACAACAACAAGCGGAGAAAGCAGAATCGCGGGCTGACTTTATATATACAGTCTATGGGGCTGACCAGCGGAGAAATGCACGTCCCGTGTGAACAGCCAGGCGGCTGCGCGCTTGGGAACGGCGCTGTGCTGCCTCGCAGCCTCGCAGCCTCGCAGCCTCCGGTGTAAACCCAGCGTGACGGGGGGGCCAAGACCATGTAGGGAGACTTCCAGTGCCTTGTTACGACACAAAACCCAGGAAGCTCAATCGAGTCGCTCAAGCATGACGTTTCTGACTTAGAGGAACCATAACAAAACGCGCGAGTGTTTTTTCCCAGAGTTTTGTGGTTGGTAGACATGCCAGATACCCACATTAACCTGTAGAAGCACTAACAAAGTGGAATTTGCATGCTATGTCCCCTTTAAGGTGAATCCACTGATGGATTGGGGACAGAGAGGCGGAGAGGCCTTCAGGATGTGGGAAAGCAGATTATGGTAACCCCTACATGAATTCTCTCTCGTCGTGGGAGCGAAAGCCATTCACATCTTTAGGTGAGTGGCGAATAATCAGCGAACAGCAGCAGCTTATGACTCCCGTAGGTGAGGGATGAGCCCACAGCTTGGTAAGCATCTAGTATATCCTTCTCCTCAGTAAAACGGAGTAGCCTGAATATGACCTGTCTGGTTTTTGTTTAATCACCGGAAGACTTGGAATAAATCCTTTTGGCCCTCCGATTTCCATGACCCCGCTTGTCGACAGCGAAAAGAGCCATATAGGGAGTTAACGCTGCAGAAAGCTGATTGTGTTGCTCCCCTCCTCTTCTTCAGGCAGGAACAGCAATGTGCAAGGAGGTCCGACTGAATGATATCGGTTCTTTTAGAAAGCGAATTAGTGAGACCGAAACTTGCTCTCCATTCTGGACCCGATAAGCTTCAAACTGCTCATGTCTGTTTGAATGGAGGCAACAGCGGCAGTGTGTGTATGCTGGGGGAGAGTGCAATATTTGCTTGGTCTGATTCAGAAAGATGAAAACATTTGTTTTGATTCAGAGGGCAATGCAGGCTCCATCAGGCCACAGTTTAATTTGTTAAAGTTATCTATTTTTTTTCCATACAAGTTGAGGGATTTCAGTTTTGCAACATCCTTAAAAAGTTAGCTCGGCGAGAGCACCATGCAGCCATCTCACTCACAGACCCAGAAGCCAACTTTTATAACTGGGTTGTAGATAGTCCCAGAGAAATCTGCCTGCTGATCTGCCAATTGACCGCCTTCATAAATTACTACCCAGCCTCAGTGATCATTTTTCAGACAATGACAATCCAGATTCACTATATATACATTTACTGATGGCTCCAAAGATCCTGACACATGGTGAGCTGATGTAGCAGTATATATCCCAGTTAGTGAGTCAATAATTGAGAGAATGGTAACAGGTCATGTGTCAGTATACCACAGAGTTATTCTTATGCACCGTTCAGTGGAAAAACATTCCATCTGAGGGCTATTCCGCACTTACAAGCATAACATCTGCCAGATCATCATAAAGGACTGATGTCATCAATTACATTTTTCTTATGATGGAAAGAAGTTAATTATGTATCTACATTCTTCCTCTGTGTTCATGTTGTTGAGGGAAAAAAGAAGGTCAACACTCCGGCCAAACAAACATCAAGACTAACAAGTCCCATTAACCAAAGCCGAAACTGAGACATCATGAGGTGTATTAGGATAACAAAATACTGGAAGACATCCCCGGAGTCCCTGTGCTTTATTGTTTGCTGCGGCCACATCGCGGATCATGGATCGTGGTGGCATGATTACAATTAGATTGCTTAGATATACAATATGCCTACTTACATATACTATTATTATTGGCAATACTGCTATCATTACAATAGTCATTACTGCTCCCTTCAGACATCAGTCATTTTCTTTTGTATAAATACCAAAAAAATCACAGTATAACCAGAGGAAGTGTTTGTAATGCTGCTTAGAGCCATCCTTTAATGCAGTTGACAGCTACAGTAAGTTTAAACTTATAGTTTATTCGGTGGTGACTGTTTAAGGAACCGCTCTGTCATCGATCAGCTGCCCTGGCTCTGCGCCATGTTGGAATTGCTGATCAGATCTATCTATCAACGACTGAAGTGATGATGTTTTCCTTATTTTATTTTCCAAAACTGATATTAAGGCAATTTTAACAATCAGAACCCTTCAAGCCTTATTAATCAACAAAATTGACGAGTACATTCCTCAATTCCAAAGTGGTTGGTGACATCTGACACACATCTCTGTCCATCCATATGCCTGTCCATAAGAGGAGTTAACATTATGGATATGATTTGGATTGTAATATAAAAACACAATACGGAACGTGATACTGTAGCACAAGCTCAGACTTTAAAAAAAAAATGTTCACACTCTTTTGTAAATGTTCATTCATATACCTTTACCTGTATTGGTTGCAGAAAGCTAAAAGGTGTGACTATTTTAAAGCTCTGTCAAACTTTAAGACATACACAAGTTGATTATTCAAAATCTTTACTCCAATTGATGTTTAGGGTGGCTGCAGTACACCATTGATGTGTGTCCTGGATGGAGCACACAATCAGTCTTTGTAGTAACCAGTTCATTAATCAGCAACCAGCATAATCACAAGCAAAGTAAACAGCCCATTCTAAACATACCTGTTTAGAATGGGCTCTGTACAAGTTGGAAGAGGAAATGTTGGATTATTCCCTAGAAATTGTGGGAATTGGTTTAAGATGTATGGACTCTATGTACCAGGGGACATGATTTTTAATCTCACAATATATTAAAACTACACAGTAGAATAGATGTGCTGTCACTCACGGCACACAAAAAACTAGGACACAAATCCTCACTTGCACAAATGCATACATAAATGTATCACACAGGCACTGCTGCAGTAAATTCATTTTTTTCACAGACTGAATTTATTGTTGCACATGCAACATGTCTTGCACAGCACAGTACTGACATATTGTTTCCTTGTGGTGCCTTTCCTTCTCTCAGTCTAAGTTGCTGCAGTGTGGCTCCATCCTAATCAGCTGTTGTTAAGTGTCATTACTGAGGTAATTATGTATGCCTTAGTGGAGTTGGTGGACGAGGAAAAGGGCTGAAGTGGTGACAGCAGACTCTGACGGATGAGTTAGTGGAGTTAGTATTGATCTAATTTTACTTCTGCAGCAGCTTTCACACAAAACTGAATCATTTACACACAATACAATCCTGTCATCTCCTTAAGAGTGTCATTTCCTGTGTTGAATCAATTGCTCCACTTCTCTTTCAAGAAAATTGAGAGGAAATTAACATTTAACCTCAGAGTACAAAATATCAAGTGGATATAAATGCAGTGTAGACACCATGCCTAGCCTTTCAAGCTCATTGAGATTCAGTCATAAAATAGAATTGTGGCAAGAAGAAATTATTCTGTCCAGGAGGAGGTGTCAGTCTGGGGGAGAAATGACCCTGTGACTGCATAATGAGAGAATATTTAAGGAAGAGGGAAGTTAATGTTGTTTACCTTTAAGCTGCAATATGGCAACCAAGGCAGTTAAATGTACTAAACAAAGGAAACAGTTTTAGAAAAATGGAAACCTTTGGCAGTAGCTTCAAGCATTCAGGTACAGAATGATGATGTTGACTGGTCCAGAACAGCTCTTTAAAGAGTTTTTAATTATCAGATTTTAACTGTCAATCAATCCTGTTGTCACGTTTGGGTAATTGTGTAGGAATCAAAGGTACTGCACTCAGGTGGTTTCAGTCCTTCCTAACAGATAGGAGTTTCTCTGTCCACCTGGGTGATTACTCCTCTGGGACGGCCCCACTTACATGTGGTGTCCCTCAAGGTTCTGTTTATAGGCCCCATCCTATATATCTCCTTATATATGCTGCCCCTGGCATACATTTTTGAGATATATGATGTATCTTTCCATTGCTTTGCGGATGATGTACAAATATACTTGCCCTTAAATTTTACAGTTCACTGCAGCCCCTGTTTGACTGCCTAAATGACATTAAGTCATGGATGACCTTAAACTTCCTCAAACTAAATAAAAACAAGACTGAGGTCATTGTGTTTTGAGACCCTGAACTGCTGGATGTGGGCACCCTTGGCCCTCTAGCTCCTAATATTCACTCCTCTGTGAAGAGTCTTGGTGTTCATTTTGAAAGTGTTTTTAAATTCGACAAGCAGATTTCCTCTGTTGTTAGGTGTAGCTTCTTTCAGTTGAGACTTGTAGCTACGGTAAAGGCCTATCTCCCACCTAAAGATCTAGAGAGGGTGATCCATGCCTTCATAACCTCTCGAATTCACTACTGAAATTCTCTGTATGTGGGCTTAGACCAGTCATCTAATCAATGCCTGCAGCTCGTCCAAAATGCTGCCGCTCGCCTCATGACAGGAAAGAAAAACAGAGAGCATTAAACACCTGTGTTGCGCTCCCTCCACTGTATTCCTGTTCGTAACAGGATTGATTTCAAAATTGGATTGTTTACTCTTAAAACTCTTAATGGACTGGCACTGTCTTGCCTAACTTATCATGAACTCCTTCATGTTCACACTCCAGTTAAAGAGCTGAGATCAGCTTGTGGAGCTTACCACTCGATAAGAGTAGCAGATCTGCCCCCTCTCTAGCACACTTCAAATCATTGTTAAAAACACATCTATTTCTTTGGCCTTCTTGTCGAGTTAAGAACGTCTTTGTATTGCGTGTTGCTGATTTCTTGTTGTACCTTTTACTTTGTAAAGCACTTTGGTCAACCAAGTTAAAATCAAAGTCAAAATTAACACTGTTAGTGGACATGGTGGAGCTGTGTCTGGTCTCCCTAGGGATGTGGAGCTGTCCGTGGTCCCTGCATCCAAAGCCAGGTGGGATTTTTCAGTAAAACCATGTTGTTGGAATGGAAATAATGCTCTTCTAATTTTTTTCCCGTGTCTGCATAGACCAGTAACTGTATGGGGACTATTTTTAGCAGTGAAACCAAAGCAGAAAGACTTCACTAAAGCCTTTTTGTATTTATCGCAAGTCATATTCAACAACATATCGCATGTTTTCCCTCATATTGTGCAGCCCTATGCTGCATGAATGTGTGTGTGAATGCGGGGATGGCAATAAACTTTACTGTAAAGCGATTTGAGAGGTCATCAAGACTAGAAAAACGTAAATACAAAAAGAAAGAATGTGTTTGAGCAGGCATCACATTGGATTTTGTCAAACACCACAGCTTTACCGCAGATGACTGACCGGTGGTTGAGTATGAGAAAAGGATTGTGGGTTCTGTGGTAATTGATGGCTGCATTTAATTTAATAGACCATGACAGGGCAGTAGTGGGGGGTAAACGCACCTAAACACAGTTTGCGTACTTTTTTAAAATACAAAATAGCGTTTACGCACCTTTTTATGGTGGTTTACTCTTTTGTTATTGTCAATTTTTTTTAAGTTTGAGTCAATTACTGAGCATTATATGACAGTTCAGAGCACAACCCCATCTTGCCCCTGCCCCTTCTCACTGTTGCCTGGCACGCGATCCATGCTCCTCCCTCTGCTTAGCGTACAACAAAAAAAACACGGCTAACATTACAGGTTGCAAATAGTAAGTATAAATATGAATAATTGGAAGAAGTTACAGAACTTACAATAAATCTGTGTGTGTGCGTGTGTGTGTGTGTGTGTGTGTGTGTGTGTGTGTGTGTGTGTGTGTGTGTGGGTGTGTGTGTGTGGGTGTGTGTAGATGGTTGAATGGCAAAACTCTACTCTATAGCACTTTGAGTGGTCATCAAGACCAGAAAAGTGTTGAATAAATGCAGACCTTTTACCATCTATATGTGTTTCAAAACACCCTGCTGCCTGTACTGAGGAAATCTCAAGGTTTACTCTTGGTTAGGTGTGTAAAATAAATAACCAATAGCTTTTTATCATTGTTTCAGTGTTCTCCTTGTGGTCATAATGCATGCAAGCTTACGTTAAGTTTTCTCATTTCTAATGTAAGACTGCCTGCTCTAGTCAAGAATGACGACAGAGAGCATCTTTTCAAACTTGCTGTATCTCTGGAGAAACTATGGGGGTGGCACTTCACGTTGAATAGGTTTTGTAAACCCTCATATCTTTTGACCTAACAGACACTGATGAGTTAGTCAACTAGTTCACCACTTCAGACTGAGACATCTTGACAACTACCAGATACTGTAGATTCACATTAAAATAATGACAGACTTTCAGGATTCTTAAAGGATCAATAAATCTGATGCTTCATCTAGAGTTAGGGTCAAAACATTTGAATTTAAACATCCATGTTCCCTGCAGGCTCAACTGTAATAACTTTGTGAATCATGTTACTTTTAACCTAAATAATGTCCACATAGTTTGAAAATTGCATCTCTGGTGAATGGACTACATCCTCAGTAAATTGGATGGTTCACCAGGAATACCAGTGGATGTATAGATACATTATCTGCCAAAGCTTTTATTAATATTGTGGATGGATCATTTTGCTACTTGTGTGGTGTTTTTCCACAAAGGGTTACAAAGCAAGAATTACAAGCAAGATTGGTAAAAGCAACTCTCACTATATGTTAACAGTGACTTGTTTTTTTTCCATCACTATTCTAAATAAATGGGACAGATTTTCAGGCATTATTGGTCTGCAGTCTGTAGCTACGACACCAGGATCAGAGCGGTCCCTGTACTCTCTTAATATCTGTCATAATCATAGTTGTCACAAAGGACATATGGCACCTTATACAACTTACACAAACACAGCACTTACGCAAGTATGATGCTGTATTTTACCCTTTTTTTACAGTATGACTGACAACTGCAGTTCTGGTGCATTGAAGTCAAAATGGCTGATCTGGGATTTATATTGTTAAATAAAGACAGGATTAACAGAGGCATGAAAAAAGCTGTCATATCTCTTAAACTGTACAAATATTCTCTCTAATAACAACATCACCGTACATTTTGATTTGTTTGTTGGAAAAACTGTATTGCTGGCAGCCATACTATTCTTTGTTTATATATATTGAATATTTGTATTCTTAGTACATGAGAAAAAAATCCCCTAAACAGAGCTCCTCGCTACATATCATACAACCAAACGGATCCTGATGGTAGCAGGTTAATACTGAAAGGCACTTTTTTTCTCAGTACAAGAGACCACCTGCCTCACTGCTGCGATATTAATCGCCAACTGATGCAATTTAACTTCTCTGGGAGCTGCTTAAGCTTTCAGTTGCCAAGCAATACTGAGATAGCTGAGTGCTGCTTAAAGAGACAGGAGCTTTGGACCAGGAGCTAAACGCCTTTGTTCAAACACTATCTTTCCATCCAGGTCACTCTGCTTTAGAATTCCCGAGGGCATTGGCTACTGACCAGCATTAATGGATGAACTGTGACCAATCACTGACACTTTGGAACAATATGGTAAAAATTCAAACATGACACAAAGAAAAATATGTATTGACATGTGATGAAAATTTACATTTAAAAGTATAAAGCAGAAAATAAGTTTTCTTTAAAGAATGTATACTGCCTAAGCACATGTCATAATGAGCAGAGGTGTGGTTAAAGATGCAGCTCAGAGCATCAACACAGCTTCCAATGGCCCAGTAGTTAATGAATTTAACGTTCCTCATTCTTTCTCTGATGTTTGGAGTTTGGTAAACACAGCTCCCCCTGCCTGCTGAAGATGTCTTAAGAACTGCAGCTATTTTTGGCCCCACAGACATTGTGATGATTTAATTATTTAAGAGCTGACCTGTGGGTGAATGAGGGATGGGCCGGAGGAGGACAGGAAAGTATTTAGCCTTCACTCACACTGGCTCCTTCCACTAAACTTTTCCGTCTGCATATTTTACATGACAAAATGTGCTACAAGTGAAAATGAATTAACATAAATGTTACTTGTGGCTGCCCTTATGGTCCAACAACTAGTGGGTACTTTGGAAAACAGCTCAAACACCCTTACACAATAAATATCTCTAGTTACTACTTAAACACTTTTATGAGATGATTTGTCTCTATCAGTGTTTTGACTCTGATTTATTTGAGACTTAAGTTTAGGGGACGCTTAGAATCGCTTTGTTTTAGTGTCTCATGAGTACACATGTCGGAAAAAAACACAACATTTAGACAAATTGTGTTGCTTGTTACTTTCATATTTTAGTCTTTTCTAAAGTGGTCTGTACTGTGTGTGTCCGTACTGAGTAATTCAGATTCATCACAGATTTCCTCTCTTACTGATAGGCATTGTGCAGTGTTTACTGTTCTTAGCTTTGACTTCAGCTCTACCCTCATGAAAAGGGGGTTTGACAGCTTCAAAGTCTCCTTGGACTTGTCACTGACCCCATGTAAGGGATGTTGGCTACAACACTGCTAAACAATCAAAATTAAATTGGTGCTAAAAGGGAGTGAATTCATAAAGGTTCCACAAACCAATGTGCAGGTACCCCAGTGGAAAAAAGAGCTAACTTATTTACACATTTCATTGGACTAGATGTCAAAGGCTGAACAAGAAGTGTATCACTGACATTAAAGTCCAGAGCAAAATAAATGTTGGTACTGTGAAGTACACTTACTTTGTCTACCCTAACAGGACAGACTTTTTACATCAGCTGCAGAGCTATATCAGGTCACACAAGCACAAGCTTTGGTAAACGCATCTGATTTCATGTCACAAAACATGAAATGTTGATTACATCCAGTTCATTCTGTGGTTAAATTGAAGACCAGAATTACAACTCACGATTCTTCGTGAGGGTGATGTCTGGAACTCTCAAAGTTCAGACAACACGGATTGTACATTTTCTTCTCTTTTGCTCGACTGTCTGGTGGATTGTTGGCCTGATATTTTTAGTCCGACCTGTCCTCTCCACTTTAGTGATGGTACCTACAGGCTCACATTTGCTCTCACTCAGATTAAAGTGTAGGCAGTAATCCACACCTTGTCTCCATCAGTGTCACTATCATTTTCACAGACATTTTACCGCATGTTGTGAAGGAAGCATGATGATTTGGATGGTAGTGGGTAGAGAGGTTAAAGGAGTAATGTCTTACTCCTCACTGGAGAGATGCGAAACATTCATCACCAGGAACAAAATGCCTGGAGCGCTGTTTGAGCTGTGGATGTTAGTATTGGTGGTGGAGGCAGCAGACACAAATGCAGCCTGTACTGAAAGAGGCATCTTTCAAATGAACGTAACAAACACTGAATGCAGTTGCAGCTCCATTTATTCAGCCCCGTTTTGGTGAACTTGTTAGTAAACGGAGAAGAATGCAGTGCAACACAACATGTAAACACTGGGATCTGCCTTAACGTTGAAGCAACACGTCCACGCTTTCTGTCGTGACTTAGAAGGAAATAATGACAGAAAATCAAACAATAAAATGAGTGTGACGCGCGGCGGCCCGTCAAACAGCAGCCTACCTCTCGTTTGACGCTCCATAATAATTTCTCTTTGTATTCTTCCTCCGTGGAGCCCTCCATGTCTGCCCGGCTGTGCAGGCCGCAGGTCAGTCTCCGTGGCAGCCTCGGTCCGCTCTCCTCGGCCTTTTCACACCCTCCGTCCGTTTCGGTTTTTTTATTCCGTCTCTCCTTCTTCCTTCGCTCGGCTGGACTCTGACGCAGCCGAGCAGCTTGGCGACGACGTCAGAGGATCCGCCTTCCTCACAGCACTGATCAATGGAAGAGGGACGAAAATCCGTGTGAGCATCCAGGCCCGCCCAACCTGCAGCCTCTCAGCATCCCACACAGCAACCTGTAGAGCCTCCAAGTTATTTATAGCCGCTGCCGTTTCCTCCAGTGCAGTGCAGAGGACAGATGTGTTTTTCACTACGGGTTCTATCTCATCCTGACAGCTCTCTTCTACATAGATGAAGGACTCAACTGGAGGAAACATCAAGTGCATCCGATGAGCCCATTCGAAATCCGCTCTTGTTTAATGACTTCATTCACAAGCTTGGCACCATCACACACAGAGGGATGTAGAGATGATCCCTCCTGAAGCTCATCCTCCTCATTCTCAGTGCTGATGGCAGGTTGAGCTGCTGCAATGTAAATGACGCAACCTCCGTTGGAGTCCTGCTTGTGCCGCCATGTGGGCTGAGGGTGCACTTGCAACCATCACAAAGTTATCTGTTGAGTTGGTATTTCTGTTCCACAGTAAACTGTATCCAATTTGAATTCAACATTGTCAACTCAAAAAGCCTTTTGCCTCAATTTGTTGGCAGGACATTAATCTTTCATTGTTTGATTTCTGCTACAGTCCAAGTCTTGCAGCTAATTCCTTTGGATGACTGGACAACTTAAAGAAGTGGTTCTCAACCTTGGTGTGACCCTCCTCACAAGATCCACCAAGGTGATTCGTTTTCGTTTTTGTAAGAAAGAATCATCATTTTATTACAGATATTAATATCAGCGACAAACACTTGAATCTTTGAACAATGTACAAAGATCTCAAAATATCAAAGTATTTGGTGTGTCTCTATGAGTTTTTGTGAAACCTGATGACTCATGCTATCCCAGCATTAACTGACAATGTTCCAAAGAGCTTCTGATCAATGGAAGAGGGAAGAAAATCAGTGTGAGCCTCCAGGCCCGCCCAACCTGCAGCCTCTCAGCATCCCACACAGCAACCTGTAGAGCCTCCAAGTTATTTATAGCCGCTGCCGTTTCCTCCAGTGCACTGCAGAGGACAGATGTCTTCAAGTTGATCTTGCAAAACCTTTGAGTTTTTGGCATCACTGTCCTGCTGCAGTGTGAATCCTACTCCACAAAGATAAAACCAGAGGGTACAGTATGTCACCTAAGAATGGGGAGGTACCTCTCCTTGTTCAGGGTGTGGTCACTTCAGGGTGGGTGAGTAGAAAAAGCTGCCCCAGACTTAAATATTCCCGCCACCATGTTTCACTAAAGGTTTGCTACACTGCAGCATGATTTTCTCTCCTACTGCTTTGGATACAACAGATCCAGTGTCATGACTTCTTAGAAACCTTTATTACAGCCACGATTTGACATTGAGAAAGAATAACAACTTGCCTTCTGACACTTTCACTTACTTTAAGCAATAAACTGCTGAGGCCCTATTTATAAGAGGGGAACACTGGCTGCAAGTTACTTGAACAAGCCTTTGACAATTAAAACCAAGCTGCATGTCGCATGCTTTAATGGAAATCTGACCTTTTGTAGAGGAGTTCAGTTGGGCGAAGCCCCAAGTTTAATTAAATTGGATTTTTGACATAGAAACAGAGCAGAATCTTAAATATTTCTTCATTTCACATTTGCTTATCTTGCTTTTAAAATGTTACCTTAAATGTCATTATTACCTTGTAACTGTGCTATGTAAATAATGTTTATTATTACCATTATTGAAAGGAGCTATTTTATCTAATTTTGAGTGAAATTTGGTTAACACTGCTTACATTTCACATCTTTTTATCCCACTTTCAGAGCTGTATTAGGTAGTGCAATTTCCTACTGTTGTTGTGTCAGATAAAAAAATGTCTATAGCTAAACATTATCGCTTATCAAAAATGCCTCCACCAAATAAGAACATTTTAATGCAGAACTTTTGTTTGGCATTTTTTGTCAAGGAATCACTTTTTAAAAAAGGTGCAATAAGTATGTTTCTTGTCAGGAGCCAATGGTGGTAATGGTCCTTTGCCAAGAGCTGCAGCCTGCAGCCATTGTTACATTTACAAGACAAGAAGTTTCAATTATCCCTCTGAACAGAGCTACTTCTTTATGGCAGACTGGATGCTACAGTGATGAGCCGGGCCGGGGCTAGCTTAAGTAGAAGTTTATCAGAGATATAAATAGAAACAAATCAAGAGTTAACATTGGTGTGGCTTTCCACCACTGAAGACAGAACTTGGTGAGTGAAGGAATGAAGTTCGATGCTGAATTGGCAACGTTGTCCCTAGATTGGTAATTAACGATTGTTAATGCAAATGTTGGCGTGTAATAGAACAGTCAGGAGCTTAAGGCAATAGGCTGCACACCTCTGGCTCCACACCTCCGGCTCCACTGCAAGGTAACCAACCTGCCGCTGTCATGTGAAAAACTTCTTTATGTCTGTTGTCTAACATGAACAATATAATTCTTGCTCATGCATGGAAAAGGTAAGATTATTGACTGCTTCATTAAAAAAGGGAAGTTTGATTGCTCTGTAAACTGATACACCAGTTCCTCCAGCGGCTCATAGAATGTTGCTGCCTACAAGCATTGCTGCTTCTTTGAGGTGCGCAATGCATAAGAGCATATTACTTTTGGCATGCTGATGGTCAATTTCCAACTCTACAATTCACAAATACTCCTGCCAACTAAAAACAAAACAAGACAAACAATTATTTTTGAATAACAAGAACGTTTATCTACAACTGGAAAAAGGCATCATGGTTAGAGGCAATTCTGGTAAAACTAAATCTTGGGCGAACAAAAGGCTGTTGTAAATATAAATGTGTAAATGAAAAATACAATCTACAAATAGAAAACATGCTTATTCAGATAGTAAGTGCTATAACATAGTTGGCGGATGTGGCTCAGGAGGCAGAACATATCCTCAACTAGCCAGGTCGGTGGTTTGATCCCTGGCTCCTCCAGTCCGATGAAGTGTCCTTGGGCAAGGCACTAAACTGCCAAATTGCAGTGTGTGAATGATTAAAAAAAAGTGCTGCTTATAGAAGCACGATATGAATATGTATTTGAATGGGTGACTGAGACTTGTTCTGTAATGCACTTTGAGTGGTCAATAATACTAGAAAAGCACTATATAAATACAGTCCATTTACAATATTTTATTTTATCTAAGAAATAGTGCACGTTAGTGGTTTGTCCTCCACTAATAAACTACATTTACTTAGTAAAAGCTACGACTCTCTTGACATTTGAAGTATCTGCCTTGAGTCCTCTGATAATTCCTAAATTATGATAGGTCAAAAAGTCAGATGTAATTACATCAATGTCATAACTCTGACTTCTTTTAGATAGTAGTGGTAGATACTAAGATAATAAGAATTTCAAAATAGACATAAACAGGCATCATCACACGTTTGTTCATTAATGTGAAAAGCTCAAATCAGCCCAGTGCTTGGGGGTTTCAGTCTCAGTGTCCCAGTTGCCGGTCATCATATGTGCTGTACCTCTTGACATGGATACGACGAACACGCTCACGAAGCTCAGCTCCCCCCGACACTTCCTCCTCCTCACTGAGAGAGCCACAGTTGTTATAGCTTCTACGAGTGGCCTCCAGCAGGGAGTTGTCAGGCGGTGGCATTGTCTCATACAACAAAGTATTTAGAGTCTCCTCATAGATACGAGCTTCTGGAAACTCCACCTACGACAAGAGACACAGATATCATTTCTACAATGTGAAGAAAAATCTTCAATATATGACAATATACCGCTCAAGATTATAAATTTTCCAACGCAGGTTTGAGCTGATTAGAAACCTGGTTATGCATATGTCAAATAAATAGAGCCATACATATAATATGTCTACTTTACCTTTTCATAAACAGCAATTGTGACTTCCCAAATTCTTACCTTGGTCTGTTTCTTCTCTGTGGCATAGAAAATGGAGGTGCAGCACACCTCAGCAAGTTTGCGGCGCTGACCATAGAAGGACCAGCAGCAGATCTCATCTCCAATTACATCTTTGATGAAGAGGACGCGGCCATTGAAGCTGAGAGACAGCCTGTCGAAGAGCTCGATGTTCTTCAGCAGGTTGTCGTCTGAGTTACTGTGGACCCATAAGGAAACAAAGTGCTTCATTGTTTACTCTAGTCTGTGGCTCATTAGACTTTATTAGCTCAAAAAGTAGTAGAAGAAAAAAGACAATCTTTTATCAATGATGAAACGTGTGGGACCGAAGGAGGAAGGCTTCCTCACCTGGTGTAAGAGTACTTGTTATTGCTTCTGTTGTACAACAGCTTCACCACAGGCTAACAAAGAAAAGAAAAAAGATTCAGTATTAGAATTCATCTAAATGTACCATTTATGAATCAACTTTAAGTTGACATCAGCCAACCTAGGTCAGAATACAAGGTGAGATCAGAGACTATGCCTATAACAAGCAAAAACTGTACCCAATTTAAATTTGTCCCCTTTAAAGTAGTCAACTTGTGCAGTGATACACTGCTCCAAGCACCACTGTGGCAAAACAGTGACACTTCTGCTGAATTTCATTTTAGGGAAGGGGAAGAAGTCACAGGGCTGAAGCTGGGAGCAGGTTTAACCACTGGTGCTGATGGAAGGGAATATGTCAAAAATATTTTAGGAAAACTTGTGTCCAAATAATAATGGCATGAAGAATCCAGGTCCAGGCACTCAAAGTGGTTTGAAAAATGTAAAAGGCCTTTATTTAAATGGGCTTGAGATTGCAAATGTCCAAGTGAGAGCCTCCGAACTTTCTCTAGAGTTTCACTTGCAAGCCCCCTAGTAAAAACTCAGCAGAATGAACCGATGTTAGAACACAGGAGGAGATCCTCCGCAGGATTCACCGCAAGCAAGTGGGTGTGTTGAAGATGTTTCCAACATGCTACAGACGCAAAAATGAAAACAACAAAAAGAAGATAAATATCTCAGGATGAGAAAGCGGTATACTCTCTATATATACTCTAGGTATACTCTGTAGACCTTCCTGAAAAAAATGTAAATGGCATAGATCAGGCCAAGGGGGAATAAAACTGTTTCCAAATGTTTATAGAAGGGAATAATGTTGAAATCACCAGTCTATTCCTAGAGTTCATTGTCTGGCTAAACTGAGTAAGTGGGCAAGAATGGTGTTGGCCAGGGAGGTGACCAAGTACCCAATGGTCACTTGACAGAGCTTCAAAGTGCACATGACCTGAGGCTGGGACAACAGTTTATCTTTTAGCACAACATATTCCCACAGCATGCCCCTTGTCAGAGTGGCCCAGAATTAAACCCCCTAAAACATCTGTAGACAGACCTGACGATGGAAGCTTCCCATCCAGTCAGACTGTCGGCTTGAGAGGATCTGCCTGGAATGTGTTAAACTGCACAAATCTAGGCGTGCAAACCCTGTAGAGACTTAAAATTGTGACTGCTGCGAGGGGCTTCTATAAAGTACAGAATTACGGGTCTAAATAAAGGTGTAGAGAGATTGAAGATTCAAAACTAAGTGATGTTTCCGAAGCTACTCTAAGTGCATTCATATGAAAAATAAGCATATATAATGCATATAATGAATTAGCTGCTAAAGGAAATGAACAGGTATTATTAGTACAGTACAGTATTTTATCTTTTTATTATCAAGAACAATTTTCCACAAAAGACCTGATCCTGATTTCTCTCATTATAAATTAGCACTTCAGTGGGCTCAAATTGATGGAGATGCTGTTAAAAAAATAGTTCAACAATATTTGTACAATATTTTCAGTGTCTCTGATTCAAGATTCTGAATTTCCATATTTACCTTTGAGGAAGATTGGATGAGCCTCTCTTCTTCCTTACTAGAGGTCACCACAGGTACAACACACAGGGGCTGCTCTTTATTGCCCTGTCAATCAGAAATCATTATACACTTAAAGTTGAAGGTATCATAGCATTTAGGGATTGGGTATATTTAATCATATTTAAATAATACCATGACACATTTTGATAATTATTCTTATTTAGATCATTGTTAAACATTACTAATAAAATAACTATATGAAATACAAAATGAAGGCCTTCTGAAATGATTATTTAAATTCTCAACATTTAAGTAGAAACTCAAATACAACATTTTATCTAAATACATAATTACATAAAATGTACCATTGCACAATTTTAAATTGCTTCTTACATGCAGTCAAAATAAGTCAGGATTAAGAATTCATAACAAAGAGTAGAGATGCCTTTGACAAATATCTCAGAACTTCTTTCTTCGCCATTTTGCATGCCCTTTTAGGATGGCTCCGACCTAAACTCAGCTTTTTAGTTTCCTGTCCTCTGACAAGTCACTCAAAGCTTTAAAAGCCATTACCTAAGTTTAAGACCCTGATAAATGTGCTTTGGCCCGCAAGACGGCCTGCAAATAAAGCTGGCATGTGTGTGATATGATAAGACTAAGGTATATCTGTGGTCAGCCTCGTTTTGATCTGCTCCTATTCACCCTTATTCTGTCCTTTCCTCCTGGGGCTGCATATGTAGGAATAAACACACACATACATGCTGACACGTGACTTACACACTCAAATATAAAGGCATGATCAAAGTTGAATAGTCGTGATGTACAGCATAGAAAATGGTCTGATTCTTATCCAAAAGACCCTGAGCACGAACCTCATCAAATGTCTGAATATCTAGACCTCATGTCTCAAATAGGCGGCACTAAAAGTGATAAATCATTGAGAGAGCAGCTTTTCTAGCCTTTATAGCACTGGTTTGGCAGCCCAGGAAACCAACTGCATGTGTTGTAAATCATCTCATGTGATGCTACTCAACCAATCAAATCTATGGCTTCCAGTGTCCGTGATTGAGATTCACACACTATGGACAGAGAGACAGTGAGAAGTCAGTCAGAAGGAAGAAAGAAAAGTAACTTCACATAGTGTGCTCTGAAAAGAGAAAGGTAGACAGTGAAAAGCAGTTTGGTTTTAGGTTTTTCAGCTACTTTCTCTCACTGAACAAGAAAACTGGGGGTGGGATATAAGAGGAAAAGTTGATAAGATACGTAAATTAAAAAAAAAAATTGATATAGACTAGGGTTGGGCTGATGGACGATACCATTGCCAAGCCATCACAATATTGAGTCTACATCGTTATGCACCCTCGACGTTCGACAGGGGTACAGCCTGCCACGCTGTGTCTCGAAATTCAGTTTCTACTATAATGTAGAAAAATACAGTGGAAACTGGATATAGTGAATTAAATAATTTTGTTATAGTGATCAAGAAGGCTTTTGTCCAACAATATACCAACCGTGTGATGGTAGTTGAAGAAATCACCACAACCTAAATATTTCTCACAGACTAGCCTTAATATATTTTGTAATATTTGAACTAAAAAGAACTAACCAAAATAACTCTTCTTCTGATATACTAAATATCCAGGGGCTTCGCACTACATCCCCTTTTCTCCCTTGTATAAATATGGGCCAGTATGGGTGTAACTGACCTGCAGGGTGTTTTGACAAAGCTCCACCAGGCCCTGGATGAGATAATACTTTGCCTCAGACAGCAGCTCTTTAACAGCCTGACCGCCTTTGGGTAAGGTGACTGTGCCGTCACGCAGGTAGGACAGTATGCTGCCAAAGTGTTTCCCACTGCGGTCAATCAGGATCCAACCTGAACAGAAACAGACCATGATGAGAATGTGAATATTGTTACCTCCAAGACACTGGTGCAGTCTTGGGGCAGCAAACATCTTTGACAAACATTCTCCATTACATGACAATGTAATCATGTGAGACTTTTTCTGGTGTCATTTCAATTATTTCATAATTCCAAAAATATACCATGAATGCATGTGTCAGACAGGACAACATAATGTATCAGGATGCAGCTAAGGAATATACTGTTAAAGTAGAAATAACGCACTGTGGTTGTATGCCTGCACTACGTGCAGTTTTCAGTAAACATAAGTTTTTTCCAGATTAATATTAAAGTCACTTTGACTAAGGCTTCACAATATATCTCAAATTTACCATCATCGTGATATCAACATGCACGTTATACGTATATGCAAAAGACTGCTTGAACTGGGATGAATGGTGTTCCATGTGCCATGCATTCACTGCTCTTCAAGAGAATCAACATCTCGCCTATTGTCTCAGTGTTGCGTGTGGTTCACAGCAAAATACACGATGAAATGATCTTTCACCACAGTTTCAATGTCTACATTTGTCGAATATGTTAAAAAAGTATCACTTTAAAAGTTAAAGCACGCCAGCGTTTCTGTTGACTGAATCCACTCATTTGTATTAACAAGGATTTTATTGTTACTGTAGGACTGGAAGATGCAAGGATTTATACCGTAGAGTCCTGGCATTGTTTCATAAATTTCAGAAAGTGTTTAGGTTATAACAGGAATTTCCACCACAATTTTGACATAAACACTTTTAACATCACTAGCAGAGGTGTTTTTTATTATTATTATTTAGTGTGAAAAGTCATGTTTAATAAAACATTAAAATGGCAATATTAGTTTTGGTGCTAATGTTAACAGATTTGTGTTATGGAAAGATAACAGCATAAAATGGATTTTAGTCACAATCTATATAGAACAGTCAGCTTGCATGTGCAGTTCAGCGATGGCTTACCTTTTTTATCAGTCAACACTTCCTTCTTTCCACTGAACATGGCTTTCAGAATGGAGTCCTGCCTGGTTAGTATTTGCAGTGTGGTGTAAAACAGGGCCCCACCAACATTAATGCGGACATACTTGTTGCCCAGGCCGACCGCTCCTTGATAACTGCAGGTCTTAGACTTGGAACAGGTCAGAGGAGGGGCTGGGGAGGTGGAGTCTGACCGGGAATGTTGCTGGGGCAGGCAGCTCTCTCCAGACATGTCCTTTTGGAGATAGATGACCACCCTGCAGACGGAGGTTCGAAGGTCCCCCGCCGTGATGACAGTTACTGATGTGGCCACCACAACCTCTCACTGCTACAGATCATTGCTGACAAAACATAGAACACTGAGATTGAGCCAAAAATGCTGTAGATCTACAGGGAATGTCAATGTTTAACTGGTAAAGCAAGGACACCTAGTGGCTGAAGGCATGTATTATAATACCGAGTAGAAAACACTACTATTATCTTTTCCTCAGTCCCCCTTTCCAGTCAATGGAATGTCACTGGGCCGGAAACTAACGGGGGTAGGGAGGGGCACATATGACTGAGTAAAAGGACAAATTATGACACACAACATAACTTATTTTGACATTAAGTAAAATCCGCAGCTGCTGTCCAACCTCCAGCTAATTTACAGTGCTCTCAAATAAGCTTCAGCTCGGTTTAACAGAATAGTGCCTACGTTAAGTGTGACAGCATAAACAACTTTAAATAATTGTATTTTGTTTCTAGGGCACAGCGTTAGCATCGCTAGCTAATAAACATTAAGGTTTTAACTTGAAATAGATAGTTGTGAAAGTTATTTAGTTAGCTTCTATTAGATGGTAAACTACTGTCGACATAACGTCAACACACAGAGAGATGTGGTTACTGACCTGAACTACTCAACTTAACAAGTGAACATGAAGTAACAGCTAACTTAGTTACTATTACTGAGTCAGCGGCAATTTACAGTATTGTTATGAACGCCGTTATATACACAATTTCCCTCTGGGATCAATAAAGTGTTTCTGATTCTGATTCGCTGAGGGCCACACTTCTTGTGCTAATGTTAGCAAATGTTGAGAGGAGTGAACAAACGTTCAGCATGAATGAGACACAACTAGAAAAGAACAAGCCAACTGTATAACCAAAAAAGACAGTAACCTCTCGGTAGGTTTATAACAATCAGAGAAGATCCTTTAGATGTATATGTTCAATTAAATAAACATAACACTTTCAATGGAGGGTTTAACGTTACTGTCCCTATCTGTAGTGAACAAAACGTAACCGGGCGACACTTTACGACTTTTGACGGTTACTTACCGACCTCTCCTCTTCACTGGTCAGGAAACCGCATACTGGGTGGCTAAGTCACCTTATTTATCGTCATGATACATGTCAACAGCCTTGTCAAGATGTATTCACAACAAAGTAGGTAAAGTTTCCCCTTCTTCTTCTTCTTCTTCTTCTTCTTCTTCTTCTTCTTTAATGGCGGGTGGCACCTAATGTTAAAGGCGCATTACCGCCACCTACTATTCTGGAGTGGGGGTCCCAGTGTTTGGTCTGCGAAAATACATAAATAAAAATAAAAAAAACCAACTAACAGACAAACAAAAAAACACCAACAAATAAATAAAAGAAAAAAAGAAAAGAAAAGAAAAACCCAACCCTAATTTAAACTTATATCCTCTTCATTAAACCGGTTTCTCTTAAAAACTCAAACAATACTTTATATTTTCCTTCTCCAATATTAAACAAATTCTTCAGGTTTAACTCTTCCACTCCACCTCTTCCCTCTTCTTCTTCCTCTTCTGCTTTTTATGGTGGTTGGCTAACAACTTTTCAGTGTATTACCGCCACCTTCTGACCCGGTGTCCCTGACCCTGTTTTTTCATCTACACCAGGGGTCTTCAACGTTTTTCAGGCCAAGGACCCCCAAACTGATGGAGAGATGGAGCAGGGACCCCCTATTATATATATTGTATAAAATTGTGTTTTATATTAAACTGGGCCTTGTGCCATGTATAAATACAGCTACCCTGTTATTGTGCAGTCAATACTAAGCTATTCAAATAATACACAGGTTCATATATTCATGTTTTTATTATTGTGTGTCGCTGAATGTGTGCATTGCTGACTGAAAGATAACGTCTTCTGCCTCCATTTATCCGTTCGCTACAATATGTTGGATTCATCTTAATGTGTATTTAAAGACATTTAAATTTGTGGGAAAAAAATTGGTTGGAAAAAAATAAATAAATAAATAAAAAAAAAAATTGTCTAATCAACCAAAAATTCCGCGACCCCCCTGCATTACCTCCGCCGCCCCCCTAGGGGTCGCGGACCCCCTGTTGAAGACCTCTGTCCTACACTGTATTCCTTTGATTAGTCCTGTTCTAGTAAGAAAAGAAAGCCTCGCCTTGTATCCAACATGCCCAGAGTTCAATGTCAGCATTCTTGAAATCTGATGTGATCTTTTTCCAGTCTGCTAATGACAATTTGCCTTTCCTATTGAGATTGATGACAATTAATCATTACATGTTCTATGGTTTACCTACAGTACTTACAATTTCCTATATCATGTTTGTACTGTTTAACCCTGTATGTCCAATTCTCACATTTTAAATTATGTCTTCCTTTTTGAATTCTACAAGTCTCTTGTTTCTCCTTCTTTCTTTCTTCTTAATAATTTTTGATTAATTATGTGTTTAGCTTAAAGCCTTACTATACGTTTCTGTCACTTTTACTTCTGATTTCTTAGTTGCATCCTTTGCATAGTTATACAAGCAATAAAGAATGAAGAGAATAAAACTATATGTATAAAATGACTGCCCTACTTTGGTTTGTTGCATGTGGTAAGGACAGAAAAAGATACTGAGGTATCTTGATAAGTTTAGCTGGTTCCGCTGGAAACCTACATCATACACTGGTATTGGAAGCATGTTATCTGCAAATAATAATAATAATAATAATAATAATAATAATAATAATAATAATAATAACAAATCAGAATAATGCTATATCAAATGTTACTGTCTCAAAGTGTCAAAAATGGCCTATTATCTTATAATAATGACCCAGTTCGTACATTCATGCAAAGGGCAATGGATCTCAGTCCCAGGTAACAACAGTTACCCTGAAGAAACAACAGGTAGTAGTGAAACTCATACATCGTGAATAAACAACAAGAAGACAACACCTGTCCACTACTGGCTCATCTCTGTCTGAAAATCCTCACTTCCGGTTGAATTTCGAAGTAAGAGCCATCAATCCCAGTTTAAAGCTTTGTGATAGTTGCTCGCTGTTCATGTTCCTGTTCAGCGTTTCCTGGGGAGGAGACTGGTCTGCTTTAGTTGCTGTGCCACATCACACAACACAACACATCGGTGATAGCTGTGTAAACAGGTGAGACACACACTCTTCTGTCCTCGTATTTAGATAGTGTTTAATGTAACTTTTTGAAGGAAGTAAGGTTTAACCAGGTTAGGGTTTTTTTAGAGCGTCCAGATAGCTTCTGTGAGCGGGCTAGCGTAATATAGCTAACTAGCTGAGTTTATTTAACTGTTGTGGTGAGAAGCTAAAGCTGTTAATAACATGGCCAGTAGAGAGCATAGCAGGGGAAGTATGTGAACTTCTCTATTTGATACTGTGTCCACCTCTGATGATACAACACTGACGTTAGCTCGGTCACCGTTAGACCAAATGTTAACTAATTTACTCAAGACCAATGGTTCGCTAATGCTAATATAGATGGTTTACACGGGAAGAAACCGAATGGAGTAATGTAGCTGTATGTATGTAACGGTACATACAGCGTTAGATACACCACATGTTCGAGTTTAACAGAAAGAACATAGGCACTGTAGCCATCTCTCATTATAGAACACAGTTTAACAAGATGTTTACTTTGCATCAGGAGACATGTCCCGTGTTAACGTTGCAGATATAGACGTTGTCAGCAAAGTGGTCTCAGTGTGAAAGCCAGATAGAGATTCACTTCAGCGGCACACTTGTTATAAAGCTGCCCTGGTGATCCTGTTGATTTCAGTGTGTAGACTGCAACATCCACAAATCAAAAATATTTCATGTAATTCAAATAAATTCATCCTTCAATTTGTGTCTCCTTTGCGACAGGGCCTGTGGCCATGGCTAAAGACCCGTTGGCAGAGGCTGGCATTTATTTTGATGAACTCAATAAGCTCAGGGTACTGGAGCCTGATGTGGGCCAGAAGACCTCAGAGCTGAAGGAGGAGTGTAAAGAATTTGTGGACAGTAAGAACTGAAGGCTTTGTCAAGGCCATCTGGTCATGAGTGTTTCTCTCTGCCGATGTTAACTAGGTTTACATAAGTGTGACTTTGTTATCTGTTCCAGAAATTGGCCAGTTTCAGAAGATAGTTGGAGGTCTGATTGAACTGGTTGATGAACTGGCAAAAGAAGCAGAGACAGAAAAGATGAAGGTATGCTTGACATTTAAATCTGGAATGGATGATCTCTTGTTCAGCTGTACAGTATGTGCCTGTGTTTGCTCATTAGAGTATTCATCCTGTTTTCTTCTCCTTTAGGCGATAGGAGCCAGAAACCTGCTGAAGTCAGTAGCAAAACAAAGGGAGGCTCAACAGCAGCAGCTTCAGGCTCTCATTGCAGAAAAAAAGATGCAACTTGAGAGGTAAACTGTGTGTGTGTGTGTGTGTGTGTGTGTGTGTGTGTGTGTGTGTGTGTGTGTGTGTGTGTGTGTGTGTGTGTGTGTGTGTCAACTCTGTAACAAAGCTATAATAGTGCAGGTCTGTTCTAGACGGTTTTCGTTGTCTGTCAATTTAATTGAAAGGATTGGCCCCAAAATCCAGTACAGACCCAGGGCTCAATTATTAAAGGCCACAGTATTGATAAGCTACAACATTATCAGTTATACTTGAGAAATTAAGAAAATAGATTTCCTCAAAAGTAACCCTTCACATTTTATCTCACCAACTCTTTTCTGATGTAGACATAAGTTTATGATGCATTATAGCACACACATCCCCTGCAAATGTCTGAGTTACAGCCTCTGGACTTTCTCAGGACTTGTTCCGTATGGCCCCCAAGTAAAAAGTCAGCAGAATGTCCGAAGGAGAAGATTTGAGAACACAACATGAGATTCTCAGCAGGATTCACTGTGAGCGAGTGGGTGTGTTGATTCATTTTTTTAACATGCAACAGACTCAAAAATAAAAAGAAACAAGAAAACAAATATCTAAGGATGAAAAAGAAGTGCCAGACACATAGAAGAGACACTGACACATTTGCCAAGAGAGCTTTTGGTGATAAGGGCCGACACTGGTGTCAATGTGCTGCAAACAAAAACATGGCTGGTGATGTCCGCTGTGAAATATATACATTCACTGATTCTTGAGAAGTGGGAAAAAATGTTCGATCTTTTTAACGTTTATTTAGTTCAGCTTTTCCACTGCAACACATTACATTTCCACCAACCGCCAACAAACCACCATGCGCGACCTGCAGTCAAAGCATAGGGTCAAAGGGTAAAACTACTTTACCGTAAAGTACAGAGTAGAGGGGAAATACATGTTAACACAAAAGAGGATCCAATATTGAAAAAATAAAACCTCAAACTCAGACAAATTAAACGACATGCATGCATCTACCATGTACTACGCTACTGAGCTATGCTTTGATAAACCCTCCCAACATTGCTCTTTTTAACAAAATGTGCTTTTTGCCTTGCCATCACTTATTTTGTATCAACACCATCAGTCACCAAAAACACAGGTTCATTTTTACTCGCATTATGCTAGACCTACAAAAACTCTTAACAAAAACAAATTTTCACTAAGGCTGACAGAGCCCTCAAGAAATTTACTATCAATATGTATATATATTTATGTTACAAAGATTTTTGTTTTTTATTGGACTGTATAATATTAACTTTACCTTAAACAGCTATCAAAATATTTGTAAGATTTAAAAGCACATTCTCGTGTTAGGAGACAGATAACATTTTCACATATGACCAACAATTCCTCCAAAAATATGAAATATCATACTGAAATATTATTATGCATCTGACAGAGCTGGCATACACCGGACAGAGATAATCCATATCTGAAGGTGGTGACGAAAACATAAACTTGTAGTCATTTTAAATCAATCAATCAAATTTTATTTGTATAGCCCATATTCACAAATCACAATTTGTCTCATAGGGCTTTAACAAGGTGTGACATCCTCTGCCCTTAACCCTCAACAAGAGTAAGGAAAAACTACTTAAAAACCCTTTAACAGGGTAAAATGTTTTAAATCTCAAATACATTGAATCAATCAATTACAGCATTAAAACAAAAAACAATGAATGTTGTTTATAAACATTTTATTCACATTTAAGTCTGTATTTTAGTTTGACTTTGGATTCCTTTGGCCTCAGCGTTTTGTATCTCAGACCAACTTGCCTCATTTGGTTCAGCAGCCGGTATTGGCTACTTCCAATTCTTTCTCCTTTTCCTCTGTCAGTCAAATCCTTTATTTGCTCTATTTTTTTCCCCTGTCTCTCCTGTCTTCTTCCTTTTTAATTCTGGCTGTGTACTGATTTTCTCTCTTTGCTTTTTTGATACTCTCTGTTCCTCCAGTGACAGATGTTACCTACCCATGCTGGACTAAAACACACAAAAGTAACACTCAATATTATTAATCATATTTTCCTGTACGAGAGGGAAGGTTCCTTTACCAACTTCCACGGAGTAAAAGTCAATAACAATGATATATATTTGATTGTATAAAACCTGCCTCTGATCTGATTCCATATGATCAGAACCCTTCATGCTACTTTTAAGTGCTCAGTAAAATGTTGTCTTCCCAGGTTCTGACAAAGCAACTTTTATCAGGCTCACACATTTTACTGTAAATGCTTTGAAGTTCCTCTCAGGGCTTGAATTTATATGGTATCTTTTATTCATTTTCACTTAACCAATATGTCTTTAGGTGCATATACATAAACTGAAAAATTTACTCTCATCTACAACCCCAAATCAGAAAAGGTTGACACGGTATGTTACATTTAAAATTAAAACTGAGAACAGTGATTTATAAATGATCTTTGACCTGTATTACAATAAAAACAATACAAAAGCACATTACTTGATGTTTGACCTCCATGAATTGTGTTTTTTCAAAATAAACACTTGATTCTTGCAACATATTTCAAAAAAAGTTGGGACAGTAAAGCATCTAGCACTTTGTAATGTTGCCTTTTCTTTTCACAACACTTTAAAGACGTTTAGGAACTCAAGACACCAAGTGATGAAGCATTTCAGGGGTCATTTTGTCCCATTCTTCCTGCAAACAAGTCTTAAGGTGTGCAACAGTACGGGCTCTCCATTGTTGCATTTTGTGTTTGAAAATGCACCACATATTCTCTATTGTGGCCAAGTCGGGACTGCACGCAGGCCAGTCCAGCACCCCCACCCTCTTCTTCCGCAGCCATGCTGCTCCAAAATCTCTATGTACTTTTCATCATTAGTGGTGCCATCACAGAAGTGTAAGTTACCTTTTAACAGGGGTACTGACACAAGCCCATACATGACAGACCCTGGCTTTTGGACTTGTTGCTGGTAACAGTCTGGATGGTCCTTCTATTCTTTAGTCCTGAGTACACAGCGTCCATTTCTTCCAGAAAAGACCTGAAATACTGACTCGTCTGACCACAATACACGTTTCCACTGTGTTATGGTCCATCCCAGATGCCTTCGAGCCCAGAGAAGTCGACGCCGCTTTCGAACACGGTTAACATAAGGCGTCCTTTTGGCACAGTAAAGTTTTAACGGGCATTTGTGGATGTACTACGTATTGTAGTGCTTGACAAAGGTTTGCCAAAGTAATCCTGAGCCCATGTGGTTATATTGCTTATAGATAAATGACGGTTCTTGATGCAGTGTTGTCTGAGGGATCGGAGAGCACGGTTAGTCAGCTTAGGCTTGCACCCTTGATCTTTATGCACTGAAATTTCTCCAGATTCCTTGAATATTTTAATGATGTTATGCACCGTAGAGGATGAAATATCCAAATCCCTTCATATCCTTCTTTGAGGAACACTGTTTTTAAACATTTCTCACATATTTGTTGGCGATCCTCGGCCCATCTTTGCTCCTAAAGAGCTAGGCCATTCCTGGATGCTGCTTTTGTACCAAGTCATGATTACAATCACCTATTTCAAATCACATCATTTTTTTAATCATTGTACCTCATTTCTAGCCCTAAATTGCCCCCGTCCCAACTTTCTTTGGAATGTGTTGCAGGCCTGAATGGCAGGAATGGATGTATATTAACAAATAAAATGAAGTTGACCAGACAAAACATAAAATATCGTTTGTTCATACTGTCTGCAATGAAATACAAGTCAAATAAAATGTAGAAATCACTGCCGTTTTTTTTTGCATTTTCCATACCGTCCCAACTTTTTCTGAGTTGGGGTTGTATAGAATGTAAGCATGCATTTAACATTTATCAGCAGGATATATTATTTTAAAAAAACAGGGCATCCAATATCATAGAGCCACTCAGCAGTCAATACAATGGGCTGCTTTCCAGAACAGTTTGAGGTGTGTAAAATTAGGTTGGAACAGTAAATCGCTGAAAACGGAGTCACTTTCCTTCATGTGAGTCAGTGAAATAGCAGTCAGCCTCATATTGATATAGGTGTGTTTTCAACAGTAAGTTTAAGTGTAAAATTTTAAAATGGCTGATTATTTTCCTGATAAGTCTTATCATGATTTCTACTCTACACAGAATTTGTAGTCACATGACTGTGTGTGATGTGTTTTTCTTTATTGCATTCATTTGGTTGTTTGTTTTGTTTGCTTGTCTCAGGTATCGTATCGAGTATGAAGCCTTGTCCAAGGTGGAGTCGGAGCAGAACGAGTTCATTGACCAGTTTATTCTGCAGAAGTGACGATGTGACTGAGACCTTGTTCAGACCTGGTATTACCATTCGCCTTGAGTGATCCAATCACAAGTGGTCAGCGCTAAGTACAGGTCTTAACGCTGAGATCTGATCACTCAAACCACATCAGACGTGGTCTTGGACGCACGCACATTTCCAAATTCCAAATGCGTTCTCCTCTGCTGATGTCGTCTCTCCCACTAGTTTCAAATCGACGCAAACATATTTATACGCTTCTCAGTGTCACTAAGATTTGTTTCAGACTACCATCACAATATTAAAACTGACCACCACATAATGACTGATACTTTTCTTAAATTAGTAAAGTATTTCTTTACAGCTGCACAATATTCTCTCTCTCACATTCAGGACAGATTTTAATACCAGGTGTGAGCAGGGCCCGAGAGAGCAGAAGGTGTGTGACCCCAGTGCCTGTCCTTTTCTCTGGGTGATACTGACCTCAGAACTACTCTGCTGCACCTCCCTTCTTCTGAGGCAACCCCTAAGCTCCACCTTTATCCTAAAACACCAATACCTTTTCTTTACACCCTATCTCTGCCTGTGTGGTTAAATTAATTGTAGTGGTTCTTACCCTGGTCAACAGCTGAGGATTTCCGGTGGTGTAAGCTTGAATACACTTAACATTAAGCTTTTTTCACACCAAATATCTCTACATCTCAGACCAACATTAAAGATGAAGCCATTTATATTAAGAACTATTATTTATAATATTTATACTGAAGAATTACCCTAAATATTTAGTTTTATTACTTTTTGTATCAATCCAAATACTGCATGTGCATGAATTGTAAATACACAATTGTTTTAAACGATGGAAAAACATCCTCATTTGATCATCTGTGTTATTTTCGTTTTTATTTCATTCTTCTGGTAGAACCAGTCTGTGGGTACAAAACATGACGAATAGATCCTCCTCTTCTTTCTGCCATGTGTAATATTGTCTTTTATTCATTGTAGGACTAATGGATATACTTGAATAAATACTGTCAATTGCACAAAAAGTTCCATGTGTTGCTGTAAAGCTGCCTGACAGGCATATCCATATATTTAAACTCTGCTCAGTTGTTCCTATGCTCTCAACAAGTAAGTACAAATCATGGACCTAAATTAAAATGTATTTCAGAGTGGAGAGCAGTTATTAACAATATCTATTTTTGCATGGAAATCTACTGTAGATTTTTAACACACTGTTTGAACATCATTTCCATGAACTGCTTGAGATTTGTAAGAAAGTAGCCACAGTCTGACCTGTCAGGTCATATCTTTATCTCAGTGAACCTGTCAACTGTCACGTGAAAATTAAGTCCTCTGCATCTGATTTTGGAAAACATAAGTAAATATAAATAATATAAACAGTTGATCAATCAATCAAATTTTATTTGTATAGCCCATATTCACAAATCACAATTTGTCTCAGAGCTTTAACAGGGTGTGACATCCTCTGCCCTTAACCCTCAACAAGAGTAAGGAAAAACTACTAAAAAAACTATAAACCCTTTGAACAGGGTAAAAAGAAGGTAGACACCTCAGAGAGAGCCACATGTGAGGGATCCCTCTCCCAGTTGATGAGGCCCAGGAACCCCCTGTGAGTTTTTTGGCCTACTTGCTATTGAAGGTGAATCGTCCACCCATAGCTGCAACGCCACCTTAGTTTTATATCAATCTAAATCTCTGCATGGCTTTCGTTTTCCATCAAAACTTTCTACAGTTGGAATGATTTGCTGATTTTCAGAGTAGTCATCTCAGAAATTAAGGTTAGTCACTGTAGACATCTGATCAGACATAATAAATAAGACTACTGCGCTATAATCATTCCTTTATTAAAAAAGACAAACTGTACATTGTCAACACATTTTATTCTAACTACTGTATTTACACTTTTAAATATTTTATTCAACTCAGCATTAGAGGGTCAGAGGTTCAAGTTCCACCTCCTCAATTCCACATGTTGAGGTGTCCTTGGGCAAGACACTGAACCCTAAACCCCAAATGTGTGAATGTGACCAAGTTAAAGCTCTTTCAGTGGCCAGCTACATGAGTCCATTTAACATGAATACAGCCCCTGATTTGAGACCTACAACCATGTCAGGTGCAGCAGTGCAGTGGACACCCTCTCTTCTCAAGAGCCTCACTTCTTCTTAGTATACTGTTAATTCAAAAGATAATTCATTATTGTATTATTTGTGAAGGAAGATAATATACAAACAACTAGTGATATTAATATCATCCTTACTTTATCAAGAATCCACTGAGCATCTGCTACTGCTCTGTGGATTATCATTTGGATCCGCTCTGGGTCATCTTCATCCGAGTGACTCTTGTAACCCTGGGAACAGAAAGTAAAGCATCAGTGAGGTGCTTCATGACGGAGTCTCAGAAAATACAGGGTTCCTAGTGAAAAGCCTGAATTGAATAAAACAGAATTGTTTCATGAAGCTAACTCAGACCTGACAGCACCAGACTAATTCACATCTTGTTTCATGACTCAGACACAGACCTGAGACATCATATTAATTCATAACAAAGCAATTAGACAAATTACAGCAAATTTCTGATACCTGCAAACACACAGCAGCACATGATTAACAAACCGCGCTGAGGGTAGAGTGTTCAAATAAAACAAAGGCAACAAAGTCGAATGTTCTTCCCATTGACTTTGCAGTTAAGTATAATAATAATAATAATAATACATTTATTTATACAGCACCTTTCAAACATAAAATGTAGCTCAAAGTGGTTTAAATCAATAAAAGCAAAGACATGAAATAAGAGATCAATAAGAACATGTTAGCAATAAAACAAAGAAAGAAAAAAATTGAAAGAATACAAATAAAACAGATAAAATGAATTTAAAGCAAGATCGTACAAATAGGTCTGGAGTTGTTTCTTAAAACTATCAACGGAAGAAGCTTGTCTGATGTGTGGTGGGAGTTTGTTCCAAACCTTTGGTGCATAGCAAGAGAAAGCTGCTTCCCCAAACTTGTTATAGTTTGTTTTGGGGATATTGAGCAAGCCAAGCCAGTAGATGACCTGAGGGAACGGTTTGGAACATATTCCAATAAACAGTCAGAGATGTATGAGGGTGTAAGAGACTTAAGTAAAATCATTTTAAAACCAAACCTCAGTGATACTGGAAGCCAGTGTAAAGACGCTAAAACCAGACTAATGTGATCTCTTTTCCTATTTCTCGTTAAAACCCTGGCTGCTGAATTTTGTACAAGTTGTAGTCGATCAATGGATTATTTCGGTAATCCTGAACATAGTGCATTTACAGTAGTCCAGGCGAGAAAGTATAAAAGCATGAGTCACCCTTTTGATTAACGATAAAAGGAAATCTTTGTGACATTGTTTATGTGTGAATTAAAATCTAGTTCTGAGTCAAGTGTAACACCCAGGTTCTTTACTTTTGATTTGTTGAGATGCGCCAGACTTCAAAGTTTGCTGATAATGTTTTGTCTCTGATCATCACTACCAATTACAAGAATTTCTGTGTTATCTTTGTTTAATTTGAGAAAATTGTTGCTCATCCATTTTTCCAAGCTTGAGAGGCAATTTATAACTTGGTTTGGAGCATTATAGTCGTCTGGCGCTACGGATAGATATAATTGAGTATCAATTTTTCCATTTCCAATCGTTTCCATTTTCATTGATGTCTTTAGAGAAATATGCTCTAAAGATGAACTCAGCCCAACTTTATCTATTTATGGCTCTGCATATAATCAAACATTCAAGTCATGTATATATGATAATTTATATAAGTGCTGAACATGTATTTATGAATGTAGAAGATACAAATGACAAACTACTTTTAAATATTAAATAGGGCCAAAGGCATCAAATTAAATCAATTAGTAACAACATAAAGATTTAGTGTTTGCTACAAACATTTCATATCACTAAAGACAATAATTGATGAAAAGTGCATAAACTCTACACCAGAAGAATTCATAATCTGTAGTTTCAGCCTCAATTATTAGATTATCTTGTTGTTTCAATCTTACATAATAGTAATAATACAATCAAACTTGTTTGCTGAGATGTGGTTATTGACATTTATGGTAAGTGAACATAAGTTATATAGCACCTTTCAAGTCTGTTGACCACTCAAAATGTCTCCTTCACACACTGATGACACAGCATCAGGAGCACAGAGAGGTTCACTGTCCTGCCTCTGGAAACTTGAGCTGCTTTCAGACAAGGACTGAACTCTGGATAATCTCCTGACATTCTTCGGAGGGGCTGTGTGCGGAAACGCAAATGTCAGAGTGAGAGCCTCAAGACTTTCTCCGGCCAGCCCACAAGTTAAATCTTTGAGAATGTCCGAATGGGCTCACAGAGTTCATAGCGAGTAAGTGGGCATGTTGATTATGTTTCTAACAAGCAACAAATGTAAAAACATTGTGTAGACATTCTCTGGAGTACATGTCTGAAAATGCCTTTGGAAACACTGGAGAAGCAGGAGATCACCTGCCTTCAAGTGTGTGTTATAAACATCCTTCACAGTTTCGATGCACTGCTCTTAGTGTGTGTCTGTGTTGGCAGCAGCTGTGCAAACCTTCCTGAAGTAGTGTGGATCCCAGCAGTGACTTTAGAGGGTGCACTGTCCTGATAACGTATGGCAGGTAGCGGTTACAAAACAACACCACAAAAATGACACCCAAGTTGTGATACACGTGAACTACTGTCTAGTTGAGCAGAACCCACAATTACACAATTATTGGTAGCTTATACTGTAAATGAAATGTCCATGAGAATCTATGACAGCTACCTGAAAATAATCTGTTAATCTTTGCTCGATATCAGAAATGACTCTTCGTCAAGGATGAAGTGTGCGAAACACAGGTCTTTGTGTCATCAGATACTGAAGCAGGATGTTAACACAGACAACATCTGTAACCTCTGCACAGAAAGGCCTAGTCACATTCAAACCAAGGATCTTTCACTGGTCCATCATGTTACTGACTGGAGGAAGATATTAGATATCAATATGTATAATTAGCAGTTCAGTCTTGTTTGACGGTTTGGAAATGACTTGTCTCTGTGCAAAAGTCTACATGTTACATTGTACAAGATCACAAGGAAAACATTTAGCTTGCTCACCTGTCTTATGGCGTGTTTGTAGTGGTGCTGCATCACTGTGGTCGGCAACTGTCTGCAACATCTGAGGAGATATCGATAGAGCTGCACTGGTGTCTGGATCAACAATGCTCCCCCTGCAGGTGCCATTCCTTCCTCCTTGGGGGTCAACTGTTTATGTAAATATCAGTTTAATGTTTAAATAAAGAAAGAAAGAAATAGGTAGGTAAATAAATAAATAAATAAGGCTATGAAATAAACCTTGAAATAAAAAATATATGGCAATAAATATATAAATATAGCATAAGATAAATATATAACTGAATCCATTTACTTAAATAAATACAATTACTTATTTCAAAATTGTTTTTCAAAAGACATTTATTTATTTCACAGTACCTTTATTTCATAATGCCACACTATCAGCTTGACCTATTGCCTGCCCTTTATCATTTAAGTAAGCCAGGAATGTTACCATGTTTGCGTTGAAAATAGAGGACGTCACTAAGCAAAGCCATGCTGAGCCGACAGTCATTACAAGAAAGCATCTGAGAAGCAGCATGTGGTAGTATTTTGAGTACAGATTTCAAAGTAACAAACATAGGTGGGGCTGTTTGTCGACTTTGTACCATGCTTTCTGTGGGCTCACCTGTTAGCTTTGGAATATATTTGAATGAATTATGCACCATGTCAAATTCGTCCGAACCTGATTTTTAGAAAAAGTGACAGCCCTAGAACTCACAGTGTTCAGTTTTTATTTCTGTTGTGTCTGTTTGTCTCTACAGGACTTAATGGACCACTGGACACATTTGACACAAACACAAACATGACTCCTATTTGATTTTGACGTCTGCTGGATACACTGTACACTTTTAGCTAACATGTAATAACACAAATGATAAAAATCTAAAATCTTAAATCTAAAAAACAGCAGTATAAACATATACATTTAAACATACCATGGGTTGTGCTAGTCATAAAAATGTTAAGAGAACAGTTACATTAAGCATAATATAAGGTTGGTGTAGGAAGCTGTTTCCCGTTTTGTTTTCCTACATAAGTAATGTGACCATGTGAATTCAACACTGCCTCACAGTAGCAATGATCCTTATTGGGATTTCTGCCTGCAATTTAAATAACAGTCTGGGATACATTTTAAAATAATATTCTAAATGAATAAGACACAGCTGTGGCAGTTGACCATGCCACGGGGTCTCCCACACACAGAGACACAACTGTTGTGTGTCTCTGTGTTTCTCTCTCGGGCAGCTCCACTGCTGCCTTTTAACCCTGAGGATCAGTCAGCTCTCACCTGATTGATCCTCTGGTCCAGGTGAAGGTGCCCTCCCAGCCCCCTCCACAGCTAAATACATGGTTATTTGGGAGTGTAACCATTGCTTAGCATTATGTACGACAAGGTAGTCTTTTTCCTATCACTTCATTTTGGTTATTTATATAGTGATATGTCGGTAGGCTTTGTGCCACAAACCTGAGCATGTCAAACAGATAGGCACCATTTACTTTTTGGAATTTCACAACGTGTATACGTTGGGTTTTCTAAAAAGTAAGTAACAAAGTAACTTATTTTACATACATGAATGTGATCTATTCATAGTTGAATAAACACATTTCTCTTAAAATAATTTATTACCTTAATAATAACTTTACTAGTAGTAGCAGGTTCGTTTTTTTATTAAACAATTAATCTTCCATTCAGCATGAATGACAGTAGAATTTTATTTGGGTTAAAGATCCACTTGTGCAATGCTCAGTGTCTTTAAGCTTTCTGCAACCAATATAAAGTTATGTGAATAAACATTCATAAAAGCATGACAGTGTTTTTAAAATATTAAAACATCTACCTAATAAAAGGTATCATCTCTGTTCCTTTAGAAAGTCCATGTGTACTTGTGCAAGAACTTCACAGTGTCATGGTCCATTCTGTCTTTGATATCACAATCCAAATCATATCCGAATGTGAACTACTCTTATGAGCATTGGGGACTAGCTCGTGTGTAATGTTACATAACGTGCAGTGATACGGCTGGGGGCCTTCCAGGCTCAAAGAGTCCGACTGACATCAATGAGAGATGACTGATGGAGCCTGTGGAGAGATAGGGTTTGATGTGTATTCGTTAATTAGGAGCTTACACAGAGGAGTTGGGTGGACAGGCGTGTGGAGAACAGACACGTGAGGCCGATTCATGGAAAAGAGACAAACTACTTTGTAATCGATGCTTTAAAATGTACTCACTTAGGCTGAAAGGGCGGACATGCTGCTCCACCAGATTCTATATGACTGAATGTAGCTAAATAGCATCAGCATCATCCCTTCAGGCGTAGATAGATAGATCTGATCGCCAATCAACACAAGCCTGCTACATCTGCTTTCAGAGCCAGGGCAGCTGGTCGATGGCAGAGCGGTTCAGTCACCACCTAACAAACTGTGAGTTTGAACTTCCTGTAGCGGTGCGGTGAAGGACGTGCTCTCTGTCCTAACCGGTCATAACACCTCCTGCGGCTGTCTTCTTCTTCTCCTGGTGCTTAATAATAACTTATCGGTGCATTACCGCCACCGTCTGGGAAGGAGTCTGAGTCAGAATGGCTATTTACTTCAATTCTGTTATGGAGTCCTGTGTTTTTTAGAAACCTGAATATCACCTGCGTCCCTCTGTAGTGTTTCTCTCAGACTTGATGTTAAATGGTTTCTTTGGAGTGAGTTTTAAGTGACTCTGTCGATGGTGTTGTGGACAGACTCAAAATATATGCTCCACTGTTTCCTGCTGATTACAATTGTCACATCTGCCTTTGTCCTGCCTGTTCATTATCTTCAGGCGGCTGTTTAGACCTGTGGGACCAAATCTCATTCTTGGTACTATCACCTCTTCCTTTGTATCTCATTTCACCCACTTTCTTTTTAATACTATGAAAGTATCTGCCCTTAATTCCTCTGTCCCATTCCTCCTGCCATCTCTTTTTAAGTCCTGATTTAATGATATGTTTGATCTCAGCCTTGCTATAATTTACGGCCATATCTACAGTTCTTTTCCTTGTTGCTCCTTTTGCGTATTTATCAGCCAGATAGTTTCCTTCCTCCCAGATGTGTGCGGAAAGCCATACAAACTTGATTTCATCCCAATTCTCTTTATTACTAATACAGTATGTGCTATCTCTAATATCATGTCTTGTGTCTAAGTGACTATTTTTTATGCCTTCAAGGGCACTGCTGGAATCTGAACTAATCATTACTTTACTTGGTTTTTCTTTCTCACTCTTTCCTTCACTCCTTTTCCTGACATAGTGACCATTGACCATTAATGACATTAATCCACCAATTCACTGACCTTCAGTTATACTTCAAAATGTTTACCCTTATCAATGCTGCTAAAACCTTTATCTTGATGTTCTCCTTTACACTTGACATCTATTGCACTTCTGTCCATCCTGGGAGAGGGATCCCTCACATGTGGCTCTCTCTGAGGTTTCTACCTTCTTTTTACCCTGTTAAAAGGGTTTTTAGTAGTTTTTCCTCTCTCTTGTTGAGGGTTAAGGGCAGAGGATGTCACACCTTGTTAAAGCCCTATGAGACAATTTGTGATTTTGAATATGGGCTATACAAATAAAATTTGATTGATAGTTCCCGTATGCTCTTAACTGGATGAATATTGTTATGTCCCCTCAAGTCTGCCCAGTATGTTAATGTAAGTTCTGATCTTCTCAGTACAAGAAGAGTTTCTCCCATTTCCACCTGTAGGCTGACACTGGAGTGATCTTCATGGCCCCTCAACATAACCTCAGAGCCTGAATAGTGTCCAACGTTTTCTTACAAGGTCTTAGCTGCTGACTCATACTAGACACATCCATAATCAAGAGCTGATCTGACTAGTGCAATATAAATACTTTTCAGAGCACTCCTATTTGCTCCCCACTGCCCCACAAACACCTGCTAATGTTTAGGACCTTTTTACATTTCTCTTCAATTTTTCTGATATGAATGTTCCATATAAGCCTTCAATCAAACCACTTGATACACGCCACGCTTTCAAATTTTTCTCCATACAACTTAATTGTTTCAACAATTTTGTTATAGGTAGAAAACAATACTTTATTTTTATCCACTGAAAATCTAAAACTTCATTTCTTTTCCACACAACTCCATCATCTGCAAATAGTGACATCCCAATTGACCCGTCTACCTTACTAAATACTTCATTTATCGTAATTGAAAATAAAACTGGACTAATTATACTGACTTGAGGTGTTTATACTGACTTGACTATTTTCCACTGAATAATCTGCACTAAGATCTTTCCCTGCTCTAACTTGTTGAGGAAGTACACCTGCCTGTACAATCTGGACATCATTAGGAGAATAGAGCCTGTCCCATTCCACACATACTCCCTTCTCTCTCCTCGCAGTACCCAAGGTCAGGGTATAGATAAAGGGCCAACTAGCAGTACATTGTAGTGTCTACGCTCATGGACTTTCACATTTAACTCAGATGCTTCAGACAGAGACACCAACTTTAACTCTTTTGCGTATTTCACCAGTGGCAAGACGTAAGGACACCATGTGATTTAGGAATAGATACTTTAGGCTTAACTATCCAATAGGATGCGAACACCTACATGTAACATAGAGAGTGACAGCAATTCTAGCCATTCATGGATGTGCTGTTAGAATGGGTGATGCAAGTAGAGGGAGATATATGGGGATGCTGTGGGAGACATCTTCAGAAATGGGGTTGAGCTCCAAGCAATGCAGACAGCATATATGGTTAATATTTGCCATCTACCCCTGTTTGATCACATTTATGACTATAAGCCACTATTTGTTTTTTTGTGATAAAATGCAATAAAAAAAAGGAAAATGGGTTGTAAAAAACCAATATGAAACAAGATATTTCATCACTATTGATGTTTATTTCTTTGAACTTAATTAGAAATTGAACACACCCATGTCAGTCTGCAAAACACATCACGGCCTATTCATGCCAGCCTATACAACACATGAGGGGCAGAGTTTTAAGGTGTGTATGCTGCATTTGTGTATCTCCACTTACTGGCTCCTGCGGGCCTGGGCCTGTGGCTTGCGGCTGACAGGCTTTCTTTGGAGTTGGCTGATGATCAATCTAATCATCTTCTTCAAACTCACTGTCAGTCTCTGTAATTGACAGAAATATGATTCACATAAACTCTTCCTCTTCCTCATGAGGAAGTTTTGTTCTCTTCAAAAGTCATTACTAAGGCCCTCTGAGCAGAGAATCTTTTTGCCACCTTGATCGATTGTGATAAGAAGCCACACAGGCAAAGCTATTCATTTGTTGTATCCCGCCCCCAGTTTGCCCCTGGGAGTGAGCAAATATAGGGTCAAATGTGTGGGAATGCAGGAGGAGTTGGTGCTTGATTGAAACAAAAATTGCAGGTGCAGAAAGACAAAATTCCCACACACATGCACACATATACAAACACACATTAACTGCAGACCCAGGTAAGAGGAGGACAGAGTGAATGTACATCGCACCTACAATTTCAATTCCTTGGTACCCCCGGGTCAAGAGGACCCGAACATCACATATGTAATATAAATGTGTAAGGAGATGTACAGTCTGCAGTTCTTTTTTATGTTCTTCACAGAAAATGAGCCAAGGCCAGTAATTAATAGCATCACTTTTCTTTTAGCAAATATAGAAAATTGGTCCCACAGACGAACACCACACAAAGGTTAACCATATATGGAGCGGGGGTGAGCTATTTACTCACTCACTGTATATTTTCTGTTTACACTGTATATATTAGTTCTATTCAATTTATATCGTTTTTAGATTGCCTTGCATATATAAGTGTTACATGTTTAAATATGATTACTTTACTGACTAATTTTGACTGTCCTCCTCTGTAACACAGCAAATTTCCCTGCTGGGGGACTGATAAAGGATTCTCTTATCTTATCTTATCTTATCTTATCTTATCTTATCTTGTCTTGTCTTGTCTTGTCTTTTCTTATCGTCTTTTAAACATCTCTAAATGGGACCATAATTGACAAGAAAATTAGGTTGTCTTGAACAAGACTTGAAACTAGCGATTGTGACCATAAACTTAGGTGTGAACTGTTGTTATAAATCAATTGAGAGGTAGAGTCATTTTCTCGTGGACTTCTATAAAATGTCACTTCTCTTTGAAATAAGTGGAGTCTCCCTCTGCTGGTTTCTCAAGAGAATAAAGGTCCAGTCACCTCTGCATTGACTTCACTTTCCAGACCTGGAGTCTACATCCATTTTTAGATCCAGTTTATGATCATATTACTACATGTTATCATTAGTGAATATGGGCTATACAAATAAAATTTGATTTGATTTGATTTGATTAATTTGAACCTGATTTGGTGGGAAGTATATTACAGATGATAGGATCAAAGATCAACAATGATGGTGTGAAAAACACATTTTCCAAGAAATAATAGAGATATTGATATTGATCAGAGAATTATTCCCACCAAGTTGAGTGAAAATCCCAAATATCGTATATGTATAGCTCAAAATGCTTTTTTTGAGAAATATCTGCATCCTGTAGGACTTTATACATGAATTAAAGATGAGATTGAAAAGTAATTTATGATCTTATGATAGGAATGTCATCATGATGTCATGAATCTATGGAGTCATGTAATGTAGTAATGCATTAGATTTTGCAACAAATAACATTAGGGACACAATCTTCAACTTAACCAGTCGTCAACATATGGTATAAACAACTTAATGATAAAATGAGGTTACTACTTGGGGTGTATCCTGGGTATATACAGTGCACATTAACAGTATGCATTGTTGCTCTGATGTGTTTCACTCTGTTACATTGACTGTGGTCAATTAGTCACCATCGTATCCTTTGACCCTCCACCTTACACACTATGTAGCAATGGGATTACGCTCCTGCAGTTGTCAGTCCATGACTTCGTGCTTCTGTTAGGACCAGGGTTGCCACCTCCTTTTGTGCTCCTTGTTTTCCCTTCCTGCTGTGTTCTCTGTTTTCCCTTCCCACACTGGAGCTGGGAGGGGCCTCCTGTGGGTCACCGGCGCAGCTGACCTTCATCTCGTCATCAACTCCACCTCAGTCTATAAGACCTCAGCTCATCTCCCCTGTCATCGCCAGATCGACCGTTCACCAGTGTGGTACTTATCCTGGCTCCTGTGACTACTTCTTTCTTGTTTAATGATACCTGTTAACCCCGTGCTCCCTTTTGCCTCAGATTCAGCTGTGCACCTTCCGTTTGTTCGACTCAATCAACTCTGGCCTCACCCTCCCTGGACTTTGGATCCCCACTGCCTGCCGCCACCACCCCAGCTCCAGCTTTAAACAATAAACCTTTTTACTACCATCTACCTGCTGTGTTCGTGCTCTGCACTTTTGGGTCCGCTTAAATCAGATCCTAACAGCTTCTCTTAAAAACTCCTCAAAAAGATGTCAAAACACAGGCGTAGTTGGAAAATTGTGGTGGTTTCAATTTATTTACAGCCGGCCTCCCGAGGTGCGCGTGGCCATATTTACAAGAAAATAAAAACAAATAGATTTTAATCAAAAACACAAGAAGAAAATTATTTTGGTTTAAAAAATACTGATGTTTACAAAAACACCAACAAGAGTTCTTCCCTAACTCCCACATCAGCTCCGACGTTACTTCCTCTGTAACCTGACTGACTCTGACTCTTGGCAAGTGCTTGAAGCTGCCCTTTTATACATTTAGCTCCTCCCACTGGGCTTAATTAACAAATTAAACAATATTTTGGGTAAAACCAGTTCATGGAAACAAAAATAACTGGTGACAATGATTTATACGTCACAAAATATCTCCTTTTTAAACAAATCAAATGACTATTGCGAAAAAGAGGCATAAACTATAAAGAGTAGAATTCTAACTAATTATTATTGAATAAAAAACAAAACAGGAACCTATTTAAACAGCGAGGAAGTTAAGCCCCTGGAGCTGCTCCGTCACACTTCTCTATTGTATTTTCAAAATCATGGGTGGGAGGGTTAAAGCAGAATTTGAAGGTGTATTTTATACACTTTAACTTAATTGCAGCTCCCCTAAACCCCCTCAACACACACACATGAATAATAATCATCAGTCCCTAAACTGTGACTTGGGCTTCTTATTACCATCTTCCCTTTGAAGTTCCTTGCTGGTATGTGTGACAGAACTGTATGTACAGTTAGGAGTGAAAAGAACACATATGCATATTCATTTGTATTTCTCCCATGCTGAAAGAAAAATACTTAAATCATGAAAGTAATAATAATCAGCAAGTCACACACATCTCTGATCAGTGCTTTTTTATGAACAATAATTTACATCTTACAAAATGAAATAATTATTTAGTAATTATTACTTTAAACATTAAATGTTTGCTGTACTGTACACACATTATTTAAAGACACACAGGCTTTACAATTGCAATGATCCATAGTTGTTGTTAGTGTTAATACATTCAATGCATTTGTGATATATTGCAGTTATTTGGCATTAAATTGCAATGTGTGTGTGTGTGTGTGTGTGTGTGTGTGTGTGTGTGTGTGTGTGTGTGTGTGTGTCTGCATCTGTGCGCGTGTGTGTTTGTGTGTGTGTGTGTGCTTTTGTTAACCGATCATTTCAAAGTGATTTTGTCTCTCTTGAGTATCAAACACTGTAGGCTGAGAAGACGACTGTTGCTCTTAGCATTAGAGCTTCAGACGGTCTTGTGGGAACAATAACTGGGAAATACTGTAGTCCAATGTGTCTAGTGTCTCCTTCATCATATGGCAGTTATTACCTCTGCCATGAGTTTATGTCTTCACTCTTGTCTGTCTGTAAGATTTGTTTGTTTGCTTGGTAGAGTATTTCATTAGCAGAATTACACAAAAACTATTAAACCAATTTCTGCCAATGTTGGTGAAGGGATGGGCCCTTGGCCTGGGAGGAACCCATTACATTTTGGTGTGGATGCAGATTGATGGGGGGAATCCAGGATTCCACTTTCTCTAAATAAGTTGTCAAATAAATCAGTTAGGTTATTAGACCACTTCCTTTTTTCTTTTATATATCTACTATTTGATAAAGCCAGAGATCTGTTTAGTGAAATGAGAAACACGAGTCAAGCTACCAAAGTTGGAAAAGTTTTTTTAACCATAGTCACCCACCGTTGAACCTGGTCCCAGTAGCATTAGCAAGGATGCAGCAGGTCAAATATGGGTCTGGAAATGTGCAAAGATGCTTGTTGTGGATCATAGTCATATGCATATTCATTTAAGTTTCCTCTGCCCTGCTTATTGTTCATGAAGTTACTGTCGCACTGTTGCAGAAGCATAGATGTAAAATAAATTGAATTGTTAAATACACCAATTGAAGCAGGCAGATGAGTGACTATATGGCCCTGCTGTGTGTGTTCTTCTAACCTCTTGTTGTGTGACTTAGGTTGCAGCCAACATTGTATTTTTCTTAAAATGCAGAAACATTTGTGTTCAATTTGTGTGTGTGCGTGTCTTTGCATGGATGTCTTGACACTGTTGTGAAGACAAGCTGATCACTCGGCTTCTTTTACAGCCAGCACTGAAGGCTGGCTATAGTCAGTGTTTCATACTCAAGATACATTTTGGATGGAGTGCCACTCTGACTCATTACATTAATATTTATAGACACAGACCTTTAAATCACCATCAGTGATTTGGATGCAACATTAATCTTTGTCTTAATTTGTGTTAGATATTTGTATGGTGACCCTGAAAGCACAATGCACTGCACTCAGGCAAATAGTCAAAACACCAGCAAATGATAATCATGGCAATAATCACAGTTCAAGCAGCTTGTCAGTAAGTTGGGCCTTTGTGACCCCAGAGAAGATGGAAATCATGTGTATGGAGACATTTTCTGGAGACCTTCAATGAAACATACAAAACTGGGATATGTTTTGTATGTTTAAACTCAAAATACTTGCAACATTCAAAATGTTGGTTATAAAATGCTGAAAAAAAAATCACATCATGTGGTATTTTGATTAGCGAAGCTTGGAGCAAGTTCAGTTACAAGCGCTTCAGCCAATTGAGATGAATAAGCATTTCTGTCAAGTTGAAATTAAAGACACATTTGAAAATGTGTAATTTTATCTGGTTTGACATTTCTTTAAAAAACGTTTTATCAGCATTGTCTGTAGATGATACCAAAAGTGTGAGTATCGAATGACCAGTCAGAGTAGTTTGCTTTGCTTTAACTTCTGGTTTTAAGAGCAGAAGATCCAGATGAAAGCTGCACATGTTTGGCAATTGATGAAGGTCCTTTGCTTTAATTCACTGCATATGCTTTCTTAAGTTGCAGTGCATTGAGCTATCAGGGCCATTAGAAATGTAATGTGTATGGGTATTTTACAATGTAATGAACACTAAAAGTTTCAAAAATTGTCCATGCAGCAGTACCTTTAGACTGTTAGGGGTCATTTCCACACAAAGCTCTCTACCATACATAGAGCTTTGTGCCATGCATTACACACCATGGTGTGTGGGCGTACAATACACATTTACTACACATTTATATGAAACATGCAGCATCACATGTTCAAGGTTACTGACTCAAGCACTTTAATCATCTCTGGATTTCTCCATCCACTGCTCAATGAAAATCAAAGGACAAGGTGTCATTGTGTGGGAATTAAGTCACATGTCTCCTGATCATTTTACTTTTCATGCATATGGTCCTGAATGGTGACATTCATCGCTGTTACTGATTCACTGCTTTACTTCACTGCTTTCCCCCATTTGATCAATCCGAGGACTGGAGAAGCTGGACACCTTATGGGTGCGTCTCCCTGCCCTCACACCAACCCTGGCTCCAGTTTGCGGTCCTCCTCCTCCACCTTCTTGGGCTTGTTGGATCCTAAAGGCCTCTCTCAGGTTCTGAGCTCGGACCTCCTTGCTCTGGATCTCCTCTACTAATCGGCCAGGGAACCAGCCCCTTTCACCATCATGGAGCCTTTCACCCAACATCCAGCCTGTAATACATATGACACAAAAAGTCAGGGGGTGGCATAAAGATAGAAAGAGAAAATTACTGAAAACAAACTATCCAAATAGAATTTCTTGAGATATTTAACAAACAACAGCTTCAAAGGAGATATAGGAGCAGAGTTGTTCCACTACAAACCATCATCTGTTCTCTCTAGGAGGTTCAAAACATCAGCCATCTCAATGGAGAGTTCATCTGGCTCCTGAGATGAGTATGACTGAATACACTGCACCTGTGGAGAGTCTAAAGATCACACACACTTTGAGTTCATGTCTTCATGTCTGGATGTTGAGGACTGCAATCTGTTGGTGTGATATTCTGTCTCACCTGGTTGGTGGGCGTTGGTAGACATAAAGCGCGTGCGCCGGTTTGGAGTGAGAGCGCAAATCCATCGCAGCTTGTCACTCCTGTCCACACAATTTCATTAATTAGAAAACGGTACAACAGGATAACATGTGGACCAACAAACTGTTTACAAATCCAACCGATCACATGATCCTTCATTAATGCTCTGCACAAAATTCTGGTGTGTTGTTCATTCTGACTTAGTCCCACACACATAACCCATAACTGGATGTACCAGAACTATACACCTTGTTTATGTCATTTTCCTCATTTTATTTACATTAATTACACATTTCCCCCTAGAATTAAAATGCAATGTGATAATCAGATATTGCTCGACTACATGAATCTACAGCTGTAAATACATGCACTGAGGACAGATTGTGATCTGATCAGACAAACCAACTCCAGAGGGTGACACATCGAGAACACAAGTGTAATTGCAATTGTGTTATGTGGGGGAATTAATATTTATTGCACTTTACTAATGCACTCCTAGGCTTGATTTATAAAACAGTGCGTGGGTATGCTGACCAATGGGTTTATATGGTGAATCATGGCATCAAGCAATGAGAAGAAAAAAAAAGCCCAACTTTTCTGACACCGAAATCGAGCTTGTGAGTGAGTGAGGTGGAGGTGAAGAACGACAGATTGTTTGGTGGACACAGCAGTGATGTGACTAATAAAAGAAAATGCACTGAATGGTAACATGTTGCCGCTGCAGTTAATGCAGTGAGTGAGAGTGAATATAAAAAATTATCGAATTTAAAGGAGGAGGCAAAAATAGAATTACGTCATGCTGTCAGAATGTGAGGGAATTTGTATCAACTCCCATTTTAATCCTCCAAAACTGGAGAATTATTAAATTCAAAGACATCTACGATATCCCCTATCGATAAAATGTAATAGAATTATATTATTTCAAAAGGGGTTTTAAGCAGAAAGGTAAATATTGATGAGTACTTGTGTATAAACTGGGATGGTTCAATTCCATCGGGTTAGTCTGTGCAATGCGGGACTCAGTTCAGCACATAGATCCATGATCACAGCTCTAGAATATATATCAGCTGATGATTCAGTCATCATCATTGGCCAGGAAATCTTCGTGGTCGCTGAATACTTGTTTCCTCCTTATCCTTCCATTGGCTTACACCTCTGGCAGAACAAGTGCATCCAACATGCAGTACTACGCACGAGTGTCAATCGTGTACAGATTACTTCACACCTTAACAAATTTATCCCAACAATCAGTGGTATCTAACCTCCAGTCTGGGACATTATTTGGAACTGGCAGTTTGACAGGTGAACACAGTTTATGTATTTTTTACTTTGTCCACCTGACAGCACAGTCATGTTAGCCGCAGACATTTTAAACATACACACACACATTATATGAACACTAAAGTCGTACTTGGTGATAGAGGTGCAGTGGTAGAATATTATTAAAAACTAATAATCACTCGGTTCTGCAACTCTGTTATTTTATGGTATCTAAGTGTAAATTGCTTGAAGTTTACTTATATATTTTAGCATCGAAGGTTCCTATGGCGCAGTTGTGTCGCACAAATAACACTGCTGGTTTCATGTTTATGATATGAAGTGGATCTATAATCTGGTTTTAATTCACAGCCTCACGTCTGCATCGCAAGTTTCCCGTCTCTAAACTATTTGTATGCATGGGTTAGAGTTAGCGTACAGGAACTTTAACGCTATGTGGCGCACGCATCTTTGTTTTACACCCTGTTTTATGCAATGGTTATAAATGAGACACATATGTTTGTGTTGTGCTCCCTGTGTCTACTGTCATTAATATTTCCATACAAACATATTAGAGTTTATCTCTTTGTTTGTTTTTCCCTGCCTTTGAGTGTGCAGTTTGTCATAGTTTGGATTTTCCAGTCACTCCTGTTTGTATAACACTATTGTTGAAGCACCTTGTTGGCCAGTTTTCAGTTCATGTTTTGCTTTGCTAACCTTCACCAGGACAAACCTGCCAACATTCTATCAAGTATATCAAGCCTTCTCAGCACCTGAAGCTCTGTATCAGAATGGTGTACAGATCCCTCACCTGCCTGCCCAGCTCTGTAATCCTGGACTCCTGTATCAATTCCAGTCTATCCGCTTCAAATCATCCTTTCAAGTTTTTACAATAAACATATTAAAACGTGTTCAGTCAGATGTGAATAAACTCCACTTGCACAATTTGTACTCCTGCTCTTCCGATATGGAGTACACATCTGCTTTCACAAATAAAGTCATCAGAATTTGATTGGAAGTGGACAGAGACCCATACCTTCAATTTCTCTCAGTACTTTAACCTACATGTACATCTCATTTACTGCGGCTCCTCTGATTCCGCCACAGATACTTACATACTGGCCGTCTTGAGCATGTAGTTGACTTGACGATCCTCTTGGTTCTCCAGTAGCTTAAGATTAAAGACACTGGCCAGCAGCTGGCCCTGGTCGTCCAGATCCTCAGTCCTCAACATGGCCCGTGTGCACGAGTCGAGAACCTGGAACTTGTCCCCACTGACAACAAGATGGCTTAGTTAACATTCCCTCCCTTCAGTGCAACAACTGACTGATACAAGTCAGTCAGGTACATATATATTTTCAGTCCTCAACTGCATCATTACACCTACATATATAGATCGATATATGTATAAGTTAGATACATATATCTATCTATATATATGAATTGTAGTGTGTTGTACTGACTGGCGATTCTTTTATTTTGTCCATCCAATTTATTTCTGTCAGCATGAGTGCTAAATAACAACTGTATGTCTGTATAATGCAGTACAATTACACAGCAGTACAAAATACATGCTCCTCTTTAAAATAGAAAGACAAACATCAGAACACTCATGATGGCAGCACTGCATTTGTTTTAGGTAGGTGTTACTGATAATCTGACAGTAAAGAGACAAAGACACGAGTAAATACTTAATTTTTACCTGGAGCTGGGCTTGGTTACCAGCAGCAGATTGTTAAAAAGAAATAAGTAGACCGGTTGGTAGAGTTTACGACTCCGCATGGTCCGAGTGCTCTTTGGTCCAGCCATTAGCTGCACTTCACCCTTCTTTAGCAACCAGCGTGAGTGAGAAATGATGGGCACAGACTAAAAGGGGTTAAAAGAAGTCAAAGATATGAGTATAAAGTGAGGTCTACACTTATGCACACAAAACTGCCCTTTATAGTTCCTGCCCTTCTGAATGATGCTTTAGTTTGCATCCAAACACTGTTGACATTAAAGGACCAGTATGTGATTAAGGCAGAAATGGAATATACTATTAATAATGATGTTTTCATTAGTGAATAATCACATATAACTAAGAATTGTAGTGTTTTCTTTAAGTGGAAATGAGTTCTGTCTGCAAAATGTTCAATGCATGGGTCAGAGTTAGTGTAAAAGTGTGCACATATTTTCCGTCAAGTTGTTTTTTATAGATCCCAACTTTACTCACAAAATGGGCTCTGAAAGATGCATAACAGTACGCAACAGTTATAAATGAAGCCCCAGGGCCTTTAAAATGACTGATTTACATATTTGATGCAGTCAGTCTTGATCCAGACTTGAAAAGGGTATTGTCTAAATTGGGACAGAGCTATAGTCTGAACAAATCCCCTTAATCCTTAGCAGCATTATTGCATTGTACTAACACATTGTGTTGACCTACTTTTCCCACTTTGTGATAACCACGTCAGCAAGGGCTCATATTATGAACTGGACAGAGACAAAGGTGTCACATCAACAGACCCAAAACCCATCGAATCTGCCATCATGAAAACTAAACAGTGTGACTTCATTACAGTGGAAAATACAAGACAATAAGACTTTGTTTACCTTGGATTTAAACTCCAGTGTTTTCTCTATCCTAATAAGATCCTCGGTACGACTCATTTTTCTGACTCCCTCGTTACACTCTTTCACAATCTGAGGAAGACATAGATATTCACCATCAGTCCATTACATTAAAACATCACGCACCTTGTTTTCTCATCATTATCTTTTTCTTAATAATCTTCATCTTCTTTATGTACACAGCTGGAGTCAGTCCCAGCTGACATTGGGCGAATGCAGCCTTCACCCTGGACAGGTCGCCCGTCCATCACAGGACTGTTGTATAGAGACAAACAACCATTCACACTCACATTCAAACCTACGGACAATTTTGTCTCCAATAACCTGCATGTCTATGCCATTTGACTGTTGAAAGAGTGGGTGTATGTTTGTTTGTACAAATGTCTGATTAAATCACATCGAAATCCCAATGCTGAAATCGACTAATTGTTTATTTCAATAAAATGGATACAGGAACACTGGCCTCTTAACAGTGGACTTTTAAATCTAATCCAGACTCTTTGAAAAATATAACCATGTAAAATGGGAAATGATTTAGTCTTTAGACTGAAATAAGCCATGCAGGGGATGATATCCAAACAGGACGTTGTCAGATAGAAGGAACACTGCACACTTATCAACGGGACATTGTTTTGTCTCTAATCCCTTTGTGAACCCTGTAATAACACCAGTTACATACATCGTAACAAACCTGGAACGTGTGCTTGTATGAATGTGTGTGCTCAGCCAACACAGTGCGTAAATAAAACCAATGTAAACAGTCATATCATTATGTGGATACCATCCTCACAGCGACCTCAGCGGGCCCAGCTCCCTGACTGACCTGCTCCAGCTGCTGATGTGCTATTATAGCATTTGCTTCCCTGTCTGAGTTTTCCTCAGCTTTCTTCAGGATATTCTGTGAAGAGAAAAAGAGTCTTATGAAAATAAACCAAATTATTCAACAATGGAACCAAACATTGTTTATTGCTGCAACTTTGACATGTGTCCAAAAATATATTAAAACTTATGGCTGAATCTTCTCACCTGAACAAGCAGCTTGAGCCTTGTGATCCTCTGGAATGGAAGGATGAGGAATGACGTAAAGGACAGGCCTCTGACACAAGAATGATTCTCCAGTGCAGCCATGGTCTCCCGAAAAGCCTGGTTCCCCTCTCTGGAACCACAGTCATAAGAACACAGTGACCATACAGCTCTGCCCTCCACACACACACACACACACACACACACACACACACACACACACACACACACACACACACACACACACACACACACACACACACACACACACACACACACACACACACACACACACACACACCATCCTTGTAGTTGACTTAAAGAATTTCCTTTGTCAACATGAAAGACAAAAAGTGCTAAACCTGAGCAAACAAAAGCCCCATGAATCACCATAAAGCAAAGTGTGGTCTGCAAATACAAAATATATACGTATCAAACACTTCAGTCAAACCTTTATTTATACCAGGAAAAGCCTCTAAGAGCAAGATCTCTTTTTTTGGCACACCCTAATTACAACTATACAGAAAGAATAATCCACAAATGTGAAAAAATTATTATAGACAGATACAATAAACAAACAATATAAGACCTATTGGTAGATAAAAGCAGTATATGTTCAATATAAGAACCTCAGGTAGCCTGAGTCGACAAAAATAAATTCAAAAGAATAAGTAGAATGAGCTCATCTAATTTCACTTGTTCCTGCATGTTGTTCCACCGATGTGGAGCATAACACTTAATCTTATCTCATTGTTGATGAATGTGACCCAATTATTCCTGAAGCTGTTCTCGGTTATGAAGTAATCACAATGATAAACTGCATTTAGGGGTTTGAGAGTAATACACAACATTTGTGTTTTGGCTGCGTTCTTTCTCCTCTGCTCTGCTCTTCTCCCTGTACACTAACAGCTGCACCTCCAGTCACCAGTCCGTCAAGCTTGACCACCTTTTGACCTGGTGCAGTGACAACAACTTGGAGCTCAATGCTCTCAAACAGTGGAGATGACTGTGGACTTCAGGAAGAGCCAAGTCCTGCCTGCCCCCATCACCCTGTGGGACTCTCCAGTGGACACAGTGGAGTCAATCCGCTTCCTGGGCACCTTCATCACCCAGGACCTGAAGTGGGAGCTGAACATCGGCTCCCTCCCCAAAATATCCCAGCAGTGGATGTAGTTCCTGCGGCAGCTGAAAAAGTTTAACCTTCCAAAGCTGATGATGGTGAACTAGTCCATCTTGACCTCCTCCATCACCTTATGGTACGCTGCTGCTACAGCCAAGGACCGGGCCAGACTGCAGCGCATCATTCGCTCCCCTGAGAAAGTGATCAGCTGCAACCTGCCCTCTCTACAGGACCTGCATGTCCCCAGGACTCTGAGGCCTGCAGTTAAGATTGTGGCCGACCCCTCCTACCCTTGACATGGACTCTTCAAGCCCCTTCCCTCTGGCAGGAGAGGAAGCCAGTCTGCATGCTGAGGCTCTCTGGGGGTCGAGCAGGTTGGCACCGCCGTGCACAGAGTCTCTCCAGGGGTCGGCCTCTCCGCCGATGAGGGGCCCAGAGCAGGGGCTTTAGCATTTTATTAACAGGATCAAAACTCAAAGAGTCCAGCAGGTTCTGCAGCTCAGCCGCTGCCTTTTAAACCTGAGGATCAATCAGCTCAGAGCTCTCACCTGCGCTGATGGATCCTCTGGTACAGGTGAAGGTGCCCTCCCAGCTACCTCACCTCAACACACCCATTCATACAGTGCATCTGTGTGCAGCAGTTTTCTCTCTATGATATGGGGCAACTTTTGGGGTTCAGCATCTTGCCCAAGGACACGGGAATCAAACCGTCGATTTTTCATAGAACATATTTAATTCTATATTTGTCCAATATTATTATAATGTTTAATATAGTGTTCCACTGGGTATATGCACTGTTTACTCTCAGTTTTAACATTTCCATTTTGGCCATTTTCAGCACCGTACCCAAAATACATTTAAGGAGATATAGAGTACCAAACTTTGTTTTTAAAAAAAAATCATAGGGCATTTGTTTTACACATTTTGTTTGTTAAGTTCAAACAAACTCAGATAGGAGGAAATTGTTCATTTATTGAGGTCTAATCTTAGTTGCAGATTAATATATGTTAATGTTGCATTCTAACGCATCACTGTTTTAAAACGTCACAAGAGACCTGAATTCTTCCATATGAATATGTGCAGTAGTCAATCAGGGTGTTCTGTGCAAAGTATGTGATACAAATCAAGTAGACAGCAGGAACAACAGAACACAGGTTGCTATGGAAGTGTGTGGAAGTACAGTCCAAATGTAGCAGAGGAATTCAGGCATATACTGTACTATGTTTTAGCCAGATTAAATGATTTAAACAACCTGAACCAAAAATAACAGAAAGCAGCTTCACTACAGTCAAGCAAACAAGCGAGCAAATTGTGTTTACAAACTGTTTACCAGTATTTACCAGTTGTTAACCAGTTGGTTCAGCTCATCACTGACCCTCGTCTTTGTTATAGAAGCTTTATGGTGAAAAATTATATTGTGTTTCACCTGTAATGCTTCATGTTGACATAACATGTCTTTTAGTAGTGACTGTCAATCATTCATCAGAGTTAACGCCCAGCGACATTCTGTTTGGACCATTTTACTGCCAAAGGGTTTGAAGACCCAGTGACTGAACCAGGAAATAAAGATGATCAAAATCATGATGAGAGTAGAGATGATGGCCCTTACCTTTAATTGTTAATGAACAAAAATGAAGGTCTATTGCAAAGACTTTAGCTACACAGGAGGAATTTATAGATAATTTCATGGTTGTATTTGGTCTTTTTATGGGACCTCTTTAACAATAAGAAAAATATAAAACCAGTTTTATCCTTTAAAGATAAGATCCAGCAGTGAAGCCTTCAACAGGATGTAGATATTGCCTGGAACCTTCCATTGTATAACACATTGCGTAATATTATTTAGGTTAATTTGCCTTAAATATGTGTAATGAATCATGCACTGAAGTCTTTTGGGAAAAGGCTCTGTAGAAAACAGTAGAAAAGCTCCTACTCCTGTAACCCTGTTAGTGAATGTGAAGAAAGGGAGCAAATCGCCTTTGCTTTATGATATGCAGCCTGGAAATAATCTGTCCTGGAATGAATGGCAGTGAAAAGCTCTTAAGAAGCAACCAGGCTGCATGAGGAAGAAACACGCTTCACAGCTGAGAAAGAAAACAGCTCTCCTCCTCCCAACTATCACAATCATTAGTCATTAGTCATCGCTTTTTTCATAGTTTTGTCACATGCTTCCCTCAACTGATAGAACTAACATTTCTACATTGCAGCTCATATGCGGATGTGATTCTATGTGACAAGTAATTAGGCCTGGCACTCCTGACTCCTGCTGCCCCGACAAAACATCTCATGGACTTCATCAGTGAAGCATTCCCAAAATGTTGCTTTATAAACTAACCAACAATATTCTCTGAACATACTGTATTTCATATTTCATCTTTAAACAAACAGCAGGTCTCAAAGGTTTTTTTAGTAGCTGTCATCTGAGGTACCTGTCCTCTGCAGTGCATCGGAACAACACACTCTCAATCAGGTATGTGTGCTTGATGAAGAGGGACAAATGTATTATATTCGTACCCAACCACACCCTGCAGATCACATTCGTCATGACTACAACAAACCTGTTCTCTGAAAAGTGAAAGCATTCCCTACACACAAAAAACATAAATGCATGAAGGTTTACGCCTATGTACCCATAGTTCCTCTCTCTCCAAGCATGTAATCATTATAAATAGTCAAGCAGCCAACAGCCCTGTTCTGAGCACAGGTCTCATTTTTGTTACGGCTTTCAAAAAGGTACTCTCCAAAGACAAACATCACAATAAATCGCCACAATTACTTCAACTAGAAATTAGCATGTGACTCATGTACCAATCCATAGACAACTGCTAGTATAGGAAGACAGCACATAGTAACAGATGTATTCAAAAAACAGCTACTCACAAAATACGTCTGTAGTTCTTCTCCTGGTATACTTGGTTGATAACGTATTTGATGAAGACACTGAAGTGTTCCACAGCATGGTGGTAAACAATGTCGCACACATCAGAAATGAAAATGGACTTCTCGATTCGGTGCTCAAGATCCATGAGGAACCTAAACACATTATTGGACCATGACTTAGGGATGGACTGGAACTTTGTACGGTCAGACATCAATTACGAACGGATACAAAACTGTTCAAAAAGACCTTGTCCTACCTTTCACTGGCTTTCATGACCTCCTCAATGTTGGAGAAGAGAAAATGCATGTCGGATTGGCTGAGAGTGTTGAATAAAACAGGGTTACGTAGGAAGTGAGCCTCTAAAATCTCCAAACTCTTGTAGTAGGATGCCTCTGATGTGATAAGCTCAAACATGGCCTATGGACAGAAAAGCAAAGCAAAAGGCACATTAATGCTGACTGTGGTTCCCTGCATACACTGAGCATTTGATATGATGAGTGATGTCCTGCTGGCACAGCTGACTGCAGTACACACTCAATGCACCTGAGAGAAATTATGCCGCAGAACTTCACTGCTCCACTGAGACTAGGAAGCTCATCCTTCACCTGTGGGAACTGTATGTGTACCAAAATAATCTCCATGCAAAGCTCCACTTACTAGTTTTTTTAAGCATTCAATAACATCTCATGATCTTGTAGAGATTAACGCATCAGCAAATATCTTTAAAAAAAAACGTATAACATTTCTTGTTACTTCAACCTTTAACTAGATCTTGCACTTGCCCGCATTCCAGCACAAATTTGTTTTATCACTTTCTATTTTTTTTGTATTAATTAATTAATTATTCTTTTTTCTTTCTCCTTCATAAACACGTTTTTTTTAAACATTAATTAACATTTATCATCATTATTATTAGTATTTACTATCATTGTTTTTTATCTATATTGTATGTAAAGCACATTTCTTGAATGAAAGGAGTCATACAAATAAAGTGTATTATTATTATTATTATTCATATGCTAGTGTGTGTGTGTGTGTGTGTGTGTGTGTGTGTGTGTGTGTGTGTGTGTGTGTGTGTGTGTGTGTGTGTGTGTGTGTGTGTGTGTGTGTGGGCTCAGGTATCAATGTATGAGCCAGGTGTGAAACTTCATTCATATAAGTGGATAGACTGTAAACATTAAAGTCTGGATAAATACAGGAAACAACACTAACACTGCTCAGAATAAAAGGTCGAAGGTCATCAACCATAAGTCAGTGAGCTGGACGAAGGTCATCACCTGCTGATAACCACCTGTTGTCACATGGCTCAAGTTCAGCACTTTGGTCAAATGAAAACGAATGAGTCAGTTCCATTTACCCAAGAAGACCACATGACATGGTTTAGGCCTGGAGCTTGGTGTTTCTCACCCTTTGTCCTTGTTTGAACAAAACATGAGAAAACACAACTTGCACCAGAACCATCACCTCGATAGTTATGTGACTCCTTGGTCAAACTGAGTTTATTTTTTCTGCATTTCATCATTGAGTGTTCAATTACTTTCTCAATTCACTTGTTTTTGATCATTACAAATCCTTATATTTATTTTATAAAAAATATATTTGCATCACTGCCCTTCTAATGCACAGCATGGTTAGAGAAATGACCTATACTGTAGAGAGCCATTCACTCTCCATATATGTGCTGGTTTCTATCAGCAAGCTACTATCCTCCTGAATATTTACTGTGGACTCACCAGTCTGACATCTCACATTCACAGCTGTGTGTGCAATTCTGATGCATGGCAGTCTTATTGTAACACTGTTAGGAGGGGTTTGCATATCTTGTGCATCAAGGTTAGGAGTGTTTCATACCACATGATTGTCGTTCTGTGGCTGACCCTGATTTATTGCACATAAACAGCATCTAAATCCTAAAATCCTTGATATGCTCTGTTTTGTTAGTGTATTAATTGTTTATCAGATTATTTTTCCATAAAATGTCATATTTAGGGAAATCTCAATATAGACTCAATCCAGTTTATTAGATATATCTTGTTAAAACCATTACAGTCTAAAGCAGCAGCCCTGCAAACAATTCTACCTTCAGAGATGTAATCATGTTCATGGTTTTTGGAGTGTATGGATTCAACTTTAGTTTGTCCATCACATTATTGGAAACCCCTGTCTTTAAAACAAAACACAGGTCAAACAGTTCTACAGCCATCACGTGGCCACAGAGTTGAATTAACACCTCTGGTTTTGAGTGTCATAACCTTGATAAAGGAAGGAGAATCTGGCTGTTGACAAGAATGTGGACGCCAACCGCAATAGTTATATCAGTATAGCAAGACATCAGCCTCCAGTAGTGATAGCTTTTTTATTTTTCTTATATTTTTTTTATACTAGCCTGATTGTAACAGATGGAAAGTTTGCATAACCTTTAAATAGTGGTTATGCCAGAGATCCCTGGGAGTTCTCTGGTTATTTTTAGCATACAGGATTGCTCAAGATTGCATTCTGTATATTCTTGAGGTCGGACAAACATGTTGAGTTCATTTCTTTCCTCAAAAAAATTACAAAAAATGTTATTAAAATTTAAAAAGTACGTTTCCCTGCTTTTGTTGGGACAGTACAAAAGCATGGGCCTGACCAACAGAACTCATACGATGAGGTAGTTAGGGCTAACTTACTTTGAGCAATACAGTGTAATCATATTGTAATCAATCGGTCAATTAATGACATTTTATCTCAATAAGTAGTCATGTAAAGCGTATTACTGCTGAACTGTGTAAAGTATCTTCCTTCCAACTATGTGAAGCTATAAAAGATATCACTCAAGTCCTCATGACGTATGGATATTAATTAAATATATGTTTTTCCCATCACTGTGGCTTCTTTTAGCTCCAAACGGGCGAAGTCTCTAAAGGTCTTCAGGACTGTAACTGTCCTCTGGAAAACAAAAAAACAGCCAAAAATGTTTGGGTTGATGTATCAGCGGCTGTGGCTCAGGGGGTCGTCCTCTACCCACAATGAATTTGAATGGTAAATGGTTTGTATTTATATAGAATTCCTAGTCTTGATGACCACTCAAAGTGCTTTACAGTACAGATTTGCCATTTCCCCATTCAGCAACATGTATACAGTGCATCTATGGGCAGCACTTTTCTATGAGAACGGCACAGCCATTAGGGGCAATTTGGGGTTCAGTATCTTGCGCAAGGACACTTCGGCATGTGGAATGGGGAAGACTTGGATCACCGACCTTCTGATTGGAGGACAACCCGCTCTACCCCCTGACCCACAGCTGTCCCTTGAGTGGTCATCAAAATATAAATACAGACCATTTACCATCTTTTAAAATGTATGTGAATCAATGCTGACCCCACTCACATTAATTATTCACAAAGTTACAGTTAGTGTGAGATTCATTAGCTGTAGCTGACAATTAAAACCTTTGTTATCCCCACCTAACTTATCCTACATGAATAGCATGAATAGTTTGATTAACTATTAACTTTTGACTAACCCTATAGTTTAGTAACATTAATAATAATTTTTAAACTTTGAATTTGACCTGTTATACTGTCACTTTACTTGTAGGCATGGAGGAAGCAGACACTCAAGCATGTGCTTCTATTTCTTCTTGTTAAAGAGGCAGCAGACTCATCAAACACAAACACTGTCAAACCAAAATATCACAGAAAAAGCACCTCCATCTGTTGTCCATGGACGTATTATGAGAAATGGCTCATAAATGATGTGGCTGTGTTCCTGAGCAAGAACATGTTAAGTCAGCCAAATCTTTAAAGTTTAAAAAATATCAAACTTGGAATAATAGCCGATAATAGAAAGTGTAACCAAACTAATGTTGAAGTTTTCCTGTCTACTGTTTTATAGTTTTTATCTTTTAATCATATTATTTTCATCGCAATACCACAGGTGGCCATTTGGACAAATTGGCAGAAATGGGCAGCAATGCTTTTGTAATGCAGTCATGCTGTTACACAACATCGTGTATGTTAAAAGTCAAGGTGGTTGATGTTCCCATCTAGTCTGCAGTCAGGTCCTTCTCTGATTTATCATAGGGATGTTTTACTGGACAACAATAGTTTTAACCAGGTGCATCTAGTAAACTGCATATTAGTGTTGATAGTGCCATTCAAAACTACATGTACACATTACTCATCCCTATTATTTCTGTACACATTACAAAGAAAAGTCATTTCTAAGTTGCCTGGCATGGTGAAACGTCTTGGTCACACTGACCTGTTCACTGTAACATAACTAACCTCTTGCATTATGATTTCTTTCTGCTGTAACTGGCTGAGCATCCCACTGGCCTGCACAGCTTCCAGATTCTGCCACAAGCTCAGTGAGCGATCACTGTTTCTCAGCTGCAGATGTAACGCTGGGGGGGACACGACACCGGGCTCTGCCACCATAGTCCCTGTCCAGATCCCAGGGGAGAGGTTGTCGCGCTGCCGCCGCTGCTCAATCTCCTGCTGCTTTGATGTATCCCGGTACTCCTGGTACAAGAAGGCTGGAGGGTCAGAAAGACATGAGTTAGGCAATAAGCTAATGAGGGAATTTCTTTTTGCTTTTTGCAAAGGCCTTAGTTACCAGTGTGACATTACTGAGATAATATTAAGATAGGTCTACACTTCTGTGCTAGCTTCTATTCCAGTAGTCTGTGTAAAATATTAATCTAAAGTGTTTTAGACAAAAAGAAGAATCTGATTTCCTGTCTACACGAGAACATTGGAATGTGTAGTATCTACTGCTTCCTCCTACATTTTATTAATATATGTGCACATATATATAAATAAATATATATATAAAAATATATGTGTCCTGTTTTATAATCGAATGCACTGTGACCAACAGCGCTGAAGAGAATCAGAGACTTTCTCAAACAGCCGTCTGTCAAACATCCAGCAACCCTAACCCTAACCTTAACCCCTGTGTTTTATACCATATTATAACAAAAGCATAAATTGCTTAAAATATGTATTAATACAATATTCCAAATATTATTCATGAAAAAACGTCAAAGTTGTCAGACCAATAAAGCAAATATCAGCCTGTTGTGCTGAAGGTTTTTACAGAGGGTTTTGTTCATATATAATTTACCTGATTTATCAAACATGTTATTTCTAAAAAAATTTAAATAATTCTGTCTTTCCTTTCAGTATTTTAATCTTTAGCTCTAATTGGTCAACAAATTGAAAAAGGTATTTTGAATCTGACTTGTGGTAGTGCATGTTACTCTGACCTTACCTAACTTTCTTATTTAAACATAAAGTTTGGGGAAATTGTCATAGAAAGTGATGATATAAGTAATCAGTTTCATATTGATTTTTATTATCCTAGTCACATGTTATTTCTTGCTGTTATTAACAATAACCTGTGTCATCATACGGATAAATTAAGCATCAGTGTTCATGCATTTCTCCACCATATAAACATCAAATGATGATCAGCAGCAACATATGATAAGCTCGTTGAGCGCATTGTAAATTAGTTCACACAGTAACCAAAGGTTGTTTCTTTTATTGCGTCTGTCTGGTGGTATGACCATAACATAAGCATCTCCTAAATGTGCACCCAGCTTTGACTCATTATCACATGTTTCATATGTAGGTCAGATCTACATAACATCTAAAAAAAGCCAGTAATTTTTTCTTATTGCTTTCATTTACAGTTGGTGTCCTCATGCAAACCCCTCAGCTTTATGTTCCAGCTCTGCACGAACACTAATAAAAGAAAGTCTCTGTTCTTTATGGGACGGAGGCCGGTGAAACAGAAGCTTGCCTAGAGGTGGGTAGGACTTCAACTGTGTTCTGCATTGCAGTCAGTGCGGAGGTTGGAGAGCCACAGAGATACTGTCTCGCTCACCAAGTTTCAGGTGGGTTGAAAGTTAGCTGATAAGAACAGATGGTCTTTACAGGGAGCACTGGCCCCGTGTATGTGAAGAGGGAAGGTGACTTTGAACAACCGGAGCCTGTTGCATAATCTCCCTCAGTCATATACTGCAGATTGCTTTGGTGGGCGTTGAACTGGACTGAGAATTACATAAGTACACGCACACACACAAACGCACACACACACACACACACACACACACACACACACACACACACACACACACACACACACACACACACACACACACACACACACACACACACACACACACACACACACCTCTTTGTATACAATATATTTTTCGTTTTGTATTGCTGGAAATTCTGCAGGTGCTGTCTTAAGTAAATTTGGACTAATCCCTGCAAATAACAATTGTCGAGTGTACACACTGAAGTACACAATGGTGAGCAGACTTTCAAAACTGCCAGACGATCAGCTTAGAGAGGTCGAGTGCGACCTTGATGAACGAGTCAGAGATATGTACTAACAGGTACAACCCAGTGGCAGTGCTGAAGCCAGCGTATTGTAGGTATAGAGATTGTTAATGATAAATCTCTGTTATTCAGTGTTAGTCATATAATCTCTTTGCATCTAAGAGCTGACTTTGCAGCAGCGTCTCTGGAGGTAGTAAAAGTGGGTGGAATGTATGTGCTACCATCACCATTTGACAAGTCTTTCCTCACCAATGTTTTTGATGATGTTGATGCTGTGGCAGATTGTCTGTGAGCTTTCTCCATTGCTCAGCAACCTGAAAAGAAACAACAAAGGAAATCCATGTTTGGGCAGGCAGATGGATGGATGAATTCACTCTATGCTTCTATATTTCTGTTGAAAAATCATGCAGCAGTGCTGTTGCTGCCTTCAAGCCCACAGATAGTCTACACAATGATGAATCTCCGCTCTGTCTTCTCCAACAACAGGCTGAACTGCAGCACTAGATTTACGCTGTCATTAAAATACTGACGGAAATATAAAAACTGTGCCTCTTACCATTCACTCTCTAGCCCCACAGTGAGTCACTACTCAGTTATCAATCTGCTCCTCCTCAAACAAAAGTACCAATTTTTTCTCATTTTAATTTGCCTGTTTTGTGTCTTATATCTGCTGTTTACTGCTAAAAATATTTACAAGCACAGTTTAAGCCTTATAAAAAGAATCTGTTCTCACTTCTGTCCATTACATTTTTGTGTTTTCAGAGTCATTTGGTCTGACCTGCGGTTGAAGTGATCCCGGTCTGCTCCGTCAGAACTGGGCTGTTGTGAGCTCATGGCTATCCCTCTGACCTCCTGTACAGTGCAAGCTGCAGCCGTTTGCTCCGACAGCTTTTTTATGTCTCCACTATGAATGCTGTGAGTCCGGTAAGTGATCCTGTCATCTGCAAAGTCTCTATGCTGGCTGTTGGAGGCAGCCGATGTGTCCACACTCCCTCCACCCACACCTCCTCTTCTCTTATCCACAGCATCCTTGTTGTACAGAGCATGTCTGCTGCTGGCCTCACCATTGCTTGGCAACACAGTTCTGGTATCGTGGAGCTTTGGTGATGGTGGAAGGCTATATTCAACAGCAAAAAAGAAAAAAATCTTTAGAATCACATCCATTGAAGCAACTGAACTGAAATTCCTCAAAAATACTGAGAGGCATATTTTCTCCACATTGTTAATTTTCATGTACAGAGACCCTTGGATATTTGTTACTATATTTGATTTTCACAGTAATTGTATTTGTTTGAGTGCATTCTGGGCTTTTGTTCACAAACAGCTTTCATTAGACTTGCTGTGTCCTAATCCAGTGGCTGGATCCTCTGTACAGCAAAAACTGTACATTTCCTGAAGGCTTCAACATAGGTGGTAAACACCAGACCAAAATTACTCAAAGCATCATGGGAGGAGGATAAGGTTATTGGCCCTGGGCCATATGTTTAAAACTCTTCTACTAAAACTCACAAAACAGAAATATGCATTCCCATTCTATTCCTCAGATTTATGATTTATGAAGCTGTGCTCACACTAGGTTTTGTCTCAGTGTGAACCTGGGCACACATTCACGAGCCCCATTTTCACCATAAATTAATTGCTGTAGTTTACAAGTCCATACTTGTGTCTGCTCCACTTCTCATTAGACCTGTCACAGTGAAAGAACACGTGCAGTTTTACTGACTGTTGCATCAGTGTAGTTCTGCAGTAACAGCAGAGCAGCTGTCATCACTCACTGCTGTGGCTTAACATATCACATGTATACGTCAACTATCATTGTTATGATATCTCAGTCATCATTATCAAACATCATAATGGAAAAGACTTCACGACAAAACTAAGATTATTGATCACTTGAGAAATAATGGCTTGAATATATCTGAATAGATTATAAAAAATGCATAATTTACAATAATCCATCAATTCATTGACCTTCCATTATGCTTCAAAGTGTTTATTCTAATCAATGCTGCAAATACCCTTATCTTTCTGATGTTCTCCATTACACATGACATCTATTGCACTTCTGTCCGTCCTGGGAGAGGGATCCCTCACATGTGGCTCTCTCTGAGGTTTCTACCTTCTTTTTACCCTGTTAAAAGGGTTTTTAGTAGTTTTTCCTCTCTCTGGTTGAGGGTTAAGGGCAGAGGATGTCACACCTTGTTAAAGCCCTATGAGACAAATTGTGATTTGTGAATATGGGCTATACAAATAAAATTTGATTGATTGATTGATCACTTACATCACTGCATAAATTGTTATTTAAAATTAATGTTTAATCTGTGTGGATTAAAGTAATAATAACAGCCAGGAAAACTGGCAAAGAATTGCAGTTTTCCCACAAGTTTACATCTTCCCATAAGTTTACATTTCTCACTTAATATATATTCACCTCCTCATTACATCATCCACTGATGATTCTAGAACCTTGTGAACGCTGGTCTGAAGTCTGCTGAGGTGACACATTCTCAATTATTTTCTCAAAAATATCTGTTTATGTGGAGGAAATGATGATGATTTTTGTGTTCATGCATCAATTTCAGCTTGGGACCGAGAAGTGAGATCATTTGCTGAATGAAAACTATAAGGTGAGGTTGAAAGCTCTGAAAGGTAATTTAGTACTTTAGGTACTTAGTTTTGAGTTTAGATTTTTTTGTTACAGTTTTTAAAGGTCAAACTGTATAGGAGAACCTTCAGGTATCCTGAACAACTAGTTTGAGAATAGGACTTGGACTTAAAGGGATAATTCACAGAAAAATGATAATTCACTCATTATTTACTCACCACTATGCACCTTGTTTTAAGCCTAGCTTCTTGGTAGAAATTGGTTTGTTGTTAAGCAGGCTAATACAGAGAAATATTATATAGGCAATATACAGAGTATATACTGTATATACAATATAAAGTATATACACTGTATATAGCATTAACCTGGTACAGTAGTCATTTTGCCAACATTACAATCTGTATTATAGGTAATGTGGTATTTTAACCACTGAATTTACAGTATGACAGATACTGTCAAAAATGCACTGAATCATTCAATGGTTACCCGTTGAATAAAAGTAATTCCTGCTCTTCGACATTGAATCTTTATAGGACTTTTGCAGTTTTTACGAAGTCCTACAACATCATTATTTGTTACTACTTCTAAAACAATTTTCTGATCTGCCACGCCTATTGTAAGGACGTCAACACAATAACGTCACAAACCTGCAAGACAAAGTCACAAAACCTGACAGGTGTGTAGTTGAGATCAAAAGCAAGCTTAGTTCGGAAACAGGTGTGGTCCAACCCTTGAATACTTATCTAGTAATGTGGTAATGATTACTGAGTACTCATGGGTCAGAACAGCAACATGTTGACAGATGCAATGGCTCATTTGATCCCATTGCAAAGTGGTCACCCTGACCGATCAACGCTCTGGTTCTGTTGGAGGTTTCTTCCTGGTAAAAGGGAGTTTTTCTCTCTACAGTCGCCAAGTGCTTAATGTTGGGCTTCTTTTTAATATTGTATGGTATCAACCAACTAAAGTGCCATGAGATAATATATGTTGTAATTTGAAACAATATAAATAAGATTTAATTTAAATATAATTTAAATTAACTTATGGTAATTTTGTAAGATGTAGTTTGCGGTACTGTTGAATTGAGCCATTAATATCATCAATAAATAATGGATTAATTGTACCTGACAACTGGCAGGAAATGGTATTTCACAGCACATTGACCCTTTGATTAGTGACCAGTAGCGTGTGCAGTCTCCGACAGGAGGTCACTGAGCAGCTGTGGTTTGACAGACCTCTGTGCTTATCAAAGACATGATAAGTCATTGAGTACACCATGCATGAAGTTTAAAAATGGTGTATGGTAGTGGCACTGTGCGTTATTGTTTGTTTTCCGGGCGTGTTTTGGTTCAGTTGTTGGGTTGGGTAGTGAAGGCATGTACTGTAGACTCACCGTCTAGCCCCGGGCAACAAAGGTGATTTGTGGGGTAAAGGAGAATTAGAGTGGGAAACTCCTGCTCTGTTGGATGGACTGTGGTCTGGTCCAGGTCTGGTAGAACCTAGAGTGAGAGAGAGATTATGAACATATATTGTCCAATCATTTTAAAATGGCATTGGCTATAAATATGCAGGGGCCACATCCCGATCAGATCAGTTATTCCTAACTTGGTTCAATGTACCCTTCAAATGTAAAAACTATTTTTATTTATTAATCAAGCAAACCTGTTAGTCAGATCTCTGACAATAATACATTTGTTAGACTGTACACAATAATATATTTAATGTCTTATTAATATGGATACAATAAACATGATGCTGATATTAAACATTAAGACAGGCTAATTTCTCTATATCCTACAATGCTACATATTATATACGTGCTATGTTTAGACGCTGTTGTCTTTCTGTCATCTGAATAGTCACCGGTCACCAGACTACAAGCGAGAGAACACACCCAAGGCCTCAGTTCAGATTGTGCAATAAACTGATGACGCGTCCGTGCTTTTTCTTCATTAGTATTTCTATATGTAGTTAGGAAGTAAAAAGTAAATTCCGGTAAAACATCACAAGTCAGTATAGAACTTTTTAAGATGCTAAGAGACATTTTAAAATGGAGCCACAGAAACTTTGAATCACGGGCTGGAAAAGAGCAAAACAGCAGCTTGTCCCGGGTTTTTTGTTAATGTTTGAAGTTGTGCAACTGGAACGTTTACAAATTAATTTTTAAATAAGTCCTATAATTCTTTCGCCTTACATGTGGTAAACAGGAAGAAGTTGAATTCAATTGGATTCCTGCAAGGTTTGGCAGCCTAATAGGATACAACATAACTACATTTAACCACAACATTAGCCACTGCGAGCTACACTGGCCCAGCCCAGCAAATAGTGACAACATGACAAAACAGGCGTAGTAAGTAGCAAGATGGCAGGCAGGTAACTATCACAGAATCTGACTTTTATTATTGACTGCGTGATTTCTAAATTTTGGGCTACATGCAGATTTCTACATACAGGGTTGGAGACTAAAATACCACAGTCAATTTTCAAATGTTTAACTCAAATATTTCTGCTTTCCTTTCTACTATCATTTCCCAGAGCAAAGAGACAAACCCACTCACACACACACACATACCATGCTCGGATACATTTTTTACAGAAACCTTGAACACAGTTCAAGAACATCTTCAAGTCATATGCTACAAAACAGTTCATGACTTAGAGGGTTAATTAATATGATTAATATACATCTAACAGGTCTTATTTAACTCAGATTCCTCCCACAGTCCAAAGACATGCAGATTAACTGGAGATTCTATTACATTGCCTGCAAGTGTGAATGTTAGAGTGAATGATTGTTTGTATGTCAGCTCTGTGATGGACTGCAACCTGTCCAGAGTGCACCCCACTTCTTGCAGGGATTGGCTCCAGCTCTCTCAAAGGATAAGCGGTATAGATAATGGCTAGACGGTATTATTCAGGAATGCTTCTCATTTCATTTTGTCAGATGCTTCTTTAATGTACAATAAAAGGCTAAGATATGACCCAGTCATCACTAATTAGATGTTAATACTGTGATTTGCTGCTATTATGCATGACACTTTTTTTTTTTAAGTTTTGAATTTCAAATCAGTTTTATTCTTTGAGGAACATGGAAGGAGTTCATTACTATTATAATATAGCCTATTAGGGAAACTTGTTTGTCGCATTTTGAGGAGATTTTTAAATGTTGCAGCACTTTCCTAAGAATTGTATTTCAATCAATCAATCAATCAAATTTTATTTGTATAGCCCATATTCACAAATCACAATTTGTCTCATAGGGCTTTAACAAGGTGTGACATCCTCTGCCCTTAACCCTCAACTGTGTTTGAAAGATAATATTACAACTCTTTATCAATTTGCCCAAATGAATAGCTATCCCGGGTTTTTATTTAATTTCTGTTTGTGGCATTTCAGTTTTATTGGAAAGTCTTAGCGGAAAAAGCTAAAGGATGAGGTAAAGACTCTTACTACGTAGAATGTGTCAATTAGGTGAGCCGCCAGGGCAAGAAAGGGAACTATCCTGAGTTTCATTTGTAGATTGTGAGTTGCTAGTGAGACTAGCTTTTTTTTGTGTCCTGCAGGCTACTGAACTCAAAGACATGACTGATAATAATCTTCTGATTCCAGATTCCTTCTATTATTCCAGATAAGAGATAAAACATGTCATATATAGGATTGTAAGATTTTATGGGCATTCTTAGATGACATAATTGCTATAAATTGTACTCTGTGTTACATAGTGGATGCATTTAACATTGTGACTACAGTTAAATCTTCATTTGTGTACATCTGCTGTATATAATCGAACATGCAATCAAAGCATGATCATACTGTATCCTTATTGAAATGCAAAGAACAAAGCTATCAGTCTAAATGATCATTATAGGTACCTGGTGGTGTAAGATAACAATATCTTATAATAAATAATCATAAGTTATCATCATTTCACGTGATCTCTGATGTCCCAATCAGCAAACTACCTCTGAAAACACACTACTAGCGATCAGGTAGTTATGTATTAATCATTTGTAAGATCCCTCCCTGTGAAGCCTATCTGAGATGCTGGGCAAAGTCTAAGCTACAACACTTTATTGTTGTATTTGGTGTGGCTTTCTGAATAGGATGCTTTGTTGTAGAAAGCACTGACTAATGTATAGTATGGAAAATATTTAGTAAAATGATTTATCACTATTATTCTCACTTTCTATTATTGTGCCTTAAAGACAGTCGATTATTGATCTTGAAGTCCAAAGTAGGTTGTCAAATTAAACTCCAAACAGAATAACGTTGCCGTATGTGAACAACTTTGCTGCTCAGCTGTATTTGTTTGTGTTTGGCATTTTTTTACTTGAAATCCTCAAGGGAGAAGTCGACTGTGGGAGCGAAATGTATTACTCAGAGTATTGTGCTCTTTAAACAGAACCAGTTTCTCAAGTTGTATTCATGTAGATTTCTACTGGAGCATAGGACTACCAAGCCTTTGTTCCACTTCCAATAACAGCAGCATCAACTGCATAAATGGGGCAACAATATAGAGCACCAGTATACAGTATCCAACATACCTCCATTGCCAATCCCTAGCCCTTTAATGAAGGCTGTTAATACATACGTTTTAGTAAGTGCAAAATGGTCTGAGTTAGGTTAAACACATAATGATTCAATGAGAGAAAGGTCATCTCAAATATACAGTAGAAATACAAAGTTGTACTCAGAGCACAGCAGAAGCCTAATGTTCTCTTACTTTCAGACTGCTCAGATGAGACCAGCCTCTTTTTCCTCATTGACCGGTAAAAGCGTGAGTTCCTGCGAATAGGCTCTTTGCTGAAACCAGCTTTGGTATCATCCTCGTCAACATCCTCCTCGTGCCGGGGTTGAACCGCAGCAGTTGGAGGCTTCACTGGGGTTTCTTGTGTCTTCTGGCCCCACTTGCCCCTAAACAGGGCAGTCACAGACATGGTAAAAGATTCCCACTAATTTCTCTCACGAGTGAAATGAGTCAAGAAAATCCTGTTTGGCTTTGAGAAAACTAGGAGAAGGAAATCTGTCATAATTAGCCAAAATCCAGGAGCAAATCCATGCTTCGAAATAGAAACAATTTGTAGAAAAATAAATCCCAGTACAATACAGTACAAACAACAACTCAGAGAACAGGTGGTCCTTGTGCTCTCTCTCCCTTCTGTCAGTGGGACAGTAGTGTTGTTAGCTACGGAGGCAGCCTGTGGAACTAGGAGAGTGCGTCGTTTATTTCTGCCCAAGCTGTAATTATTGTATTTATGACTCTCTCCCTCTCCTGCTCTTTGTCCCTCCTCTGTTAGGCTCACTCCCTCCGTCCCTCTCTCTCTACACCAACCTGTTACGTGCTGACATTCCTGAATGCAACCTGGCCTTACCAGCCTGCCTTTCCCTCTGCTCTAAAACACTGTGGTGGAACCTGAAAAGCCACCCAATGACAGACAGCAGTCTGGTCACTTTCTCTCTATTCAGAGATCACTCCAGAAAATGTGTCTCATAGTTTCTTTCTAATTGCTTCTTCTCTCTGATTCAGGTAAAGGGTTATAATTCAGGTTAGTAGTAGAGAGTACATTATAAGGATACAACTTGCATTTTGGAGATGGTGGCTATTGTTTTATTGTGTGTTCTGTGTTCTTGTGTGTGAAGTAATACGTTTAATGTTTCTGGTGCTTTTAAGGCAGGGCCCCATACAGTATTTTATCTCTAGTCAGCTGACACAGAGAGTTTAAAGTTCACTTTCTCTTTTCTCCACACAGCAGTAAGCCGGCCTGTGTTGCCTTTCAACGCTGCATTCTGAAACCAAATGCAACAAATGACTTCCTAACCCTAAGATGGATTGTTTTTCCTTGTTGTCCAATTAAATGTTTGGTTCTGTCCAAGAAGGATTAATGTGACAAAAACAATGCTTCACTTTACTTTTCTTGGATTACCCTCTATTTTATGATATATATGTTTGTATGCACTGTTTTAGGATGCAGTAGTTTTGTTATATTATTGTAAAACCATGTGTAAAACCATTGACTGCATATAAAGATTGATGACGGCTCACAAATCTGAAGCCAAATCATCTTGATTGCACCCTGGTGGATGGCTTCATAAACCTCACCTCCTCCATGTAAGCAGATGGGACATGGACCAAACCAAAGAGTCAAAGTACTTATCAAATAAATGTTTCCCATGCATGCCATATAAATGGGTTAGGTCTTAACCCACAGTTCCCCCCTTTTTCATTCCAGTCTATCTATTCGCCACTTACCTGGGTGCTGGTTGCCAAATACATAACCTCTGCAGTGGGTTTTGGGTCCACTCCTTGCTCTCCTTCCCAAAACAACCTTCAAATGAAGGCATCAGTCATTATCAGATGGCCAAACCACCTCATCTTACTCTTTAAGATGCAATGGTGCAAATGCTTCTAGTCTGAGTTACCATCACCCATGGAGGAAATTAATATCACCCACTTGTAACTGTCATCTCATTATCTCAGTAGTTACCCAATGCTCCTCACCATGGATGAGGGGCATAAATTACATGGTAAATTGAGAACTTAAGCTTCAGACTCAGTGGTCCAGTGTGAAGGTCCTATTATTGCTGCACCAATCTGCTTGTTGATCTCAGACTTCATTTTCCTCTAAGAATTTCTTTCTTATTACCAGCAACTCCTAGCCAGTCAGTCAGCAAACCTTGAGTCCATCTCAACCCCTGATCCACTGGTTTCAAATGAGAATGTGCATCTTAAAACTTAACTATATAAAATGTCCCCTTGCAGCCCACACATGGCACATGGGGTGGCATGTTTTCTCAGGTTCGGTCCTCTACCAGAGGCTTGGGAGTTTGAGCGTTCTGCATAGTTTTTTTAGCTGTTCCTATAGGACTCCGCTTTTCTGGACAGAGGCTTCAGATGTTGTACCTGATTGGCTGAAGCCACTCTCCCTGTTTAGGGGTTACAGCCCCTAATGCACCTACTACCACATGGATCATATTGCATTTCACCTTCCACATCTGATAGATTTGTTGAATACAAAATAAATCTAGTTCTCAGTTTCACTTTATTATATATTCATGAATCTAAATTTACAGACTTTTCTGAGCTGATAATCTATGTCTATACACTTCATCAATAGGTTTACTATTAGTTTCCCTGACATATTTTTGGACACAAGTTGTATTGTTTGATAGATATTTAAATTGCTTCATGGATGTAAACAACACCATATTAACATTTGGATGGATGACCTAAAGAGGTAAAAATACCCTACAACGTCTTTCTCTCTCTTATGTTGATTGAGAATGATTCAGTGATAAGCATTTAGATTTTTGTTTGTTCATTTATTTCTTCATTTTGTGCTGTCTGTTACTGTTAAATGTGAATGTTATGAAAATACATTATCAAAGCATTCTTTAAATGCTTGGCATTTCCACATTTTCTGCTTCTGCAGAGAATCTTCTGCAGAGAATTGTTATTCTAATGTAAAAAGCAAATTAAACATCTAGCCTATTAAGAAAGCATACCTTAAGTGACAAATTAAATAATACGCACTACGCACTAAACGTTGCGTAGTGACAACACCTGCTGACCCTATTGTGCACTGTCCAGTAATATTCATGGGGAAAAAATATGTAAACTAATAGAAGCGTCATTGTATTTGTCTATAAAATGTTCATCAATCCAACAACATGAATATGTATGTCAGAGTGTTCAGCCAGGCGAAGTTTGTCAAGTGGCCTAAAATGATAGGTAAAGGAGGACAAGGTGTCATGCCTTGTGATTAAATTCAAATCAAGGCAAGAGGAAAGGGAAATTATAGGTTCCAGTTCATGTACATAGCCTTCACAATAAGTCAAAATTAAACAATTGTTTTCTTAGATCATCACATCACTAAACAAGATATAGATTTTAACGTGGAGTGCTACAACGTTGTATAGAATATGATTGTATTTTTTCTCAATTAGTTCACCAGTGTGGAAAATTTCAATTAATAAAGTGTGAGCACATAAGAAAGCCTGCCAGGGTAGACACCAAACCCAGGAATCAGTCATATGTACATGATCAAAACATGTCATTTATTACCAGTGCAAGGGATGTACCGACCGGTTTGTGCAACTATGGAAAAACAGTAAACTAGGACCTTTATTCTGAAAAAAAAACCCAACGACCTACAATCTAACCGGAAATCGCATACTCGTAGGTTATTTGAGCAACATCCCATAGGTTACACGTGTGTGTGTGTGTTTGTTTGTTGGTCACCTCTGGTTGTACCGTGAGACATAGCGGAATGGCGGGCAGCAGGTTGGAGAAGTTTGGAACTGTTTTCACCCGGTAAGAGCAGCAGAGCGTATTTGTGCTCCTTTACTAGCCCAACAGCTAACAGTGGATGCTAACGTGAGTGTATCAGTGAAGGGCATCACGTTAACCTCTGTCTGACTGGAACACATGTGACCAGGCACTGTGCAGGCTGGTTAGCACCGTGTCTGACCGCTGGAACACACATCGCTCTCTTCTTCTGTCAGAAACCTGTGGAAGTCCTAAACTCTGCTGTAGCTGCGATGCTAACATTAGCGTCATTAGCTGGCGGTACGGCAGCAGTGTACCTTAAATCCGATTGATTCCCAGGCAGCACTGATATCTCCACAGATAGTAAATAATGGTAATTAATGATTTCTGTCAAGACAAACTCTGGGGACGAGTCTAACATTACAGCGCTTTCTAAAACGTGTCACACTAATGCAAGTAAGACACCAGTCATCAACTCAGCAGGACTGAACCGAGTCTCTAAATCATCCAAGCACAGCACATATACTTCAGATAAATAAAGATAAATAGAAAAATCAGCGTTCAGCTTGAACCTGTAAAGTAAAAAAAACCAAATTAAGTCAGAAATCGTACCTTTACATTTTGTAGAACAAGCTCCCAGACACCTGCAGGTCTGCTGCACCTCTTAGTTCTTTTCAATTTACTCTGCATTTATTCAATCAAATAATTACTAATTTCTTACTCTGCACCATAACTGTCACTCTTTTATTTCTTATTTCATAAATATTGTTCACTATGTAACTCTCTGTTACATTAAGTTTCCTTTTGAAATGTCTTTTTTTATTGTGTAGTTGCTTTTACAATTTGTCATGATGCCTTTTATATTTTATGTAAAGCACTTTGGACTGCCTTATTGTCAAAATGGGTTGTGCAACTAAACTTGCCTTGTCTCTAAAAAGTGATTCAAATTCAAACATGACCTTTGGAGGATATCCGGAGACCTGGGTCCAGACTTTCTCCAGTGGTCGCCTTTCACACATGCACAACGCAGTGGGAGATTCTCCACTCAGACGTGCCCACAACAACACAAACCGCTTTTTCACATGAGATATTTGTTTTCCTTTATTTATTTTTTTGCATTTGTCGTGTGTTAGAAACCTCACCAACACACCCACTTGCTCGTGCTGAATCCTGCGGAGGATCTCCTGCTGTGTTCACACAGGACTGGCTGGAGAAGTCCACAGAGAGTCTGGAGGCTCTCACTGGGACATTTGCGTTAAGCCCCTCCAGAGAAGTCCGGAGGTTCTGCGGAGTTCAGTGCAGGTCTTAAAGCAGCTCATGATACTTATTCAGTTGTTAAATAAAGAGCAACATGACATGGGTCCAGGGTTTTTTTTTACAGAGAGAATTGTGAGGCGACCGCCTCCATCAAATTTCGTGACAAAATTCTAGTAGAGTGGAAACAGCTTATAGTGATCACGCTCCTCCTGGACCTAATTTATCACTGTAAACTGTTGATTTGTATAAAATAATTGCGTAGCTTCTGTATAATAGTCCCGGAACTTGAGGGAAAGCTAAGTTACACACACACACACACACACACACACACACAGTGGGATCAGACACATGTAAACTCAGACTGGGTAAAAACAACAGAATTTGTTATCTTAGTCAATGTATAGAGAGCAGGAGGAGATGACGGGGCGCACTCGGTTTGCCTCGATTCAGTTGGCACTGATGAATGACAGAGACATAGAGAGGAGCAGTGAATTACTGACACAGCTGGTAAAGACTGTAAAACATAACTTATTTACGGTCCAAACATGTAGGAGTAGACCCAAAATGAACACTGTAAGCAGACTTCGTGGAGCTATGCATGGCTCCCTGTGTCCGTGCCCCTGGCTCCTTGCACCTGAAGACCCCCACTTGAGCCCAAGAACAGCTCTAATTTGGAGTTGGAAATTACTTTTATTTTCTCTGTGTACATTTCTTCTGTAGTTAATGACACTGCTGTCCAATGGCATTTTACTCATATGATGGCCTCTCATGGCAGGGTTCGAGATCTGATGCGCTCTGGAGTCATTCAGCCGGCACAGAAACCCATCTGGTATGATGTATTCCAGGCTTTTCCACCAAAGAGGGACCCACTTCACGTGAAGCCACGCACCAGAGCCAGCTCCAAGAAACAGGAAACGGTGCCTGATATCTTCTACAGAGAGGATGAAATCAGAGCGTAAGTCAACTATTCACAGCAGTAATAACAGGAGCTGTGCTTCTTTACACCTACATATTGAAAAATAGAGTAAATACTATGTGCAAATGACATGGATGAGGTGTGTTGTTATTAGGGGTGTAACGGTACATGTATCCGCACCAAAAACTCCTCGTGCGGAACTTATTTGTGTTCGTACAGGTCTCAAACAAGTGTGAAGACCCTCCCTAGTCATTTTAGTCCGCTGTGTGGGAACACTTCAGTCACTATAATGATGACGTGCAAAGACAAGTGGGTCGTACAAATGCTGTATGTTGACATTGCGCAACTGCAATCGGATATGGAGCTGGTAGCACATCGAACATGCCAACTCGTTTGAAAGGGCATAACCAGAGTGATGTCCCACTAACATTGGGAATAACACTAACATTAGTGGGATAAGGAAAAAACGAGTTCCGTGCAAACCCAGCACCCAATCTGCCGCTTGCAAATAATTCTGACCTTGTCAAAGCAATAACGAGCGTCATAGGTGTTTTTAATAGCAGGAGACATACAAACGTTCTCTGTTGAGAACGCAGGGTTCAAACACACACTGAAAGTAATCGAGCCCCGTTATGAAGTTCCCTCTCGACCACATTTTAGCCAGCAAGTCACACCAGCCCTTTTTATAAACCTATGTCCCAGTGTGAGCGTGTCGTCCACAGCGGGAGACATTGGGTCTCATACACAAACAATGCGTACGCAAAAATCTGTGCGTAAACCGCCCGATGAACGTTTGACGCACAAATCTGGGATTCATCAATATGTTGGTACCTAGAAATGTTTTGAACTTTCTCAGACCATGCGTACGCACAAATGATGAAGGCGCGGCTGTCCTAGAAAATGGAAACACGCACCCTTTTAACTAAATTCATAGTATATTAAAACTATGAAATTGACGCCGTTTCATCATCATCTCTATAAACACCTGCGGAATTCATATTTTCACATGTATTTAGTTATTATTATGATGTTAGATCATGACTCCGGATCATTCCGGTCACTTTAACCCTGATGTCCTGACTGTGCGCGTCACGTTACGTCTCGTGTTGTGTAGCAGGTTTAAACATGTGTCTCATAAACTCTAAACTGAATCAAACACAAAGTAAACATCAGTCCAGTACGTGTCCTAATAACTTGTGATCAGTGATGGTGTTTATTGTTGAAGTGTAAAGGGAGCGCAGGTCGGGGGGGGGGGTGAGGAGGAAACAGAGACACAGGATGACTGGACCTTTTTAATGTGCGTCTGTTCTGAACCTGAAGCAGCGCTGGTTATAATTATTCAGCGGAGTCCACGTCGCGATGCATCTAAGAGAAATGTCCACAGCTCTAGTGCTCAGCTCTGTGCAGAGCATTCACCGCCTCAGTTATTGCAGCCAAGGTTTCCTTTTTTTCACTCTGGAGGACAGAAAAGTGTGTTTGTGTCTTCCCCCTTCTGACGCTTTTAATTTCTGCTGTTAGATTCTTGTGTTTTTTACCTTGTGCGGCCGTCTCTTATAACTTCAACTGTTCAGCACACCGCTCTCTCCATGTCCTCATATGGAGAAATAGAGGCGTGGCAGTATGCTAATTGCAGAGAGTGGACACGCGCCTATCGATTTAGAATGATTCTGATTCACAAACATACGCATGGTGGTGAGAACAAAATCATCTGGTGCGCATGTGTCATGAATCCGGCGGTGATTTTGCGCACGCACTTATTTTCTGCCGAGAGTCCGAACATTTGATTGGCTCCAGAGTTTATGAGGCTGCATTTAAACATCATGAAAATGACTCGTCAACATGTTGTGCTCAGTACAACACGAGACGCTCACAGTCAGGACTCAGTGTTAAAGTGAGCGGAGCGACACGCAGACATGATCCGACACCATCGATTCAGAACCAAACACATGACCGTACGTTTGTCACCTAAATCATCCCAGTAAATAATGAACTATGAATGTGAATTAGTCTGCATCTGCATGAACTGAACTTGGAACTCGTTCTTTTTAATTGTGAACTGGCTCAACACTGCTTCTACAGATGGGCTCAGATTCAGATTTCCCATTCACATTGAATTGTGTAAAGGTTTGGTTGTTTATTTGATTTAAAAAAGAAAAGAAAAAAGTTTTATTCAACCATCCTATATTTCCCCCCCCAAAAAAAAGAGCAAAGGCTAAAATGCCCCAATTGTTTAGGATAAAGGTTATCTTTGAGTTTGATAAAATAAAAATAAAATGTTCTAAATAACATCATCCTATTTTGCTCAGGCATAGCAAAGAGACAGCCAAATTTAATTATGGTGTGGTATGTTTTAGTTTGATTTGATTTTTCAATATTAATAACTATCATTTGAACTTGTCATCAATAAAAAAACAAATGTTAAATGTATATATCCGCCTTCTGTCATTTATCTTTCCGTTCCCACAACAATATACATATAATGGTGAATAATCATGATTAATCACAGCTACCCTGTGATTAATGTAGTAATTAAAGGCAAGAAGGACACAGCCATAGTTAACCAGGGTTGATTCAATATAAATAAAAAATCTGTTTGTTTTCTGTTCCTTGTTTCTACTGTACCGAAAACGTTCTGAACCGTGACCTCAGAACTGAGGTACATACGAACCGTGATTTGTGTGTACCGTTACACCCCTAGTTGTTATGGGTTTAACTGAGGCTATGTCCACACTAACACATTTTAGCTTTAAAACGCATCACTGTTGATGTGTACACACACTACTGGAGTTTTCAGATGGATTTATTTTTTAAATTCAATCATGTAATTTGGATGTAGCCTTTGACTCTCTACTGAAGTTTTATTATCACACACATACTTTGACGTGGAGCACAGATGTTTTGCGTCATGGCAGCATTGACTGAAAGTCACTGCATGTCATACTTGGCATTTGATAAGTCTTAAGTTGAGAATGTGTCATGGTGCAGAAATGTATCATGACACTGAATCTGAATCTTACCCAAGGATACTTAGGAATGCCGACTGGAGGAACCATTCAAGATGAAACTACCAACCCTCTCGTTAGTGGACAACCCTGTCTACCTCCTAAGCCAGAGCTCCCTGTCTAGGCAGCACTGTCAACCCCCTAACAACTTCAGTTTCATCACTAGATCATTTAGTTATTTCATTGTCACAGATTTGTTGTTTTTCTAAAGGCTTATTTTTAGATTTAATACAATTTTTTTTTTTTTACAATTTGGAATTATACCCAACACATTACATGGTAACCAAAATGCAAAGCTGAAAAACTTAATTTATGTGATTCAAATGAAATTTGCCATTTTACTTTCTCTCATCAGGATTTCTTCAAACTGTTTTGATGGGAATTACCACTTGCATGTGTTTCAACAACTGTCTGCCTTTCAGGAAGTTCTATGAGCAGTATGGGGTAGGTCCTCGGCCTCTTGACCTCACCAAAACAACCTTTGTTTCTACTTGTCAGAGGTATGGATTGCAATGTATGGAAAAAATGCATTAAATCATGAAAGCAACCAAACAATCTATGTGGTTGAATGTATGGTTTTTGTAATGTAAAGTGTTGTCAAGTGCACATCAAATGTACAGTGGGGGAAATTATAAATGAATATCAATATCTTGAAATGAATACATTATTTCCATGCTAATATTGCTGCCTGTGTTTTTCTCTCTCTTTGATGCGGCAGATTTGTAGACAAATACACAGAGTTACAGAGCCACCGCGAGCTGGAAGAGTCTGCTCTGTTTGAGGAGACTGGCAAGGCTTTACTCTCAGAGGGCATTGTGTTGAGGAGGAGAGGAGCGCCACCTGTAAGTTTCTTGCTAAAAGAAAATGTTTTAACTATGGTTGCTACCTTAATATCATCATTTAAGTAGCTGATGATTTCAGACTCATGTTGTCAGTGCAGTCATCAGCCCAGTGTTCCTTGCTCTTATGCTGAATGCTAGAAAAATATGGCCCATGGACCAGGCTATGTAATTAATTAAAAATGACTTCAAGCAAACACTTACAACCTGAGATCATCATTATACAATTCTGCGTTACAACTCGGACATAATCAAACTATTACTGATCTGCTATAGTTCTATATAGCTGAAGAATAGCATCATCAAATTCTAATTATACCATATGAAGTGATAATCTGCAGTTCTGTTTTGCAATCTGCAGTTCTGTTTTGCAATCTGCAGTTCTGTTTTGAAAACACTCTGTGGAACAACATCTGGCCCCGAAGCTATGGATTGATAAGGAATTTTTTTCCCCTTTGCATAGGGCTGTAATAAAAAAATATGAAAAAGGGGACGGGGTCTGAATATTTTCTTAAAACACTGTTATAATATATCTATAATTTTATAGAGATTTGGGGGATTTTCCTTTACAACGGTCTAAGGAAAGTGAGAGCCATATGCTGTATAGATTGTTCAGCCCTGTGAGGAAAATTTTAACTTGTGATATTTGGCTATATTGATATCATTGACTTGATTGACTTTGCCGCTTGTATAATGACAACAAATGGCCTTCACTGCTGTTTGCACAAATCATTACAGTGCTGCTTTTATCCTGCAGGTGTCAGCAGAGTCCAAGGATCCTGTGCTCAAGCTGAAGCTAACAGACATGTTGGCTGAGCAGCAGTCAGTAGGTTCGCACAACAAGGAGACAATGGATGACCCAACACAAACACAGCCCATAGACCCCAGCAACTCCAAAACCTTTGGATGAGCTGCAAATTCTCTCACACAAAGAAATGATGTGACTGACTTGAGAAGCTGTGGTTCTGTTTATTCTCCTCTTATGGAAGTGTTGGACATTTATTACAACCACCACTTGTCAGGGATCTCAACCAAGGTCGGGAACTGCTCTCTCTGGAACTGCTGTCCTAACTGGCTGAATGCAACCTCCTTGTTTCCTCGGCTGATGCCATTTAGATTTGAATTCTTTCAGCATCAAATAACATACTGTTGTCATTAAAGTGTCTATATTTCAGCAGAGGATGGAGTCAAAAAATCTGTAAATCGTCAATACATGCTAAAACTGTGTTATATACTGAATGTGTGTATATTTAATCGTCCAATTCAACAAGGACTTCAAAAAATTATATCATCTCTGATCTGTTACCATTGATGAGTCAATACTGGACAGGGAAATATGATTTTATTGTCAACATTGTAGCAGGCCAGGATTAATACATCAACCTGGAAGTCACAAAGGCGCACCTTATAAAATGTTTTCTGGGGCTAGTCGAGGATAAATAATCACCATGAGTCAAACCCTTCTGCAGATAAATCTATTGAGTCACTAAGATTTAATGCTGACAGCGGCACCACATGGAACAAAATTGTCTGAAGACAAGAGAATTACTTAATTGCACAGGAAAGCTGAAGGGTACAAGAGGACTAGCAAATTGTTCCTGGATGACTTCAATTCGATTTAGTGCCTTTCTCCGTGCCAAGGGGCATCTTGACCTTAAACCTTTCTGTAACCCTACTACTACATTACTGAAGTTTAAAGTAAAAATACTGCAATGGCCAGTATGTCACCCAACCTCTGGGGAGTTTAATATGTAAGAAATATGTAAGGAGACAAACAGGAGAGACCATGATATGGCAGTGTATTAAACCTGCGCTGTACCTGCTCATTCCTCATAGACATGCTGCACCCTCTGGTATTACCTTTGTGGAGAAGGATTCATACTGTGGCAGGAAAATTCAATTTGATTTGAATAGTGCCAAATCATAATATACATGATCTCAAGGCACTTTACATAGACAATAATAATGAGCCAAAACTCCTCAAAGCTTTGCCAAGATGGTTATGTTTCTGCCCCTGTCTGTTTGTCAGCACGGTATATGCAAAAACTGACTGAACAGAGTTGCACACATTTGGCACAGATTTGGACAAAGCAGCAGATCCATTACTTTTTTTTACTTTGAGAGATAGGGTGGGGGTGAACATTTTCACTGATTTTGATGAAAAAACTAATGCAACAGGGATTATGATTTCATGATCCGCATTGCTTTGTTGGCTTAGGTAAATGGTCTGCATTTATATAGCCATTTTCTAGTCTTGATGACCACTAAAAGCTCTTTACAGTACACTTTTGCCATTCAACTATTCACATGGTGCAGCACTTTCTCTATCTCATATCTCTCACAGCCATCAGGGGCAATTTGGGACACTTCGACACATGGAGCTGAAGGAGACTTGGATCGAAAATCTGAGCCACAGCCGCCCACCACTATAAGGCTTGATTGAATTTATGAGGACTTTGCGCCCTTGCCAGAGGTATGTGCACTACTGAGTGCCATTTTAGTTTGACCAGTAAGTGTTCAACTAAACTACAACTAATTTTAAATTTGCAAAGCGAGTGAATAATGCAGACTTCTAATTGCCACCAATTTAAATTGTAACATACTAAATATAGTTACTCGTATTTTATATTCCAAATGTGTAACATTAACATGTATTCTGTTACCTGCCAATGCTGTATATATGTAATTACTCAACACAAGCCTACAGACCCTTTTTTGTTGTGTGATCTTTTAAGACATGTAAACATCAGACTAAGTCACCTTTACAACATGTTACAGTCTTGATATTCTTGACCCAAAGCTTCCTGCACCTTGTAACCAGTCATAAGAGTAACACAACAGAAGTGCTACTGCCAGTGGGGTTTCCTTCTTCCTGATGACATGACCTTGGTGTTGATATCCTGCCTTTCACAAAGAAAACTGTCATTCCCACAAGGTGGAGAGATGATATTCTCAGCTTAATGGAATGGCTGATTGTGTCACAGTGAGAGAGAAAGCAATCCTATACGTAGTTGACAGCCCCCACCCAAATGAACACACTGGAGGAGAGAATCAGCAAAGCAATAAGAAAAGAGGAGCTCTCTGTCGTTTGCTGCCAGTAGAAAACACAAGCTCTGTGTTTTTGCTTTGAAATGGATGATTTTAGTCAAGGTTCAGTTTATTCCTTGCGTTTATTTATTTATTCACTTTCTCTCCATACTTAAAGTAAAGCGACAGCCAGTGGCTGGAGGCATCATGTTTTCAGGTTGTCCGTTTGTCCATCCCATTCTTGTAAACATAATGTGTCAAGAATGCCTTAAGGGAATTTCTTCTAAATTGGCAAAAATGTTCAGTTGGATTCAAAGATGAACTTATTCGGTTTTGGTGGTGAAAGGTCAAAAGTCAAGGTCATGGTGACGTCATGTTTTTGTGAACGTGATATATCCGGAACACCCATAGGAAATTTCATCATCAATGTTTGTCACTCCATCTAATCATGTCAATCAATCAATCAAATTTTATAGTATAGCCCATATTTACAATTTGTCTCATAGGGCTTAACAATGTGTGACATCCTCTGCCCTTAACCCTCAACAAGAGGAAGGAAAAACTACCAAAAAGACCATGTTAACAGGGGGAAAAAACTTAAAAATCTCAGAGAGAGCCACAGACACAAGTGCAATAGATGCTGCGTGTAGTCGAACATATCAATACAAATTACAATATTTACAACATTGATTAGAAGAAACGGTTTGCAACATAATGGAAAAGTTAATATTTGAAGTATTTATACATAAGAAATTGTCTGATAGAGATAAAGGGAGCAGCAATGAATTGAAATGGAGGAGTTTTTGCCAGTACTGCTAGAATATATGAGTAAGCATATTGTATATCAAGCAGTCTTGTTGTAATCCTAGTCAATGATCAGCTGCCACCACGATCACCATCCATCATCACGATCTACCTCAACCACCATGATTCACACCACCACATCCACGATCCACCATCATGATCTCTGATTCATGATCCACCATCATGATCTCTGATTCATGATCCACCATCATGATCTCTGATTCATGATCCACCATCATGATCTCTGATTCATGATCACAATCTACAATCCACCTTTACAGTCCACCATGTGGCTGCAGCAATGACCCTGGATCCGTAAACGATCAAGCACAAGGACTCAGGGGAAGAAATCAAGTCAGTAACCTGTATTGATGAGACATTAATGTCATAAAGACGGAGAAGAGGAAACTCCATGTGTCATGTGTCCCCTTACATTCTAGAGGGTTAGACTAAAACTGCACTGGTTGGCAGAGGCACAATGGTAGGGTGGTATTTCTAGTTGTAGTCTGGTTTGAATTATTATATTTTACTGCATGGAAGTTGGTAGCTTTCTGCTGGGCCATTATGTGGGCAATTGCCTTCAATATCCCCTCCATTCATCATGCCCAGGGACCCAAAAACTGAGCAGTATCAAGTGCTACATACTAACTGATTCATGTCAAACACAAATATATTCAGGAATACACACCAAAGAACAAAATAAATTAAGATAGTACAGATGTTAAAATAGACGGTGAACATGTTGCAAACTGGGGCAGTTAGGAGACCTTGGAGGTCTGGAGGCAGCTGTTTACTTCACCTAGTTGGTAACAGCCTTGGTTGGTCAGAGAAGATATGGTGCAATCTGTTGTGTTGCCTGTCTGATAACACTTACCTGATCTTTGCACGAGTAAAATGTGACAATTCCGCTATAGATTCTCAGTATATGTACATGCCTGATTGCGGTGCTTAGTAAATATAAATGTAGACAAAAATAAGAGCAGATGAAGTTTGCTTTTTCTTTATTCATAGTACGTTCTCATTCAAGTGTCTTTTCAAATCATGCATTTTGAAAAAGAAACAAAAATCTAAATAGGCATTGATTCCTTTGAGTCTATCTGTGTCTTTATCCTCTGGCACAAAGACAGTGCAGTCTCATCATCATGTAGTCTGTGCCTCGAAGTGAAATAATTGTTCTTCCTATTCCATCACTTATGATAATGCATAGCATTCCACTCACTTTAATGGACAGCTGTATTATTATTTGGAACGCAGGATGTAAACAATCATGTGTCTTTGTTCATATTCAGCCAGTTGCAGCCATTATCAGTTGTTTAACTCGCTGTGCATCTTATACTTTACACATACAAGTTGAAAATACTGGGTTTTTTTGGTTTAAAAAAGGATGAGAGGCATTTTATTTCTAACCTGGATAAAACTTTCCTCATATGTTCCAAGGCATTACTTGGTTAATTACCGGGTGTAACCAGAGCAGAAAAGGATTTGGCTCAATTTTAATACCGATTGAAATTCACCCTCCTATTCTTGGTCAAATTGGTGATAAAGCAATGCAAACACACAAACACATTACCAATAATCCATTTTGTTGACAATGTTCACTATCTTATTCGGAGTACGTGTTCATTTTAGTTTGCTCTATGTTACTCCTTTCCTGCAGTTCTTTGGGAGCTTGTTCCACAAATGTGGAGCATAGAACTGAACGCTGCTGAACGGGTCTGTGTTCTGCTTAAATAATCTCCTCCTCCAGGAATGATCAGACTTGTTTTGTTTTATCTTATCTTTCATTTAATAACATGCCATGCAAGCAGTACGAACTTTGATGTCTCGATGGAATATAAATTGTCCAAACTGTTCCAAACTTTGCATGTTTATTTAAAGTCCCAGCCTGAAGGCATTTACAATACCGATATTTAGTCAAAGCCATAGCAACAGCTACTAATTCAAATTCAAAACAACTTTATTTCCCCCTGGAAATCAATTCTAAGGTACATAGAGCATGTCAAGACAACAAGTAAAAACAAGAAAGAAAACAACAATGACATCAGTGCAATATCAACGGACAGTTAAAATCTGTGCAGTATACTAAAATTATAAAGTATGAGTAGTTTAAATGTCTGTAAAAGGATGGTGAACGAGATAACGGCTGTAAAAACTGATTGTAAGAACGTATATAAATAACCCTTGTGTGAAAATCATACTTCAATTTAAAAGAAATTCCCTTTGGGTGTTCCTGATATATCACATTCACAGTGACATGACATCAACGTCACCTTGAGTATTGACCTACAACCACGAAAATCTGCTCATCTTTGAGTCCAAATAAACGTTTGTGCCCACTTTGAAGAATTTCCCTTAAGGTGACCTTGAGATGTTGGGTTGATAAGACCAAAACTGTGATTTATTTACACAGAGATTAGTTCATTATTGAGTCCAACTGAAGGTCTGTTCCAAATTTGACGAATTCCCTGAGACATTCTTGAGATATCGTGTTCATAAGAATGGGCTGGAAAACATAAAGTCTGTGGCCACTGGCTGTTGCCAACGCAGAGGCAAAGCCTGTAATGAACACACTCTAAGAAAAACTGTTTCTTCACAAGTGCTCTGGGGAACCATTTCTCACTAAAGAACCTTTTTTTTGCTGTTTATGGTCCTTTGGGGAACTGAATTCAAAAGAAAAAATTTTAAAAACACACCTAGCTCCACTTTTGGTGCTTTGAAGAACCTTTTCATGTTAAATCACCTTTTTTAGAGAGAAGAATAATTTAACGTCTGTTTCCCGCCCTCTGGTCTCTAGCTGGAGATCTACAGTCATGGTAAATTCATTTATCTGTGGTGGAGTCTTAGTTAACTGTGATTCAATTTCACACAGAATCACACTTTTACCTCTTTTTAATGTTTTTTGCCTCACATCATTTGATTAAAGAGCGAACTATGCATTAGCTTGCTAGTTAGCATTAGCAACGTTAGCATTAGCAACGTTAGCATTAGCAACGTTAGCATTAGCTACGTTAGCTTTTTAAAATAATTTTCATTTCATCACTTATGTGCTGTTGTATTTCTAAGGGGAAAACATGACGGGTTTTCCTGAGGAGCAAGAATTTGGTTTAAGCAGGTACATTTCAAAATAACTAGTTTTAGTTTTCTAAAACTAGTTTTCTAAAGCACCCAATTGAACTGGTTCTTCAGGGAACCTATAAACAAACGGTTCTTTGTGGAACCTTAAATTTTAGTTCTTTAAAGAACCCAATTAGGGTCTTTAAAGAACTCGTTGAAAAATGGTTATTTGAATAACCAATAAGTAAAAGGTTCTTTGCAGAACCTAAAAAGGTTCCCCTATGGCATCACCGTTTTTTAAAGAGTGTATATTAACCATCTTTGAGGAGCTTTAGTGGATTCATTTCTCAGGCTAGCAATCATCCTCATTCAGCTTACATAAACAGCATCCTTGTCTCACTGTTCACTCTTGTTGTCTAACTTTAATGTGGTTAGTGAACCAAAAGTTGGGCTGGTTAATTGAATTGCGTTGGCCTCCTGTGCAGATTTCTGTGTGCCTTCCTAACCCCTGATTATGATTTGTGTGTTATTGCTGACTGGAGCGTAACAAAGCTGTTATGTTGTTTTGCTTGCAGTAATTCAATTGTGATTATTCATCTTTTATATTGATGCCACAAGCACAAGTAAGAGTGCAAGAGTTCAGAGGCAGGCAGGTTCAGCTTTATACTTTTTGTGCTTCTTGCACTTTAAGTCTGGAGAGTATTGTAGATTCTTTTATTTAAAATATAGGAGCTATTTGACAGCAGGCGACATTATTATATGTGAAGTTGAAGTTAAAAATCTGTATGTAAAATATTAATATTAATTCAGTTTATGGTGTGTTCATTTGTATATGTCTTACATGTGCATGTGTATGTGAATTTGAACACGCATATGTAAGTTACACACATTTATTTTTAAACATAGGACAAGATGGAGAATATCCTATTGTATGCATTTATATATCTTAGTTGTAGATCATGTAATACACATTTGTGACCATTTTGAGTCTTTTTTTCCTCCATTTTCCTTGATAATATATTAACAATGTCTTTAATTTTGCTTCCATCATCAGTAGATGTCTTCATATTATGTCTTCGGGCAGCTGTGGCTGAGGGGTAGAGCGGTCGTCCTCCAACCAGCAGGTCGGCAGTTTGATCTCCAGTCTTCCCCATCTGCATGCCGAAGTGTCCTTGGGCAAGATGCTGAACCCCAAACTGCCCCTCATAGAACAAAAAAGTGCTGCTAATAGATGCACTGTATGAATGTGTGTGTGAATAGGTGAATGGCAAACTGTGCTTTGAGTGCTTTGAGTGGTCATCAAGACTAGAAAAGCATAAGTATATAAATACAAAACCATTTACATATTATAGTGTAGAGCATTCTGTAGCCTTAGATGTAAACTTGTCATGTAAGTGAGCATGGGACTTTGCTTTAGAAATAAAAGAAGCTCTGGCAGCAGCTGTTCCAAAAATGCAATTGGCATAGTGCCAAAGTTAGGTTCTGTCCAATACTCCTTGGTGCTGTAGTTACAACCCTTTGATATCATATCAATATTTAAAAGGGAGCACAACAGATCAGAAGGACTTAGGATATTTCTCTTTACTCCTTAATCTATAAAAGGCATACTGTCCCCGACAGCTGATACTCCAGAGCCAGGTATCTCTAAAACCGACAAAGCAAACTTCAGGGTTTTCATTGTAAACTTTTCAGAGGATCTCATTTCATTAGTTTTGTCATTGACTCTGTCCCCATAATAGGAAATACATTACATTTTCCCATTTTTGTCCCACATGAAGCCTACATTAAATATTGAAGCCATCACAGGCAGGGGTAGTGATGAAATGGCCTTTATTAATTATACCTTTGAATAAATAATGTTACCTCATGTGGATCTATCCGTCTTCACTCTTGCTGTCCTTTCTTTAATTTCCTATGCCATCCTCTTTCACATCTGATCCCTCTCTTTTTAGAATGCTGTTTTCTGCTATGACCTCTCAAAACCAGCAGTGGGATAGAAGTAATTACAGTCTCATTCCTCTGAGTATGACATCAGACAGGGAATTTATAGTTTGGAATTATAATCAAGATTTTGGCATAGTGACTTCAACTTCTAGTAAATTTAAATATATAAATCATTTTCTCTCTCTCTCTTCTCTCAGCAGACCCAGTGTGCTCTGGGAAGCATAAGAGCATAGCTTCAAATCTGGAGATGTATTTGAAGATATAGTCACAGCTTTATTCTGAGTTTGTTTTTGCAGTTGGCTTCACAGAGCTGTGGCTCTGCGAAGACAAGTAGGGCTTTTCCAAAGTCCCTCTAATTCTTAACGGGCTAAAGGAGATAAAAATGCTCATCCCACACAACACATATCCTGGTCCCTCACATCCATCTCAATAGGGCTTTAGTCTGTGGTTGGCTGTCAGGGATGATCTTATCTGCCTGTTGTTTAGGAGAGGAACAAAAGAGGTCAGGACACACTGACAGACCTGGTTGTTCTGATAGGCTGTTTGTTACAGTCCGTTGCCATGAAAACAATCAATCAATCAATCAATCAAATTTTATTTGTATAGCCCATATTCACAAATCACAATTTGTCTCATAGGGCTTTAACAAGGTGTGACATCCTCTGCCCTTAACCCTCAACAAGAGTAAGGAAAAACTACTAAAAAACCCTTTTAACAGGGTAAAAAGAAGGTAGAAACCTCAGAGAGAGCCACATGTGAGGATCCCTCTCCCAGGACGGACAGAAGTGCAATAGATGCCACGTGTAATGGAGAACATCATCAAGATAAAGATATTTACAGCACTGATTAGAATAAACACTTTGTAGCATAATGGAAGGTCAATGAATTGATGGATTATTGTCAGTAAAGTGTCGTGAATAGAGTCCATGCTCTGGGTCAGCAAAGGTCTCATATTGGACAGAAGTTTGTTGGATCGGCACATGTCCGCTGCAGTCGTGCTCCGGTGTGTGTGTGTGTCGCCACCAGGTGTGTCGAGTTGTCCACTAAAAAGGGAGTTAACCCCCCCAACCTGTGTGGTGTGTCAGTCTTAACCTATAACCTCGCTCTACACCAAACACTACAGCTAAATCCAAAAATAAATAAATAACAAACAAACCTCCTAATGGATCTTAACAATGACTTACAACAGCAAATGAGACAATCAGGGAGAAAATTGGCTTTTTCTATAAACTATTGTCAATGTCTGTCGCCGGGAGGGATTACGTCAGAGCAACGATTTACGACAGTCAGGCTTGAAAAGCCGTTGGCGAAGGGAAAGAAAACAGAAGCGGGGAAAGCTACTTCCAAAACAAATGCACATGCTGTCTTGATAGAGGTTTTGACGACAGGCGACAGTGGAAACACTACCGCTTTTGTGGCACCAAAATAAAAAAAAAATTAAAGTTCCTCGTCGGACCATGAAAAAGCATTCAGATAATTGTTGACTAATGACATCAAGATGGAGAAAAGAATAAAGAAAGCAAATTTTTCATCAAATGGCGCTGAGAGAAATGCTAAAGGCTGGCTGAAGGAGGATGGGAACACTCCTGGTCACAGATCCACAACTACAGGACAAGCAGTGTGTTTTAATTGTACACAAGGCCTCACCAAATTAGTTCTCAAGAGACCTTCCTACACCCGCAGCCATTTTCAACTTCTTTTAATTGGTTCTCCTCAGTGAGCCGATTCCCCCGTGTAAAAGCTTTGAGCCAGGTCCCAATCAAACTCATTCTGACACAATGGCACAAAGGACACAGGTAGCTTTTAGTGGAAATCCTCTGCACTGTTATCCACTGTTGATTCACATACAATATAACAGGTACTTCAATACTCTACAGAACTCTAAATGAAATGAAAACTGATCGAAGTCAGTCCTTGGTCCTGGTGGTTTAATCCAAAATGTCACTCTCAAAAATAATCATACAAACTATGCTCAACTGTTTACAAATGAAAAATGAGACCTGCTGCATCATAATTCATGATTGCTAATCAATGTACACAACAGATGAATTGCTCTCGGCTACATTCTGGCATTCCCTACAGGTGGGAGGCGTAATTCACTGTCGTAAATAAAAGTTGCGGTTTGAGCCAAAATAGGAAGCATTGAAACTCCTAATCATTTAGAGAAATCACACATATCTTATTATGGCGCTTGCTCAGATAATTCTGGGTCATTTAGGGACCTTCTCAAGCAAAATAAGGCATTCCACCTTTAATTTGTGTACCTGCCACCCGGGATCTGTTGCGAATGAGAGCAAACTGCGTGCAGGTGCAATCTCGCTACTGCCGCTACCTTTCTAAACACCACTGTAAGATATTATTACCATATTATCAAGTCAGTACTCGAGTCGATGCTGTATTCTGTGAGAAATTTTAAAATAACATATAATCTTTTAAAATAACATATAATCGTTTATTCAGTATTTTGTAATTGTTGGTTTATGTTGAACTTTATTGTTTCATTAGCAGGAGGCAATTTTACAAGCATTGGCCTGTATAAAACTCTTTATTTTAGAGAATCTACTGTAATGTTTTGAAATGTTTAATCTCCATTTAATATCATCTATGTGACAGTGGGATTCCCTCTTATGATTCTACCTTACAATATGAGGTAAACTGGTCTAATTCTGAGAATGGTACTAACTACAGTAATTTATGAAAAAAAAATAATCTTAACAATAGATCCACCCACACACCTTAGTTTTGTAGAGACTCCTTCATTAGCAGCAGAGGCTGGTCCCGCTGTCATGACATGAGCTAAGTGTGAAACATGATCCAGTCTGGATCAAGAAACACATTCACACCCAACATCATACACCAGCACTGTATCTACCTCATGACAGGAGAGGGCTTAAATGCCCAAACCTGCTTTAGTATTACCTGGCAACTCAACTTAGTAACTATGAGGTTTTGTTACTCGACAGGTAACTAACCAGCATGGAAAGATATTGAATCTTACTCTGTAAGGCCTCAAATGCCGGCACACATATACTCTAATAATCTGTAAAAAATTCAAAAGAGAACAATGAATCCTACAGTATAATAAGAAACAGGATTGATGTATGGTATGAAGTACAAAACTATTTGAAGGCAACACCTGCTCTCTCTCAGTATAGTCACATTTGATGTAATACTTATTTGGTGCCAGGCAGGGCTGATGGAGGTATTCAATTATGGGCTGACAGGGAAGTTAATCTAATTAGTGATATTTTTGGTCCAATGGATAGAAAAATGTAAACATTTGAAAAACTAGTAGATAATTATAATATCCCCTGTGCACACTTCTTTAAATATTTACAGCTTAAGAGCTTTATTGGGTCTTCTCAAAAACAAGGCTTATCTATTCCTTATTTATCTCCAATGGAGGATGTTCTATTTAAAGACCCATCTGAAAAATGAATTATATCAGAAATATAAAATGTATGGATTTCTGGATTACTGGAATCATCAGAATCAAAACTTAGAGCATAGAAAGATGATCTATGGGAGGAATTTCCAATTGAAGAATGGAATAAGGCATGCAGCAAAGCTCAAACTCAAACTGCTTACACGCGATTGAAACTCCTGCAATATAACTGGAAAACATAACAAATGTAATCCCAACATCCCCAAAGTATGTAACACATGTAGTAAGGAAAAGGTGATTTTTTTTCAGTGTATATGGAAATGTCCAAAGATTAGGGAAATTTGAAAAGATGTAAGACTAGTAATTCAAGAGATTTTATCTACTCAATTAGCTGTAGAGCCTAAACTCTTTGTTCTTGGTTGTTCTGTTATCACATGAGAGAAGTCCAAAAGTTGCTGTTGAAAGTTCTGGTAAAAACTAGAAGTTAATTTTTTGTTTAAATTATTTAGTTGATTTATCTATTTCAATGTTAAAGAATGATCTCTCAGGTGATGTGATCTATTTGTGAATTTCATGGCTGAATAACAACAGGTTCCATGTGTACGTGTTTGTTCAGCAGGGAAAAAACACATTAGGTTAAAAGTTATAAATATTTTATTTCATTTTTTAGACAAACATTGATTTCAGAACCAGAGAGTAACCTTTGACAAACAACTTTTAGTATCATTATTTGAAAATACAAATACAAAATTATACTCTTCACATCTCAGATGTGAGAGACCCTCATCCACTTTTAAAAAAAATGTACTTCAATGAATATTTTCTTTTTTCATCTTTTTTTGCCTTTATTGCTTTTTTATTTTAAACGGGGTTTGAGCAAGCCATACAAGAAGACCTGAAAGATGCGTTCAGTCAGTCTGTTCACTCAGCTCTCATGTTAAAAATCAGTTCATATTAGAAGAAATTGGGCAAGTGGCATGAATGAGCAAGGCAATCAGCATTGTCCAGATAGAGGACAAACTTCTACTGCTACAATTTGAGACAATAAGACTGCACCGCTCATAAAGTACATTATACCAAGTAGACTTGTGCCACTGTTGGTAATGATTATTGTAATAGTGTCAGTATCATTTAATTTTCTTTTTGGTAAAATATGTATGTGTATGTGTAAGGACATTTTGAGCCTAGAACCTATGGAGTGAGGATATTATGAGAATATTAGGACATTTTGTCTGGTTTTCACTTTCTGACCCACTTTTGGTTAATGTTTGGGTAAGGGGCTAGGTGCCAATCAGCGACACTAAGAGAGAAGTAAGAATGTGTTTGTGTGTGTATACGCATTTGACTTTAGCCTATGAAGCATACACACCTACAAACTTTGAGTGTATACATAAGTATCTGAATGTCTCCTGCTATCGCTCGAAGGGAGCTGCATTTCAGCTACCAGATGTGCAGTTGGCCATTTCCTTGCACTTGCCTCAGGATTCAAGTTTAAGTGGATAAAGTATTACACTACCAAAAAGATATTCAAACACCTTACATATCATAAATTGTTTTCTCTTTTTTAGTCAACAATTATCCAGTGATGAAGTTATCTAGAAAGATGTGCAACATTCTTTAGCTGTAAACTATCATCAATGTAAATTATAGCAACAACAGAGCCATGCTACCTTAAAGTGCGATCCTGAAGCAATAAAGGTATATGGCACACATGCTGTACACATGGAACTTGGCTAGATACTTTAAAGGGTTAACAGCTCATACTTTAATTACAGTTCATATTCAAATAAGGTTCAGGCAGGTACACATGTGTCTCTAAGACCGAAACATTATTCTATGCTAAAACAATTTTGCGTGTGTCCAACAATAAACGTCCCCCAAAGTGTCAATAAAGACACAGTGCTGTACTACAATTAAATCCTAAAATGAGGTCTAAAATTCAGAGTCCAGGCCTACCACCCATTAATTAATCTTTGCAATATACAATAAATCACTGTGAATCACTTCAAAGGTACAGTACACGGCAGCAATGTGTGTATGATAGTGTATGGGTCCTTCAAATTACTTCTGTACCTGCCCAGTAAATTATATTCATATAAAACTATGCTGCATTCATAAAGTCCCCTTCAGTGGCAGTATTAACTGCAAAAGCAGGAATCACTGCAATATTTATATAAAGGACTGAAAAGTGAAATATAGAATACATGAAAACAAAAGTTTTTCTAGCTACACTGAGCATTTTATTTCACTATTTCTTGAGTCACATAAAACAATGTATGTGACATAATGAAGATCTGCAGTTTCAGAGAATGCAAGTTATGCATTTGGTAGAAAAAAACCCAGAATGAGCTTCTGTGCTTCTTTTCAGTCTCCCGCGACTGTAATGGCTGCCTAGTTGACATTAAGTAACACCTAGGTGCAACAGGCATCTAGCAGTTGCAGTAAATATGGAAGGAAGGAGGGTGATGTAATAAGGAGGGTGATGTAATAAGGAGGGTGATGTAATAAGGAGGGTGATGTAATAAAGCAGGGAGACAAGGTGAACAAAACTTGAGTGTGTTTAAAAAAATGTTATTTCCTATTTATTACCGGCAGTCAACATTGGTTCAGGTCTGTCCAACAGTTCTTAGTTATGAGCTATAGGCCTAGATTGTTGGGGGCCACATGACACATGGAGCCTCTCTTTCCTCCTCTTCGTCACCATCACATTAATGTTGAATCAATACATGTTACTGACTTCTTCCCCTGAGTTCTTGTTCTTTATTGTTTCGAAATCCAGGATCACTGCTGCGGCCACATCATGGATCGTGATCGTGGTGGCACCTGATCGTGGATTATGATTACAACTAGATTGCTAAAATATACAATATAATCTTCTCATATTTTCTACCAAATGTTACACCTCTATCATTGTAACTTTCAGTCCTGCTCCCTTCATCTCTCTGGACATTGATATACCTCTCCATTTATGTAGATGCTGTCTTTTCTCACTTTTGCACCTCTGTCTGTCCTTCACCTGTGGCTCTCTCTGAGTTTCCACATTTATTTTCCCCCTGTTAGGTTTTTTAGTAGTTTTTCCATACTTTTGCTGAAGGTTAGGGGCAGAAAATGTTGTGCCTTGTTAAGCCCTATGTTTCTAAAATATCAGCCATACAAATAAAAATTTGATTGATCGATTTTTAACATTTTCAACCACTGTATTTTCCAACTTTGTGCAAACAAATGCAACATTGGTGAAGTAGTTAATTTAACCTATTATTTCCCTTACCATAACCATGTTGATCTTGCATCTGACCTAACTCAACCTTTACCATAACATTTATCAATAATATGTTTGAAAGGTATAGAAAAATGATGTTGCTCCAACAATACAGGTGTAAGAAAAGACTTCTACAGTATGTCATTGTAGGGGGCAGTTATAGACAGCGTGACTTGTCACATTTTTATTTTTGTCATTTATTCGAGACCACAATAATAAGCCAGGCGGCAAGCAAGGGTGGGAACCTGGACATAATGACCCCTGGCATTCTACACAAGCTCTAGGGACATACAACGTCACCTCTCTGGCTCAAATTGATGCAGGAGGTGGAGTGGTACCGGCTAGATATAGTTGGGCTCACCTCTACACATTGCATTGATTCTGGAACCAGACCACTGTAAATGAGCTGGACTATCTCCTTTGCCAGAATGCAAGGGTGGCAAGAGCATGGAACTGCACTGAACTCTGCAGTTCTTCCATATTTTCTCCAGAGGAGGTGCATTTATGAACGTAAATGACCAAGTGGGATGCCTTGTGTCTCTGTGGACTTTCTTCGCCTGACCTCTTAGTATAATGTTCATAGAAATCCAGTTGGTAGGAGAATCCAGTGGGGGATCCGATTAATATGTCACTTCCTGAAGTCAAGATGGGGCTGTAAACGGCTGCCTCGTGTGTGTTTGTGCGCACTTTTTTGTCTTGTTTTGTGTTTTAACCCTGCAATACCCAGAGTTCTTAAACATCTCATACAAATCAAGAGAACAACTCCAGCGGATTTATTTTCTATCTTCCTTGTGTTCATCTGTGGAATTATTGGACATACTGGTCTAAGGTGCGCTCACCTTTGCCAATATAGTGAAATGAGGGATAGACGTGCTGGAGCGCATCGTACACCTCTCCCGGGGATATTTCTCTCCAACTTGCATTACTAAGCAACAAACTGGATGAACTTCAGCTCTTGGTGACTAGTGACAGAGACTTTTCTTCATCTTGCGTTTTATGTTTCACGGTGAGGACTTTTAAGAAACGGACCACAGAGGCTGTGGAGGACCTTCAAGCGTGTTTGGACTGCACTGACTGGGATATCTTCAAGTCTGCTACCAACTGTCCGGATGAATACACAGAGGCTGTAACTTCTTACATCAGCTTCTGTGAGGACTGCTGTATCCCATCATGGACCAGGGTGAGTTACAACAACGACAAACCCTGGTTCACAGCCAAACTCGGACAGTTGAGGTTGGTGAAGGAGAAGGCTTTTAGGAGTGTGGACAGGGACAGGTTTAAAGTACAAGTTTCGCTGGGTGTTGAGAGATGCTAAACGACAGTACTCAGAGAAACTCCAACATCAGTTCTCAGCCAATGACTCTGCTTCTGTCTGGAAAGAACTCAGACAGATTACCAACTTCAAACCTTCAGCCCCCCATTCCATTAACAACCTGCGTCTGACCAACCAGCTGAACGAGTTCTACTGTTGTTTTGAAAGACAATTGGACAGACCGGACACCATCCCCCACGACCACCAGCCCCCATCCAAGAGCATCACCAACACCAGCTCAACAGGCACTGCATGAAAAGAAGAATTTGTGTCAGTGGTCTGAAGTGGGAGCTGAACATCGGCTCCCTCCCCAAAATATCCCAGCAGTGGATGTAGTTCCTGCGGCAGCAGAAAATGTTTAACCTGCCAAAGCCGATGATGGTGAACTTCTACACTGCAATCATAGAGTTCATCCTGACCTCCTCCATCACCTTATGGTGACAGCCAAGGACCGGACCAGACTGCAGCGCATCATTCGCTCCCCTGAGAAAATGATCAGCTGCAACCTGCCCTCTCTACAGGACCTGGAGGGGTAAGATTGTGGCTGACCCCTCACACTCTGGACATGGACTCTTTAAGCCACTCCCCTCTGGCAGGAGGCTGCGGACCATCAGGACCAAAACCTCATGCCACAAAAACTGTTTCTTCCCGACTGCTGCTGGCCTCATCAATATGGCCTGGGACCCTTTAACCAAACTGCACTGATGTCGCTACCTGTGACTTTGACACTTGACACTTTACAAATAACAGTAACTGTACATTTGCACAATCCCTCCAGCTTATAGTATATTTTTTATTTGCCTATAGTATTTTCCTTTTAATTTTTGTTTCCTATTGTTTATATTTTCTATATTGAAAATTGCACAAACTCACCACAGCAAATTCTATGTATGTGTAAACCTACTTGGCATTAAACCCATTTTGATTCTGATTCCGTCTCTGCCTGCTGCTCCAGCTCTCGCCTGAATAATGTGGAGGAAGTGGGACTAGCAAAGACAGACACTTGCTCACTGTGAACTTTAGGCACAACAGTTCAAGCACTCTGGCAATGTCAACCGGTTCACTCTTTTTGGGACATGGTAACACTAAAACTCCCTTCATCTCCACAGCTCTGTCTGCTAGGAGACATGTCAGAAATCCACATACAAAACAAACTTCTCTAACTATCGCTAAGAAAACAATTCTCCTAAACTGGAAATCAAAAAACTCAAGAAATATCACCCACTGGACCAACCTCTTTTCAGAATACAAAAGCTGTGGAAAAAATCACTGCCCACAATATCAACAATCTAATTTATGAAAAGATGGTCCCCATTGTCATTGATGGGGCTAAGCTAGTGCCGCACACATTCCCACACAGACATCATATTACAAAGCACAAATTAACCTGGATACACACGCCCATGACACATCCCACCACACACACACACACACGTCTCTAGTCGTGAGGACACTCGTGGACATAATGCATCCCCATCCCCTAACCCCAACCACCATAACAAAATGCCTAACCCTAACCTAGCCTGCATTGTAACTCCTTCTCTAAAATTAAGTCTTAACATCCAAACAGCCCTTTTGAATTTATGAAGACCAGCCAAAATGCCCTCAAAATGTCCACACAATGATAATGTACCAAAATTGACCCTCACAACTATAGATAGACATGTACACACACTCAAAAACACCTATAAACATGTACACACCCATGGTTTCTGTTTTCTCTCATTTAGTAATATTATCCCTTTCCTTTTTTTATGTGTTGGGATACGGACGCATGAACCCATGAAGTCGCATATAAGTATTTATGTATTTTTATTCTTTGTTTATTTTTGTTTGTTTTTCTCAGTTGCTGCTCCTTTCCATTTTCTTTTTGAATATTATTTAATCAACAGAACCACACTATGTCTGTTCCCCCTGGTGGCACGGCGTGGGACTCTTGTGACTGCATGGTGAGGGTTGGGATTGGCTAGCTCTACCTCCCTCTTTTAAAAAAAGGAGAAATAAAAAGGTAATGGTGGACGGATGCATGGAATTATAATTTTTAGATTTTATGTATTTGTTTATTATTTTTTTAATCAAATTGTTAATATCTTTTTAAACCAAAACATTCACAAAAACCTTAATTTGTCTAAGAATGACATTCCTCAATGGACATACCCCCTCCTAACCGGACTGAGAGTAGTCCAAAGCAGGGAGAGGCATAAGATCTGCATGGGCCAACGTCCTCCCCTGTGTTTCTTGTCTATCTTGTATGTCACCATTTCACAAATAAAAAATCCACAAACACAATCCACCACCAGAATGTACAATCAGCTGCCACCATGATCACCACCCATGATCACAATCCACCATCACAATCACGATCCATGATCTATAATCCACCTTCAGGATACCATCATGATCGCAATCCGTGATCACAATCACAATCCATGATGCGGTTGCAGCAGCGATCCTGTATCTGCAAATGATAAAGCACAAGGACTCCGTGGAATAAGTCAAGTCAGAGACATTAATGTGATGAAGAGCGAGAGGAAAAAAGAGAAGCTCCATGTGTCATGTGTCCCGCAACATTGTAGGCCTATAGCAGCAGAACTAAGAGATGGTCCAGGCATTATACAGGTATGTCCACCATAGCACATTATTTGCTAATGCAAAACGAGTAGCATGTGAACTTATTTTGAAGGCTGCTTTGTGAGGTGATAAGTATACCTGTCCATCTCCAGAATTGCTTGTATACCTTCTTATAGGAGTGCAAAGCCTTTTCTACATTGGTCGCCAACCCATCGATCACGATCTCGAAAACCTTCACTGCCGATCCCCGGTTGCTCCGCAGACCAGCTGTGTGTCGGTTGTCTGTTATTAACATGTGCAGTGTCTGCAGTCTGGCGGCGGAGCTGCTGGTTTATCTCCTGCATTTCCTTCAATACAAGTTGGATTATGTTCTAAACTAAATGCCAGGACATTACGGTATGAAGACGTGCATCTTCCGGTCTTGCGATAACAATCAAAGCCCCATTAGAACAAATGAATGGATTCAGATAAACATTGTGTTTCACTGCAGAATAAACAGAGAAAATGATCTTTCACCTGAGTTTTAATGTTTATCTGATGAATTTATGTCACAAACATAAATGGTTGCAACACTTCCTGTATGCATTTAAAAATAAAAGCAATCCAGTGTTTCTGTTGACGAAATCCATTCTTTTGTTTAAAAAGGGGGTTATATTGTGAAATATTTGCGGGAGTGGCAGATGCACGGCTTCATACTGTATAGTACTGGTATTTATTTGAGTACACAGTACTACTTTTATACAAGGAAATAGTCATAGTTCTGTCTGTATTCAAGGTTAAGCCTATATGTAAAATCCTTGTGCTGCAGTAGCAGAAATCTGCAGAACATATTGTTGAACTGAAGCTAAATATTGTGCATTGAACAGATGCTATAAATACAAATTGATATTAATGTGAATATTGTGCATTGAATAGATAAAGTTACACTACTGTATTTCTTTGTGTGTATATATGCTCGTACATTCAGCCTTTAAAGGTCCAGTGTGTAAGATTTAGGTGAAAGGGATCTATTGACAGAAATTTTATATAGTGATGTTTTCACAGGTGTGTTTCATCTAAATTATACAAATTGATGTTTTATTTACCCTAAAATGGGATTTTTATATTAAAATACTTTATATTTACATCAGGGGGGGTCCTCTCTGTTGAGGCCGCCATGTTTCTTGTAGTAGCCCAGACTGGACAAACTAAACACCCTTTGAGTTTTTATGAAAACTGAAGGTTACCACAGGTTCTCTGTCATGTTTGGACGGGGAGGATGAGGTGAGGGGTATTCAGCTGCAACATGCAACTTCAGCACTTTATGTCACTAAATTCTACAGACTGCAACTTTAACAGAAATTGCAAAAAATAATGAATATGACCCTCCTAAGTGTTTTTTTTGGAAGATATCAGGGTGGTAGATCTCGGATTACGTTTGGAATTAAAAAGTGATCTTGGGCTCGAAAAGGTTGGTGACCACTGCTGTGCATGATATGTATACAAACTTCATTTGAACAACTATGTCTGACATATGGAAGCAAGTTTTATCTCATTAAAGTTGTACTCAGACAAACACAGTTAAGGATATGCAATGAAAGACAATTATTTCAAGTTTCTCAGGCTGTTAGTATTGAGGTCAAAATTATATGAATGGCATCTCGATCAGCACACGGTGGTTTTCGGATGGTCAGTTGAGCACTGATTAAAGTATCAGCTGTTTCCATGAATAAAGAGTATTACCTAAAAAGTATTGAACTAACAAGTAAAAAATAGTATAGTCAAATATTAGTACTATGGACCACTGGGATATTTCAAGAGTATAAATATTAAAACATTGAGTTTATATTATTGATGCTTATAATAGTAATTGTTGTTGTTATTATCATTTATCTGTTATAACTATAAAATATGTTATCTGTTTCATCAGTGTAGTAAAATCCCACCTGCTCTCGAACTCTTGTAAAATTATAACAAATCAAACTATTTTGCATATCTATCATTAGCATTTTTTTTTTTTACAACATTCAAGGGTGACAATGCCTTGTTTAAAACGATTACAGCATGTTTTTCTTCAGATGTTTTCAAAGAGAGCTTTGGTTCACTGAAAACATAAAAAGCACAGCACAGAACAGAAAAATAACTGAGTCAGTTTTTTTCTCCACATGGAAAAATCGGAAAAATTCGATGCTCACTGCTACTACATTACATAGTGAGTCCGTCTAGCTGTCTACTGTAGCTACAGAACATCTATCACTAGTAACTGGGAGAAATCGAATAGGAGACAAAGAGGTTGACAGTTTAAAAGGTAAAGAAATCAGTGTATAGAACACTAGATAGGTATCAAAGACAGCACATTAACACTTTCTTTGTATAGATTACTGAAATACATTGATCAGCTGAAATGATTGTAAAGGATGACAGGGAATGGAAAGAGGATAGGGTGGATGTCCAGTACATAATATTATTATTGTTATCGAGATATTGTTCATATAATCATTTACAATCGCAAAAATATTGACACAAATCGTTCTTAAAAATGTAAAACAAGGGAAAATACATGTTTTTTTAATATTTATACCACATCTTTTAATTAATTGATTATTACTACAAGGTTTAGAAACAGTCCAGCATTCAGCTTCCATGGTTTGTGAAAGTAATTTGTAAAACGTCTTCGTCGTCACAGAGGGGGAAGAATACAGCATTTACATTAAAGGTATATATCAGCGAAAAATTAAAGTTCACTCATTATCTACTCACCACTATGCCGATGGTGGGGATTGGTTGAAGTGTTTGAGTCCACAAAACACTTTCAGAGTTTCAGGGGTAAACAGTGTTGCAGCCAAATCCAATACAATTGAATTTTTCAAATGTGAAAAAACAACAGAAAAAAACCCATAAAATGCCTCCATACTGCTCGTGTGGTGTCACCCCCAAATGTCGGTAAGCCCCGACATTCAAATTCGACTCGAAACGGCATCATTTACAACATGTTTTAAGCCTAAAGGTCCGCTCTTCTCCTCCTGCCTGAATCGGTGTTCACGTGTTCGGTGTTCACGTTTCGCACTCACACAGTATGCAAACTGCACACAAGCTCTCGCCCAAGGGCACGCGCAGGGTGCACGTTGCTACATCCACTAGCATCGCCACTTCAGGTTGCAGACTTTTAGGCTTTAAACACGGTGTGATTTGAAGTCAAATATAAACGTCGGGGCTTGCGGACACTTGGATAACCCCACACGAGCAGTATTGTTTTGAAAATCTGATCACCAGTACTTCCAATTGTATTGGATTTGGCTGCAACAGAGTTTACCCTGAGACCCCAAAAGTGTTTTGCGGACTAAAACACTTCACCCACCCCTCCATCGGCATAGTGGGGAGTAGATGATACGGAATTTTCATTTTTTGGTGAACTGTCAGTTTAATCACTTCATACAATTCAATTCACTCCACACTTTAAAGGAGAGACTGATTCTGTAGTTCTACCAAATTCATTTCATCCATTTGTTGACAGGAAATTTTGATACATTTGAAACATTCATATTTTCCTTTGTTTTAAATAATGAATGTATGAAAATGTTTTGACATATTTAATTTGTGACATATTCAACTAATGTGCAAATTAAATCTGCTCTCAGCCTAACCTATAATCACAGTGCAATAACTCCACCTTATTAGCCTTTCTTCTTTGTCTAATCGGTTCTCTGGTCAGCACACAACACAACACACACAACACACAGTACAGAGGTAATAAGCAACAATCATCTGCACATCTTCCTCAGGACGGCTGTGGCCCAAGAGGTAAAGCAGACCATCCAGGAATGGGAAGGTCAGTGTGTCGCTCCTCCACTCTGCATGATGAAGTGTCTTTGGACAAGAACCTAAACCCCAAATTGCCCCTGATGCCTTTGCCCCGCAGTGTGTGAATGGGATGTGATTGAAGAGTGCTGTATATGTCAATGGTCGAGTTGTAGTATAAAGCACTTTGAGTGGTCAATGAGACTAGTAAAGTGCTTTATAAATGCATTCCATTTACTTAGAAAGAAATACAAGTTGCCAAAAATATATCAAACATTTGTGAGACACCAGTTTAGACAATTAGAGTGTATCAGACAAAACAAGAAACATAAGCAAACCGCTGATGAGTCTGGTGCTCCCAGAAATATCTCTTGTGCTTCGGATTGATTCTTTGAACGCTGCTGAGCTCCAGAGTCACCGTCACAGAGAGAATGAGAAGAACCTGTCTGCTGGGTGTCAGAGCTCAGATCCACACACATTTGTGTTACAACAACCTTGAGTTGCATTTTTCAGTGTACACACTGTAGCTCATCATGTAGATAGATAGATAGATAGATAGATAGATAGATAGATAGATAGATAGATAGATAGATAGATAGATATGCTGGCATTAAGTTAACCACGGTTGAAAAGCAAAGAGCATACATGTTCCAAAAATGGAATCAGACTTTTGGAACCCAAAGTGGATCTGTAACTGGATTGTTGTTACCTCACTCGTTGTGAGATGTAAATGGGACTCCAGTGGGACAGTTGATGTCCTCCCATTCAGTGTGATGTGGAGCTTTTGCCTAGTCACCCACCTCTCTATATCACTAAATTAATGGAAAACAATTTACATTTACACACTTGTTTTAAAATCTGATGTAGTATTAAAAGGACAGAATTTTCTTTTTTCTCCAGACAGAAAAACATTTATAAAAGTGGACTTGTGAAAATATTTAGTCCTCTTATTGCCAAAAATACGTATGTTTAGTGACCACATTGCTTGAACCAAAGCTACTAAGTGTTACTGGTGTCTTCTGTTGTTTCAATGAACCAATACTGTCTCTTGTGAGTCCCATGGGTTTACTTACAATGTCTTTGTATGTGCAAACTGACAACCTGTCAATCATCAAGTATCCATAGTGTCTCAGCTAACACACACACATACACACAAACACACACACACACAGAGAGAGAGAGAGAGAGAGAGAGAGAGAGAGAGAGAGAGAGAGAGAGAGAGAGAGAGATGTATGTGCAATGTATGTTTACAATGTAGTAAACATACATTGCTTTCTCATTGGAGGATCAAAACAAACAAATGCACATAAATAATCAGAACTAAATACTTAAAAGTTACGGATTCTAAATCCACAACAAAAAGGTCACAGTTCCAGAAAAGCAACTTAATTTTTGAAAAAAAATTCTAAAGAAAAATAAACCAGTAAATCTCTACACAATAACTCCAGTACAGTCAGAGGGATCGGTGTGTCTTTTTTTCCTGTGATGATTTCTGACTTTTTTCGTGCTGTTCTTCATCTGGTGTCCCCTCCACCCTGGCTCACTGCATGGATGTTGTAGTGGTTAGTGCCGTCAGGCATCACCTGCACACAGTAGTTGAGAAACTGTACTCCATGACCAAAAGCCAGTCAACTTCAAAGACAATTTTTCTCTGCTTGACAGAACATTCACAACATGGTGTTTGTAGTGTCTTATTTCACACACAGCACAGGGTATCAGCAGGTTTCCAAGAGTGTACTTTAAGACCAAATTTACATGTTCAGCTTTGTTCGTGATTGTTTCTAGATTGTTTCTTGTTTTTGCTACCAAAAACATATTTACACAGAAAGAAGAAGAACAATTAGTCACAGGATTGTCTGACCATAACACAATTCTACTCATAAGAAAGCAAAAAACATAACATGCCTCCATACTGCTCGTGTGGTGTCATCCAAGTGTCCACAACCGGAAACACGCAGACACTCAGACACGTTCGTGTGACTATGTCCGCTAGCATAGCCACTTCCAGTGGACTTAAAACATGGTGTAAATGACCTTGTTTCGAATCGAATATGAATGTCGACGAGCAGTATGGAGGCATGTTACTTTTTTTCTGTATTATTACGTCTGAGGAAGCAGTCGCAATTGACTTCAATTGTATTGGATTTGGCTGCAACGCTGTTTACCCCTGAGACTCCAGAAGTGTTTTGTGGACTCAAACAACCACCCCTCCATCGGCAAAGTGGTTAATGGATAATGAGTGAATTTTCATTTTTCGGTGAACTATCCCTTTAAATTAAAAGGATGTTCGAATATTTTTCTATTAGAAAATGACAGTATCAGTATAAAAAATGACATTTTCTTTAGACAATGATGTTTTAAAGTCTGAAGTGTAATTGAATCATCAATAGTTACATAATATACATAAAATCAGTTGGTGGTCACAGAAAGTGAGCTTCATTAATAAAGGTTCCCCCTAAAGTGGCCACTGATTTAGTTACACCTGGGGGCAGCAAACCAACTCTGAGCACCTAGTCGTCACAAATGCAACAGAAATATAAAATTATGGCCCAAGAAGATTCACTTCATGTCCTTTTAATAACAAAGACTAACACAATTATAATATAATTCATTTGAGAAAACATGTCAAATGCCTCACACGAGTTTTTGTCTGCCATGTCACATCCAGCACAAAACTACATAATTAGAGAAATACAGATATCAGAAGTTACAGAAGTTTGTTTTGAGGGAATAATACAATGAAAATGCGTACACCCAGATTTGAGAGAAAATACGATTTCTAATAGCTGTACCAGCATCACTTCCACAGACATCTGGCCATTAGATTTTAAAACATCATACTCTTAAGATAAGCAAAGATATGATATGAAATAACATAATCTAGTATCCCGAATCTGCCACAAAAAGAAAAATCTGACAGTATATGTTATTTCATATCTGACTATATAAAGTTTACTTCCTGAAAATACTGAACATTTTTTAAGACTTTTTCACACGACAATCCTGTCACAAACCATTCTGTCCGGTCTTTCACTTAAACCATAATTCCATGCATTATTACAAGTTTTATTTGTAATCTTAGTATCTAGAAAAATGGCTGGTAGCCATACTTGAAAGCAAAGAGACATAATAGTACTAAGCTTCATATGAGTTAGGAATGCATGATTCCATGATTAATGCATGAGAGCAAAGTGCATCTTTCCTGAGAAGAAGAGAGGAGAGTCTCACACACTCTGCCCAAGCCAGCCCCTGCTCTCCCTCTACGTGTTCACGTCCTGCAACAGCGCCTTAAACTCCACAACGAAGATTGATATTAAACTTGATTGGATTCAATTCACCCAAAGTCTAAAAATGTTTTAACTTTACCAATTTATAAATATCAACTGTAACTTGAAGTTATTTAAAGTCTTGTATATCTACTCTGATACAAAAGGTCTTTCATAAGATGTTTAGAGGCCTTGAATTTTTGCAATCACTTGCACAAATAGTATTAAGTACTTTTACTGTGTAGTTTTGGAGTAAACCGAGGCCAAAGTACCAACTAGAGGTCAAAACCTGGCTGGACAGTGTATGGTCAATCTGTGTTTAGTATCAGCTGGTTACAGCTTTTTATCTGTTTGTTCATGGTCTCAGTCAGACATGAACAGGCAGAATTAAGTTCATTTATTGTCTGCTTCAACAAATTCAGACATTTGTGTTTACACATACAGTTCCTCTAGGTAATGTCAAGAAAAGTTAAAGGTTTTATTGTCATACATATGAAAGCAGCTTTTGTCTGCACTGCCGTGGTATCTGGGTATGAAACTGCTATTCAAAAAGTCACCTGGACTGTCTTTGGAGTTCGCCACAGGTGATTCTCAGCTCAGCCACGTTCGCAACAACATAGAAATCTACGTATTATTCAGGTGAGGAGTGGAGCAGCAGGCAGAGGCCAGATGTAATGTATTAATTCCGCTGCGGAGATCACGTGTTGTGTTTACAGCACATCGACACCAGCATCAGCTCTTATCACCAAATGCTCTCTTGACATCTTCGTCTGTGTCTTCTTTGTCTAAGGCACCGCTTTTATATCCTGAGATACATGTATTCCTTTTGGGTTTTTTTCAGTTTTGTGTCTGTCACATGTTAGAAACGACTTCAACACATCCACTGATTTGCTTTGAATCTTGCAAAGGATCTCCTGCTGTGTTCTCAGACAGGCTCATTCTGACATTACATTGTCTGGAGTTTTTACTGGGGGCTGGCCATAGAAAATCTGGAGGGTCTTGCATCCTCACATACAGCCCCTCCTGAGAATGTCCGGAGGTTCTCCGGAGTTCAGTGCATGTCTAACAGCAACTTCAATTTGGAGTTGGCAGGTGGAGGTGACAGCTGCACCACTCACATTGTGGAAAAAATGAAGGGAAACATTACATGGACAAAAAAAAGGGCAATCAAGGGGCTGTGGGTTTAAAGTAGCCTACAGCACTCAGGGAAAAGGCTGGTGGAATAGCTGCCAATCACATGTGACTGACACCTCTTAAAATACAGTGAGAAGATTAAATCAGTCATGTTACTATATGAGAACAAATCAATTCTCTTTATATATATGTATGTGTTCAAATCAATTCAACTTCCAAGAGACCTCAGCCTGAACATGCACAAACAATAACTGAAGGCTACCATTAGCATTTTCCACGGTGTGTGAATGACAAGAAGGGCTTTATCATCAAAACAAAATTCATCATCAAAACTAAGCGTATGATATTCTCCATGTTTAGATATGGCAACATGAGATTAAAGGAGATTTAAAGTCTGGGTTTGAGGACCCCAGAAAGAGTACCAGACTTGCACATATGTATATATTGTGTATTTTATCTAGTTTTATTTAGTCAAGTAAAAAAAAATGTAAAAGCACCATTGTATAGTAATGTGAATACTAAGTACGTGAAAGCAGAGGAGGAACCAGATGTATAACTGAGCCACCCTCTGCCTATATTAGACTAAATGGGAAATATCAGAGAAAGCAACAGCAGGTGGACCTATATAACGCAGAGTTTGAAGGAAGTTTGTATGCATACATGAGTCAAGCCAAGGGTGGTTTACGATAAACAACAGGCATCTCAGAAAGAAAAGATTAGAATGGAAATCAACGTATTGACAACTTTTCAAAGGGCATGCCATTTTGAATACATACACACTATAAACAGTAGTACACTGTGCTAGTACTAGTACTGTACCAGTGTTCTGTGCTGGTACAAACCTTGTGAATAGCTGTGTCAGCACATTTAGACACAGTGTCTGCAATAACCTATGGCATGATGGAAGCGGAAATGAAAAGTAAGTGTAAATAGAAAACAAAAGGTGTATATGGGCAGAAAGGTTTGTGATGCAAAAATATTATATAATACCAAAAAATAAGATGGCCACTAGTCACCTGTTAGTTTTCAGTGGTATCCATTCGTAAAAGCTGTCGCAATCAGTGGACCCTAAAATTTACAATTGGCATGTCAGTACATTTCTTGAAAAAAAAGAAAGTAGCAAATTACAGGTGAGTGTCTAATTCATTCACAGTTTGTGATGGCAGCATGAATGAAAATAGATCTTTGTTCCTTAAAAATAATTATTTATTTGGGAATTCATCCTCAATTTGAGAGGCATCTGTCAAGAGGCAGACACAGAAACAACTGAAGAATCCATTAAACATGACCATCTTGGATTCAAGTCCGCAACCATTTAGGCATCCTTAAACAACTTGTTAAACCAACTCTCCCCTATTTAATAGCAGGCAGCTATTAAACTGCTCCACACTGGACCCGGAACAAGTTTCATGATACCTTCATGGCACATTGATAGCCAGCAAAGTATTAATCTGGTCATTGTTAAAATTACTCTTATAATGCACATGTATCTTTAACACTGCCATTAAAACATTTTAAGGGTGCTTAGAACAACCACTCTTTTTCATCTTGAAGCTTGTCAGTGATTGATGAAGATCCAGTGATTATGGTACTCACTTATCACGACCCTACATGCACAATAGGTCAAGAGATCCAAAAGACTATAAATGAAAAACTGGTTTTGTGTCTTCTAAAGGATTCATTTACCAGCTGCTTATGTAGAACCCTCTTATCTGAGGCTATGCCATCCTGTTATGGTGTATTATAAGTGCAACATTTACATGATCCCTTTCCTGTATAGGATACAAAAAGGACACACTAATATATTCACAATCATACTGTCACCTGAGCATGATTAGTTTCCAGCTGACCTAATCTATAGTTATTTACACTGTGGCACTAGAGGAAGGTTTTCAATGCACTGAGCCAACAAAATGATAATAAGAGTGTTGGTGTAGTAGGTTCTGGTTCAAATCATTTGCCCGAAAGAAGTCTGGCAGTTTAAGTGAGTATTCACATTGAATGAATGTAGAAGATGAATAGAGGAGAAAATGGCACCTGAGGACGTGCACCTCTGTAGATATGTAATGCATTGAAATGTTGAATATCAGGTCATCGTTAGTCATGGTAACTGTAAATCCCATCAAACCAAATCATGAAAGTTTGTTCAGATTGTATTTCTGTCCCTCAATTGATGTAGGTTATATGTCGGATACCGGCTAAAGTGATCACAAATATAGTGATCAACCGTTTATATGGATCAAAAAGCTTGGGACAAAATCGTTCCTATGCAAATGGTGTTTAAATAATTTGTTTATAGTGATCACGTAATCAGCTTACAGTGTTCATCTTGGGTCTTGTCAGTGTATTTTTTACAGTTTTACCTACTCAGTAATTTACTGCTCCTCTCTGTGTCACTTTCATTCGCGCTGTGCACTGCCAACCTAATCAAGCCAAACAGAGCGTACCCTGTCATATCCATCTCAAATTCTGTTGAATTTACCCAGTCGGAGTTTACACATTTGTCTGATGACACTGTTTGCGTGTATGAGCGCGTGTGTCGATGTGTGTGTCAGCGTGAGAGAGAGAGAGAGAGAGAAAGAGAGCGGAGTCAGGACAAGCTATGAAGAAAGATTTTACTCATTTAAGAAAAGTATAAATCATTATGTGGTGATCAGTGTTGATATTGTGCTGTCATTTCAAACAAATCGCCGTTTAAGCTGTAGCAGGTCAGAGATGTAAGCCGAGTCGGTGAGTGTCTCTGTGTGTGTTTATGAGTCAGCGCAAGAGAGAAAGAGTGAGAAAAGTGAGCAGCGCAGTCAGTGCACAGTGTAATATCTCCCTTAACTTAAAATCCACCATTACCCTTCCCTAGAGTTCTGGGACTATCATACAGAAGCTACGCAATTAGGTTATAGAAATGAACCGCTTATAGGGATTAACTTGGCCCGGGACAAACGTGATCACTATAAGGGGTTCCACCGTATTATACCTGTATCATTAAACCGTTTGTAAGGGTAATTTCTGACTTTGACCTACTGTATATATGAACAGAAGTGACACATCAGAGAGGTGATGATATATCGAGCAAAGCCACAAAACAGCAGAGAAAGAGGTGTTAATGTGACAAAAAAGGAAGTGTCACCAGGGAAACACAAAGGGACTGCTGAATCTAACCTTGTACCTTGAACTTTTTCTCAATAAAAATGTGTAGTGGGCCACTGGTAATCAAGCAAGGAGCTAAAAGTAAAAGTAAAAGATTACTGATTAAGGAGGTGGACAGTCCAAAAGATCTCTATTAAATTTTGGTCTTTTGTATTTCACATTCTTATAATCAGTGGTGAAATAAGGCGAAAAAGGGAGCGGAGAATGTGTTGACCCGCAAAAAGGTAGTGGAGAGATTATCAAGCAATGGATGATGACAATGAAAAATAGACACACTCACCGCAATGTTGTGGCTGAAACCAGATCCTGGCTGAGGACTGGTGGCACTGATATAGTTGCCCACACCAGAGTCCTGTCTGGCGGTTCCATAGGGGTCGGCTACAGGACCAGGACTGTTGGCACCAGGAAAGGTTCCAGGCCGAATTGGGTGGGTTCCTGTTGAGGAAAAGCCAAAAGACAGATAAGCAAGATAATCTATAACTGGCACTCAGAGATATAGGGTGACTACGACCAGGCAAACAAAGAGAAAGCAACTTTATTTCACACAATCCGACAGATTATTTAAATTCTTTTAGTAAAAATGGTACAGTGTTTCCTTTCTGGGAAAACGAAGAATTACGTCACACAGTGTTCCCAAGAAGTTTAAGATGCTTTCAGACATGCACTGAACTCTGGAGATCCTTGGGACATTCTCTGAAGGGGCTATATGTGTGAATGGAAATCTAGAGTGATAGATACTATGGCCAGTCCCTGAGTATAAAGTCCACAGACAATCCAGCGGAGCTGATGTGAGAAAACAGTAGAAGATCCTCCGCAGGATTCATAGAGAGCGAGTGGGGTGTTGATGATGTTTCAAACATGCGACAGACGCAACAAGAAAAAAATATCACCGGAGAAAAACGCAGTGCCATACACGTAGAAGACAGAGACGAATATGTATTAATACGTTAATACGTAACATTCCTGCTTTTCTCTGCTGAACCACCCCTCACCTGTGTTGTTGTGAACGTGACTGAGCAGAGAATCTTCTGCTGCATTGTGCATGTGTGAAGAACCCATGTACTGGACATCCTCCGGGGGTCATGTCTGACAACGACTTTAGTGTCATATTAGAAATTGCCAACTTCGAAGGATTAACATAACATTGGGTTTTTAACTATTTCAGTTTCACTGTTTTCAACTACCATTGACATTGTAACATTTCAAGCTCAGTATGGGGCCGTCTAGTAGCCATGGAGCTTTGCTTATGTGTGAGACTGCAAAGGAGTGCATAATTAAATGTTTTACAGAATTAAGTTCATGAAAAGTTTGAATGTTTGGAAAAAAAATTAACGGGACATGAGACAAGTGGTTTTGAGAAAATATGACAATTTTAAGCTCCGATTGGGTCAGAGTTTTCCTTACGGCACACCATCTCACACATGATTTGTTTTGGACTGTCAGAAAGGTGAAAACCTGATGATTCTTTCTGTTTTTACAGTTTCTGGCTGAGCTACATTTTGGCAATTTTCTTTAAAGAAATCATGTGGGGGTTAGAGTTAAGTATATATAGTGTGTCAACTAACACTTAAAATTTTAAGGATATTTAACTACAATGGGTTAAACATTGCCATCCTAGTGAACCATAGACTGTATACAAAGATGATTAAGTCTCCATGAATTTGCGAAAAAACAAAACAATAATGAATACGTAATTACTGAGCTTTTAAATATGCACCCATCTTGAGTGGGAGCCAAGGACTGAGGACTAGGACTGAGAGCATATGGAAGGTCAGACTAGACTGAGAGACAGACAAACATATTGTTGATATTGTCTTTTGTGAAGTATTGGCATGAGATATAACAGAACAATATAAATTTGGGCTGTAACAATCCACGGTTCGGTTCATACATCGGTTTATTGTTGTTTGGGGGGGATTTGGGGGTTTTATTAGCACCAACATTCGAAACAATAAAGAGAAGAACACTACAGAACATGCAAACTTGACTTCACATAAAACTATGTAAACAAAACTAACCAAGAATAGGGAAGAGGTGAGAGTGTGTGTGTGTGTGTGTGTGTCTCCCACAGTCTCAACTACCAGAGTTCAATCCATGTATATACAAAGTCCGTTTCAGTCTCCCCGACAAGCCCAACACATTTCAGTTTAAACAATGAAAACGAAAAAAATATCCGTTCAGGGTTTTACTGCAGCTCTTCATGAACCAACAACTCAGGAAAGTAAACACAAAGATAAGTGTCCTTGTCACTTCAATAACAACAGCATTCCCATAGACAATATGTTCAGGGCAGTCAGTCGGGCAGACGCCGGCCGGTGTCTGCTCCAGAGCGGCGACAACACACAGACTTTACAACTCACTTTTGTAAAGTTAAAACAGACAATCCTCTTTGACACTCATTGCTCTAAAGATACTAGTCATTTCAGTGTTTGTGATTGGATTGGAGTATGATTGGACACACATATGCACCATAGACTGTCTATAGAGATATGCACACAAGTAACAGGCTGCACCTGTGTGGGCTTGGGCAGGGAGACATGTTGCGGTTCCGTCTCCGCGTATCGCGAACCGAACCTTGTAAGTCTGGACCGCGGTTTCAGTTTTGGTTCAAAAATCGTTGCAGCCCTAACATATATATAAAAGATCAGCTGAAATGAACTGAGGCAGAATTGTGAAACGTCTTGGTCTTTATGAGCTTTACTGGAGTAATTTACTGCATATATACAGTTTTTTAATTCTTATAGATGATTTTTAAGCTCAACATAAGTGATTTTTTACATCACCAATGTAAAGGGTAAAAAACAACTCCTCAATTTCAATTTCTCATTCTTTGCACTTTGCAGTTATGACTACCAGACAGTTTATGAATTCTAGGCAAAATCTGCACAGGGGAAGTGGGCAAAACACCCCTCACCTAATCAACACCTGTCACAGCAAGAGCCTCCAGCACTATTCACCACATCCACATTCCCTTCCCCCACACATCTCCACACTGCTCCTGCTCCTTCACCGCCTCTTTTAAATATATGAAGGTGATTATCTTCTCCAAAGTACTTGGGGCATTTGATCTAGCTGCCTGACAGGCAGGAAATTACACAGGGTGTCCTGGGTATTTTGAGCTGAACTATTTCATGGACTCACCTCACCAGAAGGGGAGTAATACTGCAGAATACCAGCCTAAAAACACATTCTAGCTAGAATGTGTTTTTAGGCTCTAGTCATGTGTTGCAGTAGTTAGGTATGTTACAGTATGTATGCACGGTAGAATATATAAAAAAAGATAATGGTTCAGTGCAGAGTATGTCTCGAGCGTTTATGCACACACACACACAAACAAACACGAGAGAGAGAGAGAGAGCGAGCGAGAGAGAGAGAGAGAGAGAGAGAGAGAGAGAGAGAGAGAGAGAGAGAGAGAGGTATTCCAGAAATAGGTAGGTGATAGCCAGTCAAGGATCATTACTAATAGATCACTTTCACTTACCAATACTTCCAACTCCACATTGTGCGTGTGTGTACAAGTATATGCTGTAAATGTCAGAAAAGGCTGAGGTTAAATATTAATCAACTTTATTGCAGCTTTATTGAAGCTTTCTTTAAATGTGTAAGAATTGGCACGATGATCCTTAAGATCAGATCATGCTTTTGTCAGTAAACACACAAAAGCATTAGACTCACCCTTCATTAAACACGTTGTGTTCTCTGGATCCAAACATTTGAGGGACAAATCTGTAATCGAATGATAGCTATTCATAAAGAGGTATCCTCATTTGTCTTTTGTTTGTAGGAAACGTGATCTTCAGACAGTTACAGTCTGGATCCAAGGTCTCAAAGAATAATGTGGACACTGGAAGCTTCTTCTGGTTGACAGCATTTTCCCGGAGGCCTGAGGTTCAATTAGGCCTAAACAGTCAACTCAACCAGTGATGATGTAATAATCCAAAATGAGTTAAGGGACCTGTTGCATCAAAGCTTACCTCACCAGTGCATGACAGTGACCTCACTGATCTGCAAACGTGTGTGTCCCCACTACTGCTATTGTCTATCATAATAATGATAATTATCTTCATCAATCATAATAAATGTATTTTCTTAACCATTGTTCAGAGAGAGAGAGAGAGAGAGAGAGAGAGAGAGAGAGAGAGAGAGAAAACTACCACCACTTACCCAATGTGGTTTTAATTTAATACAATTATAACCTACATTGGGTTTCTCTTCAGAACTATATGGTCCACATGTAGGCTCCACTTGCTCCTGTAATAACACGAAATTTCTAAAAATGTTAAAAGATATATTTATAATTGATATATCTCAGTCACTAACACATGAATAACTACATTTTGTGTATGTTACATCAACAAACAGGTAGAGTCAACAGAATCAGTGGTCAGACTGTTAGTTTGAGGAGCCCTGGGATGGAGTCAAATTCCTGGCCTGAATGACTTGTTTCTGTTTGTCCATAAAAGTTATGCGCTAGTGTGAAAATATTCCAAACAATGATTAGAACAAAATAACTAATGACAAAATTAAAGGAAATGGATAAAAAGCAAGCACTGTTGCATATCATAACTGCACACTCCTTCCATCTCCCCCTCAGGTTGTTGATGAGCTGTGTTGTCTGTGGGTCTACATGCATGTGTAGAAGTAACAGAGACATTGAAATACTGACCTGGGCTCTTAAAAGGTTGCGGGCTGTGTAGGATGTCCTGGAGGGAGCTGGGAGAGTTGCAGGCCGAGCTTGCATGCTCACTGGGCAGGATCTCAGCAGCCGTCTGGGCCCCCAGGGAGCCATAGCCAGCCAGGGAGTAAGGGGCTCCTCCCCGCACGTCACTGCCAGGTCCAGATGCAGAATACAACCCATAATCAGGGAACCCTGGGAGATAAGGAGGTGGGGGTGGGGGAGGGATTGAATGGCATTGCGACTTCATCACTGTAGTTTATAATGACCTTGATTGATTGGCAGAATTGTGTCATATAATTTCTCTGTTGATGTGTTCCTGTTATTTCAAAACAGGCCACTAAATAGTGAAACACAATCAGGTAAAAAACATCAGTCATTATTAAAATGACTGATGATGAAAAGAAAAATCAATCCCTTCGAGCACCGCTGAGAAAGACCACTCATGCTTCAGACACAGGGATCAAGGCCGGAACAATCCTTTAGGGGAGATGCAGTGTTTCCACTTAGGGCGGTACCTGTTATGAACACTGGGGAAGAGGCTGTGGCTGAGGGGTAGAGCGGTCGTCCTCCAACCTGAAGGTCGGCAGTTTGATCCCCAGTCTTCCCATCTGCATGCCGAAGTGTCCTTGGGCAATACGCTGAACCCCGAATTGCCCCTCATAGAACAACAAAGTGCTGCTAATAGATGCACTGTATGAATGTGTGTGTGAATGGGTGAATGTAAAACTGTACTGTAAAGAGCTTTGAGTGGTCATTAAGACTAGAAAAGCGCTATATAAATACAAAACCATTTACCATCACCAAAAATGGTCTGGGCTTGCTACTACCACAGCAATGGTAAAAGTGTGGTGCAGCTTACTAGCTTTGGACAGAAGGTTGTGAGGACTAAACCGGACAATGGGGTGGGGCTTGGACTACCTCTATAGCAGGGAAACGAATGTGTCAAACATTCACTACCAGAAATAGCCGCATCCAAGCAGTTGCTTCACTTCATGGGTTTCAACCAAACCTATGCACCTGGTAGATTTACCTTTAATACAGACTACGCAAGTGTGCCTTTACATTTAAGTCAACTATTTTTTAGTTTCAGTGCTCATCACACTGTCATGTAGAAAACACAACTTTCCACTTTTCAGACATAAATAAAAAATGTGGTTATGTCTTAGTGAGTCACTGTTGCAGTTTAACAATCAGGATGTTGTGCATTTAACTTCTGTCCTGGGAAAGTCCAGAATTCTTCCTTTAAAGCACATCACAATACAACAACTGGAGTTGGCAGCTGCAGCACGGTTAGTGATGGTTGACAAAATGCTTGGTAATAAACTGCACATGAACCTAAAACCCTCAATCTTCTGGGTGGATACTAAAACAGTACTCAAGTACATTGTAAACGACCGCACCAGGTTTAAGACCTATGTTGCAAACAGAGTTTTCCTTATTCTGGACAATACAGATCTGTCTCAATGGAGAATTGAATGTAAGCAGCAAGGACAATCCAGCAGATGACACCTCAAAGGAAATGAGTGCAGCTAAATTCAAGGAGCAAGGCAGATGGATTCATGCCCCTGACTTCTGATGGAAACCTGAGGAATGTTGGCCTGTGGAAAAGGGATTGGATCCCCAGTCAGTGCAACAAAATGATCCAGAGGTCAGGAAAAATGCTGCTGTATTCACAACAGTGACAAGAAACACTGAAACTACCATAGACCATCTGATCTTATCTCATTCTTCTCAGATTGGATCAGGCTTCTTAAAGCAGTGGCATGGTATCTCAAAGTAAAGAATGCTCTGATTATGATCATTAAAAAACAAAAGGAACTTTCCTCACGTCACATCCCTACACTCTCACACAATCAACAGAAAAACTTTGAACTCAGAGCATTCAGAAACACACTTGGTCGACAGCTCCTTACAGTTACAGTTGTCCCTGAGTTCTTGGTTTCCTGTTTTCTTTTGAAATGATGTTCCATGTGTGTCTCCAGCTTGATTTCCTGCCTTTGTCCTGTTTTCCCGCCATTGTGATTGTACCTGTTCCTAATGTGTTTCACCTGTGTTCCATCATTCCTGCCTCCCTTGTGTATATAAGTCTGTGCTTCACTTTGTCAGTTCATCTCGTCACCATGTTCATCTTGTTTCCCTTGTTCCAATTAGTTATGCTTTATTATTTATTTCCAATTTATTATTGGACTTTGTTTTGGTCCCTTGCCTTACTCAGCCTTCATTTGAAGGAGATTTTTTGTTGTTTCACCTTAACTTGGCTCCTGCGTTTGGTTGCTCCTGCTTTCCGCTTGTGACAGAACGAACTGACCAGACATGGACCCAACAGAGTTTCGCCTTATTGTTCAAAGGTCTCAACAAGCTAGCTTTCCGCCTGCCATCCTCAAGTCAAAGACCACCTCAACCCATTCCTTGGCAGCTCTGGCTTTGGAGGACACCGCAGCCTCAACCAAATTTCCTGTTCTCATGGCAGAAGACAAAGAGTTTCCTTAGGCCACCTTGCCACCATCGGTCCAGGGGTTTTCCAGCCAGTTTGAACCTGTCTGCTCCTCAGTCTGCTAGTATTCAGTTTGCTAGTAACCAGATTTAGAACCAGATTTCCTGCTCCCTGGTCAGCAGAAAAGCTGTCGCCTGCTCCTGGTCCCCTGTCGGCGTAGAGGCTGACTCCTGCTCCTGGCCTGTTCCAAGTTAAAAGCCTGGCCACTTTTCTGACAAAAAACTCTCCTGTATGTTAAATATTTCTGCCACAACACAATCTAAAAGTCATGTTTTTTACTATGATACTGAACAACTGATCACTAGCTGGAACATGGAAATGATAACACTTTGACTAGTTAAGGGCAGTGAGGAAAAACTCACTGAACCCACACACACACACACAAGCAAGTAGCTGTTTAAAAGTAAAAAAAAACAACTAATAATAAAAAAACATCCATCCATGATGAATTTACATAGCAGGTACTGTAGCTCTTCAGACAAACTGTGGAAGCTACTATAACTGTCTGTTTACTATCACCAAATTTAGAGGAGTGAAGAAACTTACCCTCTTTATCCACTTTACAAGCAGTATATACAGTAACTGTTCCTGTGTTACAGTATGTTTACGTGCATGTTTTAGTGTGTCTGGCAGAACAGACAAATGAGAGTGCATGGAGACAGTGTCAGGCTACACAGAATACTGACAGAGCATTTACCTGCCCTTGCATTCTGCCCGTATAGCATGTAGCTGCCAACTCTTCCATGGGTACCCCTACCTGATCCACGAGCTGCTGCCACTGCTGTAACTGGTCCGTACGCTGTAGCTGGGAAGCCTGAGAAAAGAACAGGAAGGGCAGTCAACATTCTGTTAGTTCATTTAAGACTACAACATATTGATTACAAGGCCAAAACACTTGATGCTAAGTTATGTCCCTAGCATCCGCTGGTGGCTGCTAACACCTGATAAAATCTAATGGCAGTTGGTTATAGGGATATTCACAATCTTGTCCTATATTCTAAAATTGCCAATTAAATGGCCATTGAATGACTGAGACAATTCTGCGAATGTGAATAAAACTATGTTAGGTTGGAGGACTTGCTGGAGACATGCACACAGAGCCACTTGCTCAAAGATACTGAACGTCTTTGGTCAAATGTCTGTGTTCAGACTGGTTTCAGCATACAGGGTAGCCTCTAACTGGCTGATTTATGTGACAATACTACTAAAAGTTTTACTATATCCGTTGTAACTTTAAAGTTCATATGATATTGTTTTCATATTCACTACTCACACTAAGTGAAGCTGTCTGTTGTTTGGAGATCGTCCCTCCAGCATCAGTCATTTCACTAACTATGACTGGAGCACTTTGTGACATAATTCAAATGTATTTACTATTGAGGCATGATCATGACCATTATCAAACATTAACTAAGTGCTAATTACTATAGCTATGACAACAAACAGGCATCAGGGCAAAACACATGCTTTTGTGTTCTGTAGTAAATGGACATATCGCCAATCTCTACATTTAAGGTTAGACTTTAAACGTTACTTTTTGATAAAGCCTATAGTTACGGCTGGATTAGGTGAGTCCTGAACAATCCCAGTAGCTATTCTGCTATAGGCCTAGACTGCTGGGGGAACACCCATCAGGCACTGAGCAGTGAGCACCCTTCTTCCTGTCTCTCTGCCCCCACATTTATTTATTTTACTACATATCACTAACGTTGTGTTTATCTCTCTCTCTCTCTTTGCAGGTATCTCTGACTGCAGAGCTGCAGGATTCAGACAACAACACTTATTATTATGTATATTATTATTAGTATGAAAATGAAACCTTAAGATCAGCTTGAGGGACTGTCTTCAAATTTAGTAAAAACATTCCCTTGGACTCAAGGTCAAATGTCAAAAGTTCAATGTCACTGTGACTCATAAAACATATTTTTAACCTCTTGAACGCAACATTACAGGAACAACTTTTGGGAATTTAATTTATAAATTGGAAAAAAAACGTTCACTTTGAATTAAGGATGAACTGACGAGAGTTTGGTGATCAAAGGTCAAATGTCTAGGTCCCTGTGAACTGTGAAATCACTATTCTCGCCTCTTAAACGTGATATCTTAAGATTGGCTTGATGGAATTTCTTAAAATCTGCTACAAACATTCACTTGGACTAAGAGATGAAATGATTAGATTTCAGTGTTCAGTCATCCGTTAGATGATTCTTGGCAAGTGCCATACCATACACCGGCTTTGTTTCAATCATGTCTTGGAACACCTTATCTACACATGCTTGATCCTGTGCTACGTTCATTCTGTGTTTCCATTAAGAAAAAGGTCCTAGGCACACAAATATGGTAATAATTGTTTCATTTCATTAACAACCAGCATAACACACAGTACTGCTACTAAAAAGGTCTCTGAACTCATACCAACATTATTAATACTATTCTTCAATGTTTTCCCTATACATTCTTTGTGGCTGTGTCTGAAATCACTCACGATTATGTCACTGGGTTTGTTTCTGGGGGAAACCTTGGGTTGAAAATTTGATTGTAGATCTGCTTGGATACTTTTTGATTCAATGATAGTGAACCTAACGTAGATTGTATCATTGTAAATGTGTGGTGTTGAGAAAGTATCTAAGTATTGATAATACTTGACAAACCCAGTTTCCAATTTAGTCATGTCTCCTGCATTCAGGTTCAAAACCCAGCATTGACTATTTCCCCATTTCATTCTCATTTTTGTTGTGTTATTTATGTTCATATATGTATACTTTTGTATATATATTTATATTCAGATTTTAAATGTATATCATAATTAAATGTTTAGCTTAAACTGTTCTGCTTTGTTGTCCTTGCTTTTTTTGTTTATTTGTCTATTTCTGTGTATGTATGTTGAGAGCAACGGAAAAACCGTAGTCAAATTCCTTGTATGTGTATGCATACATGGCCAATAAAGCTGATTGTGATACTTTTCATAATGGCAACAAAAGCTCTCAGGCAATAACAATTGATTAATTTTAGTTCAACAGGTTTAGAAAACCATCATATTGTGAATGTTACTTAACTGAAAGGTGCATTTCACCATACATGTTTAGTGTAACTTAAGTTGTGCGGGAAACAGACCCCAGGCTTGGTTGCTGTGACAGCATTGCACATTCATCCTGAATAACCCTACTAAGATCTGTCGCACACATTTGTGTGAGTGTATGTAGGTGTGTTTATATGTGTGTGTCAGAAGGGAAATCAAATCATTTAAAATAAATTACCTGGGAACTGGTAGCTATAGCTTGGGGCAAAACCAGTGTAGCCTCTGCCATAAGTAGACACAATGTTAGGATAACCTGGAGAAAAGATAAGAGACAACTGTTATAAAACAATAATTATAACAGAAGCAAACCCATACTGATGACATCCATTTGTCTATTTCAAATTAAACTTTATTAAAAACTTTCAGTTCATTTAAAAGGTCAATTACAAGTGATAATATATAATAATTTGGGCTCTCAAACGATTACAATTTTGTATCGGATTAATCAACATTTCTAAATGCACGAAAAATCCCCATTTTCTATGTATATGGTTGTGGGAACGGAGAGATAAATTACAGAAAGCGGATATATACATTTAACATTTGTTAAATTTGAGTTATTAAGATTGAAAAATAAAATAAAATCAAACTTAAACATACCACACCATAATAAAATGTGGCTGTCTCTTTGCTGTCTCTGAGCAAACATAGGATGATGTTTTTTTTTTTTTTTAATCAAACTCAAAGATAACCTTTATCCTAAACAATTTGGGCATCTTAGCGATGGTTAAATCGATGGTTAAACTTTCTTCTCCTCTTTTTTAAATCAAACCAGACCTTAAGAGTTTAGAATTTGTATAATAACTAATAACGTATAATAATAGTAATTCAGTCAGGAACACTTTGTCGTGATTTTACCCATTTATTGCACTGGGAATACAGTTATGCTTGGCTTGATTCTTTTGATGTCCCCTGGATTAGCCAAGCAGCATGCTAAGATAAAACAGGGCACACGTGCAATCCCCCAGTGGGCGTAGCAGGCAAGATACATTTGTTCAAGATGAATACCATTTACCTCAATGTTTGGACTCAGTACTAAAAGGGGAGGCTGGGGTGGTGGAGGCAAGTTGCCGCCAGCAGGGGAGGTCATATTTAAAGGGACCGCTTTGTTGAGAGAATGGGCTGTGATTGGTGGGTGACTGGTGAGCACCCATAAACCTATCAGTAGCTGGCAGCTTATGACAGCTGAGCACATGACTCCGTGTCCTGCATGAACTAACGCAACGCTTCATTAATAATAATAATGATAACACAAAGGTTTATCAGCAAAAACGTCTATTTAGACTTACAATTAACATTTAGTCAAACATCTGCACATTACAATGTTATTTAAAGACACAGGAGCTAAGACTAGCTGTTTCATTGAAAATCCGCAGTAGTAATGTGTTGTATGAAAGAAATAAAGTGTTTCTTAAACTTTACAGCATGTAAACATTTCCTAGTAGACCCAAAAATTAAATATGACCTACCCTAGAAATGTGTGTATATACTCCTGTGTTAAGCAAGCAGTCTTAAGTATAATAATAGTAGTCTCCTTCCAAGATTGCCTGCTCACACTTCTTACTACATACTCTCCATTTTCCTCCATGCATTCTGTTTTTGATCATGATGTCATAAAATGACCAGAAAAGTGAGATTTCTCAAACATTGTGAAATGGTCTGTTCTCAAGGTGTTGGAGACTATGTTGTTTCCACGAACATTTTATTACTGCCTCATTTGAATGATTTCATGTACAGCAGACCTCCACCCTTTCAGTACATTTCATGGTCAAATTATACCATGATATGGTAATGATGCTTTATTCTCCTCGTAATAAAACAAGCTTTATTTAAAGAAAGGTATTAGGTTACGTTAAATTAATATATTCACCCACAACAAACTGTGTGCGTACTTAGCATGCCCATGCCCAGCATGAAGGCCTCCATTGTGTATGGTAGGCTCCTTGTCCGTCCTCGCATCCCGGGAGGAAACATCACTTCCTTAGGCTGGGCCTTTTTACATTCTACCTGTGGAGTATAGACAAAATACAAATTAAAGCTGCAAGTAGCATTGATCAATTGACGCTGTGTGCATGTTGGTGAAATGCTTGTTGACGCAGCTGTGCACTTCTGCGTTCATCAGACCCTAATGAAAAAGTAAGATGTTACTTCCTGCATGGAGTGAGTGGACTTGTCTTGCCCAAATTGTACCACTTCCTATGTCCAGTACATGGCACTAAAGAACATTTAACAAACAGATATTAAGATTCCGTGTGTCAAGTGTAGACCAGACCAGAAGATATCTTGTAAATGAAATACTGATTTTCACTTTGTTTTGCTAAAAGTAATAAGGGGGTTCTATCAAGCCAACGTTCCACACCAATGCCGATTTGACATAATTACTACTTTAAAATACTGTATTTGTAAAATGAAATCTGATGCAGGAAATCCAAAGTAATTGACTTCTTGTCTGGATTTCACATTTTGAATGACTTGCGTGGTGCTGTAAATATACATGAAGACCAGGATTGGATGGCAGCAAGTTTTGTTCAGCTTAACTCTTCCAAAACAGTAAAGTCATGACTGAGTTGTGCCTGATTTTGAGTCTGTAGCTCAGCATGAGGCACAATGTTAAGAACCATCAGGGGGTTTGTTTATTTATTTTTGAGTTTAGGTGTAGTGTTAGGTGTAGAAAGAGGTTATAGGGAAAGACTGACACTCCACACAGGGGGGTGGGGGTTTAACTCTCTTTTTAGTGGACAACTCGACACACCTGGGACACACACACACACCGCGGAGCATGACTGTGTCCATCCAACAAACCTCCATCCACGATGAGACCTTTCCTGACCCAGAGCATGGCCTCTATTCACAACACTTATTCACTTTCTACAGGGACACTTCCCCATCACTTAACTAAAACCATACGGCATCATGCCCAGCTTCCCCACATCGCAAATAAGACTCAAGAATTCTTCAACATCTCATATATCAATCCCAGGAACCCATCGTTAATTGTGTGGTCCTGTCTAGTCAAATTAAATTAAACTTTTTTCTACTGAAAGGAAGCTTATCATTCTGACTACTTGATATACTGCCATTTTTAATTGGATCAAAGTTTTTAAGGTTTTCACATATTTAAAATATGATTCAAAGTTCACCAAGAATCAAATATTAAAGTCTGGTCTGAGCTGTAAAAAAACTAGTTTACCTGACATACTGTTCTGCCTTGCAGTTATAGTTTTAACTCATTCATTTCATATTACACAATCTCACAATCACTTATGTTATGTTCACTATGTTAATCAAATTTGGTGCAGCTTTGCAGCTGTTCAGATGCCACAACTCAGCTTCTCTGCACTGTCATGATTGTTAACATATTTTTGTTGACCTTGACCTTTGACCGATCAGTTCCAAAAGTTAATCATCCGGAGATAATTACTTAAGTATAAATTCCCTCCAAGTGTGATGGAAATCAGTGAATGCGTTGTTGAATTATTTTAAACACACACAGATACACAGACAGGTGAAAATAATACCTTGCTATGCCAGCATACAGGTGAAAGATAATGCTACTTCTTTACTGAGCTAGTTATAACCTTGTTTCAATGCCTGTATTTCGTACACTTCTGCTCTCTCTGTGCTTCTCTGTCACCATTCTTCTTGCTTGGCCTCTCCTGCTGGTGTGAACAATCCATGCACTTCCTTTGTAGCTCGATTCAATCAAGGCCAGAAGTGTAATGGAAGAAAGATCATGGCTTCAGTCTCTCTATGGGTATATTGATAAAGAAATCTAAGTCAGCATTGTTGAGCTCCCCATGTATAAACGCTATCATGTAAAAATTAATAGCTAGTGTGCTCTAATAGCTCTTCCTTCTCTCTGCTCCTCTAGGTTGTTTGTATGGCAATTGCATGCTGACTCAGTGACAATAATAAGACCAGGAGAAAAAGAGCTTCTATTGACAGAAGTTTGGGATAATTGTATAATTAAGGAGAGGTTAGAGCATGTGTGGAAGTCTGATGTATGGCTTAGGAGTTAGAGCGGATTGTCCACTGATTAGAGGGTAAATGGTTTGATACCCATTTGTCCAATCCATATGCCAAAGACAGGCAGGCAAAGCACATAATATACAGGCACTGTGTGAATAAGTGTGTGAATGGGTGAATGTCAACTGTACTGTAAAGCGCTTTGAGTGGTCATCAAGACAAAAGCGCGACATAAATGCAATCCATTTACCATTATGACGATTTTTTTGTCTGGTAATCAAATTCTTTTTGACCAAAACCAATTACCAAAAAGTGTCATGAAGTTATGAAACATCCAAAACTTTTCTGTTTTTCCTTTGAGATATGTTCATTATGTCACAAGGTATGGTGGTACTGTATAGTGCGGCACTGCAAGTCAGAAATCAGCAAAGGAAAACATAACAGATGTACTATTGTCAGTGGTTATAGTAAAGGATCTGATATTATTCAAAAAATGACAATACAGCTGCCAGCAGAGCATTGTGACAGAAAAAACTGAATAGTTTGACATGAGATAGAGCAAATTGGGCAATGAGTTGGATTGGAGGCAGTGAACGATGTTGTCTGAAAAAGGATATGGAGAAAACATCTACACTCAAGTTTTTGAGTTTTCAGCCACATATTAAATGCAGAAGGTGCAGTTCTCATTGTGCGACCAAAATTGAGATTTTAATAATTGCTGTCTGCTTGCCCTTGCTAATTAAGCTCAATAAATAAGAAATTTAGATTCAATTAAGAAGTTGTGGACCGTTTTCAGTATGACAGTAAATGGGGAACTACAATGTTTAATGACAACTTACTGATTCTTAAAAGTTACTCTAGCCAGATATTTTAACAGATCCTTGGGGCTTACAAAGCCACTTAATAGTTCCTAGCACCTACCAAGTGCACTGATCATGAGAGGAGAGCTGCCGTGAACGGGTGTGGCTGGGAATACTATTTTACTGGCTATTCAGTATAATACTTTTCCAGTGGAAGCAGGGTAGACATTCGGATGAAGGCAGTTAGAAGCCATCAGCTAAAATAAGTTACAGTGAAACTCTATTAGTGTGAATTCCTCTAGAGCCTGAAACTCGGATCCTTGTAACGGAGAGCTAAACAGGAACCCCTGTACTTATTTCCGGATACATCTATGGAGAGCACATTTTACTAGGTTGCATCTCAACCCCAATATAATCTGCCTTTTTCCCCAAACTGTTGGCAACCATTTCTGACTTTTCTACCCTCCTATACTTTGATAGATTTTAATTGTACCCCTAACCCTACTATCGATCAATCTCCTTCTTGCAAAATTCTCCTCCAGACATTCACTACCAGGCTCACCAAAGTTTTCCAGCGAGTCTCTCCGGGCAGAGAGGCAGCAAGGGCTCTGGTTAACCTTCGTCACGGTAAGCATAACGCCACAGACTTTGCCATTGAGTTCCGTATCCTAGCGGCAGATAGCGGAATACTTGGTAAAATGTAATTTTTTGTTCATTGTTAACTGAATATTTACATTTAGTTGCATATTGTTTTGAATCTATTGTCTATATTTAAAGAAGAATGTTTAGCTTTATTTCTTTCCTTTTCCTCTAGTGGGTTTTATTATTTTTTGTGTCTTCAAAAGGTGTGCATAAATAAAAAGCCCAAAGAGTAGAGTGCTCCTTGCTCTCATAGAAAACACTGCTCCTGAAGCTGCTGAAATGCCTTGTCAGTAGTCTCACTGAAATGAGCGTGCTGTAGTGATGCCACATAACACCAGCACATCAGCATATTGCACGACTAGTGTCCAGTCTGGCATGCTCACAACTAAGCTGGGTAAAGCAAGGGTGGAAGTAAGTTAAGATAAGATAATCCTTTATTCGTCCCACGGTGGTGGGGACAAGATGAGTTAGGTTAGTATATGTTTAGGTGACGTATTTTCTTTATTTGTGGATTTATGTTTGAAACAAACAAGTTGGCTACTACAACTTACTTGTTAGCTAACATTATTGCGAAGTGTATTTGCTAACTTTTATCAGGTGTAGGGCCAAAACTGTATGAAAATATGCAGATGTTTCTAAATATTGAGCACTGGTAGAGTGTGGAGGTGGATTTATCATAGTAAAATCTGTAATGCGTAGGCCTTGGCTGTTTCGGATACACCGACGAGGTAACATGCAAAATAAAGTTTTGTCAATATGGCCCTGCTATACCTCGTTAGAATGGGTGGAAGCTCCGCTAACATACTGTCACTAACATGGCTGAGTGCGGACATTTTTACAGGGTATTCACTAGCTATATTGTAGTTTAGTAGCTTCTGTGTAAGACAACCAGGGCTGTGTTGATGTAAAACCAATATATTGTGCGGGTGTGTGTACATGTGGGTATTCTTGGTGTAAAACAGTTTTTGATTGTTTTGTTTGCGTCTGTATTTCAGAGTACATCACACCTAGCAGCACATGCCAGGGTGCTGCTCAACACACATCCAATGAGAGTCAATGATGATTCAAATCGTTAATGATAGTAAACTAAATAGTAGATCTGTAGATGCTTGGTGGCGTTGTTCAATATTAACTTCTTGGCACTGTTCAAAATATATTTCTTGTTTTGGGATTGCTGTAATGAGATGGCTCCATAATACTTTGAAAATAGGCTGTATTGTGAAATTTTAATTTAAATTTTTATAATGGTGGCACACTCGGGCTTACACTATTTTTGCAAATCAGCTGTTTGCAAGTGACAGACAAACAAACTACTGGCCCACAGACTGTGTGTGTGTGTGTGTGTGTGTGTGTGTGTGTGTGTGTGTACTCGCACTGCCCGTCTCCATCCCGACCTGTCCCCTATCAGTTTCCACACCACACCAGGGAAAATCAAATATGAATCCAAATCTATCTCTGACATTCTGAAATGTGATGGGAGCCACTTACCATTTTATTATTGATTTCATGAAAATGGATCTCGCAGACTTTCTCCACCACATCCTCTATTTCAAATGTTACAAAGCCAAAACCTGCAAAGGAGACAGAGGGATAGAGAGAATAGTGGAAAGAGAAGAGAGACACAGGAGGCAGGAAATAGAAAAGAGAGGGGCGGACAATTGGTCATAATTCTGCAAAAGCATAATTCACTTACAGATGAGAGCAAACATTCTTTGTATTGATTAAGAGATAGAAATGGAGACTATCACCACATACAGCTCTGCTTCTTCAGGTTCACAGATGTACACTCAACATAGATTTATTATTTTGCTTGTTGCTGCACAACCTGTGTGTGTACATGTTTTTCCCCTTTGTGTTATTTACTGTTATCCACTGACTGTGGTTCGGATCAACAAACTTTTGCTAGAGGATAAGAGAGATGATTGAGCAGGTTGAGCAGTTGACAGTATGACAGAGTCAGAGGAGTTTCCGCTTGCATTTGTAGGCATCATTTTTTAACTAAATAAAGCTATGCTGTCATTGGACTCATCATATCTAACTCAGGCTTTAGGCTTTGGTGTGAAAAGAATATTAAGTTGTTTGGTTTGGTTTGGAAGTAGTGAAACTTTGTCTCCTGAGTGGTAATGAATCTAGATTAATTTTCTGACAAACCATACAGCACACTATGCACATATGAGCACATTTTCTTATTGGACATATTTTGTAAAGAGTAATAACAACAAAAATCTATTTTATTGTAAAACCTGCTCATTTATTGCTGAAAGTTGCATTAACTATGAATCAGAACAATTGGAAATCTAGATATTTTTGTTATTTACTTTTCAAATCTCATAAGGTTAGTGGATCAGCCACAGGGACTAATGATACAACTACAAATTTATTCACATTATATATGACTCCACAAGAACCAGGAAAAGAGACCACATCTCTCCAGTATTAGCTTCACTACACTGGCTTCCGGTTAAATCTAGAATAGAATTTTAAATTCTCCTCACCTTCAAGGCCCTTAATAATATGGCACCATTATACCTTAAAGAGCTGATAGTACCTGATCAACCCACTAGAGCACTGCGCTCCCAGAATTCAGGCTTACTTGTCGTCCCTAAAGTCTCTAAAAGTAGAGTAGGAGCCAGAGCTTTCAGCTATCAGGTTCCTCTCCCGTGGAATCATCTCTGAGTTGAGGTGACTATGAAGGCTTTATAATGTCATAGAATTTCCTGTATTTTAATGATATTCTGTTGCTCCTTTGATTTATATATTGCACAATCCAGGTCCAAACATCAGGTCCAACATCTTTGCGATCTGATCTGATCTGATATCACATAAATTACAGTATTTGTAAAAAAAAAAAAAGGTGTGCACATTATGTAGTACACATTTTTACTCATTTTGGTGAATGATTAGAAAGACATAAGTAAAGACATGATAACGATCTGTTTAGCAAGCAAGAAAAAGATGACTGATCCTTTGCCTACCACTTCCCTTCCTCTCCTCCTCTTCATTATCAGAACCCGAACCACCCTTTCTGACATACAACAAATCAGCTGTCAGGGGTAATTTCTCAGTGAGCCCTACGGCTAACATACATTCACCACAATAGGTTGCATGAACAGACAGGGCATGAATTGTGAGAAAACAAGACTGCAAGATGACAGACAGAGGAGAAGGAGGGTGCATAATGTGTGGGAAAAATTTGATAACATGCATATACAGTATTTTTGGTATTTAAAGCATATAGTAGGTTTATTATAAATGGCTTAACAATTTCTGGAGTGGTCCCCGTGGCTTCACACCCATCAGTACTGCTTGCTGTGCTAATTCAAAGGCTCAGCCAGTAAGTATCATTCATGCTGGGAGATGGTCTGTATTTATATAGACCATTACCCAGTGTCTATATAATGCATGTGAATCTGTTCATGTACTCTTCAAAAGTGTTCATGTATCAGATGCAACAATGCAGACTAGATGAGCCGGGACGATCATATGGTAGCCTTGTTTTATATGGTTAGCCCATCTTTTGTAGAGGGTATATGTAACATCCTTTAAGACATATGGCACATACTTATGTATTGTTCATCGCTAATCACTTCTTAAAATTGTCACTTCTTAAATTTGAAAAGCAGTGATACGTGATGAAGAGTTGATGGATGTTAGCTGATGTTACTATTGAGCATAAAATGGAACATAAAATTCAGCATACCATAATAAAATTTCAGAAAGTGAAACAAAGTATCCAAGTATAGTAACAAGTAAAAAAAACAGAGGATAGACCCAAGATGCCAGCATGATGTTGATTAAAGTGTGGAACTGAGCAGCCAATCACAGGCCACCCAGCAGGAAGCAAATCAGGCAAGTGCAACATACAGAGCTAAAATCTACAGCAACTGAGTGGAGAGAACAAACAAATAAAATGTCACTCTGTCTGTGCAGCTGCGGCAGATAATTGTGGCTGGGGAGCTAAGAGGCAAGTTCATTTGTAAGAGCAGGTTTTCAATCATTTTTGTTCTGAAAAACAAATATCAACTTAAAAAGCTGCATCTCCGATTATCTTTCAGAGTCTCTATTGATTTCTTTGGGAGGTCTGCAAAATGTGTAGTACAGTAATCCAGTAGACTAGAAATGAAGGCATGAATGAGGTTTTCAGCATCCGTCTGTCTATAAATGGCCGACTTTGCTATGTTTCTAAGGTGGAAAAATTAGGTTTTGGTAAAGTGGGCCTTGAAACTCAGACCTGGGTCGAAGATAACACCTAGATTTGTCAACTCAGATTTTATCCAAGGAGTTAGCTGACCCAGACTAATTACCAGCATTTCTCTTTTTGATTTGGGGTTTGGATTCATTTAGTGATAGAGCGCAGAGCATTATCATCATTTGGCGCAGCAGTGATGTACAGGTGTGTATCATCTGCATAACTATTGAAACAAACATTGTGCTTTTCTGATGATGTCATCCAGTGGCAGCATGTGAAGTGAGAATAATAAAGGTGCAAGGCAGCTCCCCTGTGCAACCCCCTAATTCAGTATTAGATGCAAAAGTAAATCGGTAAGAAAATGACTTGAGTCAAAGTCTTAAAGTAGCTATCAAATGTACTGAAGTATCAAAAGTAAAAGTACAAGTACCAAAATAAAAAATGTAAAGTGCTTTTTATAGTAGGCCTATACAGAAACAAAACTAACAAAAATGGTTCTCTTCAGGCTTTATTTCAGATGACTGAAAAATTATAACAAAATATATATATGCTGTATAATTTAAGAAATTTTGAACCCCAGATGCTGGGGTAATTTTTGCAAAGTGGGAGAAGGTGGAAATATGGGCAGTGCTTATAACCCTGGTTGTTGGCTCTTTCCGAGCTATGTATCTACATGTGGTAGCACTCTGTCAAGCATTACGAGCTGCAGAAGAATACCAAATACTGCAAATGCCAGTACAAATCAATGGATTGCTTTGATCGCATACATCAATGAGAGAGGCACGCACAGCAAGGAGAGTTGTCTTTAGCGACTGTGGCTGAGGTGGTAGAGAGGTCATCCTCTAACCAGAAGGTCGACGGTTCGAACCCAGTGTTCCCCATCTGCATGCAGAAGGGTCTTTGGTCAATGTACTGAACGCCAAATTGCCCCCTAAAAAAATGGCAACAGTAGTAGATGGCTGGCAGGCCCAAATATTTGACTGCCAGTCTTATCCCCCACCTCCAATGGTGTCCTTTCATCCCTTCCAAAGAGATTCAATAACCATTCACACTTGGACTCATGCAACCCTCTTCCTTGCTCATATCATGTAAGACCTCTTAAGATTGACTAGCAATCGGAGAAGACAAATGATAACCCTTGTCCCTGGCAGTGGCACCAATTGTTCTCCACAGCAGCACATCATCAACTGCAGCACTAATCAAGGGTCTGTGAAACCCCTCAGATTTCACCTCTTCTGCACAGGTCCCCAATTTGTCGTAGCAACCTGTCTCTCTTCACCTCAGAATAAGCAGTGTTCTGTGACACTTCCTGGAGATGCTTTTCACAAGTAAACAAGAGTTATTTGTTTGTGGCCCAAGAACCCCCAGGGATTTTATAATTTGGCCTTCTTGATATTGAAGTTGAAAAGCCCTGCATTAGACAGTAGCAAGCATTAGGTTATTTGGTAAGATCAAACCACAGACCTTCTGCTTAGTGTATGACCCCTGAGCTCTGGTCAGATAATATAACTGGATATGTTCACCAAAGCTTTCATCCATAATACTCACTATAAAGTTGAGTTGTTTGTTTAACACAGTACAAATACAAGCTCTAGTCTTATTCTTATTCACTGATACAATTTGTATCGGTAAATATCTGTTACTGCAGAATTAAAAGACATAATTAAGTCACACAACATGTATGAGAAAATAGAAATACCAGTTACACATTTGTTTGTTTCTCTCCATTAAGTGCTGTTGCTTCTTGCTCCCTGTTTTTTACTCTCTTTTCATTGGTTTCACTGTTCCATCTTCATCGCACTCGGCACCCTTTTCAATATACTCCCAAGTGAGAGAAGTCATTAAAATACAGACGCACACCAGGACAACATTGTCACAAATGGCATCCAGTTTCTACTCTCGATCAGAGCCAGTGGGAGCTCACTGACATTAAGTGTAAGTGTGTGTGTGCTTGGTAAAATTGAGATGTTCTGCTTTATACATTTAAAAGATAAGAAAATTCTGAAAGTCTTGATGGTGTCAAGAGGGATTATCTGCCATCAAAGAAGGGGCCACATGAATGGATTCACAAATTCACTATGCTTGTAGCATGAATGTAATGACTAAATATACAAATTCGTGAAATCTCAAATGTTATTGTTTCACATCGGCAGCAACGACTCCCGGCTTCGTATGTTGGAGGTCACTAAAGTTAATGTTGAATCGGTGTGTGCTTTTGCAAAAACTAATTCAGACACAGTAGTTTTCTCTGGACCTCTCCCTAACATGACAGGTGATGACATGTTTAGCCGCATGTTGTCTTTTAACCGCTAGCTGTCGAGGTGGTGTCCTGTAAATGGTGTAGGCTTTGTAGATAATTGGCAAACTTTTTGGAGGAAACCTGTTAGGAGAGTCGGCGTTCATCCCACTTGGCATGGGGCAGCTCTCTTATCTAGGAATATTACTCAGTCTATAAAATGACTGAGTAACGTTTGTTGAGTCTCCATCAGGGGTCAAAGAGTGCAGCAGACTATGCTGTGGAGTTTTGGACCTTGGCAGCTGACGCTCAATGGGATGAGCGTGCACTTAGGAGTTTTTCAGAAAGGTTTAAATGAACAGCTTAAAGATGAACTTGCCTCCAGGGATGAACCTGAAAGTCTCAACTCTCTTGTCTCTCTAACTATCAGGTTGGACAATTGCCTGTGTGAACGCTGCATGGAGAAATCTGCTCATTCGCTGCCGGCCACCAGCGCTCACACTATGCCCACGACTCGCACCACAGTTGGTCCACAACAAACCTCCACCATTCAGCCCAGCTTGGCCACTGTTTTTCCAGAGGATGAACCCCTGCAACTCAGCAGGGCCCAGCTACCTCCTGCGGAACGTCTACGGCGCATCCGGGCCGGTGAGTGCATATATTGTGGTAAGGGGGTCATTTCCTTGCTGCTTGCTCAATTCTGCCAAAAGACCAGGCTCATCCGTGGAAGTGGGGGTACTGATGAGCCAAGCCAACCACTTCCCTCCACCTAAATCCCAGTTACAAGTTTTAGCTACCATTTGCTCCAATCAGCTGTCTCTGCCCCTCCTAGCTCTAATTGACTCGGGTGCTGAAGATAATTTCCTTGATTATGATGTAGCCTTTCAGTCAGATTCAGTACTCGAGCCCTTAGATGCACCCCTGAATGCAAGGTAGGTTTCTAGCTAAGGTAAATCACCAAACTGCTCCCCTCACCCTCGTCCTCTCTGGTAAGCACAGTGAAACCATTCGTCTCAAGATAATTTAAGCTCCAAATTCACCCCTAGTTCTTGGCCACCCATGGTTGAAGAAACATAACCCTCACATAGATTGGGCAGCTGGGAGAATTGTAGCTTGGAGCAGTTTCTGTCACTCTACGTGCCTGCAGTCAGCCTTGTCCCCAGCTGAGGGAGTGACCACATCAGTTTGCCCCCCAGACTTTTCAGGCGTTCCTCAGAAGTACCAAGATTTAGGTGAGGTATTTAGCAAAGACCGAGCACTTTCTCGACCCCCTCATAGACCTTACGAATTTGCTATTGACCTGCTCCCTGGTTCCAACTGCCAGCTAGCCATTTATACAATCTCTCGCGCCCTGAGCAAGCGGCCATGGAAAACTAAATTTAAGAGTCTCTAGCTGCTGGAATAATCCGCCCATCCTCTTCCCCTCTTGGTGCTAGTTTTATCTTTGTTGAGAAAAAGGATGAGACTCTTCGCCCTTGCATTGACTTCCGTGGCCTAAATAACATCACTATCAATAACTAATACCCCCTTCCACTAATCAGCTCTGCTTTTGAACCCCTTCAGGGAGCCTCCATCTTTTCAAAACTGGATCTCCGTAACGCCTATCTTGTGCGGATTCGGGATGGGAATGAATGGAAGACTGCTTTTCACAAACCGCTGGGGCATTTTGAGTATCTAGTTATACCCTTTGAGTGAATGATGTCCTTCGAGACTTCCTCAACCGTTTTGTTTTTGTATATTTAGATGACATCCTTATCTTTTCCAAAGACCTCAGTGAGCATGTGTCCCATGTCCGGCTAGTTCTCCAGAGACTACTAGAAAATACGATTTTCTCAAAGCAGAGAAGTGTGAGTTTTACACCAGCTCGGTGAGTTTTCTGGGGTACCATCATCGAGGGTGGGCAGGTGAAGACAGACCCGGAAAAGATCAAGGCAGTATCTGAGTGGCCCACACCCACTACTTGCAAGAAATTGGAAATTGGATTTGCAAATTTCTATCGCAGATTAATCAAGGGTTTCAGTCAAGTGGCAGCTCCCCTCACTAAACTAACGTCTTCCTCTGTGCAATTTTCCTGGACCCCGGAAGCAGAGGCAGCATTTTGCAAACTAAAGAATCTGTTCATCTCGGCTCCTGTGTTAGTTCAACCTGATCCCTCTCTGCAGTTTGTAGTGGGAGTGGATGCTTCAGATACTGGGATAGGAGCTGTTCTTTCCCAACGTTCTGGTTCAGATCACAAGCTTCACCCATGTGCCTTTTATTCTTGTCGCTTGTCACCTGCTGAAAAGAACTATGATGTTGGGAAAAAGGAATTGTTACCTGTCAAGTTAGCATTAGAAGAGTGGAGACATTGGCTGGAGGGGGTGGAGCAACCATTCGTGGTTTGGACTGATTACAAGAATTTAGCATACATTCAGTCAGCTAAGAGGCAAAACTCCAGACAGGTTCGGTGGGCCTTGTTTTTCAGTCGTTTTAATTTCCCCTTCACTTACCGCCCAGGTAAACGTAACATAAGGCTGGATGCTCTCTCCCGACAACATATGAGTGAGGTATCCAATGCAGATTCTGACCATCTTGCCTCCCTCCTGTGTTGTCGCAGCGGTCACATGGGAGATTGAAGCAGTGATCAGGGGGGCACAAGAAAATCAACCTGATCCAGGTACAGGCCCACCTAACTGTCTTTTTGTCCCAGATTCTGTTCGTTCTCATGTCCTACAGTGAGTACACACCTCTAGGTTTGCCTGCCACCCTGGAGTTAGCCGCACTCTCTCTCTCCTGAAGAGACACTTCTTGTGGCCCATGATATATGCAGACACTCGTACATATGTTGCTGCCTGTTCTGTGTGTCCGTCTCCTTCGGCGCTGCGCAGGAACGTGGAATCGGAGCCACGCTTGCCACCTCCTTCAGCTCGGTTGTACATTGTTGTAATCCTCCCTTCTGTGTAAAAACTAATACATGCTTACGAGCAATTCTCCCTGTCCTCTCAAGGTACCCAGTCCCTCAACAGGTGCCTCAGTGCTTTCCTGTTGTCATACCGAAATACACCTCATGCTACGACAAAGGTGTCTCCTCGACTTGACCTCCTGAGACCTCAAAAGAGTTTGTGCACCTACAACAGAGAGCTCAAGTGGAGAGACGAGCGAAAGCAAAGTTCCGGAGCTTCACAGCTGGAGACATGGTTCTCGCCCGGAACTATACCAAAGGGATAAAGTGGATGCCTGCTACAGTTGTTGCAAAAACAGGCCCCGTGTCATACACAGTTGAAACACATAATCTCATCTGGAGAAGACACATCGATCAACTGCTCCACACTTCCCATGATGACTCACCTCAGCCACCATCCCTTGTTCCAGAGCTGGAGGCCTACCAGGAACAGCATATATCCCCAGAAGAACCCCTGACGCAACCTTCAGGACTGGACACTGTTCCGGGCACACTTAGCCCTGATCAGGTGCCTACCCGAGGCATCACGATTCAAGATTCAAGATTCAAGAGTTTATTGTCACATGCACAACGATAACATTAAGCAGTCGCTTGCAATGAAATGCTTGGGTCACAGGCTCTCTTATAACAATGCTCAATCCAAATTTAAAATTTAAAACAAAATATACATATCTAAAATATATATATACACCTAAAGAAAAAAAGTAAAGTCTCTTGGCACTGCTAATAGCACTCCGGAGCGAGTACCTGGACTTCCTGTACTCCTCCAGATCACCTGAGATGTAGGCATCAGTCCGTGCTTTGAGTTTTGCATGGACGTCACCATTAATCCAGGGCTTCTGGTTTGGGAATGTTCGTACAGTAATCCTGGGTACGACGTCATCGATGCATTTGCTGATGTAGCAGATGAGTTCGCTCCACGCGTAGGACAGCTGATGTGTTGATGGTATCTCGGCAGGACTTTCCTCATCTTGGCGTTGTTAAAATCACCGGCCACAATAAACGCAGCCTCGGGCCGTGATGTCTCTGTCTTGTCACTTCTCCCAGACCAGGAGTCATACAGTCCTCCACAAGAGACAATGTGACTGACTTGCCTACAGGTCGTACCTACCCCAGAAGAGACAGACGACCTCCTGATAGACTGACATTGTAGAGTAGAGACTAACACTTGACATTGGGGCAGAATAATCCCCAGGGTTTAGTCCAGGAATTGAGGTAGTCTACCCTCTTTCCCTAGTTCAGGCAAAGTTCTGTAGCCAAAACAAGTTTGTTAAAAGTTAATTATAGAAGTAAGAAATACAGAAAATAACATTGTGATATTTCGAAAACAAAAGGAAAAAAAAGGGTGTGTTTGATGCAGAGACATTTCAGAGAAGATACTGAGACAGTAAAATATTTATTCTTGTTAAAGGAGCATCAAAGGTAAAGGGGGAGGGATATGTTGTGTATTGACAGCCTAAGTTTGTCCCTTCACGGATACTGTTACGCCCCCTTTTGTGTTACGTGCTTGTAATCCTCCGTTCTGTGTAAAAATTGTGCAATTCTCCCTAGTCTCCCGTGTACTCATTATTGGTGATAGTACCTGATAATAGAGTGAGTATACAACAGTATTAAATCAAAATGATACCTTGTGAATCAGAATTGATTAATAATAAACAAATACTTAGTATACTTAAAAAGCAAGAACATTGATCAAGTACAGTGAGTAAAGTTATGAATCTGTTTAAAGTCTATCGGGATAATATTTTCATAGAAATGTTGTATCATGAAAGAAAAAATAGTTGGAATGATAATCCTGCGAGGATTGAATCCATATCGCCATGCATGTATGTTCTAGTAACCTCTCCATGGTGGTGACCCTCTACATGCGTAATGCACATGGGTAGAAGACTCTACAATGTGTTAATTATGATGATGGTTAATGTGAAGTTTTTGATTTTGATTGAAATTGTTAAATCTAACTGTTACGCAATTTTCGGGGAGACACTGTCTCCTCTCATTGAGACGTAGTGCAGCTGTCTGTCGTGTTTGGGGAAGTGCGAGAGCTTGGCCAAAGTCAGAGGCTTTACTCCCTAGAGAACATAGATATGAGAAATGAGTCCTCACTATGAATTAGAGGGAAGATTTGGTGCTATAAATATAGAACTGAATCGAATAATAATGGTTTGAATGCAATTTTGGGTTTGAAATGTTAATGTGTGTTGATTTATATTGTGTGTTTCAATTTACGGAGTAGTTCCCTTTATTTTAAAATATATAATGAATAATTATCAATGATGATCATCCTGGAGCTGAGAAGAAAAAAAAGGAAATATACCGAAGAGCAGCCCTGGTGGTTTAAAAACCCACTGGCTCGCTCAGACGATGGAAGAAGACAGAAGAAATTCTGATGTTGTGATTATAATTTTCCTGATTAACATTTATGTTTATGTAATCTGACTGTTTTGACTGAGGACATTGAAGAAATATGTCCCATTTGCACTTGTTATGATTGTTCTGTTATGTATTCTTTGAATAAATAAGCAGAAGGACTAATTGGTTGCCGCAGAGCCTTTACTCAAATTGGCCGAGAGATGTTTGCCTGCGACAGCCCCCTTTTAGAGGGGGGTTCAAATTAATGCTTGATGAGTGAGACCTTCATGTTGAATTTATACTGTGTTTTATCCATTGTATTGTCAAGCTTTTGTCATTCCTCTGGAGAAAAGATGTCCGACTGTTTTTATTGTGATAGTAGGGTTTGTGTTGATATAATATCAAAAGGGGGGAACTGTTGAAGAATTTTTGACCATCCTCACACATTACTGTATATGCCACTATATATTATGTATATATTGTATATTACACAGTATAACTGTACAGGAGAATAGTGCCTGTTTAGTTACATAGATACTCCCTTCTCTCTTCGCAGTGCCCAAGGTCAGGTTATAGATACAGGACCAACCAACAGTACATTGTAGTGTCTGCGCTTAGCGACTTTTATATCTAACTCAGATGCTTCAGACAGAGACACCAACTTTAACTCTTTTGCGTATTTCACCAGTGGCAAGACGTAAGGACACCATGTGATTTAGGAAAGCATATTTAGACTTAACTATCCAATAGGATGCGAACACCTACATGTAACATAGAGAGTGACAGCAATTCTAGCCAATTATGGATGTTCTGTTATAATGGGTGACGCAAGTAGAGGAAGATATATGGGGATGCTGTGGGAGACATCTTCAGACTTGGGGGTGACAATTGCTCATGTTACTCTGTTAGTGTTTGTATATTGTTCCACCTTCTGGTCTCCTTGATGCATCAAGTCTACATTAAAATCTTCTGCATAAGACATCAGCAGCTGCCTGAGTTCTCCTTTCACCAGCTTCCAGAAAACTTCCATAACAACTATAACTCTTTAATAACAAAATAGTTTTCATGTTTTTCTGACCAGTGCAGTCAACCCGCTAAGAGGAGTAAATATCACATCACTATTGTCAGTAGGTGGCAACTGTTCTTATTCAGCTCACCATAAGGCACAGTGCACATTTGTACATTAATAAACAATATTTGCACACAGTGCTGTGCTCAGCAACTCACCTTGGGCACATCTCTCATGAAGTGGCAGTGACTCAAATTTGCCATGGCATTCATCTACTACCTAAATCAATTTGTATGATTTACAAACTCCACTCCCATAACTTCATCATATGTTCATGGGGTATTCTGGATATCTTCAATTTGTTTAAAACACATCTGCCTTGTCGACCTCTAATAAAAAAGACCCTGTTGTCTGCTTAATTACACAAAATTGAACAGAAAACTTGACCAGCAGAATTTGTCCACCTCAGATAATCATGGTTTCATGTGGAGGAATAAAAGAAAACATTACATTGTAATATAGTGGCTTTCTAAACTATTTACTGATCCAAACAAGTAACGCACAGTGAATTTCAATTGACATTTGAATTAGAAAGAGGGTTTCATGTGTAAATGTGCCATGAATACACAAACAAAGCACTCAGAAATGACGACGAAACCCTATTGTCCCTTTTCACCTTGGGAGGTGTTATGGGAAAACTAGCCAGATGCAACACCGCTGAGTCAATAAATAGATTGGCATGCATCAATGGGAATTTGTGCATTATTTACACATCCTCTTGATCAAAAACAATAAGGAGGAGGGGAGACAAGGAGGTGGGAGGAGAAAACACAGTTACGCTCTTTAGAAGCAGGATCCCATTTAAAGTTAATGAGAGTGGACAGAGGAATCGATTGAGGCAGCAAGCCATCTCACTACATTGTAATGAGCAGAGAGAAATTCGTTAAGCAGACTGATGGGGGCTGGGAGAGAAACACACAAGGTGAATAAAGAGGAAGAGGAGGACAGGAAAAGGCCTCGTTTCATGGAGTGGCTCTGACTTGTTAGAAAAAAAGCAAATGAAGGGATTTAATGTCTTTGACGTCTGCAAGACTGCTTTATTAGACGCGAAGATAAGTACAGAGGACTACTGACAGTGTTTATGTGTATGTAGCCAAAGCTAATTCAACACCACTCCCTTGATGTGCATGTCTGGGTCAAGTAATCATTAAAATTATATTTTGTTTTTCAAAATCAGTGCATACAGCAGTAAAACATGGCATACACAAACTGACAAATGAAACAAAACATAAATACTCATAATGACTAGTTAATGTTTCATTTATGTACGTTTAATGTGATGTATGAATAACTGAGAACAGTAATTTAAATAATTATTAATAATTATATTAAATAATTAGAAACACTGCAATATTGACATCTCAGAAGGTTTATTGGCCAGCACTTTATTATTAAGTTATTAAGGGTCTTTAGTGGTTAAATAGTGGAAGCTTGTGCCTGATCCAGAGAGGTGAAACAGTAACACAAGAGGAAAGTACGAGCTGTATGAAATGTTAAGCAAAGCTCAAGGTTTGAGTTACACTTGATTTTTTAAGATTGTTATATCTTACATTTGAGAAAATCAATACATTGTAAGTCAATCAGTCAATCAAGTTTTATTTGTTTATCCCATATTCAAAAAACAAAATTTATGTATAGGGCTCAACAAGGTGCAACATCTTCTGCACCTAACCCTCAACATGAGTAAGGAAAAACCATTGGCTCAAGCTATCACTCCTTGTAGAGAGATCCGCAAGACAGGAATCCTCTCCCAGGACAGACAGTAGTTTCCTTTCTATATCTTTGTGCAACCAGAGACTGCTGAAATGATGAGGGACACATTTCTTGATCCCACTTCCTCAGCAGTAGTTCAGAATCATTAGAGAATGACGTTTTGTGTGTTGTAAATGACCAGCACATCAAAAAGGGGCAAGGGGGTAATTTGTATTTTACAGCATTTAAAGGTATTTTTACAGGTCATTATTAAACATCCACCTTTCCTCAAGCATCTGTCTTTGGGCTAATAATTATAGTCCAAGTTTGAGTTTAATATATATTTGATAATGTTTGGACATTAAGTTTTTAATATTCAGGTGTCCTATCTGCAATAATGCCGGCATGGTGGAAAAAAACATATTTTGATTCAGACTTAGGAGTCGGTTGGGAGTCTATATACTACCATTATTGATGTTTTAATATTAACCTTGTGTAATGTTTGTGTCTGTGCCAAGTAATTGTCCCTGATCATCTTGTGTACCTTTTGAGTATTTCCCAGTTCGCTCATCCCTATTTCCCAAGTGATTTGTCTGGGGCAAATTTTGTTAATGTCAACACAGAAGCCATCCAAGGCAGCATTACAACCCGCTCCTGTCTGATGCTTGGGGCAGATGCCCAATCTCATGCACTTGTCATCCCCATGGGATCCAGTGCGCAACATGCTCCAGCACAGGCCTCTGGGTGATCTTGATCTTTGGGATCTGGGTTAACTGTCTAATGCAGACATGTCAAACTCAAGGCCCGCGGGCCACATCGGGCCCGTGGTACAATTATATCTGCCTGTCAAAAAAAAAAAATCATGTCTACCTTAACTGGCCCGCTGGTAAATAGGACACACCCTTTTTTTGGGGTGAAAAAAAAACTCCATAGGCCGAGCAACCGTGTGCAATGTCCGGTTATTAAATAATTTTTCCAGTGTTCCAGAGATCCCAGTGCCTGCCCCATCAAGTTCACCCACACGCCCCTTCTCTTTGATGAAGATGAACAAAAACCCACACCGGAGTCGTCTCACTGATGCACACCTTCACTAACCCTAACCCTTCACACAATCTTGAGGGTTTCCACAGCACACAACCCAACCTAACATAAAATGGCAGCCAAGAAAAGATGCCAAACATTTGGCGCTGGCACATGTACATAAAAGAAGAATGTGGCCTTCCTAAATATGTTTTCTTTTTGCACTTTTCCAACAATTAAATTAATAACTATAATCAAAATTACCATCTAGATAGTTAGCTAAGTTGAAGGATATGGAGTTCTTGACAGTGTAGAGGTTGGCAAAATTCACTTATGCAACATTAATGAAAAAACATTTGTGAAAGGAAAACATTTATTATGAATATAATAAAGTATAAAAACACAAATTACTAATGGTGTAATTACTAAACAAAGATAGGTATGTGAGTATGCATGCGTGTGTGTCTGTGTGAGTCAGCGTGCTTATAAAATAGCGGTTGGCCAAAGAGATAACACCCTTCCCCCCCTATTGGAATGTTTACGACATGTAGAGATAATTAGGTGAAGATTTATGCGTGTGTCTGTGTGTGTGTTTGTGCCAAGTTAGAGAAATAGTGTAGAGTGAAATGCACAGAAAGACTGTGAAGGGCATAACAAACTAACATTACTTTCGAATAACTTATAACCAAAATATCACAACACAAATCAAACTTATAAACATCACACAGAATCGAATAAACAGTCTTGCTTAGCCTAGTATAATTATTAAGCCCAGTTGTGTTACCCGTCCTTGGAAAGGGAAAAGAGGTTGCTGTGCAGTTCGCAGTTCGGTGAAATCATCTTGCTGGTTGTGTGGCTACTGCCTTCGTAGTTCTGTTGCGCTGTGCAGCTCAGTTGCTGGTTGAAGTTCTCCTGCAGGACATCGCGTCACTGCTAGGAGGTTGGTAGAGCTTGCGAGGAGGTTTCCTTGGTGAGATGAGCTGGAAGCTGCACCTTTGAGCTCCTCTCGAAGAGTTGGATGGAAAGAGAAGATGTGAGCTGGAGAAGCCAGGCTTCTCCCCTCGGCGATGCGGGAAAAGAGGCTGGACAGCCTACTCTCCTTGGAGGGTTTGTAGAAAGAGATAGAAGAGAGGGGGAACAGGCCTTATATTGGCCCGGTGACCTCACAGGTCATGGGGCCCAGAGTGACCAATAGGAGTTGAAACTTGTGTCCCTGGGGGGTTTTCACACCTCTGTGTGACGTTCTGGAGGGTCTGGTTTTCTCCAGACAAAGGGACATGCGGCTTCAGGCTTTTGACTGCACATGGAGGCCGAACTGTGCTTTCACAAAAACCCTGTCCCAACAACAATTTCATTATGGCCTCAAGAGAAAAAATCTACTGCAGGAAGCTCCATTACAACCGGCAATTGGGGTCGGCTGTGACTGAGGGGTTAGCGGTCGTCCTCTAACCAGAAAGTCGGCCGTTCGATCCCAGTCTTCCCCATCTACATGCTGAAGTGTCCTTAGGGAAGATACTGAACCTCAAATTGTCCCTCATAGAAAGAAAGTGCTGCCCATAGATGCACTGTATGAATGTTTGTGTAAATGGGTGAATGGCAATAACCTGTACTGTAAAGCGCTTTGAGTGGTCATCAAGACTAGAAAGTGCTATATAAATACAAACCATTTACCATTACATCACACCTACTTTAGGAAACATGGTTTGGAGAAATATTGTTTCTGAGGAGCAACATGAGGGGAGGTGACAGTTTGTCTTAGACAGTAGTAACATGACAAACTGACTGTGGACCAAACAGTTCAAACCATTACTTCAATATGTTGTTTGGTAGTTTGATTAAATTCTTAATTGGTCTTTCTCTTTTTACTGCACAAACCTAATGAGCATTATTGTCAACTTAAGTTACCGTCACTTCACCTAGATGTGCCGACCGAAACCTCTCCTGATGTGTGTGTTCGAGTATATGAGGAGGAGGAGAGGACAGAGATCAGAGCAAATGGGAGCGGACATAACAATTAACATATTGTATTAAACAACGGCCAACTTTACAAATAAAACAGGGAATCACAGTTTAAGGTCACATGAAGCCTTAATAAAGTAACCTGTGTGACTTCAATGAGCAGTTGGACATTTGATACCCTAACCCTAACCCTTGGGGAAAGCACTTTGATTGATTTTTCATTTTGTTTAAAGATTTTCAGTTTTTTGGGCCTGGTGGGGGCTCTCGTTGGCCTGTACTATTATAGGGAAAACTGCTCAATTTTATTGTCTTTCTTTTGAATTCTATCTTTATTGTTGAACTGCACTATGGGTGTGGTTGTTTTAGCTCAACAAAACTGTGGCATATATTTTTGAATGTGAATTTCTTTTTTGTCTAAACATGATCAAACCTTCACTGCACCACGTTCAGAGACATTTATTTACATGGCTACAAAATATATACTTATATATTTCATATTTCGTTATATATAATATATATAACGTTAGCAAAAATTGTAATTTACATCTGTTGTCCATGGGCAGGTAAAATAAATGAATAAGTAAAGAACATGAGTGATACTGTACAAATAACAGACATCAGTATACAAATATACGGAAGCCTATTGCTGTCACACCAGAAAAATTAAAAAAACTGTGACATTATACCATTTATGTGTGTATTGACTTTGGTGACCCCACACTCTACAGGGGTACTATTATTAATTATTGTTAGTAATAAAAAACCTCAAAATTATACTAAAGCATGTCTTGTTTTGTACCTTATGTAATTACGTTAAACAAACACAACAATGTGCTGCAATTTATAGCGTTTATTCTGCGCTCTGCAGCTGAACATGGCTGTGTTCTAATCAAGGTGCATACATCCACACTTAGAGATGAGCTAGCAACACACTGCATGTCCTCTGGGCCAATAACTATGAGGTATACTTCAGGGTCACGTAGGAATATTCAGTACCATCTCAGATATCTAGAATTGTCATAAACAAGATTTACCAACATGTTCTCATGTGAAAATTACAAAGCATATTTTTCCAAAATAAGGGTTGTAGTCTACTCAGGAAATGACCCTTTATATGTGTCATGATTTTGGTAACCCTGCACTTCTGACTGCACTCTGTAGACGGTCCCTGCCCACTTGTGTTACTGCCTACTGTACATAGAGTCCAGTGGTTTTCTTCCCCATCGGATTTCGACTTGTGTTGATAAAAGTAATACACTTGCTGTTTGTGTAGGCTACATTACTCTGATTGGTTGGAGGCTATGCTTGTGATTTAACTATATTTCATTTATTAGTTATTCCGACTATACTTCAGTGTGCTACCCGAAGTGCATGTTATCAGGAGGGTACATCCATCCCAGACCTGATGATATGATAATCAAAAACTTTTCACGTTACAGCGTTATAACGTGCAACTTTGTGATACATAATTTTTGAATGATAATATGGATTTTTTGTTTTATTTAAATTTTCTGGTGTGACAGCAAAACCCTTTAAAAGTGGGATATGTAGGACATTCCATTATTGCAACTGGTAGGTCAACTTTTACTTTCCTTTACTGACAGCACAGTCTGTCCAAATGTGCTTTGCCTAAATGGCACCATACAGTCTGTTGACCTTCAGCAGCGGGCCTAGTATGTCCCAAATATCAGTTTTTTTTAAATAAAATCATTGAAAGGAAGGGGAGCAAGTCCACACAAATCCTTATATGTAAAGGATTGAGTGTAAGAATATCCTAGCAACAATTACAATGTAAATTAAGTTTCCCTTTCTTTGATACCTCATTCACACGGCATTTAAAGGTTAATGTTTCTAATGTGACCCAGAGATACATGCAATTCAATTCAATTCAATTATATTTGTATAGAGCCAAATCATAATAAACAAATGACTTCTTTAAATCGAACACGAGTTAAGATCTGCTATCCAAAAAGTATTAAACCTTTTGTAGGTGCAGAAGAGTGAGACCTTTATTTAGATGTTCAGTCAGTAGCTTTGGTACTCACTCTTCAGCAACCTTAAAAACAACTGGTAAGATGCTTAATAGGCAGATAGTTGATCTTGGATGTTATTTCCCAAATATAAAAAAATTGGATAACCATAGCCACCTTCCAAGCATATGGTAGTGTTTGTCTGAATGACAGATAAACCTGGTGAGTTATGAGGCATACTCAAGAATTGTGTATAGATAAGTTTCTTAAAAGGTTCACATATTTTTCCATTCCCTTTTGTGTCTTCAGTTCATAAGAAAATGCTGTTGTTGCCTGTCGTATAGTCTGTGTATTTGGCACAGACTATACATGAAGTCACATACTTAAACTGGCTTACGTCTACTGCCTATTACTACATATATAATATGAATCATTATTATTTGTTATCAAAATTTATATTCATATTCAGAATACACCTGAATGTTCAAAATGAGATACAAGCTTGTCATATTTACACATATTAAGTGAAACCAAAGTAAATAGTTTATCCAGTCTCTCAGCCCAGTGTTCTCTCTGTCCATCATTACGGCCCATTTCACAGAAAAGTTAATGGAATTCCATATGGACCAGAATTTTGAACTTTAGTGACAGCTTTATGTTTACACACACACACACACACACACACACACACACACACACACGGTGGTAGCAAGTTGTGGATGTGGAATCAAGAAAGTCCAATTTCTCTTCCCACCACTCTCTTCTTTCTGTCTTGCAATAACACACTAATGTGATTACACTGGCATCAAACCAATTTGGGCTTTAATTACGCAAGACACATCAAGGCGAAAACCATGAGAGGCTTTTCTCCAACAAATCAACTGGCATGACCAATGAAGCTGGGGTGGGGGGTGAGACTGACATGCAACGAGACAGAAGTAAACAGAGAGGAATCAAAGGACGAGAGAGGTGAGAGAGTGCCTTTCTAATTAGATCATGGCAGTGCTCTCAGACAGATTTAAAGCAATCTATGTGTGAGATATGAGACACTGGAGTCTGAGGATGCTGTTATCTCTGAGCTTCTGTGGAGCTCTCTCCTGCCACATTCTCACTGCTGAATATCATCTCTGCAATTGCTGATTACCAGCTCTGTATTTGGAAGTGGAGCTCTCACAGGAGACTTAAACAAATGTATATATATTTGGTTACTCTTCTCAGCCAGAAAGATCGAGCAGGAGCTCTGAATCTTTTTCACATTTTACAAACACCTCACCAAGTACAGCAGAGGAAAACAATCAATAAAGACATAGGGTAACAAAAGATTAAGCCAATTATTAATACAATTGGTCTGTTGCTGTTCTCTGACTGCAAAGATGAAATTAAAAAAACAGCCATTTTGTTGAATTATTACATGGAGCCTTTTTAAAGGTTCTTACTGCGATAACTCAAAGCCAAACTAGGGACACTAGGGAGACTGAGATAGAAGAAACTCACAAGAGTTGTCTGGTTTTGTTGCAAACAAAAACATATGTCCTTAGGATTAATAATGAGGTACTAGAGTCACTTAACTATTTACTCAATATTCATTTATTCACTCATATATATATGTCTATATATAAACTGTTCAAAATAATTAAGGGAACACTGAAATCACACGTCAGATCTTGATGAATGAATTATTCAAGTTGAAACTCCTTACTGATGTCCATTGTATAATTTGTTGAGAACAAAATGACGTAACAATGGTCAATGGAAACCAAAATCTTAAACCAACTGAGGACTGGATTCAAGATCTCACCGAAAATCAAAGTAATAAACTGATCCCACAGGCTGATCCAACTTGCGTGAATTTCATAACAGCAACTCATATGACTAAGTATTGTGTATGGCCTCCTCATGCCTGTATGCACTCCCGACAACAGCTGGACGTGCTCCTGATGAGACGGCGGATGGTGTATTGGGGGATCTCCTCCCAGACTTGGATCAGGACATCAGTGAGCTTCTAGACAGTCTGTGGCGGTACTTGGCTGGTAATTGCTCTGAGGATTTCATCCTGGTACCTAACAGCAGCCAGGGTACCGTTGGCTATGATATGGAGGTCTGTTAGACCCTCCAACGATATGCCTCCCCAGACCATCACTGACCCACTGCCAAACCGGTCATGCTGGATGATGTTACAGGCAGCATAACGTTCACCATGTTCAATGCCAGTTTTTATATTGTACTTTACATTTATATAGTATGAGTTTTTCATTAGAGCGTTTTAATGGAATCCTGGGAAAGTTTAATAACAACAATAGGACAATTGAAGTCCAAATCATGAGGCAATTTTTATTTGGGAGGATCAATGTTTGGGACTTTGTCACGCGATGACACAGCTGATATGCTTTATGTGAAGCACAGTGTTTTGGTGTCAGCAGAAAGACATCTCTTAGAAAACTGTTCAGTGGTGCTACTCTCTCCATTCCAACAGATTATCTTGGATGAGCTTGACGGAAATACAATGTTAGCAATGTATTATCAGATGTACCCTGAAAATTGTATCACTGATAACAATCATTATAGCATACTTACTTATATAAGGCACATTTATTCAAGTTACATTTTATGAATTTATAATTGTACAAAGCCTGATTTACTTATACCAGATATTTTCTTAAAATGGAGTTAGTACCTTTTAGAAAACGGTGTAACCTCTGCACCACTGAGTGAAACTATCCTGATTTGCCCCCGGCATTACCATCACCATACCAACAAGAACTTTCAAAATAATCCAAACTCAGGCGCCAAGGCCAGATGGCTGAAGCTCTGTGCCCCTGTCATTTACTCCCTTTTCTGGGAATCCTATAGGACAGAATCAGTACCACTATCATACCACTAGCAAAGAAATCCCGCCCTTCAGAACCCTACCACTTTCGACAGGTTGCACTCACTTTAATAATCATGAAATGCCTGGAAAAATGAATCATCCTTCCAGCCGTCAGACCGCAGCTGGACCCCTGCCAGTTCACCTACAGGGCCAAAAGAGGGACAGAGAAAGCTGTGGCATGTCTCCTCCACTCCTTCCTCCAACTTCTGGAGTCTCGCAATTTCGCCACAATTCTCCTAATTGATTTCAGCTCCGCTTTAAATACAATCTAATGGCACCTCATGATCAGAAAACTCCACCAACTGATAATCCCTCCACTGGATCCACAAGTTCCTCAGGAACAAACCTCAGGCGGTCAGGATAGGTACAGCATAACCACCAACTGTCATAATCCAACCTGGAGCCCCCTAGGGCAGTGTCCTCAGTCCCTTACTCTACACACTCTACACCAACGCAATGCACCAGCCCCTCACCCATCACTAGATACTTAAAATAATCTAGCACATCAAACACACCCCACACTAGACTGAACCCCACATCCATCCTTGACAAAACAGTACAACAGGTTGATAATTTATTGGACTCACCATAGACAATAAACTCTGTTTTGATTAACTATCCCACCGAAGACTCCATGTCATCTGCAAAGTCAGAGCACTGTCTGTTGCCACCCCAACTGCTGTTCTTGCTATATAAAAGCATAGTACAACCCATTCTGCTGTACTGTTCCATCTATTTCTACAACATGCTCAGTCTCCAACAAAAACAGAGTCACAAATGACAATCACCACTTCACATTACTGCCATCCGGAGGTACAAAACTCTCAAATGGAGAAGGGCCCGATTCAGCAGGAGCTTTGTCCCCTTTGGAATTACAGCCTTTTCAAGCGAGAGGTTAAAAATGTTAGTGAATACCTCTGCTAGTTGGTCTACACAGTTCTTTAGCACTCTTCGAGCACTCTTAGAGACTCCATCTGGCCCAGCCACTTTGCAGGCATTAAATCTACACAGGGTGGATCTGACCCTGATACTGCAGATTTATGCTCTGGTCCCTCCCCGGTAGTTCAGGACAGATGTGGGCCTCTCAGTTCTGCTGGTCGAAGCTGGCAAAGAACTGGTTCAGTGCATCTGGAAGAGTGTTGTCTCTGGGGCTTGAGGCTGAATAACTGCCCCTGTAGCCAGTGGTTGCATTTTAACTGATCAGTTTAAGTAAATTTACATATGCTACAACAGTCTATATATCATGCAGTGTACATTACAGTTGTTGCAAAAATTAAACAAAACATAATTTGAAATCAAGCGCAACATTATTTGTCTTTGAGAATGTACTGAGTTCGAACGTGAAAATTATTATGAAGCCACTGCTGCACATCACAAGTCATTTAATGAGTTTGAATTTGTGCCGAGCAATTACGAAATTATTCAAAATGATGGCTTGGCAAATACAGACATGGCACGCCTCATTCACTGCTTTCTTCTGCTCTGTATTGTTCATTCATCATTCAATCCAATCATGCTCTCTATAGAATTATGAGGGGATTAGCGTGTGTGTGTCTGTGTGTGTGTGTGTATCTACAGTTACAATTCACACTTTCACCTCAATCAGCATTTAAAATCAATAGTTTCTCTGGCACATCGATGTCAGATGTTATTCAGAAAAAATTTCGATTGCACCAACTCACTTACTGGAAAAATACTGTATTGCAGACATTAGATGCAACTGGCAATGAATCAGCAGGGGTTTATTGGTGGAGTGAAGGATGAAGTTCAGGTAAAATGTGTTTGTTGAATGTTTTTTGTGTCTTGTAAGGTGAAAATATTTTTCAATTAGCTGTTAGTTGATTTCTTGGTAGAGCTGCTGAACAGAGAGAATGACAGTGGCTTGACAAGAAGCAAAGTGACTGTGAACCACACAAGAAAAAGCTTCATACAATATTAAGTAGTAGACATTATTATTTATTATTGGCTATCAGGATAAACTGGAGGGGCATCAGAGTATAGATATTGGATTGGAATCACAGTGATCATATTCACGACAGCATGGGGTGAGGGGGGGGGGAGCATCAGATGTGGGTGTGGGTTAATAATTTCATCACGAGGATAGATGAGGATTTAAGAAACGGTTTATTAATTATTGATACTAATGTACTTTGTGTGTCTTTTACCATCAACCATGGAGTTAAGAATACATTTTAATATATATGCACTGTCCCTTTTAAGTTAATAAACTTAATGATACCTGTCCAGAGCTTTCAAGGATGAAGGCAATGACCCACAGGTAGGTGTGGTGGCCAAAAATTTAAATTCAGTGTCTGTGGTGAGACAATGTCATGCAGGGAAAACTAATCAAGCCATGCCAGCAAAGCCACCACCTCATAAGTGGAAACAACTCTATGTAGGGCCTGTGTTTTGATTTTCATTAATAGAGAGTGCACTGAAAGTCATCCAAAGCAGTCTATAACTTCATCAATAATTGGAAAAATATCTTCGCCAGCCACAGGATCCCCAATGAATTTGTACATCTTCTGAAACCTCTCAAAGAAGAACTGCATCAAGCAAGCAACAAGTGCCATACATAAACTCTCAGAAAGGATGTGTTTAAATCCAACACACGGTGTGTTAAAATATCCACTCATGTGTTAAAAAACTTTTTAAAAAGTCAAACTTCATCACATGTTAGATTCTTGACAAATCACGTTGCAGACTGTACTGCGACGTCATCTTCCAAGTCAAATGATCGGTCTTTCTGATTGTGGCAACGGAGAGAAGAGTCAATAAAACGGAACGACGAAAGGTAAGTTGGTGTTTATCTTTATTAAGCGTAGAGGCTGCTGAAAATGACTGAACAAATTTGTGACATTCAGGTAGGGAGGTTTCAAAACTGTATTCACTGAAAAGCACTTACTCACAAGTGAGATTTATATAAACGGTTTAAACAGGATAACTGCATTTATCTCTTACAAACGCTTTGACAGGGATAGCTTAAGTCATTTACTTTAGGAGGGTGGGGTCGGGCCGGGCCCTGTTTCATTGTGCATTTGGCAATGGTAAATGCTGGTAACAAGTGTGGAGAATCATCGGTTAACATATCTTGGATGTCTTGCTAACATAAGCTCAGTATTGTCAAAGATATGTTGGCCAAAAAGTTATATCTCAAATCTACAATTAACGTTATTAGGTTGTTTGTCCGCCAGGCGCGAAGAGCGGGAAAAATATATTCGCAAGCGTAGTGTTGAAGCTGACTGTGTAACCCTCTGCAGAGCTTACAATTAAAGACTCAAAGACAACTCCGGTCTGAGAAACTCTTCATTTCACATCTCGAGATAAATTTCCACTACATTCACTGGCTTCCGGTTAAATCTAGAATAGAATTAAAAATCCTGTATCGTGCCAGCTCTTCCTTCCTCTTCTCCCTCCTTATCACATCAAAGAAATTAATATCTCATCAATACATGTTACTGACTTGACTTCTTCCCCGGAGTCCCTTTGCCTTATCATCCGCAGATCCAGGGCCGCAGCTGCGGCCACATCGTGGATTATGATCTGTGGATCACGTATCAGAGATCGTAATGGTGGATCCAGTATGGCGGATTCTGTATCGTGCTGGCTGATCGTGATAATAATGCTGGATCCTTTATCGTGTTGGCATCTGATAATGGTGGTGGACCACGATCGAGGTGGCAGCTGATGGTGGATCCTAATGGCGGCAGTGGACAATGACTGTGGACTATAGTGGCATCCGATCTTGATGGTGGATCATGATCGTGGTGGCTGCTGACCAGGGACTATGATTGCAGCAGGACTGCTCGACCATTACTGACAATAATCTATCAATTCATTGACCGTCAGTTATGCTTCAAAATGTTTATTCTTATCAATGCTGCTAATACCCTTATCTTTCTGATGTTCTCCTTTACACTTGACATCTATTGCACTTCTGTCCGTCCTGGGAGAGGGATCCCTCACATGTGGCTCTCTCTGAGGTTTCTACCTTCTTTTTACCCTGTTAAAAGGGTTTTCTTTTGTAGTTTTTCCTCTCTCTTGTTGAGGGTTAAGGGCAGAGGATGTTACACCTTGTTAAAGCCCTATGAGACAAATTGTGATTTTTGAATATGGGCTATACAAATAAAATTTGATTGATTGATTGACAAATTGGGAGAGGTTTACTTTCAGTTGAGAAACTTACCTATGGAATTTAACTCCTCCCTTGCAAACATTCACCTTTGTCTACTCTTCAATTCTATATACAGAGGTATATGGCTTCGGCAATATATTAGAGCCTTTGTTGGATAATATTCGATCTCTTGAAGCAAAAGGGATGAAGGTTGAAATTGAGGGACAGAGTTCTCTGCTCTATGGCACTATCTTTCTCCTGACTGCTGATAATCTTGCTTGCCATTCACTTGGAGGGTGTTTTGAAAGCCATAAGACATTATGCACGACACTTTAGAGCAGTGATTCTCAAACTGTGTGTGGTGGGGCGCGCGACCGGGAGGGGGAAATGTGAGGCGGAACTAATGTTATAGCCGAACTAATGTTTTGACGTCCGCATCTCTGTAACAGCAGCTCTTCAGCCCCTCTGCAGTGGCTCCCTGTACAGTGTTGTGCATGTCGCGCATATTTTTCGCGAACGGGGAACTTTACGATATGTTTCATATGTTGAACGTGAACGTGAGGGAACGTCACGTTAATTTGTTAAATCATCATCGTATCAGGCCAGCATGAAATACTGTGTGTGTGTGTGTGCGCTCCCAGACAGCGCACACACACACACAGGTTTTTTATTTGGACATCAGAAATTCCTGTAAGTAATGTGAATTTAATGTTCATGTGTATGTTATGTAAATACACATGTTAAACTTGGCCCATTTTGTCATCATTTTGTTGGGGCAGGCGAGCGGGTGGGGCATGAAAAATATTCTAGCTCCAAAGTGGGGCATGACAGAAAAAGGTTGAGAACCACTGCTTTAGAGGGTGTGGCTCTAATTGAGACAAAATTACTTTTGAAACATTTAATCTACAATAAAGAGTTTGGCCCCACTTTTGAAGTTATGGTGTATGAGATTTGAGAGTAAGCATGGCCCTCTCAAAAGGCATGCTCATGTTGTGTGTAACTTCATAAATACTTCTAAGACTGTGGCCTATATGAATCAAATTCAAAGTATGTTTAACTTTGATGATCATTTCTATTTCATATTTGGTAAAGAAGATGGATGAGTATGAAATGATCAATGTAAAAGATGTAGCAGACATCAGAGAACTAGACTTGTTATCTTTATCTTCATTGGAAATGCACTGTATTTAAATCCAAGATACAAATTGATTGTTTAAATCTCGTATTTCTATTAACTGCTTTAGCTCTGATATACCTGAGGCAACTACCAGGCCTGTCTTATGATCCTGCAGATTTATGATGGCGTGGCCTGATGTCCCCTGCAGCTGTAATTTGTAGGTTAGAGCATTGTTTTTGAATTCTTAGATATACTTGCTGTTTAACCTCTTAGCGATCCGACGGCCTGCGCTTAGCGTCAAACTTTGTTATTTACACAACTGCTTCGTATAGCTAGGTACTGATGCGACATATCTTTGGAAAGCTAAGATTCTTGTGGTTCGATTGATGCAAACCATTTCAAGATACGATCACCACAGCAGGTACAATCAACGCCTCTGTCAGACCACCAACAACAAAAAAACAATAACAAAATCGAGGTCACTCACCTAAGACGCCTCATCGTAATCCACAGATCGATAACATTCCAAAACGGTCTTGATACATTGCCAAAGGTCCAGATGATCCAATCCAGTAACACGTTTAGTCCAAAACACATTATTACATCAATAAATACCCACAGACTGCTGTTGCGTCATATCAAACTAGCCGGCAGCTATGTGTAACCTTTGATGTATTTTCCCTCGTAACTCCCGTTAGCATGTAAACATAGCCGATATCTTGATATCAAAATGGAGGCTGCACTCTGAACTTTAGATTGACAGCTCACTTGACCAAATAGGAGCGGGCATGTCCTGTCCACAATAGCCAAGGAGAGACCTCGTTGAAGGACAGTGCCTGCCTCTCTTCTGTCGTGTAAATACTGAGCCGATTGCAACCGATTGTTCTGATGACTGGCGCTTCGTATAGCCAATGAAATTTCCAACATGCAGATGTGCTGCTTCTCTGTGTAAATATAAAGCGACCCCAAGAAAGTCACTGCGTACAGGCGAACAACTGGTTTCGGTTTCTCGTGCGTCCGTGCGTAAAAGCCCCAAAAGAGTTGTTTTTGAGAGTTTCTCCGACTTTGGAAGCTATACAATGGCGAAACGTTTGGAGAAAAGGAACTACTCGACCGAAGAAGCCCGTGAACTTTGTCTTCGGCGTGAAAGTGACCAGTCTGGGGACGAAGTATCAGACGAAGAGAGCGAGCTGTCGTTTGACTCTGAGGCAGAGACCATGTTCCTGGATGGAGGAGACATTACTCTTGACAAGTAAGTATTTTATTATAATATATAACTTGTAAATTACTGTATGTGTGTGTGTGTGCCCCTCTATTTCACTGTGTGTGTGTGTGTGTGTATGTGTGTCTTTTGGTGTTAGTGTTGATGTGGAGGAGGTGTGTGTGTGTCTAGGTGTTACTGTTGAAGTGGGGGAGGTGTGTGTGCCACATTGTTTCACTGTGTGTGTGTGTGTGTGTTTGTGTAGAATGCATAAAAGTTTTATCTAGTTTTGTAAATAACTGTTATTTCTTTATTTTCACAGCCAGACCCGTACCATCTCTTGCTCCACACGGAGCACATCACCGGCCAGTCCATATCACTGGGCACAGCACCGCTGGTCGGCTGAAGTGCAAGCATTGCCATGCAAAGACACCACTGAAGTGCTCCTCCTGCGATGTGCCTTTGTGTTTTGTCCCCGGTCGTGACTGCTACAATGACTGGCATGTTGCCAAAAACATGTAACATGTATATTTGAATACATTTTCAACCCTATGACCGGTTTTGACTCCTTTATATGTAAGTATAAGTTTGAGTGTAAAAGTGACCTTTTTAGCCTAGGTATGTGACCATGGTTACCAAGGGTCCTTTGGAGTCTCCAAATGGCCTTTTTTGGAAAACGCCTAGACATGCCCTTAGAAAAACATCTGTAAAATATTCATTTTCTGTGGTATTGTTATCAAATATATTTTGTTATTTGAACTTGGGCTAGGTAAGGCTTCATGCTGTGGTCCCATAGTGTTTTCCAGCTCATAAGTCCCAGCTAGAGTCATCTGCAGGCATCTGTTTACCAAAAACATTCAGGCGGAAATAAAAAACCTTCTACTTCAGTGTGTTCCAACTTCTATTACTCAATGCCAGTAGCACTTATAGTGATTCTGAGTGTTACCTTTCAAAAGAGACCAAAACCATGCATGTACTCCAAATGGTTCAAGAACAGCTTTCAATTTACTTTGGGTATGCCTTAGACAGGCGTTTTAGGCAAATTTCACCGGAATGTTAAGAGGTTAAACACCCGTTTGCGTAGAGAACCGCCACATTGCTCTTACCAGTCAAGTTCTTATTGCAACTGGCACACGGATAGCGTTAATTTCTGAGGACGTGCACCACTGACGTGCAGCCATCATGCGCACACGTACACGTAGTTAACAGCAGGTATATAATTGAACTTCTGTGAATGTTCTCCATAAATAGTTTGTTAGGTTAGTTTCCTAACTGGCTCTTAAAAGGCCCATTGCCAAATGAATTGTTGAAATGTATTTATTGTATTTTGTGTATTTGAGGGTTTGACCGTTGTCAAATAGATTCATATTGCCCTTGTTATTTTCATTCTACTGACTGGAATGTTAGTGCTCAAGTATTTTTTAAAGAGCTTTGGATCAATGTGGAAAAAAACATTATCTGCCACAGATTTAATGTTTCTAATAAATATCATTCAGATGTATTATTTTGTGAGCATTTTATTGGTAATTTTATGTAAAACAAAAATTGCCAAAAAAACAAACAACACGAAGACGTGTTAAAATGACACATCTTTTATCACATCCTTGTGTTGACACATTTAACACACAGCATGTGTTTAATGTGTTAACACACTAATTGTGTTGAATGTAACACGAAACGTGTTGTCCTTAACTAGACACGCTGGTTTGTTAAAAATGAACACACATTGTGTTGCTTTTAACACATCTGTTTTGAGAGTATTCATTTGAATGTATGAGCTTAACTTTACCATGGATTACGAATACAGACGCTCCTGGGCACAAAATCTGATGATCATTAAAGTACAGGTCTCTGACAAGTTCTGACTCTATTGCCAGTACTGAGAGTTCAAGTGTTATTGACTCATTCTTGTTCTCAGTAAATTTTTTGTTTTCCCCATGTGGGAAACGAGTGCTCTCCTTCACAGTTTGTCACTAGCAAAGAGACAAACAGACAATTCTGCAGTGTTATGGACTCCTCCTTTCATATTTTGGCTATGGAATTTGACCATGTTTAATTGTATTTGGTTTTTGGATTTGTGTCTTTTGTTTGCTTCTTGAGTTTAATCATGTGTTTTTCTGTTCTATTCAGTTATGTACTGTTTTATTTTGTGACTTACCCTTATGTCTCATTTCTCTGCACTGTACTTCCTGTCTTTGTCTGCCTTCCCTCCTTCACTGAACACATACCCCATCCTAATTAGTTACACCTCTTGTTTACTCCTGTATTTACACACAGGTTCCCTTGTGTTCCTTGCCTTTTGTCTTGCTAGTTTTCCATTGATAATTCCTGCATTTTTGAGGAGGTAATTTTAAAGATTTGTTTTTGACCTCACCTTTTCTTTTGGGTTTTGTTTAATTGCCTACCTGTACATCTACCCATGAGACATTGAAAAATGTATTTGATCAAGTCTTCGTGTGGATCTGCATTTGGGTCCTCGTCTGTCTTAAGTGTGACAGAAACATCCTCAAGGCTACATACAAGTTAGAGAAGGCAGATTACAGGGCTAGTTCCAACATGATGTCACGATATGAGCATCTTTGATGAGAACTTGTCATTTGCACACATGATTATGCTGAATTTTATAAGCTTGTTGGCAAAGCTAGCCTACTGATTTCAGTCAGTAGGCTGAAACATGCATCTTAACTGAATGAGTAACAAGGAACAATGCTCTTTGACAAAGACAATGTTAGGCAGGCAGGTTTTGTGTGGAGACTCTGTAGAGACTTCCTCTAACATTAGAAGCCCTGTCACTGCTTTAAAGAAGTTTTACATTCTGTCTGCTTTCAGCACACCAGGTCCATCACTACATTAAGTTGGCCGCTGATTTCTTCCTACGAGGTGCATTCACTGACCCTCGGACACACCATCATGTTGCTAAGTCCGCTAGCATCCCCACTTCCGGATGACTTTTTTAGGCTTAAAACACGGTGTAAATGACCTCGTTTTGAGTGAATGAATGTCGGGGCTATTGGACACTTGTGTTACTTGTGGACCGACAGAGTTTAAAAGTGATGTTCCTGATCTCCCCTCAACTCCCCTATCTCTCTTTCTTTTCTACCCACTCTTTTCCACCCATCTCTCCTCTCTTCATCATTTTTTCTCTCTCTATAAATTTAAGGTCTTTTTATATTATTACCTGGCTCTTAAAATTGAACTTAACTGAAAACCTTTTATTATAATTCATTCCTCATTTTGCCATGGATTTTGTTTGTGTGAAGCACTTTGTAACCTTGTTTAGATAAGTGCTATACATATAAAGTTATTGTTATTATTATTATAACCTGGTCTGCGCCATCCAAGCAGGTTGTTCTTCATGGAATCCACCTCCTGGATAAATTATCTGTTGGGATTACTTTACATTAAAAGTGGCACCCCTAAATGTTGTGCCTTTGGGCGTTCAATAAATTTGGCTATCAGAAAAATATTTTATATTAATATTAGAAATATTAAATAATAACTTTAATTGACATTAAAGCTACCTCTGGGCATCCCCCTTCAAAAGAAGGAGAAGAGCCAATTTACTTATTTAGTCTCATTAAATTACTAACTACCCTTTTGAAATCTGACCAACAATTAAATTAATAACTATAACCAAAATTACCAGATCAGTAGACACTGTTGAGGTTGGCAAAATAATGCCTGAAGGGCGATTCTGTTAGCGCCCAAGCCAGATCACTCAGTGTCGGTGGTGGAGGAAGTCAGACGGTACTAGCGACAATGTCGGCCGCGGGGACGGATGAAACAGCATCGCAGCCGTGATACGCACACCGGAGGATTTTCCGTAATTGGTACAGCAGAAAGGCTTGGCAAGCAGAAAGTAGCCATGTAAATGCAGTCTTCCACTTTCCATGTTTACTTTTGAAAACTGCTGGAACAGAAACAGCATGGACTGTTATTGGAGTAAGAGATATAAAACATTTATCCGAGAAATAAAGAAACATGAGTCTACGTGCTAGCCATGTTAGGCAAAATCGCAGCCGGATGAAGGCCACAGGATCGGGTTGAGAAAACACAATGAAGAGGTGGATAAGGTGTGTGTATTTTCTTTGTGTATAGTTTACCTCATACGATATCCAGCAGTATATGGCACCTCCTTTTATTTTGTCTTAATAGTGTTTGTTAATAGCACTGTATATGTTTCAGGAATCTGTACTTAGTAAACACTAGTAAGCAGACTCAGTCTGTAGTCTAATGATGCATACTCTACTTACTATCTGAGCACAAGGGCAACAACTAATAATAATTTACATTATTTATCAATCGGCTTATTATTATTATTTTTTGTATATATTATTTGATTTAGTTTTCTAAGTTTAGCTTTTTAAGTTAGTTTGTGCAGTGTGCAGTATACTGTTAGCTATCTGTTTTTGTATAAGAATGACTGACATGGTTATTATTGGAATTAAATACTTACCTACTATTTCACAAAGAACAGTTATCCTGCAATATTTGTTAAATCGTAGTGGGATGGTTACTGAAAACTGTAACAGAACTAACATTAGCTTTCAAATAACTTATTTCCAAAATATCACAGCAACACAAATCAAACTATGAAAATAACAGTCTTTTGTTTAGTCTCGAGTATTTAGCCCAGTTATGTTACCCATTCATGAAAGGGGGGACGGGTCCCTTTTGATGTGCTGTTTAAAGTCCAGTGAAGTGGTCTTGCTGGTGTCTGGCTCCTGCTGTTGTTGTTCTGCTGGCAAAACTTTGTGTCATAGCCGTTCGTGCTGAAGTCCTTAGGCATGCTCTCGTGTCGCTGCTTTTTTGGAAAGTGTTAGCAGTCTGCTTCAGGCAGGCCTGCATGGAGGTTGGAAGAGCTTGGGTAGGGAGACAGTCTCCCTGGCCAGGAGTGGAGAGAGGGGGAACTAGGGTTTTATTGGCCTGGTAACCTCATGGGTCCTGAGGCACACAGTGACCAATAGTAGCCGGAACCCAGGGGCAGGTTTCACACCTATGTGTGAAGATGAAGGACCTTGGCAGACTGAGTTCTGGAAGCCCTCCATTGTCTTCAGGACAAATGAGACATGTGGTCGCAGGCTTTGGTTACACATGTAGGCCCAACTATTGTTCATTAATAGTAGGTCCCAACACTACCATTCAGTGTTGAGCAGTGAATACCATTTTCACGTGGTTCTGGTTGTGTGTAATGAACCCTGTCTTCCAAAATCAGTGTGTGTATTCCCTAGCCCCTTACCTGAACGTTAAATGTCCCAACTACATAGCAAACCTAATACTTACCCTAACCTACACCTAATTCTAACCCTAAAAGGACGTCTTAACCCTCAAACAGCTTTCAAACCAGCCAAAATTGAGGACTTGCCAAAATGTCCTCACTCCAAATGGTCTACATTCAAAATGGTCTTCATAAAGATTTATGTTTAAGTGTACACACACACACACACACACACACACACACACATTGGAGAATGTACAAAGAAGTTAATGGCCATCCTGCATTTTCATCTGTGTTGCTTGATTAACATATAGGCAATTACAATTGTATGCCTCCGCCAACATTCAAGCTGCAGTTTAACCTAATGCCTCAGACTATGACTGTCACTGGTAAAAAAACATAATAAAAACACTTAAATTCTTGATGGGTGTCCTCTAAAGGCAAAGAAAGTGATATGTATGATGTCACCATTATTATTTCATATTGTGCTTGTGACTCATAATTAGGGGAAATATAGATTCTAGCCTTTGCAGTGTGACTCATAGCAGAGCATGTACACCAGGAGCTCTGCCTCTGCTGTATTAACTCAAATGTTAATTGTTGTAATTTGTCTCAGTAATTCCACTACCTTCGTAACATTGAATGGTCTGAATAAGCTGAACCACCATATTCGGCTCATCTTAATTGAGTACCTTCATTGCTTAACACATAACCATAAACATGAATGTGTCTCAAGATGAATATGTGTTAATCAAATAGGCCTTTACAATACAATCTATTCAAAACAACTAATTATTTGTTGCTTTCAGGCAGAAACAGACATGTCAGTTTTTCTGTTACTAACATTTTCTGTTATGCTGCCTCATGGCTGTGAAATATGCTGGATAATCTCATAGAGCCAGGGCTGGGTTGGTCTTAAATCAGGTCTCAGCCAACAACACCTGTGTTTTTCTAGTAAAACTAAGGTTTTTTCGTGGTTTCCTGTTTTTTTTCCCATGAATGTGCTACATCTCATCAAAGTCACAAATGTTACACTGTTTAATTAATTGTGTTGCTATGCCACCTATTGGTGGCAACTACAGCATCATGGAAAAATGTACCTTCCACTGCATTTTTCTCTCTACAGTCATATGCTTATTACCTCAGTGTGTTTGTGCTTTATGGAACAGTGTTCTTGATCTCCATCTCTCCCTCACTTTCAAGTGAATATGGTGAAAAACAGGTCACTCCTGGGGCTACAGCAGCTTGCCAAACAGCATCGGTCAGACAGACATGCACTCACACATGAAGTAACAACTCAGTGTTTTAATTAGCCCCCTCAAGACTTATCCAGCAGTCAGATATATGCAAGTGTTGAGGAGTAGAGATGGACATTGATATATGAAGAGGATGTTGGGATTGTTCATCACCTTGCCCTTGTGGAGATCCATAAAGTAAGAGGCTACTTTTGACAGCTGTAACTAGGTGCATTGGAAAGGAGGTGATCAATACCCCTCTCCAATGGAGATTTAACTTACTTTTTCAAACTTTGACATTTGATTGGGTTTAATGCAAAGAGTAAGAAGTGCTTAACTTTTCCTCACATACTGTCAAACAAGAAACAAAATGATTCTAAATAAAACAGTAAGCTATTTACAACGTTGTCAGTAAACTTTGTTCAATATTCTTTTAATGTAACAATAAATATGGATGACTTGCACACTTTATTAATTGTCTTACACTGTTAATTTAGTTCAAGTTGAATATCGGCAAAATTTAAACAGACAACCATCTTTAATAACATCCAGTTACTCTTCAATGATGTCATAGTTTTACGTTTCTTGTCATTTTATTAAGGAAAGATGTACCTGAAGGACACACTGTACGTATCATGTTATGTCCCCAAGACAATGAAGAAGAATGAAAACACTGGCTCCATTTTATTAAAATTCATGTTACATATTATTAATTTAAACTGCTGCTTGAGTATTGGTATTCAATCACTTTTGATACACATATATATAATTAGCATTCTGAAGAGTTGCAAAGTCCCCTTACAGATATTGTTTGTATGTTGTGACGTCTGAGAAGCTCTTACATAGGTGTAAAGCGATGCACCTACACATGTGCACTGAGAACAGCAGATACTTTTTTTTTTCTTTCATCCTATTATTGCTTAATAAGCTGAAAAATAAACATTCATAATTATGGATGTGCAAACCCAAAACGACATTTTTTTTTATCTGTTATTTGTTTCAAAAATGAAAAACGACCTATTTTACTGGCCATCCCGGCCAAAATACCAGTCTGGTCGACCTGGAATAGTCCTGGGGTCTCATTTATAACCGTTGCGCAAACATTGGGATTCATAAAAACAAGCTTGACGGGAAAATGTGCGTATTTCCACACAAACTCTGACCCATGCGTACGAATGTTTTGGAGACGGGAAAGTGGCGATGCAGACGTGAGGTGGTGAACTGAAGCAGATTATTGATCCACTTCATCATGAACATTAAAACAGCTTTAGTTGTGCTCGCGCGACATAATTGTTCTAATACGAACCTTTTAATTGAAAAATATATAAAACAACTTACAGCAAATTACGTTCAGATTCCATTAAACAGCGCAGTTACAGAGCCGAGTCATTAACAGTTTTTAACAGTATCTGCTAACACTGTGCGTGTATTAAATCGCTGCAGTGAACCTGACTGTGCCATCAGGCGCACAGAGCGCACAGAGCACACTGGAGATCACTTACAAGAAATGAAGAAAACTTTCCAATTAATATCCCAGAGTTGAGGTGAGGATCCACTGATGTGAGGGAATCGGTCCGATGCTCTAAATAAATAAATACTGCCGTGACACTGGTGCGTGATGCTGCGTGATGGATGCACGCGAATGGAAGGATGACGCGTTGTCTGATCAGCTGATATAGATTCTATTAATCTGTGATCTGTGATCTCTGAGCTGAACTGTGTCCAGTATCCCACAGATCGACCGACGGAACCGAACCATCCCAGTACAAACACAAGCATATAATAATAATTCTGTTAAATTCTATAGATTGAGGACATCACAGCTGTCTCTGAATTTAATAATCCTGCAGTTTTGGAAGATTAAAATACGAACAGACAATACAACAAGTTCCCTCAAATTCTGAGTGTGTTTTTTTATGCCCCCACCTTTGAATTGGATATTTTTTTACTTCAGGCTCCGTTCTTTCTATCGTACTCACTCTCACACATTGTATTATCCACAGCAGCAGCAGAGTATCAGTGTATTTTCTTTATTAGTGACATCACTGCTGTCCCATAAAATCTCTCTTCACCCCCACCCCACTAACAAACACCTCGATGTCAGTGTCAGAAAGTTTCGCTTCCTCTTCTCATCACTTGATGCTGACTCTATCAGGACTCACGTTGGAAACCCATTGGTCAGCAGCATAATTTAATATTCATGAGGTGCTTTGCATTGACCATTTATGGTTGAAAGTGGGTTTGTGGAGGGCGGACTTGGAGGCAGATCCACGTAGGAACGTTTCCAGGTGGACTGTGATTTATAAAATGAACATTGCCTTCAGGTGTGTGCGCACGGTTTTATAAATCGGAATTTTCTTTTGCGTACGACATTTCCGGCTTTTGTGCGCACGTACACTTTTAGTATGAATCCCACGCACTGTTTTATAAATGAGAGCCCTGGTCTTACCGATTAGCCACTCCAGGCATGCTCATATCCATATATGTGTTTGAGTGCACATTTGCCTATTAAAGAGATAGTTCACCCAAAAATGAAGTACTCACCACTATGCCGAAGGAATTTTGGAGCCAAATCCGATCCAATTGAAGTAAATTGCGACCACTTCTTCAAACATAAAAAAACTTGTGTCCGTAACCCAGACATTCAAATTCAACTCGAAACTGGGTCAATTTACACCATGTTTTATCAGCCCGGAGCCGCATTCACATTTGACTTATAGACAAAATGCAACAATGTCTAAAAACAGTCAATACAAAGCATACACAAAACACAAAATACAAAACACAAGAATCACTTAGGTTACTGTCACCACATCCTTGTGACGTGACATGAAGCCAGACACAAGGGGACACATCTGGCAACAGGCAAAATTACATTTAGTTTAAAAAGCCGACTGCTGTATTTTGTTATTTTTCATAATGAATGATCCTCTGGTTAATGATGAAATAATTGTTATAAAAAATGTTATAAAAAATGACAAATGATGAAAATTGGATCTACGGGAGGACAGTGATACTGTCCTCACTAATGTGATGGCTTAGATCTCCAGCAGTAAACAGGCCCAGCCACTATGACATCGTTATTTACATTTCACAACCCTCCTCTCGAGCCAAAGAAGACACTGGAAGAAGAACTGTTAATTCAGGCTATACAGTACTAGCAATGATTAGAAAACTAATCATGATGTTATGTGTAAAATTGGTGTAAGACAGTGTAGGCCTCAATTCAGTTCATCTACTGCCAAGGCAAGAAGTTTTAAATTGAATGATCTGTAATAATATTAATAATAATAATAATAATCTCTATCCAATGGTTGTCCATTTCGTTTGATTTTGTTACAGTTGATATTAAAAAAACTAATTTAGAAACATTAAGAAAACACTGTCTTGTCAAACTGGCCTAATGGAAAATGTGTCTTCATTTAATATATTCATCTTGTCCATAGAAGTTGGTTGAGTACAAGGCCCTGATCTATTCAGTGAAGAGCAGGTACAGGGGGGGGGTAAGCTCTGCCTAACTGGAAGACGGATAAATGGTCTTCACAGTGAATGAACCATCACAAACCCCTAGTCAACCTTGAGGTGCAGCCTTTTTCTTTTAAAATCTTGTGTACTGCAAAGGGAGATATGGAACAATGGTAGAATACAATGCAAATTAAAGAGAAGATGGTATGATTTGAAATCTGCACCTGACAGGGCTAAGCTCTGAAGAAGAAAGTGGCTTAATAATGCATGTGCCAATCACAGGCAGAGGTGGAATAACAACTGGCAACAGTCATGGTACGCTGATGACACCCAACTAATCCTCTCTTTTCCCCAATCTGAAACACAGGTAGCAGCACGAATCTCGGCCTGTCTGACTGACATCTCTCAGAGGATGTCTGCACACCACCTGAAAATCAACCTTGACAAAACCCAACTACTTTTCCTTCCAGGGAAATGTTATCCCACCCATGACCTGACTATTACCTTTGACAACTCCGTGTTAGCCCCCACCCAGACTGCTAGGAACCTGGGTGTGACACTCGACAGTCAACTCTCCCTTACTGCCAACATTACTGCAGCAACCCGTTCCTGTAGATACATGCTGCACAATATCAGGAGAATACGTCCCCTTCTCACTCAGAAGGCGGTGCAGGTTCTGGTCCAGGCCCTGGTCATCTAGACGCCTAGACTATTGTAACTCCCTCCTGGCAGGTCTACCTACTAGTGCCATCCAACCTCTGCAGCTCATACAGAATGCAGCAGCTCGACTGGTCTTAAACCTACTTAAATTCAATCACACTACTCCACTCCTCCGCTCCCTTCACTGGTTACCAGTAGCTGCCCGCATCCGTTTCAAAACACTAGTACTTGCGTACCGTGCTGCGAACGGATCGGGTCCAGTCTACATCCAGGACATGGTCAAACCTTACACCCCAGCCCGTCCACTCCGCATCTGCGAATCAGCTTGCTGCTCCCTCACTGCGAGCTAACCACTCAACAAAATCAAGACTGTTTGCTGTCCTGGCTCCTAAATGGTGGAATGAGCTCCCCAATGACATCAGGACAGTAGAAAGTCTACACATCTTCCACCGCAGAATAAAGACACATCTCTTCCGACTATACCTTGGATAAAAAAACAAAAAAACAAAAACAAAAAAAACCCTACTATATTTAGTTGCATTTATATGGCACTTATTTATAGCACTTTGTAGTTTGGCTTTCTTGAAGAAACTTGTACTTGCTTGATTCTTGTTGTTCTGGGTTTGTACCCTCATGGTTGAATGCGCTTATTGTAAGTCACTTTGAATAAAAGAGTCAGCTAAATGATATGTAATGTAATATAATGTGAATAAACAGTAGTTTAATCCATATTGTTAGGGTAGATGGAGTGTAAATGCCATAAACTAGCAACATGTCTATGAAATTTCACAGACACACTGAATATCCACAATGGTAGGATACATCACAATCATTGTCCCATGATTACAGAGCAATAACATAATTTCCCAAATGTTAATACGAACAAGTGTTGGAAACAGACACCCACAGGGAGAGAGAAATAATGTTGGCATAGTTAAAGCTACTTTAAACTGCATTTGAGAGATATTTGCTTTTGATGTGTTTTGAATTATAGTTTGGGGTGACTGAATTCACTCTTAGAGAATCCATGGCTGGGCTTTGAGTCTCTGTCGGACTCTACGATATCAGTTTTGAGCTGTGTAAGATTGAACATCACTCAAAGCGCTTTAGATTTTAAGTCACTTTCGCCCATTCACACACACTGTGATACAGCGATTCTATATACTCTGTTGGCATTACAGTCGGGGGCAATTTGGGGTTCAGTATCTTGCCCAATGCACTTGGACAACCCTCTATACCTCCTGAGCCTGATCTAAAATATCTGATCTAATCTGATCAAAGAATTTGATGCAATCAGAATTATGATCTTTTTGGTCTCCAAAGCACTACAGCTCTGTCACAATTAATCAAGTTGCTTTAAGGACACCTCATATACACATAGGGTAAAATACTTTTAAAGTTCTTATTTCTACAAGACAACTATGATTTGGAAAAATTCTAAAATCATCCTTGGAGAAACAACATTGTCCAAAGTTCATTTTAATGTCTGTCGCATACCAGTCATCAATCATGGTGTGCTGTTAATCTTTTCGAAACTTCTAAGAGAGATAGGGCGTGATCTACTAAAGGTTTGCGCGTGTAAAAACGTGTAAAAAAGTAGATTTACTAACGGTGCGCCCTGACGATTGCGTGCAGAATACCATGCGCTGTCCATTTAGTACGTTTACTTTAATGAATATGCAATATCGGGCGTTTCTACCAGAGAGCGCAAAATACTGGGAGGAGTAGATGCAAATACTTTAAGTTAGCACGAGCAATGTGATTTACAAAGCCTGAAAATAACTGCGGTGGTTGAGACTGCGTCTATATTTTTTACGTTTGAAAGGTAGGTGCTAATCGCCACAGCGTTACGCACAGATGGCTGCAGCTGTTGTGGTGAGGAGGAGACGGCAGGTAGAAGAGGGAGAGAACAGGTTTTTTCTGCTCATGTTAGCATGTTTGGATTGACAGAAGCAAAAATAATCCTCTTGCCAGGGCACTGATGGCCATCATCACACCAGATACAGGGCTGACCAGCTGCCTGGTGTGCGCTCCGTGTGCGCTACAATGGCCCTAGCGCTCAAGCGTGAGCTTGCACTTGCGGTCACTCTGCTCTCCATTTTGCTCCATGGCAGAAACCATTTGCGCAATTATTTTTAGTAGATCACCCTACGGCTTGTAGACTGTCTTGTACACAACAAGGATAAGATAAGATAAAAGGTTTGATCCCAAAGCAAAGAAATGTGCTTTTTACAGCAGGGACAAGTCAGAATGAGGTAGAAAAGAGAAAAAAGGCAATAGAATAAAAAAAACTATATATAACATACACATTTTCACTACAAAATATTATTTGTATAGAAATGTATTTGAGTAAAGTGCAGTGGCACAGGATGATTGTTCAAGCTAGTAAAAACTGTATTTGTTCAATAGTATAAGAAGATGTTGAAATAGATGTATCTCTATTCATTTGTAGATTAAAGACTAACTATCTGCATGTGAGGCAGCCATCCATACATACTTGATGAAATAACAAAAATATGTGTAAGAAGATAGTATGAACGGAGAGAAAAGGTTATCTTAGAATTCTTATATGTTCTTGCATAAGGCCCAATGTGTTGTAACTCATTGGTTCCTGCATCCTTCTTTAAAACTGCTCAGAAGTGAATGTCTGTCTTCTCTTCTCCCCCTCTGCTGCTGTGTCTTTGTAAAGTCCTCCTTTTGGGGGGCAGAGGGCCGCAGCCACAGATAAGGCTTTCAGATAAGGAAGGGGTGGAGATAGCCATCCTGCCGCCTATGTTGATCTGCGGCAACAGCTATCTGAACCGTTATCGGACCACACAGGCCTCCATCCTTCAATCTCCATCCTTCTGTTCAGCTGTTGGGGATCTTTTCTCTTTTGCTTTTTCTCCCTCTCCCTCATTTGACCCACTCAGTCTTACTGTGTCCCTCTCCTCCATCATCCAATCTCCAGACTGCCAGTGTAGATCCATATCGAGTGTGTGTGTGTGTGTGTGTGTGTGTGTGTGTGTGTCAGTCAACAGTGTGAAGAATAACTATGATAAGGCAAAATATTTATTATGGATTGCTGGGCATAGTGAAAGCTATCTGAAATGGGCAACAATGTAGGTGACCTTAAGGGGGGTAGGAATCTTTGAGGGGATTCACTTATTGGCGTGTTTGTGTTTGTTTGTGTGTGTGTGTGTGTGTGTGTCCTGAACTGGACTTGAATACAAGAGTGGAAGGATTTTACAAAATATGTACTGTATATGACACACAATGGTTATTGATGTAACTTTACGCAGTGTTGAGAATATCAAGTCCAAACACATCAAACAAACACACACAAATACACAGATTTTGAACCTACCTCTATGTCGGTTGGTGGTTTTGTCAAACATTAGCATGGCGTCTTCAACCTGAAAGATGACATGAAAATATTTTAGACTTCAGTTATGTACACATAGAATCAAACAGAAAATATATACAGCACTTTCAAGGACAGAGCACATGAGTAAATGGCCAATAATTCAGAGTAACCAGTTGAGTATTAAAGGGATAGTTCACTGAAAAATGAAAATTCACTCATATCTACTCACCACTATGCCAATGGAGGGGTGGGTGAAGTGGGTCCTCTGATCTAAATGTCCTCTGATCTCTTCCTATGAGGTGCATTCACGGACCCTCAGGCACACCATCGTGTAGCTAAGTCTGCTAGCTTAGAGACTTCCGGTGGACTTTTAGGCTTAAAACACGGTGTAAATTACATAATTTTGAGTTGAATATAAAAGTCGGGGCTTGCGGACACTTGGATGACACCACAAGAGCAGTATGGAGGCATGTTATGGGTTTTTTCAGTTGTTTTATTACGTCTGAAGTCTTGGTCACCAGTTACGGATTCAGTGCTACAAAGTTTACCCCTTAGACTCCAGAAGTGTTTTGTGGACTCAAACACTTCATCCACCCCTCCATTGGCATTGTGGTGAGTAGATAAGAGTAGATTTTAATTTTTCAGTCAACTTTCCCTTTAAACTTAAAATATACTTAACAGTCGCAGGACTTGCAGCCAATTAAATCAAGCAACTGTTTTACCACTTCCTGTTTTGATGCCCAGTAGACAGGACCTTTTTGCTGCTTTTTCTAAAACAAAAGTGCTCGACGTCTGCCTGTAACAATTTTTTCCCGTAATTTACATTTGATGTTCTGCTTGTGCGCATAGCCCAGCTCATCAGGTCCACAAGGCGCACCACGCTTGCTTTCAGCCTGGCTTTTCCAGAGCATTTTTTAAGCAGCCGAACCTGTTGCGACTCGTCCCTGTGTGATCAGAACACATGCTCCTCTTATTCTGGATGCCATCCTGCACACATTTTCACTGGCTGATGCACATTTGAAGGATAGACCCATCATCTGCTTACATCAACACTTCAGAAATGTTTATCACATTTACCTTACAGATCATATCCTGGCTACATTTTTTTGTATCATGTCAGATGAGTGCTCGTGATGCTACAGATAACCTGGGTCAACAAATATGTGTTGCACTTCAGGAATATAATGGTGTTTGCTCAGTTTGTCTCAAATTATTCAACAATTGAAGTAAAGGGTGACAAATTGAAGCAAACCAACTTCAAAAACTACACTAACATATGTTTATGGTTATGGAACCTCCAGTGTGCAATAATGGCACGTTGTGACTACATGATGTCCACCATCTATGAGGCCACATCAAGTAATAGCATTCCACCAAATAATTTAAAGTACCTACTCAGATGTCTTGGACACTTAAGTAAAGAGCAAAACATCTAAACCTCCAGGGTGAAGATTTTCTTACACTCCAGTGTTCCCACGAAAAAAGATATACACTGTAAACAATATACATGTTGTGACAAAAACAGTCTTCCCAAATTTGTCATATTTTGATTTTAGACATTGGATATCTGACAGAGCATGTGATGAAATTATAAGATTCAATTAAAATACAACTCTGCTCAATGGTCCACCCTAATACAAAAAACAAACTTCTCTTTTCTTTCCATTATTATCATTTATTCACCCATTACTTCAAAGTGCCATATTCCTGAAAACACTCCCATATAGAGTGTGACCAGAAGTTGAACAATTTTGTCGAAATCAAAACAGATGTTGCAGAAAGCTTGAATGGGATATTGTATGGAAGCACATAATAGCTTTGGAGTACACTACATTCGTGAAACAGCAAGAACTCCACTGACAATAGAGCGAAGATATTATAGAAACAGGAAAATATCCACCTACAAATCTGCATCAGTCGTTATTGTCTCAGAAGTGGCACATTTATATTCAAGAAACAAATACCTCAAAAATCCAAAGGAAGTAAATCTTGTCAAAGAGCTGTTGGATCAAAAATCCTTCACCCAACAATTGAATAAGACATCATTTAAAGGACTTGTTGGGAAAAAACACCAGTACGCACCAGCAGTCAAAGGTCACTGAGAAGGTGTCAGTGAATGGCCAGTGAAAGATGAAGGGGGTAATTCACATCTGCCACCAGAGACATTCCCACCCAAACACCTGTTATCACGTACCTGAGTTGTTAATAATGAATGAGGCTAACTTAAAACTATATGGGTGGACCATTATCACACTCATGTGTATCAGAAATGAATGAACTGTGATTTTAGCTGTATTTACGTGTAAATTGATCACTCAGAGAGCAGGTTAGAAGTAACATAACATGTTTCTCACTAGGGATTATTTGTATCTGTATCTGTTCAACCAACAAAATTATCCGAATCCATACTCGGACTTAAACCGGAAGTGGGCGGGACTTAAACAGGACGTTGGTATTTTAAGCCTGACATGGGTTGATCAGAAGTTGCTATATTTATTGTTTATTAGAAAACTCTGACAGAAAAGCCTGAGAATTGAGTTTTAGATCAATGTTTTTGAACACAAGAGTAAGAGAACTATTCGGAACAAGTTTTAAAAACTTCAGTGAATCAATGAACACAAGTCAGTTTTCATACTCAACATACTCAACTCAACGAGTTTTCATACTCAAAATTTTCTTTTTTATAGTTTTTAAAAATGATATTTTAATAGTGTGATGTTTGTGTATGTGACTGAACACAGGGCTATTTTACTACCTATCGTAATTATTATAAAAAACAATAATTATCGTGATATAACTTTTCTCGATAGAAATATAAGACATGGCCGATAAAACACAGATAGAACTCATCCAATCCATGTGTTGACAGACAACACGAACAACCAATGATCATGAGAATAGTGCCAAACCAATCAAGTGACTAAGTGCCGGCGCGTGCACAATGCGAGGCTCAGCGTCTCTCCAGATTTTGCAAAATAGTTACTATCTGCCTACTTGTTTCAAGTCTGTTCACTCAGAACAGTCTTGTGAACACTTTCTACAGCCGACAGGATCTTTTGGACATCGGATCCTGTAATACTATCCACTTTATCGATGGTCTCAGGCTCATTCCTGAGATCGCCAAGACTACGGAGGCTACTAACCCGGCTCCGCCGACCGGAAGCGCTCACAGGCGGCGTCGAGACCGTAAACAAAGACGGGGGAAGAGAGGTGGGCTAAGGGCTAAGCTGAAGCTAACTCCTCACCGGCTATCTCTACCTAGCATTTTCCTCGCCAATGTTCGGTCTCTGGCGAACAAAATGGATGAGCTGCGGCTGCGGATCACCAAACATAAATGTATTATGGACTGCAACATCATGATTTTCACGGAAACATGGCTCAACAGCAGCGTTCCCGATAGCGCCATCGAGCTAACGGGGCGCTACCTCCTCCGGGCGGATAGAACAGCTGATGACTCCGGTAAGACCAGAGGTGGGAGTCTGTGCATCTATGTGAACAAAGCTTGGTGCACGGACACTATCATCATCGAGAGTCACTGCTCTCCTAACCTAGAATATCTCATGGTTAAGTGTAGACCTTTCTATCTGCCCAGAGAGTTCACATCTACTGTTGTGACTGCAGCCTATATCCCCCCTGATGCTAATGCTAAACTGGCAATGAAAGAACTGCATGCTGCCATTAGCAAACGACAGACTTCACACCCGGAGGCAGCCTTTATTGTTGCGGGTGACTTCAACCACTCAACCACCTCAACTAGCTGAGGTCTTGACTGACATATTCAACCTGTCACTGGCCCAAGCAGCTGTCCCCACGTGCTTTAAAACCACCTCCATCGTGCCGGTGCCAAAACACTCCACTGCAGCGAGCCTTAACGACTTCCGCCCTATTGCACTCACCCCCACCATCATGAAGTGCTTCGAGAGGATGGTCCTGGCTCACCTCAAAACCTGTTTACCACCCACACTGGACCCCTTCCAATTTGCCTACCGCCAGAATAGGAGTACGGAGGATGCCATCTCCACGGCACTACACTCCGCACTTTCTCACCTGGACAATAACAACACCTTTGTGAGAATGCTGTTCATAGACTTCAGTTCAGCTTTCAACACCATCATCCCCTCCAAACTGATCACGAAACTCAGTGACCTAGGTATCAACACTTCCCTCTGCAACTGGATACTGGACTTCCTATCCAACAGACCCCAGTCTGTTAGGTTAGAGAACCACACCTCCTCAACCCTCATCCTGAACGTGCCACAGGGCTGTGTGCTGAGTCCTCTCCTCTACTCCCTCTTCACCTACGACTGCACACCTGTACATGGTTCTAATACCATTGTCAAGTTTGCAGACGACACAACGGTGATTGGCCTCATCAGCGACAACGATGAGTCGGCCTACAGAGAAGAGGTCCAGCACCTGGCGGAGTGGTGCGCTGACAACAACCTGGCTCTCAACATCAAGAAGACCAAAGAGCTCATTGTGGACTTCAGGAAGAAAGGTGGCACACACACCCCCATCCATATCAACGGGACGGAGGTTGAGCGTGTCGCCAGCTTCAAGTTCCTGGGTGTCCACATCTCTGAGGACCTCTCTTGGACCCTCAACACCTCAACTCTGGTCAAGAAGGCACACCAGCGTCTCTTCTTCCTGAGGAGACTGAAGAAGGCCCATCTGTCTCCTTAGATTCTGGTACATTTCTACCGCTGCACCATCGAGAGCATCCTCACCAACTGCATCTCAGTGTGGTATGGCAGCTGCTCTGTTGCGGACCGGAAAACACTGCAGAGGGTGGTGAAAACTGCCCAACGCATCACCGGTTCCTCACTCCCCACCATTGAGGCTGTCCAGAGCAAGAGATGTCTGCGGAGGGCGCGCAGCATCGTCAAGGACAGCTCACACCCCAGCCACAGACTGTTTGCCCTCCTCCCCTCTGGGAGGCGCTACAGGGTCCTCTGTTCCCGGACCAGCAGGTTCAGGCACAGCTTCTTCCCTGCGGCTGTCACCCTGCTGAACTCTGCACCACGGTGATAGCCGCCCCCCCACACACACACCTCCTCCAGTGACTGTACTTCCCCCCTCCACCCTGGCTTGGACTGCCACACACCCTCCTCCAGCCACTGAACATTTGCACTAGACTGTTATTTTTTACTACTGTATTATCCCACCTATAGTGTATTCATATTTATATCTATTTATATACTTATCTTGCTCATAGTGTATTCATCGTACTTATATCATACCATACCTTTTAACTTACTCTGTATATAATATTACTACTACCTCATTCACTTCATTTTTCATTTTCACTTACTACCATCACTTATACTTACACCTGCACTTTATATATACTTATCATATCTACACGACCTACTTCTATTGCTGCTAGTCTTGTATCAATACTGTTCATATTCCATATCTATTTCTTACTGTACATATCTTATTTATTTACATATTCCACTTTACATATGCACATACTCTGCACTTTTACAGCTTTTTTGCACTTCTGGTTAGATGCTGAACTGCATTTCGTTGTCTCAGTACTTGTACTCTGTGCAATGACAATAAAGTTGAATCTAATCTAATCTAAGTGACTGGAATAGAGTTACAGCCACATCAGATTCAGTTGACGCACACAGCACAGAGTGTATGGGTAGCAGCACACATGCTAATGTTTGGTCTACTGCACAGAGGTGGACGACTGCATCGATGCAGTGACAGAATATAATCGATTCATGTTTTCCACTACATTCATTGTTTTAGCGGGTTTCCACACCTGAATAATTATAACCCACGCTGTTTCAGGACAGACGCTCATTAAAGGTCCGGTGTTCCTCTGTCAAGAGTCTCTGTCGGAGTCTGCTTCCTCCTCACTCCCCCTCTGACCTGTGCTCATTTTACACTTTACCAATAAACACCATCACTGATCACAAGTTATTAGGACACGTACAGGACTGACGTTTAGTTTGTGTTTGTTTGATTCTCCAGAGTTTATGAGACACATGTTTAAACCTGCTACACAACACAAGACGTAACGTGACGCACACAGTCAGGACATCAGGGTTAAAGTGAGCAGAACGATCCGGAGTCATGATCCGACATCATCGATTAATAACTAAATACATGTGATTATCAGTACGTGTGTGAAGAGGGACAGAGACAAACAGACACACACACACACAGACTACTACAGACAGAAGTTCTTCCCGCAGATTATGATGCAATGTGTGTTTTAACTTCTTTGTTGCAAAAGAAGCGACGGCCCGTTCAGGAGCAGAATCACTTGTTGACCTGCGCAGAGTAGTGCGCCTCAGTGCAGTAGGCTGATTTGATTTATATCTTGATATATATCGATATCTACTGATTTGAAAAAAATTATCGTGATAAGATTTTTTTCCATATCGGATCACAGCCATGGAAAACACAATGGTTTTAATTGCCAAACATGATGAATATCTGAAAGCACCTGGAATGAAAATGGCCTAGAAAATAGTTTGGCATGAACATTCCTCATCTTTAATAAATGAAACCTTTGTCTCTGGCAAAGCTGGTAGCTTAGTCACAGCTGGGGTTTCAGATGTGTCATTTCGACTGGAGAAATGAACACTGTCCATTCCACTGAATTACAAATTCTAAATCATATTTCACTTCAGGCAAATGACACATTGTCATGAGCTGTTGCCCAATCTCCCACCACTAATGTCATGTTAGGATGGACAGAATGTGGAAGGGAGCCACACACATGTACTTTGGCTCTGAAGGCTCGACACCACTGTTATCTACTGGTTGTCTGGGGAATCTTTGCTGAGTAACAATAACAGCTCATATTCCCAGAGACTGATGCCAAATCTTTCAGTGTGTGTGTAAAGGCAGAACAAACAAGCTTTATTACTTGAAGTGTGACTACAATAGGTAGACGTGTGATGAAAAAGACCACAAGAGATGTGCTGTTGCATCTCTCAGACTGAGACGAAACACAGAAGGATGCAGGGTGAGGGACGATTTGTTGACAGCAGAAAGATGCATCATATTGATTCAGCTCTGATTCTGCTTTTTTCTGTAACTGTTATTTGAAAGATGTTTTATCATGTTTGATTATCAAAAGCTCAAATTTAATGGGTGGCCTGTCTGAAGAAGGAGAAACAGTGGTGTCAGCTCATCCACCGTTTTTTCCACTCATCATGTTGCCAATCTCTGGGGAAAATTAAAAAGAAAATGAATAAAAAAAAGAGTGGAGGAGTCTCCCTGAATGTGAGCTACAAGGAATTACATGGATCCACCATTCTGAATAATAACAGCATTCCCTGGAAAGCCATATGTCAGCTGCCAGTAGCAGGGACTGTTAGCCAACACTGAATCTGTAAATACGAAATAAAGAGATCAGCAGGTGAGGAAAACTGTCTACTGAGCCTGTGACAAACATATATATGAAGTGAACCCCGCGAGCTAGTTCAGGCAGCCAACTCGAGCTGCGCTGCTCCAATCATGTGAAATGCATCATGTGACATACCTCACTCTCCACAACCATCTATAATACACAACCACTTTATTAGGAGGCCTATTTAAGCAGAGAGACATTTCCCATCATCCCCTTTGCTCGCACTGCTGCTGCAGTATTGCTACCAGTTGCTTCAGCCCCTCCACCACCCCAGCATCCACCTGTAGGCGCCGACGGTGGGTTACAAGTATTTGTTCATCACTCCCATCATATCTGTGTAATCATATGGGAGAGTGATTAAGATGGAGCCTAGACGCCAAACACTAAACCTGTTCTACTGTTGCAATAAACGTTTACGTGAGTTGTCTGACTGAACTACACTTTCTGCTATCAGCCATTTGATGTGTTAGAAAGTGAGAGCTTATGTGGCATGTTGGCAACTGTACACTATCCTTCATCCACATTTGGATGAACTCTTGATGGCTGGATTAACAGGGTCCGACTTTGACTCCAGAGACCAATTATCACATCTTCAACCAAGAGACAACATTGCCCTCTTGTAACTGTGGCCACAATCTTTTTCATACCTTAGTTACTGTAGTTTCCCAAACATGTTAAACTTTCAACGTAGAGGTGAATGACAACTGTGTACTGTCTAATTGTGTGATTATGGGTCCTCACCCCAGGTACAGCAGTGTGTATTAGTGATTCTGGACCTTTTGAGTTAAGACCTTGCTGTTTTAAAATTACTGTTACTGCTGTTGCTACGTGCTGTGTGCATATACGTTTTACAAAACAGCCAAATGGAACAGAGACAAATTCCAACCTTTGTGGATTTCAACTTCTTTTTCTATTCATAAATTGCAGGTGATTGATAATGTTACTTCCACTGATGACAAACAGGAAACTATCCATTATTTCATATCAAAGAGTATGGGTTTTGACTCTTCATGGAGGACCAGTTGCACCTGACAGTCTCCCTGTGCAGCTGCTAAATCCACAAGACTTTCAGCAGAAAAGTCGAGGGAAGCCTGGCGTATCCCAGGTGTCAACATAATGGCTGTGATGAAAAGTGCAGCAGGTGCACAAGAGAAGCTCTCTCAGTTCTGTTACGTGGTGCAGGACGTAGTCACGTAGGCAGGTCCTGGCAGATACATACGGCATCCTTGCAGTTTAGGAACCGATAAGCAGAACCAACATTTGTTTTGACGGGTACCTGGTACCTGGCATTTTAGATTCGGTTTTAATTTGGAACCAAGTTTCGGTTCCCAACATCCCAACCTCCAGCTTCATCCCCCATCACCTCCACCAGTGTCTTAGCTTTCGGAGAAGTTATTTTTATATTAAAAGCAAGTAAGTGATAGGGCTGCTTCCCATCATGATCGAAATCCTTCTGAGATCTCAATGAATAAATCAATCAATAAAATGTTGTTTGTATAGCCCATATTCACAAATCACAATTTGTTTTATAGAGCTTAACAAGGTGCGACATCCTCTGCCCTTAACCCTCAACAAGAGTAAGGAAAAACTACTAAAAAGCCCTTCTAACAGGGGGAAACAATTTTGAAATCTGAGAGAAAGCAACATGTGAGGGATCCCTCTCCCAGGATGGACAGAAGTGCAATAGATGCTGCATGTAACTGAGAACATAACAGCAAAATAACAGTATTTACAATTATTTGTACATTAGAAAATGTCTGATAGAGATGAAAGGAGCAGCAATGACAAATGAACTGAGGAGTTATTGTCAGTAAAGGTAGAGTTTATGAGTAGTGTATATCAAGCAGTCTTGTTAATCATAGTCCATGATCAGCTGCCACCACGATCAGGATCCACCACCACTATCCACAATCTGCCAGTATATGCACCAAAATCCCTTATAAGCCTCTCTTGACTGAAATGTGTTCAGTTTGCTTTTTCAATCAATTTGCATCAAGCCACATCAGCACCAGAGGTATGGGACAGAGTGCTAGGACCAGAGTTGCTTCAGAATGATTCCTTGTCATTAGTGAGTCCTCTTCAAACAGTTCTACAATATACTGCCACTTTCTTGTGAATGGATTATCTGCAATTAAGATTTTATAGTCAATGTTTTTAATAAAATGAGTTTGAATTTGCTGTTGGGACCTACTATTAGTGAACAATATTTGGGCCTATATGTGAAGCCAACGCCTGCAATCACTTGTTTCCTTTGTTCTGTTTCCCAGGGTGCTTCATCTTCACACCTAGGTGTTAAACCTGCCCCTGGACACAACTTTCCACCCCTATTGGTCACTGTGTGCCCCATGACTCATGAAGTCACCAGGCCAATAAAAGCCCAGATCCCTTTCTCTTCTATCTCTTTCTACTCACTTTGGAGGAGAAGTGGGTATCTCTCCCTTTTCTTTTCTACTGACTTCTCCAGGAGGAGAAGTATAGCTCTTCTGCTCACCCAGTTGGGGAGACCTCTCCCTACCCAAGCTCTGTCGACCTCCAAGCAGGCCTGCCTGAAGCAGACTGCTAAAACCTTCCAAAAGGCAGTGAGGCGAGAGCCTACTTTAGCACAAGTAATTGGCCACGATACAAAGTCTGATCAGCAGATGCACAAAAACAGGAGCCCCAACCAGCAATACCGCTTCACTGGACTTCAAACAGCATCTCAAAAAGGACCTTTCCCCCTTTTCATTAACTGGTAACATAACTGGGCTAATTATAATAGGCTAAGCATAGGAATATTGAATTCTATTCATGTGATATAAGTTTGATTTGTCTTGCTATCCAACCACATGGTGTAACCATTGGTCCTTTGTCTTCATAGTGGCCGGCCGCCATTTTGAAAGCACACTTTCTCACTCACTCACACACACACGTATACTCACATACACATTTATATAGTAAGTACAATTAGATAGTTTGTGTGTTTATACCAGAGGTGGGATACTTCGTTACTGTACTTAAGTAAAATACAGATATGTGAAAAATCTACTTGAGTATTTATTTTCCTGACGACTTTTTACTTTTACTCGATACATTTGAACGCAAATTTCTGTACTTTCTACTTCTTATATTCTCAAAACTTGCTCGTTACTTGAGAAGCAGAGGTCGGCGCAACGCACGCCTTTACACTCTCTCATGCCTCGGGAGATGCGCAGGCCCGGCGGCGTTTGCCTAAGCGTCCGGAGGTTGGTTGGGCTGCCTTGGTCGACTGGGGTCGAGCAGGCTGTACCGGTAATGATCCCTCCGCAGGTTCACCTTCAGAAACTTTATTAAGAGTTTTACTTCCTCTAGATCAGTGGTCGCCAACCCGTCGATCGCGACCTACCGGTCGATCTCGCAGTCTTCACTGTCGATCTCCGAACTCTCTGGACTCACTGGCTGTCGTCGCGCCGCAGATCAGCTGTGTGTCGGTTGTCTGTTTTTCACACGCGCTGTGTGTCCGCTACTGGTGGTGGAGCAGCTGGTTTATCTCCTGCATTTCCTTCAAGAACAAGTTGGTTTATGTACTAAAGTAAATGTCAGGACTCTACGGTATGAAGATGCAAATCTTTCGGTCTGTCGATAACAATCAAAGCCCCGTTGGAACAAATGAGTGGATTCAGAAGGTGAAACGCTGGAGGGCTTTTACTTTGAAACGGGTTCGGAAAGTGTTGTAAATACATTTGTGTCATAGACAGATAAACGTTGTGTTTCACAGCAGAATAAACAGAGAAGATGATCTTTCACCTAAATTTGTATGTTTATCTGATGAATTCATGTCACAAACAAATGGTTGCAACACTTTCTGTATGCCTTTTCAAAATAAAAGCCCTCCAGCGTATCTGTTAATGGAATCCATTCCCTTGTTTAAAATTTTTTTTTTATTGTGAAATATTTGCAGGAGCGGAAGATGCACGGCTTCATACTGTGTAGTACTGGTATTTATTTGAGTACAAAGTACTTCTTTCATTCAGGGCAATAATCATATTTGTGGCCATATTAAAATCAAAGCCTATATGTAAAAACATTGTGCTGCAGTAGCAGCTCCTCTGCAGAACATGTTGTGGAACTGAGAAGCTACATATTTTGCATTGTAAATATGAATTGATATTAATTTGAATATTGTGCATTGAATAGAAAAAGTTATACAACTGCCTTTCTTTGTGTATATTTATTTCTTGTACATTCAGCCTTTAACAGAAATTGCAAAAAAGAATACATATAAAGTATGACCCTCCTAAGTGGGTTTCTTGGAAGATATCAGGGTGGTAGATCTCGGCTTACGTTTGGAATTAAAAAGTGATCTTGGGCTCGAAAAGCTTGGTGACCACTGCTCTAGATAGTCAAGCTTGATCGTCTTATCGGCGCTCTGGCAGGGCCGATCCAAGGACCTCACTAAACCATCCAATGGGTAGTAGCGATGTGTGTACAAAGGGCAGGGACTTCATCAACGCGAGCACATTCCCCATCCATTTATTCCCTTTAGAATTATCCAGGTGCTCATGCAGGAGCTTGGCTCAGTTAATTCTTTATTATTCTGTCTGAAATTTGGCATGCAGCAAAACGAGACTGTGTCCAGTGATTTTGTTTCTTCTCTGTACTAGCACTGTGCAGGTTGTTAACAACAGAGGAAAACTATCCTATTTGTTTGCCTCGAACTTGTTTCCTTTTGCTGAGTTATCATAAGGGGCACTGTGTATCATTCCTGCTACTGATTAGAAAGTGAAAGGTCCATGTTTAGTGATATTTACAGAATTTGTTCGTGGTTATACTTTGGTCTATTAGTGGTCTTAGGCAGACACAAGAGGCACTTGTTTATTCTGTTGTGTTGGTTCTTTGTTGTCCATAGAAGTTCAGATGCACTAGTCCAATACTATTTGAACCTCAGCATCTGGGGTTCAAAATTTGTAAAATTATACAGTATATGTATATTTTTGTTCAGTTGAAATAAAGCCTGAAGAGAACAATTTTTGTTTTTTTGTGTCTGTATAGGCCTACTATAAAAAGCACTTTGCATTTTTTATTTTGGTACTTGTACTTTTACTTTTGATACTTAAGTACATTTAATATTAGCTACTTTAAGACTTTGACTCAGGTCATTTTCTTATGGGTGACTTTTACTTTTACCGGAGTCCCTTTCAGGTAAGATATCTGTATTTTTACTCAAGTATGGCTTTCAAGTACTTTATACACCACTGAGTTTACACTTTTATTATTTTCATAATAATGTTTTTCTTTAACACACATCTTCATTAATGTTGCATAAGTGTGAATTTTGCCAACCTCTACACTGTCAAGAACTTTGCTACCTATATGGTAATTTTGAATAAAGTTATTAATTTAATTATTGATCAGAGTTCCAAATTTGTAGTTAATAATTTCATGAGACTTAATCAATAAATTGGCTATCTTGTCCCTTCCTTTGAAGGGTGGTGCCCAGAAGTAGCTTTAATCAATTAAAGTTGATATTTAATATGAATATTAAAAATATTCATATTCAATATTTTTCTATAAAATGTATTGAATGCCCAAAGGCACACCATTTAATGGTGTCACGTTTGAGTTGGTTAAGTGTGGTTAATATATAAATTTGAATGATTTACTTAACTGTTATTATTTTTACATAAGTAACAAGTTGGTTATTTCAGAAAAGCACACTGCCCTGCCCCCACTGACTGCGCTGGTCACCAGTTTATTCAAATTTGTATTATCAAATATATGGCATATCCAAATCGCACCAAACTAGGACTTCACACTTTCTCGGACACTTACGATACACATACCAAGTGTGAAGCTGATTGGAAGAACAGTTTGCGAGATATGCATTCCACTTACAGACAGAAAGACAGACAGCTGCTTGTGAAATTAGAAGTTGGATCTAATAATAAACCCACTAATATTTATCAGATATATTAATGTTGATTCTGAATTATTTCAGACTTTTCCAAGACATATTATTAGTCCAGTCTCCATGTCAGTTGAACATTTCTTTTTCACCACCAGCACAATGACCACAATCCATTGCAGCTCAGCATCCCCATTCCCTTCCATCCAGCCCCACAATTGCTTCCATATCTCTCCTCTTCCACTAACCAACCTAACCAATCCCCCTATGTGATGCACCCTCTCCCCCAGCCCCCGACATCATTTCATCTCTTTCTCCAGTAGCCTATCTCAACACCTCTTTCTCTCCCTGACAGTCCCCTGCCATCGTGCGCTTCTCTCTCTGGACTGAGTGAGATAAGCAGGTAATTCATCATTGCAGTGAAGGGCACACACATGTTCACACACCCATACATTTACAGACACACACACAGCCGGCGACTCTTATCAGTGCCTCACAAGGATTGGGCCAAGCTCATGCCGGGTCTCTGTCTGGAAAGTGACCCGCAGCCTTCGAGCACCAAATTACCATGACAAAATTCAAATTATCCCCACCGAATGACAAGAGACAAATTAATATATTTCCCATCATCCCTCTGTGCCTGCACTCACGGCCCTCAATTTGTGCTTCTATTATTGGGAGGGGGAAAATAATGTTTTAACCAAACCAAGGATGTGTAAGGAAGGCCTTTATAAATGCAAATTACCCTGGCAGCCTTCCTCTACTGAGAACAATGCTTAAAAATAGCAGGTTGGCCTGTTAAAAGTGATACCACTTCCATTTCTTTTTTCCCTTTCTGCCGCCTTTTTTTATTTACAATGCAGAAAAAAGTCTGCGAATAGCAAATTCAATTCAAGCAGCACAATCAAACACAATCATGCAGAAATGTGGTTTATTTCAGCTGACAGATTTATAAAAGTGCCACTGGCATAATTGAGTCAAGAATGAAGAGGAAATGATGATGAAGATGGTGATGATGATTATGGCTGGATAGTGTTGTCAAGAGGAGTGATTGTGTGCAAGAAAGGAAGCAGATATTTCTCTGCTTGCATCAGCAGACATAACATGTTCAACAATTTTTACATTTTAAAATGTTACACCTACAAGTCTTTGAGGAGGGAGCATCTTGATGAATAAAACCTATTAAAATGGCTGTGCGTAGTTCTCCAGTCACACACACACACTACAGTCCTGTCTTCACTAGTTTCAAACCAATGCATTTCCATCTAGGGACCACATTGTTTGAATGCAAATACCAGTGTGCCCATCTAAGCATCTGTAGGTGTGTGGGTAAATGGTTTGTATGTATATAGCGCTCTAGACTTGATGACCACCCAAAGTGGGTTACAGTGTAGTTTTGTCATCCACCCATTCACACACACAACAAAACAACAAAACCATGGTATGAAGTCTGTATCTCTCTGTAATTTCAAGGCACATTATCAAGATAATAATATGAATGTATATAGGTGTTGTTACACACACAGATGATCTGCTCCTGTGAGAGGAGAGTTTCCACTACAGATTGGTCTCTCTTACTACCTCGAAAATCATTCATTATAATATGAATCCAACAATGTCTGAATTCATCTAGTTAAAGCTAGAGTAAGAGATGGCACTCTTTGTGTTTTTTTCCCTCCCATAGTGTGTCTCTCTGCCTCTCTCTCTCTGACTCCAGAGATGCAGGATCCAGACGACAACAAATAAAAATAATGTTATTATTATTATTATTATAATAGCAACTGTTGCTGCTGTCATTAATAACATCATTACATCTATAAATATAACTCTTAACATTTTCATTACAACAAGTTATACAACTGCTCCTGGTCTCTCTCTCCTCTCCCCTCTTTTCAACCCACCTCTCCACTCTTCCCTATTTTTCTCTGCTCACCTCAACCGGTCGAGGCAGATGGCCGCCTACATTGTCTGGTTCTGCTACAGATTTCTTCCAGTTAATAAGGGACTGTTTGCACATTGTGGGAACTGTTGGATTTCTCTATAATTATGTAAAGTGCCTAAAGATAATGTATGTTATAATTTGTCGGATACAAATTAAATTAAATTGAATTGTTTTTACTTTTATCCCATTTTGATTCCTCTTGTCTCTTGTCCTTGGAAGAGGGAACAGATGGCTGACACAGGAAGAAGAAATGCTTTCAGGGAAAAAAATTATTCCTGCCCTGTTGAAGGAAAGTCGATCTGCCATAAAAAGATGTCTATGTTCCGAGAATAAAAGTTGTCAATAAAGTGCACTATATTGACAGTACATGCAATTGAAAGTAATAATCTGCTGAATCTTTCAACTCCTCTTCGGAGTGGTGGTAGAGTGATAAAAACCTGAACGTCCAGACTGCTGACTGTGTTCAACAGATTCATACAGTTAATGCAGTAGGGTGCTTTTTACAGTGGGATGTGCAGCTACAACATGTCGGATTATTCCCGTCAAGTCAGAGACACTATATACCTAGTAAACTTGACACATGGCAACAAATAAACCAAAATCTAAATTGAACACTTTAAGCCCAGCAAACCACCTGAAATGCAACAATATAATCAGGTTGCAAAGCACATACATATTATTCACTCAAATGTTTTGCTTGTATAACCCATATTCACAAAACACGATTAGTTACTTAGGCCTCAACAAGAGTAAGGAAAAACTACCAAAAAGCCCATTAACAGGGGGAAAAACGTAGAAACCTCAGAGAGAGCCACATGTGAGGGATCCCTCTCTCAGGACGGACAGGAGCCACAACAAGGGTGGTAATCTCTTGGCTTCGTTCGCCTTGTGTCGTCACCCTTGGCAATGCAGCCCCCTCGACCACACACAGCCTCACACAGCGCTCATCCCCCGCGCCGGAGCCTGACACACGCGAAACGCTGGCAGCACGGAGACAGAGGTTTGTCCACCAGCAGCCGCGCCCGGCTCATGCAGGGCCCGACGTGAGGCGCTCCTTCCCGTGAAGGAAGGAGTGGAAGTGTGAGGAGGTGGGAAGAAGGACCCGCACCAGAAGATGGGTTTCACAAAAGCGTCTGCACTTGGGGAGACGAAGGCGCGCCGAAGCCTGCCTGCGACTGCCGCAGACGCGGAGACGCGATGGTCTCCGAGATCTGGCATGCAACAATGGAATTAGGCAGCGGAGAGTACATATTAAAACATCAAGGGTGCAGCAACTGATGATGTTTTAGAATCAATATTCCTTCTTGTGGTGTCTGACTTAGCATGGATGATGGAGAGCTGCAATCGTAGCTGTGCCACATCTTAGGGAGTGAAGGGAATAGCATTCAGGAGTTAGGTCTCAGCTCTGGCAGGGATTGCAAAGTTTTGAGGAGATCTCGTCATGCGTTTTCAACCATTGTTGGTGAGCAAGGGTGCCCCCAGATGGGTTGGAGAGCAATGCAAGTGTTTCATCATAGAGGAGAAAGAACAAAAAGCAGTATTATTCTCAGCAATGATAATTCAGAAGTCTCGACAAGATCTATCAGACTTGTCGTGTACATGTGTTGTTCTAAGATTAGAGAGGGTAAAGACATGTAGAGGATTAAATGAGAATGTTCTTGGCAGATTTCTGGCTACTGCTTCCATCATCATATCTACTCGGACTCACCTTGACAACAACTTAGTAATACGGAAATAAAAAGCCAAGCTAAATGTTGGGTAAGACTGTAATCATTGAGGCTTTTTAGATTATTTCTATTGTAGCAGCATTGACGCATGACAAAGTAATTTGTTCTTGATCTATTTACTGCTCTGTAGGAATCAGATGAAGACCGTGGGGTAAAGACCATCGGGTTTGGTTGGCCAGACATTAATGAAGAATCCCCCAAAACAGCTGTGGTCTAAACTTCCTCTTTATGGGCAGAGATTTTATTTATTTATTTGTATTGTGATTAATTTAATTTATTTATATTAACCAACCAGATAGGAATGCCAACATTATCAAACTCTGCGTTGCTGCAGATTGTAAACCATCCCTTTTATTTCCCAGCCAGCTAACTTCTGGGGATAACGCTTATTATAGAACTCAGTATTTCTTGTCTCCTTCCCAGAATTTCCTTACTTCTGTGCAGAGAGAATGACTCTTCATGAACAACAAAACTTTTACCAACCTGAGTACCTATTATATTTATTTATTTGATTGATGTATAAAAGGGCAAGTTCAGAAATGATAGCCGAGTAAGTGTTGAGGCTCTCCCTGTGTGCAGGTGAACTTGGTCTAAAGTTCCGAGGTGACACTGAACTAGGCCGCGGCTAGCTTTCAAAATAGGATCATTGATTTTAGGAAATACGAAAAACGCCTGAAATCAACTATGGTTTTCAGAGATTTATTCTTTTGATATATGCATATTTGCTTATGTGTATATCTGTGTATACCTATTACATTATATTACATTACATGACATTTGGCAGATGCTTTTATCCAAAGCGATTTACAATTCACACATTCAATTAAATTTACATTCAACATCCTTCTGGTTGGAGGACGAACACTCTACAACGCTGCGGGCGCACAGCTGCTCCAGGATGCGGTGCTCGCAGAGAGGCTCGCGGGAGCCACGGCGCAGACGCTGGACGTCCGATTCACACTCTGAGTGAATCTTGAAAGACCGAGCCCAAATTTGGGGAATAAGGCGGACTTCTTCCCCGGAGGACTCAGACTCATTCGGATTGAGAGAAACAAACGACCCACGGAGGCACAACGATCAACTGGTAGCGATACTGCAGCAGCAGTGCGAGCAAAGGCGATGATGGCAAATGTCTCTCTGCTTAAATAGACCACCTGAGTGGTGGGTGTGTATTATAGATAGATGTGGAGAGTGAGGTATGTCACATGATTGGAGCAGCGCAGCTCGAGTTGGCTGTCTGAACTAGCTCGCAGGCGTCACTCCATTTTACCTCCACATTCACTTCTAACCGGTGAAGTTTGGTTTCCAGCACTAAAATCTTCTGTAGAAGTTTGTGGTTGTCATGAAGGCCACACTAACGCAGTGACGAGAAGCTGATAAAACAGTTGAAATTTGGCAACAGCCTTCTCTAACCACAAAGATATGGTCACAGACCCATCCAAAGATCCCAAATTTCATGGAAATCTGTTTAGTTATTTTTGTTCAATCTTGGTAACTATAACGGACTATTATTAATAAAAATATTACCATAGCGCTATACAAATGAATTTATTTGTATTAATTTATTCCTGTGTGATGGCCCACATTGTTTGCATTCTAATGATGTGGAGCAACTGACTGCACCTGAGAAGTGGGAGGAGCTTGTAGCGACCAGTGTTAGATCACGCCATGTCACCTATCAGAGAGTTCATTCATGTTTTCCAGTCACACCCACAATAATTTAATAATCCTATCACAACTCCAGACCCCAACCCTGCATAATTTGAACCTACAATACGGAAGTGACAAATACGTAGCTTCGGTCAATGGGGATGGCGAAGAGGAGAGGCAGAGAAGACCATCTGTTGAGACTCAGACGCATGTTAAAGTCTGTGTGTTGTCGCCACTCAGGAGGAGACGTTTTGTCACAGAGGTCAGGAAAAAATCCTGTGGATGCTGAGATTGTGGGAGGCTCACACAGACACACGCACACACACATTTTCCTTGGTGGTTGTGTACTAGGGTGAATACAGTTTTGAAAACTAGAGTTGTGGTCTGTTATTGTTGTATTGCTGTGTTTTTCTGAAAATATTTAATTTCTGGTTATTTGCTCCTTTTTTGTTGAATTATTATTTATCAGACTTGACTCTGACTGGCACCCCATAACATTAACCTGCGTCAAACCCAAGCTGAAGGCATAAAAAGGGTTGCTTCTCCAGGTTCTCTCTCTCTCTCTGGCGGACAGCGGAGCCTCCTCACCGGCTTAGTTTTAGTTTGCACATGTTCAACACTCCACACACATACCTCCACTCATCCATACATGCCTTACTACACTGACTACTCTTTCACACTCCATCATTAAGTCTAAAAAACTCAAATAAATATAATTTGATATTACTTTTGCTACAAGCCTGAGCCAGCTTGAAACACTTATCTAAACGTGGGACCATAAAGACAATTTAAAAAACACAAAGAAATAAATCAGATTTTGCCAAAAAGATGACTGTATTTGAGCATTAGTTTTATTTTGTTGGTAAATGTAGGGTGAGGGGATAATTCAGGTTGAGAACTTTAGTTACACAGCAGGAAGCAACAAAGGCTGATCTGCATGGGGCTAATACAGTGCAGGTACTCTGTCAGTCATGCAGACAGACACTTGCAGGATGAAGGGTAAATATACTGTAGATGTTCACATTAATATTGTGCAAGTATTCTGTATGGTCTGTATTTATGTATCACTTTTCTATTCTTGATGACCTCTCAAAGCACTTCACTGGACAGTTTTTCTGCCATTCACCCATTCACCCATTCACCCACACATTCACGTCTAGTATCTGTCCAAAATCAAACCAACGCTGGCTTAAACCCAAGCTGGTCATTTGCATCAAATTATCCACAATTATTGTCTTGTTCTGTTCTAACATTAGGCTAGACACAACAGTAGCATGTTATTTACAGACCAGACTGTCTACAAAATATAAAAAGTGATAAATAGATGAGACGAGAACCTCATCATATCAATATGTAGGGATTCATTCAGTACCTGTAGATACGTTAATACCAAATACAGTTGTTGTCTGTTACAACATGCTACAGAGTCAGTTTCTTCTGCTATAGTAACCTCACTATTACTGTAGAAATAAACAGTGACAGTTGTTTAACTGACAATCTAATGTCATTGAGACACTTTCAAATATGTGAACATATGACTGTAATAACAGAATAGAATTTTCCACTGAAAGCCCAACTTCTAACATCCCTGCTTTATGAAAAGCCTATATAAACATATGTGCTTTTTCCTCAGTAAATATATTTATATGTGTTTACTGTAACTTGTAAAGCCCCTCTCATCCTAAGGGTGGTTGTTGTGTGGCATTGACTCAGCCATTAACTACTACAGAAAATACATAATGACAAATGAGCATGAGGCCTGCACACCAGGTCTGAACCAGGACTTCAATGTTACCTGGATGGATGGATGGATAGATAGATGGAATGGTCTTTTATGACCCAAAATAAATGAAGTTTATGAAGGTATTTGTCATTTCTGGCACACAGAAAATGATGTGGTTTATACTTATAATATTAATTAGAAAGAATTAGTAAAGTTACAGCAGACTGCCTTGGGGGAGTTTCAGTATCTTTTAGTTTGACCATGTTTATTCTTATTAGTGTAAACACTTTCCCTGCAAATGTATTCATAAAAGTCTCTGTAATAACATCCAAAGCATTACAGGACACTAAACACTACAGGCTCATCTGAAAAAAAAAAGCCTGTATAAAAATGTTAAACATATTTTAATTACATAATAATAGTTTGCTCGTACAATGCACCTGGTAGAGCATAAGCGCCTTTGAGCTTTCAAGATAAATTGTTTTCAAATTTGATTTGGTCAATTTCTGTCTGAACACCTCCTGGTGTGGGGCGACGGCCAAATGGATGTGAATTTTGGTCCTTAAAGTTTTGAAAACCACGGGACCTGAGGCTGCTCTTTAATTGGTTGTTGCAGATTTTCCACAGGACGCTGTGGCCCCCCAATAAATGTTATCACTAGCCGCCACTGCCTGCCACATACTACCCACAAGAGAGTTTGATGTGGCCCACAAGGCAAATTATTAAAAAAAATACACACAAATTCGTATGACAGCAATTACCTTTTTCTGATAGTAAAATAAAATAAATAATGTCAAATTGAAGAGATGTGAGGTCCCGATGAACGAAGCACATTTGGTGCACACATGACTGACAAACATCATGACGAATGTCAAGGAAAGTATGTTGTACTTTCCAATGTAAAAGGGCAACTGAAAATCTGTAAAAGTGTTTCTAGTTTGTGGGGACATGCACAAAGTGATGAAAAATAAGAATCTCAGCATCATTACAGCTGGAAAAATTAAGCTAAACCAGACAAGTTGCAAAGACAAATGACCTTCAATAAAGTTAATGCTTTTCAGTGGAGTTTGGTTTCCAAAAAGCAGATTTCAAAGGACACATTCTGACAGACAAAGTTTTTGTGATGAGTGAGCTAATAGCTAAGAAGCTGAAACCTCATTAGAAGTAAAATTTGTTGAGGAGCATTGGTGCTGCTGCAGAGCTGTTAACCAGGTCATTGTGTGAGAACACTGCATTTACCTACACTGTAAAAACAAAATCCTGCTGTGCGTGAATGTGATAGTGAATTTAAAAAAACTCTTTCAGGCATTTGTCAAGAGGTTTATAGACATGAAAAATAAACAAATTGATCATATTTGCTAAGCCATTCAATGTGGAACCAACAGATGTGCTTGACAAGCGACACAAAATCTTTACCTGCAAAGCCACAACAAACCCAAAGCTCAGTACAACAACCTCCCTCTGCTTGAGTTCGATCAACTCCATGAACATCCTGAGGATTTTTACATTCTGAGGAGTGTAAATAAAAAAAGGTCACTTTCACCCAGGGCTGGGCGATAAAACGATAGCAATAATCATCGCAATATAACTTTTCCTCGATAGAAATGAAAGAAATGAAACGTCGATAGAACTCATTCCATCTATGTTTTGTCAGACAAGATAAACAACAAATGATAATGAGAATAGCGCCGAACCAATCAAGTGGCTGGAATAGAGTTACAGCCACATCAGATTCAGTTGACACACACAGCACAGAGTGTAGGAGGAGCAGCACACGTGCTAATGTTTGGTCTACTGCACAGAGGTGGACGACTCTGCATCGATGCAGTGTATGATAGTAATGATTTATGTTTTCCGCTACGTTCATTGCTTTAGCAGTTTTCCACCGCTGAATAATTATAACCACCGCTGCTTCAGGACCAGGACAGATGCTCATTAAAGGTCCGGTCGTCCTGTGTCTCTGTCAGAGTCTGCTTCCTCCTCACTCCTCCTCTGACCTGCACTCATGTTACATTAATTGTTAGTGTGATGATAAAGGTGTGCTGTATAGACTGATGAAACACTGAGAGCTTACAGATTTAAGTCTGCTGTCTGCTGCTGGGATTCAAGGATAAAGGATAATTAGCTTAAAGCCTGTAGAGAATGACTGTTAAGCACTAAAGACACCAAACCAAAGCACAGGAAAAAGTCTAATTTGTGGATTTCCGTATGGGCAACATGGGCAGCCACGGAGCAGTATCTTGCCTGGGGCGACAAAGGAATGGTTACATTTCCACGACTGGTTTTCTATATCTTTTGTTTGCATGTCACGTCAATGATAATCATGTCAGCTGCTACTGTGTAGACATGTAAGACATGTAATTATTTGTTTTCAGCTCTTAAATGGCAGATCCACGATGTTTGAATGTCTGGATTATGTTTAAGCAAACACATTAGATTAGTTCTTTTTTACTGCTGTGTTTTTTTCACATGTGTTTGTATGGACTGTACTATCTGTGTTATCATCAGCCACGGGACATCATTACTGTGAATTAGACAAAGAAAGCATAATCACATTTAATAGCAGCAGAGTGCAGAGTATCACTTACATCAGAGTACCACTGCTGACTTCACTAAGCACAAAAACCGACTGGATATAGTGACCGAATGGAACAATGAACACAGTAAACATCTGCTCACCATCCTGTATAATTCACTAAGTTGTGTATAAAGTATTGTATGCTACCATACAAAACAGTACCTGAGAGATCAACCATAATCTGTCTTTGCCACTGCCAGTGTAATGAGAACTGAAATGCACACTCAGAGCCCTGATTTTTTTTTTTAAATCAACACTGTATGTTATTTCCTTTCTTGCTTTGTTTTGTTTAAATGACAATCATTGATCTAAATGCTCATGTCTGCCCCCAACATCATTTCTAGGCTTTTCTTTGTTAAAAGGATTTGACCTCTCCTCTCTCTCCCCCTCTCCTCCCCCTCCCCCTATCTCTCTCTCTTCTTTACCCTCTTTTCCACCCATCTCTCCTCTCCTCCCCATTTTTCTCTGCTCACCCCAACCGGTCGAGGCAGATGTCCCCCCACATGGAGTCTGGTTCTGCTAGAGGTTTCTTCCAGTTAATGAGGGAGTTTTTCTGCTCTCCACAGTCGCCAAAGTGCTGCTCACTGTGGGAACTGTTGGGTCTCTCTATAATTTTTAATGTCTTGACCTTCTGTGTAAAGTGCCTTAAAATAATGTATATTATGATTTGGCACCATACAAATAAAATTGAATTGAATTGTTGTTCCAGTATTGATTTACTCATGAATTGTCCTGCTTTAACATACCTGGAAAATCTTTGAAATTGACATTGTCAAGTATTTGAGTCTTTATTTAATGCAGCTTTATGTAGATTTATGAACAGTTAATTGACACATTCCAAGGTGCAGGTGAGAAGTCTTAGGTCTACCTGCAGCATCTTTAGATGTCATTGAATATTGCTGTAAAGAATGGGTGGTATACCTGCTGTGTACATTGGCAAGCACCTCCTAAATCAACTTTGTTGAGGATGTTGGGATCATTCTCCCATTTCAAAGCTCCAGCTGATACAGAAGAAAGCAAATCCTCCATCTTTTGATGTGTCGCATTTTCTGTTGTGCACAGAAAAAAAGACAAGCATTGGGGCCAAACACTGCATTAGTTGCAAAAAAGAAAAAGAAAAGTGTCAAAAATGGGTGAGACAAAACCAATCAGCATCAAGTGAACATTTAAAGTAGAAACTGTTTATGTTACAGTATGAAGTTGGATTGGAATTGATATGTTTATGAGCTTAACTGCAAACTGTGTGCTTATCTTAAACAGAAAAATGCAAGGAACCCACTTGCTTAGTGGAATACTTTGACCGCAAGTCCACAGATCATAAGCCCAGTAACTATGGCTACAGGGCAGTACTCAAAAAACATTTCTATCCTTGTACAGAAGTCACAATCACAGTCCACTCCCGCATATTCTTGTTTGTGGTTCACTGATGGTGGTGCTATTAGAGGAAGAGGGTCTCTCTATTTTCAGTAACCTCTAGAACACTCATCTCCTCCAAGAGCACCTTTTCTACCAACTCCTTGTTAGTGCTCCTTGGGCGGCTGTGGCTCCGGCTCAGGGGAGAAAGCCTCTTACCAGTCGGCAGTTTGATCCCAGTCTTACCCATGTGTCCTCGGACAAGATACTAAAGCCAAAAAGACACCTTGTCATAGAGAAAGCTGCACATAGATGCACTGTGTGAATGGGTGTGTGAATGGCAAAAACTGTAATGTAAAGGGCTTTGAGTGACTAGAAGACTAGAAAAGTGCTAAATAAATACAGATCATTTACCATTCCTCTAACTCTCTTACATTTCTAACTAGCACTTAGTGTGCAGTTATTTACCGATATCCCTTATCTCTCTTTTTGAACAGATTTAGCTCTTACTTCAAGGTCACCTATTATACTGAAGCTTTTTTGCTGTCACCCAGTTGTAAGTCACTTTGGATAAAATCTGCCAAATTGTTAAATGTAATTGATGAGCATTATTAGGAGCACCGTTTCAGGCCAATTCATCTTCAGGATATTGAGGCAAGGGCATAAACCATCAGTAATTACGTAAGGCTGGTGTGATAAGAGAGCAACTGTGATGATTCTGTGTTTGGTTGTATTTGGTGTTCTCTCTCTCTCCCCCTCCCCTTTCTGTTCTTCCCCTGCAGGTCGTGTGTGGCAGGGGGTGTGGCTGGCTTCCCCGCTGCAGCAGACAAGAGACACCTGTTCTCACTCATCTCATCAACCTCTCAATAAAAGCCTGGTCTGGACTCCACTACGCTGCCAGATAATTCCGTCTCGTTCGGTAGCGTATTCTCATGTGATTCTCTCGGTTCCCTTGTCTTTTTGTTTGACAGTTACTAATCTGTGATTTTCCCTCCGTGTTACCCAGACCTCCCGTGTGCCTTGCTGCTCGCCGGCGTTTTGTTTTCCGTGCAGTGTTTTTCCCGTTCCTGGTGTTCCGTGTCATCCCGTGGAGAGTTCCAGCCAGCCAGCACCTCCACAGCCTGCTTTTCTCTGCCTATTGAACCATAAACTCTGCCTTCGTTACGATCTGGTTTTCAAGTCTCTGCTTTGGGGTCCAACTAGAAACAAACCATAACAGCAACAAGCATAACAACGATGTACAGCTCTGCAAAGAGCTTTACCGCCAAATATAACTTACTGTTATAATTAAAATTAAGTTACTTTTGATGAAAGTAGTCCTGACATAAACGAATGATGACGAATCAGGTTTCGCCCCCCATCAAGACCATTGGTCCTGATAATAGGATATATATCTATATATATATCGATATCTATATTTTGATATCTATATAGATCTATATATAGATATATACCTTACTTGATAACGTGTCATCAGCTTACTTCTGTGATTTTTCCACCTGTTACTAAATAAATGGTTTTGTATTTATCTAGCGCTTTTCTAGTCTTGATGACCACTCAAAGCTCTTTACAGTACAGTTTTATATTCACCCATTCACACACATACAGTGCATCTATTAGCAGCACTTTGATGGGGAAATTCGGCATGCAGATAGGGAAGACTGGGGATCGGGTTGGAGGGCGACCGCTCTACCCCTCAGCCACAGCCGCCCCAAGATAAGACAGGAGATAATGAGTAAGTCCGTAGATGTTTAGTAAAATAGATGTTTTGTAAATTAGCATCGTGCATCACAACACTACTAATCACACTTTTCATTGGCAACTTATTTATACTTAGATATTAATAATGTAGCATTTGGATATTGTATAAAACAAAAATATGTAATGTTTCACAAAGTGAGATATTTCAATGCATAGCATTGTCATATACAATATAATTTCTAATAATAATAAAGGCTAAGATGGTCTTAGTCCAATTAAGTCTATGGGCTGTGATCATGTTGTAGCCTGTAGATAGGTGTCATTGCTTTGGAACATTCATATAAATATCTAACCGATTGACCAATTAGGCTTTTTATATCTTATGTACACTTGATGTACACGCATGAAAAAATTGGCAAATTTCATTTTGCATACCAGAGGGTTGTCATTAACATTAAACTATTTCAAAAAGAGTGTGTGAATATCCACACAAAACCATTAGTCAAGGGACAGTTTATAAAGACAAGACAGGTTCTTGCAAAAGAGGATGTCTGCCAATATGCGCACACACACACACACACACTTTGCTAAGCCATTTAATGTGGAATCGGCGGATGTGCTTGACACAGGACAAAAAAAATCATTAGTCTGCAAAGCAACAACAAGCTCAAAGCTCGGTATAGCATCCTCCCTCTGCTCTATTAACTCTATGAACATCCTGTCGATTTTCACATTCTGAGGAGACATGCACTGACGTTTGCATCTTTGTTTGGGGCAAACTATTGATGTGAGCAGATCTTTTCAAATATATATCACCATATGTCTTTATTAGTATGATTGATCTGAAAAATATTTCGGTAAATCTTACAAGCCTACAATCATAGGCGGCATAAATTCAATTGTACAACTCAACCACAGGTTGTATGTTTTTTTTTCCAATTCTCTGTTCCCTGGTTCCACTTCATCTTGTGATGAAACCATTTACTGAAATGTGCTAGAAGCATGACAGCAGCACCTAAATGGCCTGGTACATGGAGAATGAAATGTGTCCAAATTATTTAAAATGTTAGGGAACAGCAGTGAATACCAACATCAAACTGACAGAAACCCAGGAAGTTAAGGTCTGAGAAACCTCCTCCCCATCAGTACTCTAAATGCTTTGACGCAGCAGACCAATATGAATGGGTGGTTGAGAGACTTACATCTCCAACAGTACGATGGAGATGTAAGCTGATGGTAAGTGAAGGGATTTTTGTAAAAACTCCACAGATCAAATGGTGCATCTGTAATATAAGCTCAGACATGGTCCATCTTAGGTAAAAGATTAGTCATTTATTTACTGAGATATGAAGAGGTGTTGCTTGTTGAGCAAAATATGCAAAATACTTTGATGAAAAACCCTTTTGATTCTTTTTATCAGTGGACCCTTACGGACAGTAGGAGGATAAATAATTAAAGAAAGGACAGACAATCTGACTTCACAACCGCTTCAGAGCATGACTTCATATAAATCAACCAAGTACTCTCTTCAGTGGACAACAAAATACATGTACCAAACTGTCAGGGAGCTGCTGCACTGATGACAAAGAGAGAGAATATCTGGTATTCATTAAGCACTCGATGAAATATTCCTGTAAAACCTTGTCACACATCCTATGGACACACATCTTTCAGTGTAACAATAAATGTGTTTCCTATACAAAGGGTATGAACCTCTGCAAGGTGATGCAAGCAGTGGAGCGGTGAAACAGGCAAAGGACAGAGCAGAGCACAGTGTCTATTTGATTATCCTTCTGACACCTCAGCCCTCCAGTCGCTCGTTGTAATTACTGTCCCACTATTTTGGGGTTTTGGCAGGCAGCCAGGTTAAATAACCGACCTCAGTCCAGCTATAAGAGGGTTAATAAGTTTTCTCCTGTATTTACCTTTGAGTCCTGTTTTTGTGGTGGTGAAACGAGCAGCACATGACAGTTTTTTCTGTATTTTCCTGATCATTGTTTTTGGTCATCTTTGCTGTATTTTGCACTCGTTACACCGGGTTTACACCGGAGGCAGCGAGGCTGCGAGGCAGCGCAGCGCCGTTCCCAAGCACGCAGCCGCCTGGCTGTTCACACGGGACGAGCATTTCTCCGCTGGTCAGCCCGCGATTCACTCACATGTGGCATTTGTCTGGATCGTTGGGACTGGGAGGCTGCAGCAGCTGCTCGGGCGCGACCGCTCGCTCTCCCATGCGTGAGCTGGAATTTGTGTCAACGCCACACAGCCAGCAGTGTGGAAGACTTCCGCAGTGTTCAGCACTACTGTAACACCGGCACAAACACACAGAGCCCCCCCACTCGTTACGCCGGGTTTACACCGGACGCGGAAGCGCCGCTGCGAGGCAGCGCAGCGCCGTTCTCAAGCGCGCAGCCGCCTGGCTGTTCACACGGGACGTGCATTTCTCCGCGCTGGTCAGCCCCATAGACTGTATATATAAGGTCAGCCCGCGATTCTGCTTTCTCCGCTTGTTGTTGTACCCGTTGAATGTCGGGGTTCGGGGGTAAATGATGGTCTTCATAGCCACCCCCCACCCCTCTCTTTCTCTCTCTGTCTGTCTGCTTGTGTGCTTGTAGTGGATGGGCAGAGGGGACATTTAATTATGTGATTGGGAAAATTAAAACTCCAGGACAACAGAAGGGGAATACAAAGTATGGGATGCATATTTGATAATTTATATCATATAAAATATGTAAATTATATCGTTTAAAATCATGGGGGGAGAGGGGGGAGGGGGGAGCTGGCTCATTAGCATTTAAAGGAACAGGCACTCAAAACAGGTCACTCTGTGGAGGGCTGTTTTAGACAGGGTAAAAAGGGTGCTGTTTGAAATGATCCTTGTGGTATTTTGACCAAAGTATGTTACAGACATTTCATTAAGACCCCAAGGAGCCATATCAACTTGTGGTAAAATGGGCATGCTATGTCCCCTTTAAAGCACCAGGAACACCATGGTTCATCACGACAATTTTACAAATAATCATACTGTAGCTACATGACAAAAAGATAATCTCTCTCTCTCACACACACACAACTCCATGACTTTAGAGGACCTTATTGATATAAAGTGTTGCCTATCCAACGACTGTAATGATCATCCTAGCCCCACCCATTAGCGTACATTATTAATTGTGTAAATTACTGATATATGAATGCCACCCCTCACAAAGAAGAGGCCTCAGTTACTGTGTGATTTGTTTACTTGTTGTTGCACAATGCTGTTACAGAGTGTAACAGTGTGCAGCGACACACAAACAGACAAAGAGAAAATGAGAGAATAGAGGTACAGATGGACTGACTTACACAGGCACATACAACATACTTTGTTCACTTTCTATTGAGTTTGGCAGTTTCCTATCGTGTCAAGTTATTGTGCGATGCTACCTTAAACATGATAAAAATGATATGCTTCTTTTCGTCTGACTGCTGGACAACCTGATGGCATAATTCTCCAAAGGACAGAATCTGCATATCTCATCTGACTGGTATCCTGGTTCATTTTCCTGACATCTTTGCTGAGTTTACACAATGTTGCCACAACATCACAGGGAAATCTAATTTACAAGATAACAAGCAGCAGGCTGTTTCAGAGCTCAGACAGCAGCAGTTAACTCAAATAGCTCTGAACCCTAAAACACAAGACAACACAGAGCAAGCCATAAGAGGAAATCCTCCAAAAAGTCTTACCTTCCCAAACTGTTCAAAATACTGCTTCATATCTTCAATTACTGTGTTGGCTGACAATCCTCCTACAAATATTTTCTTTGTTCTTGTGACCATCTGGGAGGAGGAAGACAGAGAGAAAGAGACGGAAGGAGGTTAGCAACATTTCACAGAACAAAGTAAAACTTATTAAGCGTTGTCTCTACTTCTTCATCATGGATAATGGTGCTTCGATATACACATGCATATCTGCAATTTAAGAGCAGTTGTTTAAAGTAGCATAACGTTGAAACACTCTATTCAGAGTATTGGTTGTGATGTGTTGTAATGTGTTACAGTGAAAACTAAACTAGTCAGCTACTTTTAGTTTTTACATTGTTAATCTAAAACAGACCTAGAATAGACCGTCACAGAGAGAACCTGAGGCTGATGTTCACCTATTTCCTAAGCTGAAGTGAACTGATTATGATCTGATGAATTTAAAGAAATAAACTTTAGCATGTAAAAGTCTGTAAGGAAGTTCAACTGACACATGTATGACTCTACATGTTTATATGTTAGCATGTAAAAGTCTGTGAAGAGGTTCAACTGACACATGTTCTCTACATATTTATATGTTCCTCGAAGGTGACTCAGACAGCCTGCATCCGTAGATGTCCAACTTGAGGAGACAGAACTGGACTTCAACCAGACTGAACACTGAGAGTCATCACTTCAGCAATGACTCCAGGTACAGACCTGTTTTCATAACTTACAAACAATCAAAGCAAAGTCTTGCACATAATACATAACATTGTATATGCAATGATTTTAATGTGGAAGAACTACATACTGCACATTCATTGTCTTAGTAGTACACGGTTTAATCCAAAACCATATTCAAATACATAGTTGAATATCCACAGAATATAAGGACACAAACTTTGTTTATAAGTAACACTTCCTCTGCAATAATGTTATACTTTTGTGTTTTCCTAGCTCCTTAGCCTGAGCTAACCAGGTATCGTTGAGCTCTGTGGGCGTGGCTCAGCTGTCAGTCTTCATTCAGAGCACCTCAGCTCCACTCGCGCTCCTCCTCTCTTCCCATATTTGGGATGGCCAACAACTGCGAGGAGTCAGGCACCGGCAAGATGGCGCCGGATGAAACGCCCACTGAGCCTCAAATTCACTCTTTAGAAACCAACAGTGAAGTCACAGACAGAGTCACCTCTACACGCGGCATCTGTCCGTCCTGGGAGAGGGATCCCTCTAAGGTTAATACGTTTTTTCCCCCTGTTAATAGTTTTTTCTTTTTTTCCCTTACTCTTGTTGAGTGTTAATGACAGAGGATGTGTCACCTTGTTAATCCCTATGAGAATATACAATTTGATTGATTTATTGATTGATAAACCAATCTCCATTCCAAAACTTCAGAACATTTCAGTCCAAGTGGAAAAATATGAACACTTTTTGTGTTTAAAGACAACATACATGCCATGTATATTAGACCTGGCCTGATAGATTCCAATTAGGATCTACATAACAGGAGAACCTGTTGATTTCGCTGACTGTTGCAGTCAGAGAAATCAATAAACTCTAAATCAGTAAAACTCTGTACTACCTTCTGCATGTGTGGGATGAAGAGAACAGGGAAAAACACAAAGTTAAAAATAGTAGACCCAGGAATTGGTTAGAACCTTTTGGTATGGACAGTATTGGAGGGAACACCACACATTTTCTGTCTTTCATGGCTTCTGCAGGGAATTATGGCAATTTTATGGTCATTTTTCAACATTATTACTTAATTTGGTGGTTAATACCAGTGCTGGAGCCAGACACCATTTATCTTAATGATGAGGATAGCCACTGCTGCTGTCATGACTGCAGCTATAACAAACAGCCAACTCCAGAATTAGAAGTGTGTAAGTGACATGAGGGAATGCATAAAAGTCCTCTACACTGAAACAGGCCACGCAGTATATCACATTCACCAATGGACAAATATATGCCAAGCTTTCTGCAACGCTGACCTAATTGCCAGCACAATGACTGTCAGTGTATAGATCTGACTTTAAGAGGACCTCTTATGAGTCACCTATTTTTCTGTCATAATTTTAGATGTCCATATTACATGGCTAAAGGTTAAAGGTAAACATATGCAAAGCAATCCATGGGAGACAAAAGCTGAGGTGTCACACTTGCACCAAATACCAGATTTACATGCACGTTCATCTACATTTGCAGCAAGCATAGATTTCTTTATCCTTCCAAGGAGAGCTGGTACAGTCTATTCCAGTAGTTTTATAGCCACTTAATTAAAAATAACTGATATTGAAAAAATGTAAGCTTCTGGAATTGCAGAACAAAACCATAGAGCTGGAAAAGTACGTGATAGTCATGTCCCACATATTGCCATATCACGAATGGCAAGACTAGTGTGACCCATTAAATTGTCAATTAATAATCTGCCACTAGGCAACTAACAACGATGCAGGAAAAGGATACCAACTCACCATTGACTGCTTTGGGTTCCAGTCATATAATTCTCTGCAGCACATCTGCATTAATCCAAGTAATCTAATCCAATTCCAGTTATTACAATAGTATGAATCCTTTCATAATAATAACTGAATTTCCTCAAATCAGGTCAAACAGGTCAACGTCACATCTCCAGGGACGATCCTGTACAGTCAGCTAGCAAATGTTAGGTGAGTGGGCTGACAAGGAGTGCAAATGTGTCTCTTCATGGCTGCTGGGCATAGCTTCTGTTGTTTACTACTAATACTTTTCTCCCACAAACTCCCATACATGCCAGAGAATTATCCTCTAATCAACTTAACAAGGCTGATATGTTATAGCATTGTCTGTGTCTTCTCTTGTGTTCAAGAAAAATCTTCTCATAACAAATTATCTGGCCACAAAATGGACTGAACACAATTTTTAAGAATCTGAAAATTTACTAAACGCATCTTTAACTAAGGAGGACTATTAGGAACACCCTGAACATATTCTGTGATGTAAATCAGATTGCTAGCTCCCACCGTGTATCCATGTTCACCTCCTCTACAGATCTATGAAGGGGATTCTACCATTGTTTGAGGTGTTAAAAGCCTGATGGCCATGGGAATAAAAGGACCTCCTAAACGATTCTGACCTGCAGCGCAGCAATATTAGCCTCCCACTGCTGCTGCATCTCTGGTCAGCCAGGGTGCTCTACAGAGGGTGGTTGAAATTTTGTTCAGGATTGCTTTAGACATTAGTCCTTGTGCACCTCTCCACCACCTCCAAGCTATCATTGCAAAACACTGAACCAGCCTTCTTGACAATCATGTCCAGTCGTTTGCGCCTCGGAATGGCAGCGCCGCGGTTCTCTTGCATGTCACGGTTGTCTGTTGTTCACACTGGCAGCATGTCAGCTGCGGTTCTGCAGCAGAGTGGTGGTCTTGCTGTCATCAGCATCAATGCAGAATGCAGATTTTGCAGCCAGGAAATGCAGACTACTGTTAAGGAATTTTGGACCATCCTCACACATTACTGTATATGCCACTATATATTATGTATATAATGTATATTACATTACATCTGTACATCATGAAGAGAATAGAGCCTGTCTAATTCCACACTCCCTTCTCTCTCTTAGCAGTACTCAAGGTCAGGTTATAGATAAAGGGCCAACCAGCAGTGCATTGTAGTGTCTACGCTGAGGGACTTTCATATCTAACTCAGATGCTTCAGACAGAGAGGCACCAACTTCAACTCTCACCAACTTTAACTCTTTGGTGTATTTCACCAGTTGCAAGACGTAAGGACACCATGTGATTTAGTTATGCATACTTTAGGCTTAACTATCCAATAGGATGCGAACACCTCCATGAAACATAGAGTGACAGCAATTCTAGCCAATTATGGATGTGCTGTTAGAATGGGTGATGCAAGTAGAGGAAGATATATGGGGATGCTGTGGGAGACATCTTCAGACTTGGGGGTGACAATTGCTCATGTTACTCTGTTAGTGTTTGTATATTGTTTCACCTTCTGGTCTCCTTGATGCATCGAGTCTACATTAAAATTTTCTGCATAAGACATCAGCTGCTGCCTGAGTTCTCCTTTCACCAGCTTCCAGAAAACCTCCATAACAACTACTACACAAATTCACATTATCTTTATTTTGTTGATAAAAACAGTTTCTGAGTTCTGTGTCCACTTCAAAGCCTATTTAAGAGAAAACTTGACAATGCCAGTATATGTGTAGTGTCTTTATGAGAGAATGATAAGAAGTGAATAAAACTAAAAACAAAAGGACGATATCAGTCAATTTGCTGTAACAAATGTAACAAACTACCACAACAAAAAACAAAATGGGGTCAGCCAAGGGGCTGTCATACACACCTGTATGAAATTTCAGACCTTCAGGTCAATGTTTGTGGTGTCACTTATATCCATGAACCTCTCAAACATGTGTCAATGTCAAATGATTTTCCAACTTCTGAAACACTCAATAATAAAAATGAAGCCTTATGATGGGAATAAAAGTTTCCTTCTTGAGTGCATTTTGAGGCAATTTTACTGCATATGAGGGAGACATCTACACAGCTAGACAGGATAATATCTTTGGCTCTGGGCAAGTGTGTTGGGGATTTGGTTGAGCAGGTGGACCCAGGATGCAGAGGCAGAGTTTTAAAACAAAAATGTCCTTTTAATGGAAATGTCTTAACAGGCGAAAACAACAAACAGAAAATCTCAAAAAGTAAAAACTGAAAAAACAAAGAGCACACAGGGGAAAACACTACAAGCATACAAGAGACGAGAAGAAGGAGGGGACACGAGCACAGGAGATGAAGCATTACGACAACGAGAAGCACAGAGACTTGTATACACACAGGGAAGGCAGGGGCAATTGAACACAGGTGGAACACATGAGGACTGGTGCAGACAATCACAAAGACAGGAAGTGAAGAAAGAAAACACACTAGGAGCAGAAACTACAAAATGAAACAGGAAACAGAACACAGGGAGTGGGAAAACCTGAGACACAGAAACAACTCATAAACAAACATAAACACAGGGATAAACATGAAACACAAGGAGGTAATAATTAAACTGAAAACACTCTTCATAAAGAGGTGGAAAATAAACACTCAGAAGACAACACCATGACAAAGTGTCCCGGTCTTCAAGTGATTAATGAAGCCGATAGCCAATAGCAGTGCATGCTACAGTAACAGCACAGCAGAGAGCAATGTCAACCAATTGAATGTCCAGGGGCAAAGTTTGTTTTTTGTTTTATTACTGTACTAAAAAGGATCTAATTCCAACCCTTTTCTTACGAATGTTCTGCATAGATTTGAACTTCAATCCGCTATTCTGAGTTCAAGGCTGAAAATGTTTGGTTTGTTCTTAAAGTACTCCAAATGAAGCAGCATAGGAGCATTATTCTTTCTTATTATGGGAGCATATATGTGGTGTTCGACAAAAAGTTAAGAGTCACTAGAGTTATTAAATTAATTAAAAATGAGTTATGTATGTATGGGGAGCAGAAATATTTCCAATATATCACATTCAGCCAATATGACATTTGCTGAGTTAAAGTGTTCTGGACCAATTTACATAAAATTGTTTTGTATTTATATAGCGCTTTTCTAGTCTTGATGACCACTCAAAGCTCTTTACAGTACAGTTTTACATTCACCCATTCACACACACATTCATACAGTGCATCTATTAGCAGCACTTTGTTGTTCTATGAGGGGCAATTCAGGGTTCAGCATCTTGCCCAAGGACACTTGCAGATGGGGAAGACTGGGGATCAAACTGCCGACCTTCAGGTTGGAGGACGACCGCTCTACCCCTCAGACACAGCCGCAAGCATTATCATTAGACCTTACAAGTGCAAAGTTAGATTAGTTTAAAAAATCCACTGAAGATCAGCCAGAGCTTTTCAGTGGTGTTGCAACGTTGCTCAAACTTAAATTATGGTTCTGAACTATTCCAGTCCTTCTCTGGTGCTATTTTAGTGGCAACTGCCACTGAGGATATGCATGCACATTACACAAAACTAGGATTTGGAAAGGCTGGGGAGATCTTTCACAAATCTGCAGCAGACACTGAATGTATTACCAAAGCGTCAACATCTGCTAACTCCTCTAGGAGCAGGTTTAAAACAAAAACACAGCCAACAGACTGGAATGCATTGCTGATACTACAGGTTCATGTAGGAAAATGCTGATGTTCTGCCATTTGCCAGGTGGGGCTGCTTGGTATTGCAACAAAGGCGAAGGTTTTTGAGCTCTCACAGCTGACAGTGTCACCTCCCAAGTGTGTATTAAAGGGGACATTGTATGCCCATTTTACCACAAGTTGATATGGCTCCTTGGGGTCTTAATGAAATGTCTGTAACATACTTTGGTCAAAATACCACAAGGATCATTTCAAACAGCACCCTTTTTACCCTGTCTAAAACAGCCCTCCACAGAGTGACCTGTTTTGAGTGCCTGTTCCTTTAAATGCTAATGAGCCAGCTCCCCCCTCCCCCCTCTCCCCCCATGATTTTAAACGATATTAATTACATATTTTATATGATATAAATGATCAAATATGCATCCCATACTTTGTATTCCCCTTCTGTTGTCCTGGAGTTTTAATTTTCCCAATCACATAATTGTCCCCCTCTGCCCATCCACTACAAGCACACAAGCAGACAGACAGAGAGAGAAAGAGAGGGGTGGGGGGGGGCTATGAAGACCATCATTTACCCCCGAACCCCGACATTCAACGGGTACAACAACAAGCGGAGAAAGCAGAATCGCGGGCTGACCTTATATATACAGTCTATGGGGCTGACCAGCGCGGAGAAATGCACGTCCCGTGTGAACAGCCAGGCGGCTGCGCGCTTGAGAACGGCGCTGCGCTGCCTCGCAGCCTCGCAGCGGCGCTTCCGCGTCCGGTGTAAACCCGGCGTACCGAGTGGGGGGGCTCTGTGTGTTTGTGCCAGTGTTACAGTAGTGCTGAACACTGCGGAAGTCCTCCACACTGCTGGCTGTGTGGCGCTGACACAAATTCCAGCTCACGCATGGGAGAGCGAGCGGTCGCGCCCGAGCAACTGCTGCAGCCTCCCAGTCCCAACGATCCAGACAAATGCCACATGTGAGTGAATCGCGGGCTGACCAGCGGAGAAATGCTCGTCCCGTGTGAACAGCCAGGCGGCTGCGTGCTTGGGAACGGCGCTGTGCTGCCTCGCAGCCTCGCTGCGTCCGGTGTAAACCCGGCGTAACGAGTGTGGGGGACGGGGGACGGGGGGGGATAAGGTGGGGGGTGGGCCAAGGCCATGTAGGGAGACTTCCAGTGTATTGTTACGACACAAAACCCAGGAAGCTCAATCGAGTCACTCAAGCATGACGTTTCTGACTTAGAGGAACCATAACAAAATGCGCGAGTGTTTATTTCCCAGAGTTTTTGGGTTGGTAGACATGCCAGATACCCACATTAACCTGTAGAAGCACTAACAAAGTGGAATTTGCATGATATGTCCCCTTTAAGATTTGTGGAGCTTTTAAGTAAATAACAAAATTAAAATTCACTCATTATCTACTCACCACTATGCCGATGGAGGGGTGGGTAAGGGGTTGATTCCACAAAACACTTAAGGAGTTTCAGGGGTAAACAATGTTGCAGCCAAATCCAATACAATTGAAATAACTAGTGATAACTTTTTCAAACGTCAAAAGACAACAGAAAAAAAACCATAACATCCCTCCATACTGCTCCTGTGGTGTCATCCCTGTGTCCGGAAGCCCTGACGTTCAAACATGTTTTAAGCCTAAATGTCGTCTTATATCCTCCTCGGCGTTAATTAGCATCGCTACTTCCACTAGCATCGCTTCTTCCGGTAGGAGACTTTTAGACTAAAAACATGGTGTACATGACGCCGTTTTGACTCTAATTTGAATGTCGGGGCTTATGGACACTTGGATGACACCACAGGAGCAGTATGGAGCCATTTTCTGTTGGGTTTTTCCTGTTTTTTCTTCTCTTTTTTTTACGTTTGAAGAAAGAGTCAACAGTTACATCAATTGTATTGGATTTGGCTGCAACACTATTTACCCCTGAGACTCTTAAAGTGTTTTATGGACTCAAAACATTTCCCCCCACTCCATCGGCATAGTGGTGAGTAGATAATGAGTGAATTTTAATTTTTCGGTGAACTATTCCTTTAAATTCTCACAGTGTGTCCATGAATGTAGAAGGTGTCCCCAAGAGTCAGGTGTAGAAATGGTAAGTGCACACAGCACCAGGCTGTGATGCAAACACTGTTATTCCGGTGAGACATTGGACTCTGATGAGGAGGCAGGATATTATGGTGAGAGAGGAGATTAGGTGGGGAAGGATTTCGTCCCCCCCCCGCACATCCACACACACACCTCAAATGCTGGCTGCTCAGGCTGTGAGGTGCAGATAAAAGGCTGACTACAATACGAGGGGAACAGGTGGACCATTTTCACAGAGCATCAGGCGCAAGAAGAAAAGATAGTCTGTCATTGAGCAGAGAGGCGGGTTCAGCCCAACCACCTCCAGGCCACGTTATGCTTATCTGTCCCTTAGTGATAATGCATAGGTCTCCAGAGATGTGGCACATGTATGGCATAGGAATGAGCCATTGCAGGTAAAGAAAGCCTCTCAGCATGTTAATGATAAAAAAGAAAACAACCACAAAGATGAAATGTAAAGTGACATTTCCATTAACCCAAGAAGGGAGACTCCCTATATTTTTTCCACATCTTACAGGGGGTAGCAAATAGCTGCAGCGACCTCAGGACTAAAAATGCTGATGGCTAGTCTCTCAAGAGACACTTTGACATGTTTTTCTCTGCAGATCATTGTTTGTCTGGAGGCGTAAAATCCACTTGCACAATCCACAAGCTAACAGAGCAAATCTATGAACTAAATTGTGACCAAGACCCAATACAAGGGCCTGGGGTGTTTGTAATCATGACTAAAACTTAATCAGAGCTCTGATACTGGATTATAAAGAGAACTTTGCCACTATCACCTCCACATGTAAATTATTTGATGTAAAAGTTATTTAACTGACAGTGCTGAAGACAGATGTGGTGGTTGGATCATTTCACATTATCACCAAAGCTCCATCTAAAGTTTTTACAACTCTAGTCTCATTCTTCCTAATCAAGTTGGGAAACCAATTTGCTGCAGCTTCTAATTGTGCTCAGAGCAATCGGGCAACTGGACAATCAGATTTGTCAATGTACAGTGATCATGACTGGATAAACCTCCCTTCAGCACAAAGTTCAGGATGAGTGTCATTCTTCTTACAGACCTGCTTCAGCTCAGACATGGTGTTATGCCTGAGCCACACATGGAACATCTTACTTATCTTGTTAGAGCAGTCCCACTGAGCTGCAAAGCTCTTGTACTGAGTCGGGGTCTTGTCTATTTTCTCCATTTGCAGTGTGCATTCACAGCAAAATAGACAGTGAACATGATATTTCACCAGAGCAGTAGTCATAATAGACACTTTCCCCCCAATGTTTAAATATGGTCAAATTGTCCCCCCCAATAAACTGAATTGTAAACTGGTCGAATAATAATAATAAAACTGTTATGCTATGATGACAAGCAAAAAGAGTGACTGGAGAAGAGAGAGGAGAGGAGAAGAGTAGAGTGGAGAGGAAGAGAAAATATGACTGAAGAGAAGGTTAGTGTAGGATAAAAAAAAATGTAATACCAAAAAATAATAAAATAAAATATTAAACATTGTGTCATGTGTTTGCTGTCTTATGTCTTAAGTCTAATGTATAGATGCTAATTTAAAATATTTTATATAATTTGATAAACTTATGTAATTGTATTTTAAAAAATATACAAAATAATAAATAAAGTTATATACACATAAACATGTTTATATTACCAAGCACACATTAGACTTACAATACGGTATTAAACATTGTTTTAAATAACAAAATACATAAAAAATCATTTTGTCTGTTAATAAGGAGTTGTGAGATTTTGGTCCCCCCCAATGTTCACTTCATGACTACGGCCTTGTATTTCACAGTTTTAATGTCTATCTGTCAAATATGTCACACACATATATATTTGCAACATTACTGTACCTGTTTCAAGGTAGGAGCACTCTTGTGTTTCTGTTGACTGAATCCATTCATTTGTCTTAATAGGGTTTTATTATTATTATGGCATGATCGGATGATGCATGGCTTCATACCTTAGATTCCTGGTATTTAGTTGAGTCCATAAGCTACTTTCATTCAAGGAAATTCAGTAATCAGACCAGAAACCTCACATAGTACTAGGGCTGTGCCATATCATACCATCCACGATAATACCGGTATATATTTTTACATGATAAAAAAGTGTCATATTGATATACTGTAGCTACGCTATGAACGTGCATATAGCGCGCACAACAACGTCACAAGCCCAAACATGTCTGAGAGCAAGAGCAGTGTGTCAGCCTCCGATGAAGATTTCCCTAAAGAGGAGCTATAAAAGAGGAGCTATAAAAAAAACAAGAAAACTGTTACTGCTAAAGGTGAAAACACAACAAACTTTTTTCACAACTTGAAGCGAAAACACACCGTTGAGTACAACAAGGCTATGAAGGCATGCGAGCAGGAGACACGAGCAGCTGGTGATGTGTGGCCCAAAAGTAAACAAACGACTCAACCGAGCATCGCTAGTTGCTCTCGCTAGTGGCTCTCCATATGACAGGAAGAGCAAACGGTGGATGGAAATTACTGATGCGGATACATATCCTTGCCTGCGATGTATGAAGCATACCGTGACAAACTAGCAGCTACACTATCGTCGGTGGAGTTTTTTGACTCAACCAAGGACCTGTGGTCGAGCCGAACCACGAAACCGGCCTGACCGTGCACTACATCGACGACGACTGGAAGCTGCACAACTCCTGCCCCGATATTAGTTTCTTTCTCGAGGATCACACAAGCAAAAATATTGCGAGTGCTTTAAGGAAGTTTTCTTAAAGGTCCAGTGTGTAAGATTTAGGTGAAAGGGATCTATTGACAGACATTTTATATAAAATAATCCTAGTGACGTTTTCACGAGTGTGTTTCATCTAAATTATACAAATTGTTGTTTTATTTACCCTAGAATGGGCCCTTTACATTCTTCATTGAAAGCGGCAGCGGGCACATAGGCCTACTTCAGCAAGAACTGGTCACAGAAAGACAAAAGATGATCCAGCAGCTTTTAGAACAAGAAAAGGCCGTCACACAGGTCTTGGCTGCTAACAGGTCAATCGGACACCTGGTGCTAACGTTGCAAGAAGGAAAAGAAGGATGGAAAATGGCCTTAATTTTGATTGCACTAATAAATGCTGCTGCCTGCAAGCTGCAATCACCGATAAAACGTTGTTCAGTATTTTTTTTCTATATCGTCATAAATATCGTTATCGCTATCATTCCTTGAAATATCGTGATATAATTTTGAGGCTATATCCCCCACCCCTACATAGCAGCACCGTAGCAGACACTCTCTCTGTGTGAGCAACAGGTACATGTGAGACACAGCAGACTAGCAATGCAGCATCATACTCTGCACACACATCCAATGTGGTCAAGGCTCTACAGAGGCTGGTGCGAATGTATCTCTGAGCCCAATCCACAGAATATAGTTGCAGAATCCAGGAGAGCTGTGGAATGAGTCAGGTCTGGGCTCTGACTCTGTATTTTCTTTGTTTGAAATCAAAAATTATGGTAAATGACCTACTGCATCACCTACTAAAACTGATCTTCAACTAGTGAACAGCCATTGTGACTATCCTGTAAGTAGGTCTGGGTGATATGGAAAACAATCTTATCGCAATAAAAAATCTTTATAAAATATCAGTTGATATCAATATCACAATAAATCAAATCACTTTTTGTGTCATGTCTGCTTCAGATGAAAAAAGATTGGTGGTATTTGCTGTCTTTGTGGAAAAATGCTTTCTAAATTTAAAATTTCAAACTAATTTGCAGTGCATGCTACTCTGCTTCTTGTCGGACTTTAAATAGCCAAAATATCTCCACACTACCGAATATCTCTGACCCTTCTTTTCAACAATGTCCTTGTTTTCGTTAACATTTTAAAAATCTTTGTTGTCATTTTCTCTTTTATCTCATTCCCACTCCTGACGTACTGGTGTGCATGGCTGCAGTAGCCCTAACATTAGCACCTGTGCTGCTGTAGGCTGCTCCTCCTACACTCTGTGCTGTGTGCGTCAACCTAACCTGACTGTAACTTTATTCAAGCCTCTTGATTGGTTCGGCACGGCGATATTCTCATTGGCTTTTTGTGTCGTCTGTCAAAACATGCAGTAATTATCATTATCATATCAGGGCAGAGTGAAGGATCTGTGAGTTTAGGTATAGTCCAGGGTGGTGTCAGGGCCAGTGAGTGTTTAACAGTCTGATGGCAGTTGGATGAAAGCTGTACCTCAGTCTGGACGTCTTGCATTTCACACTTCTGTACCTTCTACCAGAGGGCAGAGGTGTGAACAATCCGTGTTGGGAGTGGAAGGATTCCATAACAATGGAGCAGGCTCTTCTGTGGACTCTGCGGTGGTAGATGTCCTGCAGAGAGGGTATTGATGTCCTGGTGATCCTCTCAGCGGTCTTTACCACACTCTGCAGGCGCTTGCAGAGGTGCTCCCGTACCACACGGTGATGCAGCTGGTCAAGATGCTCTCAATGATGCAGATGTAGAAGTTGCTGAGGATCTTTGGTGACATGCCAAATTTATTCTGCCTCCTCAGGAAGTACAGCCGCTGTTGTGCTTTCTTGACCAGCTGGATGGTGTTTAGTGTCCGGGAGAGGTCATCACTGATGTAGACGCCCAGGAATTTGAAACTGCTTACCCTCTCCACCTCAAGCCCACGGATGAACAGCGGCCGATGGGTTCTCCTCTCCTTTCTCATGTCAACGATCATTTCCTTGCTCTCGTCCGTGTTGAGGGGGAGATTGTTCTCTTCACACCATGTCACAAGACTTGCCACCTCACTTCTATATGCTGTTTCCACACCGCCAGTAATAAGTTCAATGACTGTGGTGTCATCAGTAAATTTCAGGATGGTGTTGTACTTGTGAGAGGCGACACAGTCGTATGTGAACAGTGTGTAGAGCATGGGGCTGAGAACACATCCCTGTGGGGAACAAGTGTTGATCACAACGCTGTTTGATGTTATATTTCCAATTCTGAAAGAGAATTGTGTCGCTGCTGGAGGTCTCGAAGCGGGCGTAGAATTGGTTGAGCTGTTCAGGCAGGGTGATGGGGAAATTGGTGATCTCTGTGGTGGTGCCCTTATACTGTGATGTGTTGCAGGCCCAGCCACATCCGCCCGGCATCAGCAGTAGTGTAGTTGTCGTCCAGTTTCTCCTTGTACTGCTTTTTAGCCTCTTTGATGGTTTTCCCCAGTCTGTACTTTGCTGTTTTGTACTCCATGTTGTTCCCTGATCGAAATGCAAGTGGCCGAGCATGCAGCATTTGACGTACCTGACTGTAAATCCAGGGCTTCTGGTTTGGAAACTTCCTGACTTGTATGGTGGGCACAATGTTATCAACACAGGTGCTAATGTACCCAGTCACACATTCAGCGTACTCCTGTATGTTGATGGTAGAATCTTCCAGTGTGGCTGCAGTTTAAACACTAACCAGTCTGTCTGTGATAAACAGTCCTGCATGATGCTCTCAGTTTCTGAAGACGAGAGTTTAACTTGTTTAAATCAAACATTAACAGAAGGCGAATTCTACACAAAAAACTAATACAAATTAACACAACCTCTGCAACAACTCAACAAACAAAGACTTTTAAATATGGACTTTTAAACATAAGATCACTATCATCGAAGGCTATTTTAGTTAATGAAGTAGTCTCAGATCAAAAAATTGATTTATTGTCCCTCACTGAGACCTGGCTGCATCCCGATGAATATGTCAGTCTAAATGAATCTACTCCCCCCAGTCATGTAAATTCAAACGTTCCCTGAGAATTTGGTCGAGGAGGTGGAGTTGCTGCTATTTTTAACTCCAGTCTATCAATTCATCCTAAACTTAAACTAAGCTACAACTCATTTGAAAGTCTTGTTCTTAGTCTTCCACATCAATCCAAGAAACACCAACAGCCAATCATATTTGCTGTAGTTTACCGTGCCCCTGGGGCTTATTCTGAATTTTTTACGGAATTCCCTGAGTTTTTATCAAACCTAGTCCTAAAAACAGATAAAGTTAGTATTGTTGGTGACTTTAATATTCATGTTGACAGTAATAATGATAGCCTTAGCGTAGCATTTATTTCAGTACTAGACTCAATTGGTTTCAGTCAGTGTGTACACAATTGCGTAGTCACTTGTGACTACCTCATTTACCCCCGACACCCGACATTGCACGGAGCAAACAGCGGAGAAATTCTTGAAGATGGATGACATAAAGTTGATAATTGAAGTGGAGAAGTACAGGGAGTTGTATGATCCTCAGAACATGTTGTATAAAGACAACGCCAAAAAAGATAAGTGTTGGGACGCCGTTGCAGTTAATGTTGGAGCCACAAGTAAGTATATGCTGTTTTACTACCCATGACAAATATCAGCTGTATGTGTGATCACGGAGAGGAATCGCAGGATGACCGGCGCGGAGAAATGCGCGTCCTGTGTGAATCGCCAGGCGGCTGCGCTTCCGCGTCCTGTGTGAACCCGGCGTAATAGTACTTCCACGTAATCCGATTCTATCAGACCATAATTTTATAACCATTGATTTTTCATTATCAGAATATATGCCACTAATAAAAAACTCCTTTTCTAGATGCCTACCTGATAGTGCTGTAGCGGAATTTAAGGAAATAATTCCGATTACATTAAACCCGTATTATCCGTCAATATAACCAACGAATCCTTTAAAAACCCTAGCTCCACTAAGATTGACCATCTCGTCGATAGCTCTGTAAAGTCATTACGATTAACATTAGACTCAATAGTGCCTCTAAAAAAGAAACATGTAAAACATAGTAAATTAGCTCCGTGGTATAATTCCAACACACATGAATTAAAACAAGTATCAAGAAAACTAGAAAGGAAGTGAGCTCCAGCAACCGTGTTGAAAATCTCCTAGACTGGAAGAATAGTGTTAAAGCATATAAGGAGGCCCTCCACAAAGCAAGAGCTGCCTACTACTCGAAACTAATAGAAGAGAATAAAAACAACCCCAGGTTTCTCTTCAGCACTGTAGCCAGGCTGACAGAGAGTCACACCTCCACCGAACCCAGTATTCCTCCATCCCTGAATAGCAATATCTTTATGAACTTCTTTAATGATAACATTCTAACTATTAGAAATCAAATCAACCATCTCCTGCCCTCAATTGGCACTAATACCCCACCAAGAACAGAAATCTCAGAAACAGATGAGAATCTTACCAATTATTTAGACAGCTTCTCTCTGATCACCCTTGATCAGCTGACCAAAAATAATCTCATCTTCTAAACCAACAACTTGTATCTCAGACCCCATTCCTACAAAATTACTTAAAGAAATTCTGCCCCTAATTGATAGTTCGTTACTGAACACAATCAATATATCATTATCATCAGGATATGTACCACAGTCCTTTAAACTAGCTGTAATCAAACCCCTTCTCAAAAAAACCTCCATGGACCCGGAGGTTTTAGCCAATTACAGACCGATATCCAACCTCCTCTTCCTGTCTAAAATCCTAGAAAAAGTTGTAGCCAATCAGCTGTGTGAGTTTCTCCAGGAAAGTAATGTATATGAAGACTTTCAGTCGGGGTTTAGAGCCAATCACAGCACAGAGACAGCCTTGGCAAAAGTCACTAATGATCTTCTAATAGCTTCAGATCAGGGGTTTGTGTCTGTCCTCATTCTGTTAGATCTTAGTGCAGCATTCAACACTATTGACCATCAAATGTTATTACAGAGACTAGAACAGTTAATTAGCATTAAAGGAACCGCCCTAAACTGGTTTAAAATCCTATTTTTCAGATCGATTCCAATTTGTGCAAATTAATGATGAGTCATCTATGGGCACCAAAGTTAACCACGGTGTTCCACAGGGCTCTGTGCTCTGTGCAATTATATTCTCATTATATAGGTTTCCACTAGGAAACATTATCAGGAGACACTCAGTAAATTTCCACTGCTATGCAGCTGACACCCAGTTATACTTGTCAATAAAACCTGAACAATGTAATCAATTAACTAAACTCCAAGCATGTCTTAAGGACATAAAAACCTGGATGACCCGCAATTTTCTCTTATTAAACTCAGATAAGACAGAGGTTCTAATACTTGGCCCTAAACACCTTAGAGATACATTATCTAACGATATAGCTGCGCTAGACGACATTGCCCTTGCTTCCAATGAAATAGTCAGGAACTTGGGAGTGATCTTCGATCCTGATTTGTCCTTTAATTCTCACTTAAAACAAATTTCTAGGACCGCCTTCTTCCACTTGCGTAACATCTCAAAAATCTGACATGTCCTTTCTCAAAAAGATGCAGAAAAACTACTCCACGCCTTTGTTACATCCAGACTTGATTATTGTAATTCCTTATTATCAGGCTCCAGCAGTAAGTCGTTAAAGACTCTGCAGCTTGTCCAAAATGCTGCAGCACGTGTCCTGTACGTTTAAGAGTAGGCTTAAAACCTTCCTTTACGATAAAGCTTATAGTTAGAGCTGGTCCAGGCTTGTCTTAGACCTGCTCTCAGTTATGCTGCTATAGGTCTAGAAGGTCGGGGGACACATGACACACATTAATTTACCTTCCATTATGCTACAAAGTGTTTATTCTAATCAGTGCTGTAAATACCCTTATCTTTCTGATGTTTTCCATTACACGTGGCATCTATTGCACTTCTGTCCGTCCTGGGAGAGGGATCCCTCACATGTGGCTCTCTCTGAGGTTTCTACGTTCTTTTTACCCTGTTAATTTTTTTTGTTTTTTTGTAGTTTTTCCTTACTCTGGTTGAGGGTTAAGAGCAGAGGATGTCACACCTTGTTAAAGCCCTATGAGACAAATTGTGATTTGTGAATATGGGCTATACAAATAAAATTTGATTGATTAATGATAGTAAGTTTGTCATCTAAATCAAATAATCACTGTGACCTGAAGTGATTCTTAAAAGAAATGTGATCATATATGCCGTTTGGGATGGAGGGGGCACAACATTATCATTTTATGAAATGATGAGATCCAGCATTTTCAGTTTTGCATTTTATTTCATGGAATTTAGTGAGCACTAGTGTACACAGTTATGCAGCTCTGCAGACCCACCTCCCACTTCCACCAACAACAACAATAAAAAGCAATTGAGGGGTGACACATACCCCTTTGCACACTATGTACACCAGTATATCCTACCAGGCTAACTTTTTTGTATTATATAATGCTATTTCATAATGATGTCATAATGATGATGCAACAGTGCATGCATTGCTACACTATATGATGTGTTCTTTTTCAATCTATGGAACTTTAAGTTGTGTCCTATAGGCTAAAGAGATACCTGGAATGAATTTGAATTCTGACTTATTATATGATATCATTGATAGGGAATCATTATCTCAGTATAAGCTTCAAAGTGTCCTTTAAAGTGTCACTATTATTTGCAGATACATTATAGACCTTTATCACATCAGCTCCAAAAGTGGTTCATAATTAGAGCAAAAATCATCATCCTATCATCATATGGGATTAAAAGGTAGCTGTAGTAAGAGTGAATTACAGTTTTGACTGCAGTTGTTGTTGAATATGTGAGAACGATTCTGCTGGCAACAGCATTTGAGAGCAGGGAGGAACATGTCTTGAGTCTTGAGGAGTCATTTATTTACTGACAAACAGTCTGAGCTGCACATACATGTCACTTCACAGATATACTTTTAAACTCTAACTCTCTGCTCCAGTCACCAGCCATACCATCACACATCCACTCTCTTTCGTTACACACACAACTCAACTATCTGCATTAATTGTGTAATAATATTCTGCCTTCAACTTCTCGAACTTATTGCAAATCTTACACACAGATGATTAATCAGTGTAATCTGCTTGTTTACTGCTTAACAGATTTGGGAAAACACTGATGAAGTAATTCTCTACACCAGGGGTCTTCAACGTTTTTCAGGCCAAGGACCCCCAAACTGATGGAGAGATGGAGCAGGGACCCCCTATTATATATATTGTATAAAATAGTGTTTTATATTAAACTGGGCCTAGTGCCATGTATAAACATAGCTACCCTGTTATTATGCAGTCAATACTAAGCTATTCAAATATTACACAGGTTCATATATTCATGTTTTTATTATTGTGTGTCGCTGAATGTGTGCATTGCTGACTGAAAGATCAATCAATCAATCAATCAAATTTTATTTGTATAGCCCATATTCACAAATCACAATTTGTCTCATAGGGCTTTAACATGGTGTGACATCCTCTGCCCTTAACCCTCAACAAGAGTAAGGAAAAACTACTAAAAACCCTTTTAACAGGGTAAAAAGAAGGTAGAAACCTCAGAGAGAGCCACATGTGAGGGATCCCTCTCCCAGGACGGACAGAAGTGCAATGGATGTCAAGATAACGTCTTCTGCCTCCATTTATCCGTTCGCTACAATATGTTGGATTCGTGTTAATGTGTATTTAAAGACATTTAAATTTGTGAAAAAAATAAAATCCTCAAAGCCATTCGAAAAAAAGAATACGCTAATTAAGTGTCTGATTCAAGGATGATCTTAGAAGGTTTTGCAAGGAAGTTATATACAATTAACATATTACTTACATTACTATGCTTGAAGTAATATATATTCTTAAAGTAACTATTTTGAAACTATCACTGCTGTGCTTTCTATTTCCCCAAGTTGTAATTTAGGGATATGAGAAAGCAGGATCTGGTCTTGCAGCGCACTTTTTTGCCATATGGAATTCTGGGAGCAGTGAGGGATGTATCAATATACCTCATCAGATTGGGTCTGATAATACCCCAGAAGCTACATAATAAAGTTGTATGTCTGTAGATGTAAAAGGAAAAGCACTCTTCCCCACACTCTAAGCAGAGTCATTAGGAATTAGGGCTGCATCCATTATTTTTTTATCGATTAATCTAACGATTATTTTATTACTTGATTAATATAATAATGAATTTCTCAAAAATAAAAGTTAAAAAACTTGTGTCATTTATATTTATTTAATAATCTTCTCTTAAATACAAACAAATCTGACAAAAACAAAGTATGCACTGCAAGACATTAATCCAAAACAAAAAATAGCCAGGTCTGAACTGCTAATCAGCCTTTTAAAGTCTTATATCTCTCCAAAATAAAACTTGAGCAAGAGCTTGTTCCATTCAAGTAAAAGGTATATATCAATCTACATTATGCTGTCCAACAACAAAATATCAACACTCTGTATAAAAAACTATCTTGAAGTAGCCCAGTCGTTTTATCTGTGTCTGTGTGAAGTCAAAAGCTGACAAATAAAGTACAATTCAATAGTGTTTCCACATGTTTGTTGTTTTTTTTTTCACACTGAACTGTGTACTCTTATAATAAATACAAATTATTTTCTTATTTCAAGTAAAATAAGCCTTGCATGTTAAAATAAAGTGCTTAATTTTAGAAAAAGTAAATAAAAAGATGTAGTTTAAGTTTCCCCATTTTTTTCTTAATATATAACTACACTTCACATATGAACAATCTCAACAAACATTAACAACTAAACAGCTTTAACTTTCCTATTTGTTCCCACTTTCTCTGGTTCAGTGAGAGAAGTGAACTCTACCGTGTGCTGCCAGGATTCATTACCGTAAAGACGGAAATACCTGCGTAGGTTAAAATAGAAGCGGTCCGTCATAATCTAATAACAGCGTCCAGGTCCATACAGAGCAGCTTCTGGGTCCGGTCCGACTATTGGGAACCTATGCTAGATGATCGTGGGCGAGTCAACGTATTTGCGTAATCGATGACGTCGATTACGTCCACGAGTCGCCCAGCCCTATTAAGAATACAATTTAAATTAAAATTGACCACAAAGTGTAATTATTGTAGACAAAAAGATAAAGCAACTTTTAGTAACACTTCCATTAGAGTGAAGGTATGCAGTATTCTCATTCGCTATTTGATATTTAAGTGTGTGACCCCTGATGTCCCGACAATCTCTTGTCCATTCTCTTCATCCTTCAAATCATCTCCACTTACATCACCCTGCTCTTTAAACCTAATTCATTTGACGTGATCCTTCAATTCTGTTTCAATAAATCCTTGGTTTTCCCTCGTCTTCTCCAATACATTATTCATCTAAGGCATATCACAAACTCATGTGTCAGAGAAAGATTAGGTGATCACCTAAACCAAATCTTATTTTACAAGAAAAAGTATTACAACCTTTGCTTTAGCAGCCACTGTGATATTTGTGATGATCAGTGATGATCTTCAGCAATGCTGGAATCTGGCATATCTGCCAAATAAAGACACATGAAGCAAGGTGAGTAGAACCTGCTCCCTTCTGCTCTGACAATGTCTCCCAACCCTCAGGATTCCAGCAGGAAAATGCTTCATACCACACACCTAGGTCAGTCAAGGTGAGGTTGGAGGACAACCCAAGACCCTGCCATGATCAGACCAATCTCCAGACCTGAACCTTATTGAAAACCTCTATAGTGTGATCAAGATAAAGATGGATGATCCTAAGCCATTGAACAAAGCTGAGGTGCTTGAATTTTTGTGCATAGAGTTACTAGTGGGGCGTTTTTGTTTTTGTTTGTTTTATTCTGTTGTGAATTGCACTGTACACAGAAAGAATCGGCGAGACCTCATATCTCTAGAAGAGCAGCACGGCTCCCATAGCTGAACTACAGCTGAATCACGCCTCCATACTGCTTGTGTCATGTCATCCGAGTCACAGCAAGCCCCAACATTCATATTCAACTCGAAACTAAGTAATTTACATTGTGTTTTAAGCCTAAAAGTCCACCAGAAGTAGCTAAGCTACCAGATGATAGCATTTCCGATCGTCCCTGAATACACCTTGATCCTCAGGTTTAAAAGGCAGCGGCAGAGCTGCCAGGAGTGAGACACTCGGAGGATCACAGAAACATTAGAGACACTGAGCTGCAAAGCCAGACACCAGACACCAGCAGAAAGTGCTGGTACCTTAAGTTGTGAGTTTTGTTTATGTGTTAATAAAGAATGCTGAAAAGCAACAGTACTGTCTCTGGTCTGTGTGCGGATAAAGTGTTTGTGGCATGGTCAACTGCCACAAACACTTTACCCACCCCTCCATCGGCATAGTGGTGATAAGATAATGAGTGAATTTTCATTTCTGGGTGAACTATCCCTTTAAAGTAGCCTAGCCAATATATTTTGAGACTGAGGTCTTTTGGAGTGCAGGGGGTGCGCCTGAAGACCTTTTATGATTCTCTGGTGGCATCGGGCCTCTTCCATGGAGTGGTCTTCTGGGGCAGCAGCATTTCAACTGCTGACAGGAAGAGACTGGACCGACTTATTAGGAGGGCCAGCTCGGTCCTAGGATACCAGCTTGACCCAGTGGAGGTGGTGGGAGAGAGGAGGATGATGGCGAAGCTGTTTTCTCTGATGGACAACCAGTCCCACCCCCTGCAGGACACCATCTCAGCACTGGGTAGCTCCTTCAGCAACAGACTGATCCACCCTAAGTGTCTGAAGGAGAGGTATCACAGGTCGTTCCTTCCTGCAGCAGTGGGACTGTACAACCAGCTCTGCTCCTAGTAAAAACTACATGCACCATCATTATGGACTGCATTTTAACACTTTAGGTCTCAACTGTGCAATACTGACTTTGCTATATTCATCTGTCTGTGCAATATCAACGGTTCATGTGCATTCACTGTACATATTCTCACACTGCATATATTTCTTTCTGTCTTTGCAGTGTATATTTTTCTATATTTCTATTTCTTTTTTATTCCTTACACTTTTGCATACCTTTTGTTACCTATTACTTGCTGATGCCTTTTTTACTCTTGCTGCTGAAATACTGCAAATGTCCCCATTGTGGGACTAATAAAGGATCATCATATCTTATCTTGTTCATCAGTTCTACAGCTCAAGTTGATCTCTGGGGAAATCCCTGCAAACGAGTGATAAATATATTTGTCTAGGTTCTAGTACACACTGAATTTATAGTCTGTGCATGGCAGGCTGCACCTCTCTGTCAGTGTGGAATTGGGGGGGGGGGCAATTTGAGCCAACACCAAGATAACTTTCCACTTGAAACCTAGCATCAAAGTGCCTAACACAAAACAGTGTTCTTTGGCATGACGGAGGGGTCAAATATATTGGTACCTTCATTTGTTCACATCATATGAAAACTTTGTAATCTGAAGTGCATATAAATAAGTATGAGGATTAATACTGTGTATCAAATGTTATTTTATATTAAAGATCCATTATTGAACAATCAATTCTTATGTTCCCTTTTAATACTTTAGAAACAGTACTTTACGAGGGACTGGGTTTGTATAAACACAATATAATGCCCCACTTCCCAGTTAAGTAGGTTTCAACCCTGAGTGCACTGATCACCACTGGCACCAGAACAGCTGGGTGACTGTACAAAGTACAATGCCATTAATCACCAAGCTCCATCATAACTCTTAAATTACTTTTTATGTCTTAATTATTTTTTATAGTGGAAGAGAGACATGAAATTGGGAGCTAGAGATTAGAGGAGGGAGTCCAGCCAACTGCTCAACATTATCATCATATCATACCATAAATGTGGATCGTGATCATGGTGGATTGTAGATTATGGATCGTAACCATGATGGTGGATTGTGATCAAAGTGGCAGCTGTTTGTGCTGGTGAATTGTTATTGTGGATCGTGATGGCAGTTGATCACGGATTATGATTACAACTAGATTGCTTAGATATACAATATGCCTACTCACCTATATATTTATGTTAGAAGCATTATGTTATGTTATTTTGTTGATGTGCTCTATATACACTTGGCATCTATTGCACTTCTGTCCCTCCAATTCTACATAAATTTCCCTGTTAGTGAGGGATTTTTCACTCTTGCTGAGGGTTAAGGATCACGAATTGTAGGATTGTTAAAAATAACAAAAGTTAATTTAATTAATTCTTTATCCCAAAAGTATTATTATTATTATTATTATTATTATTATTATTATTATTATTATTATTATTATTATTATTATTATATGTATTCAGTGAGCCCTTTGTGTCTGTGCATATAGACTTCTGGAGGAATCTATGACAGACATGCAAAATGTCAGAAAATGCCAGAAAGCACCTGCAGCAAAATGTATTAACATGTCACGCAAATTCTATTAAGCCCAGAGCAAATTTGAAAAAAAGAAGGGAAAAAAGCTTGGTAAAACCCATAAGGTGGAGTGTCAGTGCAGTACTAATTCCTGAGGTAGATCCTCCAGTCCTGTATGACAGACTCCTCAAGGCAATGAGCATGTCAGTGAGTTTGCCCTTTTCAAGCTCCACTGCCCTGTGGCCTCCACATTGATTTTCCTGTCTCACTACTTATTTCAAACACTTGCACACTGCTTGCCGTTTAAGGAGAATGCATTGTGGCAAAATGGAATCAGGTGTTCTACTTGACCTGCAGCAATGTAGTCAGTCCATATTACATTGTTTACAGTATAGACGCGTATCTGCATGTATTGAAGTTTGAATGCATGTCCTTGGACAACTATTATTACTGGAGGAGGGACTTTCAAATACGTTGTATAAGGTGTGTGGCTTCTGCTTTAACAATGTATTATGTATATCCATTAAAGTTTTTTTAACCAGGAGAGGAGGGCACTGAAAAAACTGTTGTCGATCATGGATAACCTCTACCATCTTCTCCACGACATACTGGGCAGAACTTCTCCACCAGACTTTGCCGTCACAATGACTGTTACAGGAAATGTTTCTGCCATGACTGTACAACAATTAACCCCTGTCTGAGAGAGAACACTAACTATGGATATTGTAACAATACAAAGCTGGTTGAAAAATTTGCATTTAACATGTAAATCAACAGGTTTTACTAAATATTACCAGTGGTGCTTTGCTAAGAGGATTTATTTCACCACACAGTTCAATAAACCCCCACTATTACCAAGACCTGAGGATTATCCAGTTGAGGAAATATTTATTCTTACCAACCAAAAGTTATTTGAGTAGAATCCCCAGGGAGGCTTCTCCAACAATATCAATCCATCTCCTCATTTGAGATCTCTCTACAAATTACAGCCCTGCTCCACTGCTGCCAGACACTCTCTCACTCTGTGTGCACCCTCTTTAGTTCACTCAGAAGTACAGAGGTGAACACTTCTCCACTGCGATGTAGAAATACTCCCTGTTCAGAGAAGAACATCAAACAAAACACAAATAAATGTTAATAGCTGCTAAGAAATATATTCTGGAATGTTGTAAACACCCACAGCACACTTATCATTTAGGATAAAGGCACAAGGGTCACTGTGAAAAATAATCTATTGTTTTGCCCTTATGATAGCAGATTAGTATTATGATAGCCCTTATGATAGCAGATTAGTATTTTTGTTTTAGCAGTAAAATCTGCACAGATTACACTTTATCTTGTTACAGTCATTTATTGAAACCAGAAAACAATAGACCTGCATTTTGTCTTGTGGTTTGGACTGCTGAGTGAATGATGTACCTGAAATACATTACCTGCCACATGTTGGTATAGGTTGGGCTAAAGAATATAAACAGAAAGTTAGCCTCAAAATATCTGGATTGATCAGCTGCTGATCCAATTGGTGAATTTATTTATGGCTCCTTTCCTTTGAGATGCAGTGTTTTGCTGCAGGTAGAGTATTCTGATTATGAAGACACAAGGCTTTGTCTTCACTTTAGCACACTCTCTTCACCTTTTCAAAAATCCTCAATGAATTAAACATTCAAATTAACTTAAATTCAGGCAGCAATCTCCATGGGACCAGGCACACACAGGAACAGACCAACACCCTGTCCATTCTAGTGCTAAATATAGAACTTTTTCCATGCAGTGGCAAAGTCACTTCACAGGATGCACACAAACACACACACACAAACACACAGGCACACACACGGTGGACATGCACCAAAATGCTGCACTGCAGTACTGTGAGTCTACAAACATGTTATGCAACTTTGGCACACCAATACTTTTAAGTAAATGCCAAAGACAGCATGCTAACATACTCAGTAAGAAGGTTTTTTAAAAAACAGTACTGGATCTATTGTCTGGTTTGCAAGGAAAATGTTGAACAAACAACTCGAATTTGTTTCGCCATTTGAAATACCATCCACTGCAAAACAAAGGTCTCTCACCAAATAAAATACCAAAGCAACCAGCCCAATAACAAGCTTTTTGCATATGGGTGAAATGAATGCATAATGTGTGCAAGATGCTCTGATGTCATGAAACCAATACTCTAAATAAAAAGGCAAAATATGGATTTAGGCGCTGCCATCTTGTGCTGTACATCATAAATCCAAACTCCAGCCCCTCGCTGGACAAGACTGGAATCCCAAGGAATTCCCAGAACCTTCCGTTGATTCTGTTGTCATCACAGAGGAGATAAAGGCAGAACTGCTCCGCTCCTCCATGTTATTGTGCTGCTGTGAACAACAGACCACCTTGTCCTGTGTTGATCAATGCAGACTGTTCACATTGTTGCTGCTTGTTTAATTACACACAGTATGTTGATGTTGAATTTGGACGCCCCATATTTAGATTTTACCAGTAAAGACCAGTGCCAAGCTGGATAAACATCAGTTCGCCTGCTTTGTTACTGTGTGGTAAAATAATGGCATTTTGTATCCCTGAGGTAATTAGAATCTTCTTCACTCTATTAACATGTGTTATTCTCTTTTTCTTTTCTTTTCCTTGCCCATGCCTACACATATTCCTGTATATTCAAAGACACCTTATTGGCTACATATCGTGGTGGCATAACTTAGTTTGCCCTAATACCATCTCCATGCCAGCCACATGTTAGATCATGTCCCACTTTTGTCTCTTACTCTCACCATTCAAGTCCTTGATTTAAGCAGCCATTACTTGTGATTATTTGAGCATAATTTATGAGACATCCCCTAGATTGTGACAGTCAGTGCTTAAATTTAACCCTACTCAACTTCACTATTCGTGTCAAGGTTTTCCAAATATTGATTCCTGTGGGCGATATATCGAATCAACTCGATGTATAGCGGCTTGCTCCACATGAGATGTATAAAATTGTCGTGTGAATGTTTTAAGCACCATTAAATTATCTTTGAGTTTCGCTTCTCTCTTATCATGCCCCTCTCACAGCAGACAGCTCACTCCCCCGCCCATCCAGAAAACTCTACTGCGCGTATGCATATTTTTGTATCATGACCGAGGGAAGAGATGCAGAGAGCATATAGAGAGCGAAATAAAGTGAAGAGTCCTAGCGAGTTGACGAGAGTTCAGATACAGTTATTGACAGTGTTGCGAGCGGCGTTCAGTCCAGCGAGAGTGGACGCTTGTGTGTGTGTGTGTGTGTGCTCGGAGCGAGTTGAAGTTTACACACACACACACACACACACACACAGGCCCCGGGGCTCCACCCCCACTCACTCCGCCACACAGTGAGATGAGAGGTGCATTCACATGAAGCAGCAGTGACTTTGTTGAAGAACAGTGGAAACAAACAGTGAAAACACAGAGTTTTCTCTATGACCCACAGCTGCTCAATGATCAGAAGACATGCTCCAACATTTATATTCAACTCGAAACGAGGTCATTTACACCGTGTTTTAAGCCTAAATGTCAGCTGATATCTTCCGACAAGGTGCATTCAGGGTCGGAAATGCTAACGTTCGCTACCATAGCCACTTCCTGTGGACTTTTATGAATTTAACATTTGTACAGTGTTTTAGAGGAGATTTCAAAATATTGAGATATATATTGTGTATTGCGATATAGTCTAAAAATATTGTGATATTTGTTTTAGGCCATATCGCCCAGACCTACCTGTACGTGAACACTAAATTGAGACTGTTCTTACAGCTAGGTTTTGGGTCCCTGGTGGTTTTCCCACGTAATTATTAATTTTATGAGCTTTCTAGGACTTTTACTATAGGTTATCATGGATATCCTGGGGCTGAAATCAAATGAGTTCATGGGGGTGATGTCACTGAAAGGGGCGGGTAAAGTGTCAATCAGAAGCTCCACCTTGGAATTGCATGACAAAGTCAGTGACATACTGTAGGATTCTGACAAGAAAACATGTGATGTGATCGATGATGATAGGTCTCTCACCTACAAGGACTGTTTCCTTGCCTGAGTAGACCCTATAGAAATTACTGAATGAATAAACTGGTATTGTTATCGTTTCTTGCTGATGATTTAATTTTAATTGATGTTTTTTTTAATTTGATACACCTTTAATAAAATGTTTTGAATTAATATTACAGTTTCTGTATTTAGGCTAGGGTTCTTTATGAAAACAACAACACTTTAATATGGTAATATTTGTTAATGATATTTCAATGAATAATATACATTATCTTTTCATTTTCTTTGTCGTGCTTTTAAGAATTGAAGTGGCCCAGATTAAAAAGTGGCCCGTCCTAGATGATCAAATTCAGGAAGAATTTTCTTTTTTGGCACAAAGAATACTAAAATCTGTTCCAATTCTCATCTGAGTATGATATCTTCATTCTTTCTTCTGGTGTGGTTAGAAAAATCTTAAAGAAATAGAAAGATATAATATATTGATCTAATGTGTAAAACATATCGGAATAACTTCCAAAAATGTCCCTGATTACCCAAATTCACCATACTGATTCAGCATGAAGCCCTTCTCTTCCCAATGACAAAAGTGGTTGATCCACAAAGGGACTGACTGCAGAAATCCCTGTCACAGTTGGAGAACAGAAACATTCATTTATTTTCAAATAAACAAAGCAAATCTGCCAATGTGCCAGAAAAAAGTCCAAACTGAATAATTTCCTGAATAATGGCTGACTGCTGGCTACCTCCGTCTCTCAGTACTAATGGATTCCATCTACAGAAGAGAGGAAGCCATTGACAAGGACTGTCATGAAACATGGAAATGTATTTTATGCCGACCGAGGCGAGAAGAGACACAGTGAGTCATGAGCGCTGTAATTACACAGAGAATAAGACAAAAATTGATTGGCCTGTTGCTGGCACGTTAGCATTCTTTTGAAAGCAAAGGTAATGCTCTGACAAAAGCAAATATATTCAAATATAGAAGAAACACTTGCTGAATAAGTCATGTGCCTGTCACTCACTCTGCTCTTTGCCTCCTGTCAGCACACCAGCTCTCCTTTGTAAAATCTGAACTTTGTTTACCAATAAATCCTGACAGAGAGCAAAAATTCCCTGTAAACACATGAGGGAAGGTCTTAATACACCATTGGGATGAGAGGTATCATGACTAATGGAGGTTGCAGACGAAGTGGTGATATCTGACAGAGGCAATCTGAATGCATTTGTATTTAATGATAATAGTGCTGCAACAGGTGACAGCACACCATTTCTTGTGTTCTCTCAGTGTTTGTTAAGGATGAATTATTCACACTGACGAATACAAACTCAAGAGGAATCAGCCTAGGTCATTTCACTGACCTTGTCTTAAAGGTGACTTTCGTTCTAAGTGTGTGTGTTAAATTAAGAGTTTTTAACAGCATCTGAAATCTCATTGCCAACAGTGAAATTGGGGCGCTAGTGAGATGAGTGCAGTGTAGACGTGTTTTCTCGAGGCTCACACAGTTCTACTGATATAATCGCCTCTTGAATGCTAGACTCTACGTTTTTGCTCTAAGAATCTTCGTGGTAAGTTTATCTTTTCCTCCACCGAAAAAACGGACGTTATAATGTCACTTAAAACTGCACGAGCCGGAAAGGGAGCTCGCCCGCTGGTCCGGGTGACACCGGTGGAAATCCCTGATCAAAGTCTTACCAAGAATGTCCCTAGAAGGGACCCAGGACCTCTCCTTGGGCCCGTAACCCTCCCAGTCCACAAGGTACTGAAGTCCACAGCCCCTGCGGCGGACCGCCAGTAGGCGCCTAACCGTGTATGTTGGCCCCCCATCAATGACCTGGGGGGGTGGAGGGGGTCTGGAGGAGGGAGCCAGCAGACTGGTCCTGACGGGCTTGACCTTGGAAACATGGATGGACCCTCATTGTCCTGGGGAGCTTGAGCTGCACCGCCACAGGGTTTACCACCTTAGTGATGGGGAACGGACCCACAAATCTTGGTGCCAACTTGCGGGACTCCAGGCGGAGAGGAAGGTCCTGGGTGGACAGTCAGACTCTTTGGCCAACTCTGTAGTGCGGAGCTTGAGAACGGCATTTGTCAGCCACACGCTTGTATCGGCTGGAGGTGCGGAGAAGAGCCGCTCGGGCTCTTCTCCAAGTGAGATGCCTGAGCAGATGGCACCGCAATCTCCTCCTCTTGCTCAGGAAACAGGGGTGGCTGGTATCCATATACACACTGGAAAGGGGAGAGTCCTGTGGCTGAGACAGGGAGAGAATTATGAGCGTACTCAATCCAGATAAAATTTTTGCCATCTCTTTGGCAGAGGGGAGCTTAGGCAGAGGGACAAAATGAGCCATTTTAGAAAATCTGTCCACAATGGTGAGTATAACTGCCTAACCTTCTGAAAAAGGCAGTCCAGTAACAAATTCAATGGAGATGTGCGACCAGGGTCGCCGGGGAATGGGCAAAGGGTGGAGCAAACCGTAGGGCCGCTGGCGAGAGGTCTTATTCTGGGTGCAGACAGGGCATGCAGCGACGAACTCCTGGACATCCTCCCTCAGCGTAGGCCACCAGAAACGTTGTCGAAGGAGACTGATGGAGCGGGCAACCCCTGGGTGACAGCTGAAGTTGGAGGGGTGTCCCCACTGCAGACCCTGCGGATGGAGAATGGGCAGAACAAAAAGACGACTCTCCGGGCAGCCTGCCGGGATTTCTGCCCCCTCCAGCGCTTGTCTGACATTATCAGCAATGCCCCATGTCACAGCTCCAATGACGCACGTAGATGGCAGGATGGTGGCAGGGGTTCCGGGGGTGTGTTCATGCTCAAATTGGCGGGACAGGGCATCAGCTTTGACGTTTCTGGAGCCAGGGCATTAAGACAGAGTGAAATAAAATCGATAAAAAAAAAGTGCCCACCTGGCTTGACGAGAGTTTAGTCTTTTAGCAGTCCTTATATACTCCAGGTTTTTGTTGTCGGTCCACACCAAAAACGGCTGCTCAGCCCCCTCCAGCCAGTGCCTCCACTCCTCTAGAGCCAGCTTAACAGCCAGCAGCTCCCTGTTGCCCACATCATAGTTCCTCTCAGCAGGAGAAAGCTTCCTGGAAAAGAAACCACAGGGGGGAACCTTGTTATCCTTGGGGCAGCGTTGGGAGAGGACTGCCCCCGCCCCCACCCCAGAGGTGTCAACCTCGACGATAAACTGAAGCTTCGAGTCAGGCAAGGTGAGGATGGGTGCAGAAGAGAATCGCTGCTTAAGAGACCGGAAGGCCTCCTCGGCCTGAGGACTCCACGAAAACCTGGTTCCTGGGGACGTGAGGGCATGGAGAGGGGCTGCAACAGAGCTATAGTTCCTGATGAAGCGTCTATACAAATTTGCAAAGCCCAAGAACCTCTGCAGCTGCTTTCTGTCTTTGGGAACAGGCCAATCCGTGACTCCACTGACCTTATCAGGGTCCATCTGGATGCCGCCGGGTGCCACAATGAATCCCAGGAAGGAAACGGTCCACTGATGAAACTGGCATTTCTCAGCTTTCACAAAAAGCTGATTCTCCAGCAGCCGCTGAAGAACCCGTCGAACATGCTGCACATGCTCCTCCTCAGACTTGGAAAAAATCAAAATGTCATCCAGGTATACAAAAACAAACTTGTTTAACATGTCCCTCATAACATCATTGACCAGGGCCTGAAAAAGTGCTGAGGCGTTGGTTAGACCAAATGGCATGACCAGATACTCATAGTGGCCACTAGGGGTGTTAAAGGCCGTTTTCCATTCATCCCCCTCCCGTATGCGAACTAGATGGTATGCATTTCTCAAATCCAGTTTAGAAAAAATGTACGCCCCTTTTAACAGCTCAAAAGCAGAGGAAATGAGTGGAAGAGGGTACCTGTTCTTGACCATGACATCATTCAGGCCTCTGTAGTCGATGCATGGACGCAGGGATTTGTCCTTCTTACCAACAAAAAAGAAACCAGAACCAGCAGGAGAGGAAGAGGGATGGATAATACCAGCAGCCAGGGAGCTTTGAATGTATCTGTTCATGGCCTCCGTCTCAGGGGCAGACAAGGAGTAGAGACGACCCTTAGGAAGAGAGGCCCCAGGGAGGAGTTCGATGGTGCAGTCATAGGGCCGATGGGGGGGTAAGGAGGTAGCGCGGGATTTGTTGAAAACCTCCTTTAAATCCAGGTAGACAGGTGGAACATCAGAGAGGTCAGGAAAATCTGAGGAAGAGTCAGAGTTCTTGGGACAAAGACTGGGAGAGGCAGACACAAGACAGGATGAGAGACAAACTTCACTCCACCCCAAAATCAACCCAGTTGACCAGTCTATGTGTGGGTTGTGTCTCTTGAGCCAAGGAAGACCCAGAATGAGTGGCACATGAGGTGAGTCAATGATCAAAAATGAGAGCATCTCAGCGTGGTTACCAGACATAGTGAGGCTCAGAGCTGGAGTGCGGTGGGTAACATGGCACAACAGGCGGCCATCCAGGGCGTTGGCCTCCCGGGGAACAGGGAGTGGTTCCGGGATCAGCTGGAGCTGCTTAGCTAGCCCCCGGTCCAAAAAGTTCTCATCAGCTCCAGAATCCACGAACACCGCCAGTTCCAGGGAAACCTCAGGAGAGGTCAGATAAGCGTGGGTTAAAGGTCTGAAGGGACTAGAGGAAGTGGATGTTCGGCTCACCAATAACCCTCTCCTTATTGATGAGCCCGGTCTTTTAACGGACATGAAGCCAAGAAATGGCCCAGCATCCCGCAGTAAAGGCATCTCCCTTCCCTACGGCGGCGCTGACGTTCCTCAGAAGAGAGGGGGTGCGCCCGAGCTGCATGGGTTCCTCCTGACCACTGGGAGACACTGGCGCTGTCCGCTGCCGTCACTGGACCAGAAGGAGGAGAAGAAAGACAGGATGGCGAAGACTGCCCCCATCGGGCTGGCGGTCTATTGGTGAATCGAGCCTTCTCCATCCTCCTCTCATGTAGTCGATTGTCAATCTTTATGGCCAGAGTGACCAGAGAATCGAAGACGGAAGGCAGATCGAGTGGGGCCAGGTGATCTTTAATGTCCTCAGATAAACTGTTTAGGAATGTGTCAGATGAAGAATTCTCACCCCACTCGCTCTCCGACGCCAGGGTGCGGAAGCGAATAGCATGATCAGCCACTCGACTGCCTCCCTGTCGCAGGTCCAACAGTCCTCGAGCCGCCTCTCTGCCTGGTGTACGGTGATCAAAAACCTTGCGGAGGGCCTCCGCAAAACTCCTCGCTGAGAGACAGGAGTAAGATTGCTTGTCCCACTCTGCGGTAGCCCACTCTCGGGCCCTTCCTGAAAGGTGGGTTATCATGAAAGCCACACGGGAGCTCTCGGAGGGGTAAGAGTGAGGCTGCAGTTCAAAAGTCATTGAGCAGAGTGACAGGAAGGAGCGGCAAGTAGAGGGATTACCATCATACCTCTCGATACTGGGGAGACGGGGTTCAGGGTGAAAAACAGGTTGAGCCTCCCTGGGCTGAAGAGCAGGCTGAGCAGGTGGAGCCGAAGCAGTGGGTTTCAGGAGAGCGACCATCTGTTGCATCTGGGTGGAAAGGTCTTGAAACTGGTCTGTCATGGAAGTTTGAAAAGTGTCCTGCCTGGCGTGTAATTGCTGCACGCCACCCACAAGAGAGGACAGCTGCTGCTCATGACCGTGAAGCTTCTTCCCTTGGGCACGGAGAGCCAAGCGAAAAGCGTCTTCCTTTGCTGAGTCTGTCATGGCCAGATTGTACTGTGACACTTTCGTACAAAACTGGGACTCAGATGCAGAAGGAAGCAACAGAGACAAAAAATAAAGTTCAAAAGAAAACTTTACTTTAATAATCCAGTGGTCATACACGGCAGTCAGAAGGCAGTCAGAGAAGCAACCAAGTCCATTCAGGGAAAAAGCACAAAATCCAAAGTCCATAATCCAGGCAGAGTCAAAAACCAGGCAAGCAAACACAAGGAAATTGAGGCTTGAGAGCATGTGCACACGAAGGAGACGATGACAATCTGGCAGAGGGTAAGTGGAAACACAGGGTAATAAATAGGGCAAGCTTAATTACAAACAAAATCTCCAATATTGACAATGTCAAATATCACAATATAATAATATCAGACCATAGTCCGGTTGGGCTAAACCTCCAAATGTCCCTACCCAGACAAGCCTATACCTGGCATTTCAATCTCCTCTTACTTTAAGACCAAGCACTTAAAAAGAACATAACAACGAATATTTCACAGTTTCTTGATATCAATGACAACAGGGAGGGAAACACTGTGGGAAACACTTAAAGCTTATATTAGAGGCCACATTATTTCTTATGAAGCTACATTGAAAAGGGCTAGGAGAAATAGATTGTATGAGATTGATGGAGAATTTCTGGTTGCTGAACAGGTTTATAAAAGCTCTTTGCTCCAATCAGATTATAATAATATTCTTAAATTGAAATATGAATACAATTCCATTCTGGGGGAACAGATTGGTAAAACACTTCTCAAACTTAAACAGAGACACTTTGAGTTTGGCGACAAACCACAAAAGTTATTGGCGAGACAATTAAAGCGAGAACAAGCGAAACGAGCCATCTAAAAAATTAAATCCAAATCTGGCCTGATGCTTACTGACTTGAAAGATATCAACAATCGATTTCAGGAGTTTTACTCAGATATTTACACGTCCAAATCGACAGCTACACAGGAAGACTTAGATCGTTTCTTCGAACCGCTTCAACTCTCAAGTTTGGATGCCGCCTTCAGGGAAAATTTGGATTTCTCGTCATCTGAACCTATATTAATGAGAATGATTTGCGATACTTTTAAAAACAAGAGGCTCCCAGCCTCTTTGAGCGAAGCAAACATTTGTGTCCTATTAAAAAAAGATAGAGATGAAACGGATCCTGGCAATTACAGGCCCATTGCCCTGCTAAATTGTGATTTGAAAATAATGACAAAAGTATGAGCAAAAAGGCTGGGCAACCATATAGCAAGCATAATCCACCCAGACCAAACAGGTTTTGTTCCAGACAGATACTCCTTTTGTAATGTCCGCAAAATCTTAAATGTTTTGTACGCTGTTCATGACAAAGATGATAACACTGCTATACTATCTTTAGATGCGCACAAGGCGTTTGACATGATAGAGTGGCCCTATTTGATTGAGACTCTCAGGAAGTTTGGATTTGGGGATACATTCATAGAATGGGTCAACATTACATTACATTACATTTCATTTAGCTGACACTTTTATCCAAAGCGACTTACAATAAGTGCATTCAACCATGAGGGTACAAACTCAGAACAACAAGAATCAAGAAAGTACAATTTCTTCAAAAGAGCAAAACTACAAAGTGCTATAAGTAAGTGCCATTTAAGTGCTACTAAATTGTTAGTTTAAAAATTGTATTCAAGGTATAGTCGGAAGAGGTGTGTTTTTAGTTTGTGGCGGAAGATGTGTAAACTTTCTGATGTCCGGATGTCCATCGGGAGCTCATTTCACCATTTAGGAGCCAGGACAGCAAACAGTCGTGATTTTGATGAGTGTTTAGATAATATTATATAATGATCCAAAATCCAAAATCCTTACAAATGGGGACAGATCCAAACAGTTCCCTTTGCAATGTGGTGTTCGCCAAGGGGACCCATTGTCCCCCTTGCTATTTAACATAGCAGGATATCCAAGTCTCACCTACATAAGCCCACTAAAAAGGGTGGTCTCTGTTTGCCAATTCTGAAACACTACTATTGGGCAGCTAACTCCAGGGCTCTTACTTACTGGAATTGCAGCGGTGCAGAGGCAGAGAAGGACCCTTTGTGGCTACCACTTGAGGCCTCTGCTGTTAAAAATTCCTCACTTCCTGCACTTATGTTTTCCAGCCCAGCCCTCATAGAAAAGTCAATCCGACAGAACTTTACCCTAAAGAATTCTTTACAAATATGAAATCAGATAAAGGTGGCTCGCCAGGCCCCTAGTGTCTCTATACATGCACCAATTTGCCAAAACCACACATTCAAGCCTGGACAACTAGATGTTTTTTTTGCAGTTTGGAGAGAGAGGGGCATCAGAACTTTCCTAGATTTGTATATTGATGGCCAATTCGCTTCATTTAGTCAACTAAGTTCTAAGTTTAATCTTCCAAACTCACATCTTTTTAGATATCTTCAAGCCAGGCACTACGTTCAGGAAGAGTGTCAAGACTTTCAGTCCCCCACCACCACTCACCCTCTCCTTGAAATTTTCTTGCTCCCTCCTGGCTCCCTCCAAGCATCTAGTATCAAAATTTGTAGAATGTCTGGCTGGTCAGGTTTCTTCTGACCTCATTAGGGAGGCCTGGGCTAGGGACTTGAACTCAGATATATCAGCTGAGCTCTGGGAAGTGGCAATGACTCGGATTAATTATTCTAAAAATTCACGTTACAGATTAATCCAGTACAAGGTGTAGACTGCACTACTCAAAAACAAAGCTAAACCGCATTTTCCCATCGGTCTCTTCTCAATGTGATAAATGCGCTGCTGAGGGTTCACTGGCGCACCTTTTTTTGGTTTTGCCCTACTCTATATAATTTTTCATCTATAATTTTTCAGTGGCTCTCAAAAGCCTATTCTGGAGACATTCAGCCAAACCACGATCTGGCCATCCTTGGATGCTCTGCAGAGACTCTTAAGCTTCCTTATGATACACAAACTGCTCTACACCTAGGGATGGTGGTCGCTAAGAAACTTATTCTTTTGACTTGGAAGTCTACTTCTCCTCCCTGCTTTACACACTGGATCAAGGAGATGTTGTCTGTTATACAAATGGAAAAACTGCGTCTCCACAAAGGCAACACACAGAAAAGATTTGAGAGAACATGGGGACCTGCTCAGTGGAATATATCTTGAGGTCCACAGCAACTCTGACCTACCTGGCTTCATCAGTGGATGTAGTATATTACTTTGTTCACTTGTTCATGTTACTTGGCCCTATCTCCGAGATAACATTTCCAAAAGACCATATTTGTAATTGAGTAATCTGTCTGGCAGCTTTTTTTTTTGTTGTTTGTTTGTTTTGGGTTTTTAATTTTGTATCCTATGTTTTGTTTTTGTTTTTGAATTTGTATTATGTCCTGTCAACACTTTGTTATGTATCTGAAAATTGTAAATAAAGTATTAATAAAAAAAGAAATAAGAAAATATACTTTTAAAAATGATTACAATTTCTCTTTGTCCCTGTTTTCTCTTACTCTCCTCCTTTGTCCCTGTTTTCTCTTTCTCTCCCTTGAATGTTTATATTTTCATGTCTTTCTCTTAAAAACGCGCTCACGTTTTTAAAAATCATCATGTATAGGCCATCATGTGAAATACCAGGAGCGAGTGAAAACGTGTATGTGTGTGCCTGTGTGCACGCTCACACACAGAGGCCCCGCCCCCACTCACTCGCTCAGAGGACACACACAGTGTGATTATAGCAGTTGGTTTCTACCGAGCTGGAGTTTCTGTGTCCTACTCCACTCTGACCTGCTCTCTCTCAACCTTCACTAGTTATCAGGACCTGATCAGTGCATGAAGTAACTTAGTGTTTGTTTGATTCGCTCCAGAGTTTATGAGACAGCATTGAAACATCATGAAAAATGACTCGTCTACATTTTGTGCTCAGTACAACACAGGACGTGACGCACACAGTCATGTTAAAGTGACCGGAGCGACACGCAGACATGATCCGACACCATCGATAAGTTTGTCATCTAAACAATCCCAATAAAAAAAGGAACAAATTAACGTGAACTAGTTCATTTTAAGTGTGAACTGGCTCAACACTGCTCGTCAGTTTGTGTTTACGCCCCAAATTCGCTCATGGAATAGTCCATTGTAGTGGGGACCAGGGAGGGAGGGCGGTTGCTGATACACTAGTTACTCATAAATTATAGGCATTCTGATGCCATTTTAGCGTATGAATTTTTAGAATGAAATAATAATTAACGAAGAGTAAAAAAAAATTCTTAACCACAAATTTATTAGGTGTTTTATGGGGCCCCTGGTAGTTCGGGGCCCAAGGCAATTTCCAACCTTTGCCTAATGGTTAAGTCCGCCTCTGCTCATTTTGAATGTGAACGTTCAAACCAACATGAAGCATGTCAGGCACAGAAGCCATGATTTGTGGATGTGTTGAGCAGCAGCTCAGAGTTATTGGCAGCTAGCTGGAGCTGAGGAACGGGGGGCTTTTCCTGAATGCTCCTACAAGGCTGTAGTGTGTTGGTTTAAGAGCTGTGGGAGACTGAGCTGTTTGTCTAAGCTGCATATGATGGGAGATAAAGTCAGCCTGATCCCAGAATGCACTATGGCCCTGCCTGCTCAATCACTGCCAAACACACACAAAGATGTGTTGCGAAGAGAGAAATCAGTTGCCAAGAATGAGCTATAACTGAAGACCCAGCTGAATTGTGATAAAGAAAAGCCGAGGACAAAAGGTGTTTCCACAGATCAAACAATTCAAAAACGTGGCAGATGGGGAACTGTAAAAGATACAACAACAATTACAAGAACAACAAGAACAATTATCGGTGTGTTCCACATGCATTGACTGCTAGTCAAAGAAGCTACTTACTTTCAATTTGTCTTTTTAATCATTATGTGCTGTTAAACAATTTGTAACATAGTGAAAAGTAAATGATTTGAGGAGTGATTGTCTGTAATGGTAGAGTATGTGAGTAGGCATATTGTATATCAAGCAATCTTGTTGAAAATAATAGTCCACGATCAGGATCCACCACCACAATCAGATGCCACCTGTGGAAGCTGTGGAAACAAACATAATAATATAATACTAAAGCATTTCCAACTTTTTTTAATACATATGGTAAAATGACGGTCAGAAATGAGAGAAAGTAACAAAGAACCGAAGAAAATGTTTGTATATAATAAAACATATTAGTGAATAAACATTACAATTTTTCAATGCATTCTCTTGCCTGTTTGTTCCAGTGGACACTCCATTGGATCTGAAAAAGGTTTTCCTTTCATTGGAGTTGATGTATCAGTGTCTGTCTGAAAGCTCCAAAAGAATAGTAAAAAAAACAATTGCTTCATGACACAGTGGTCAACTCCTGTAATAAATTATTTTACATCCTGAGGTGGTGGGAAGTTCACTAAACAAAATAAATAAAAACACATGAATCTAGGATTTCTCAACAATTACAACTATATTCTTAGGCATGAAGAGATAATAATATGAATCTATCTGTAACAATGTAAATGTTACTATACAAGCAGCTGACTGAATACAAACATTGTAATTCTGGTGCATAGTAATAAAACAAATCTATCAAACAACAGAATTAAATTATATTGATTTGGTAAATTACCTGTTAAACAGAAAAATGGAGACTTCGGCATCAGTCTCAAACTCTTTGTCTCTCACTAGTTTTTCTTCTGTTGAATTCACACTGCTACTTCAGTAAACAAACGTGAGACGCCACCTTTGTCCCGATTTTGCAAAGAGAGCCTTAGAAATTGTACACATTGCCCCTTTAAATGTTATGGATGACCTAAAATGAAAGATGAAAAGGTAACAATAATTTTAACCTAAATTAAACATGGCAGCCTTCTCCAACATGTGTATAGATAAACTAAGTTTCTTAATTGAAACAATATTTTGTGTTGTTCTCCCCACTCTTTTCCCTCTTGATCCACAAAGTTCAGTTTTCGTACTACTCCTTTCCACCCTTTTCTAAAAAGATTTCAGTCTCCATTCACAGAGTGAAAGTGTCAAAATTGAACACGCAACACAGGGACTCAGATGCACAACTCAACAAGAAAGAATTAGGTTCCAAACAACTGAGTCTTAATTGAGCACAAAGGGATGCAGGAGAGAAGAAGAAGTGCAACATGAACTCTAATGGGTTGTTTGGCAAAGAACTGGTGGAGGGATGGGAGCAGAGACTAAATACACCAGTAGAGGGGAGGCTATGTGAGATCCAACCAATCAGGCAGAGGGCAGAAAATCACGTTGGAAGGAAACACATAAAGGGCAGTGACACAAAGTAAAAGAGGAAATATAGAACAAGTCAACATGGGGTGCAGTGAAGTGATGACTTTGTGTTTACCTTTGGTTGAAGCAGTGACGAAAGTGGTGTAAATGAATGAGAACAGTGAAGTCGTGGGCTCAACAGATAAACAGTGATACATACACATTGTAAAAAATTAAGCTGAGAGGATGAGCAAATTCAGCTGATAAGTCTCTGTACGTTCATCATCAAGAGCAATTCCTCTCAAAATATCTCACTTTTAAATTCTCATTTCATATACAATCATTGTTAAAAGCTTTAGGCTTACACAGATTTCAAATGCCCCCAGATGTGCCCTCAGAGTGAGGAGGCGGACATGTCAATAGGTCTGCCTTCATACCAAGGTACCCACCCACTTGTGTCAGCTGTAGAAACAACAGGGACAGTGGTGTGATGTGCAGTAAAACAAACACACCAGCTGTAGAGCACAGCAGTGTCCTTCTTTAACCAGCTCTCTAAAGCAGGGGTCTTCAACGTTTTTCAGGCCAAGGACCCCCAAACTGATGGAGAGATGGAGCAGGGACCCCCTACTATATATATTGTTTAAAATTGTGTTTTATATTAAACTGGGCCTAGTGCCATGTATAAACAAAGCTACCCTGTTATTGTGCAGTCAATACTAAGCTATTCAAATAATACACAGGTTCATATATTCATGTGCAAGGTACAGGGTGGGCGTGCCACAGCCATTTATAAACATACATCTTGCATACAACACTGAGCTATTGAAATAATTCACAGATTCAACTTTTGGAAAAAACATTGGTTGGAAAAAAAAATATACAAAATTGGCTAATCAACCAAAAATTTCGCGACCCCCCTGCAGTACCTCCGCGGACCCCCTGTTGAAGACCTCTGCTCTAAAGGAAAATCATAGGAAGACACTGTTCCAAACACACTGGATAGTACATGTGTGAGTGAGTGAGTTGGATTATGGATTATGGATTATGGATTATGGATTCAGACAGTTGAGTAAAGTTTGTGTGTATGTGTATGCTTTAAATAGATCCTTACATTTTTACTAAGAAAAAAAAACAGTTTCTATAATCAGTCGAAACCCCTTTGTAGGAAACTCATTCTGCGGCTGAACAGCAGCAAAGTTGTCAGGGAGTGTTCAGGGTGGATGGCAGGCATGTGCAGGTCACATCCAGAGTCTCAATATGAGCACTTTGGTTAAGCTTAAGGACAGATGGTGGTTTTGTTAAATGTAAGTCAACATGTTGGGAAGTCACTGTTAACTTTTTCAGTATTTAATCAGACCACAGTCTTTGTCTTACCTTAACCCTTCATTATCAACACATTTGCAACTTTCTTGATAACGCTCATTATGTCATTAGGGAACAAACTACTCATGTTGTAAACAATCACATTTGGTGTTACAGTTTGGTTGCAATTAAACTAGGGTTGGGCGGGTGGACAATGGCAATGATGTGGCACATTACATTTAGCTGACGCTTTTATCCAAAGCAACTTACAATAAGTGCATTCAAACCCAGAAAAACAAGAATCAAGGAAGTACAATTTTTACAAACTACAAAATGATATATATAAGTGCCACTAAATATAGTGTTTTTTATTTTATTTTGTCCAAGGTATAGTCGGAAGAGCTGCGTCTTTAGTCTGCGGTGGAATATGTGTAGACTTTCTGCTGTCCTGATGTCAATGGGGAGCTCGTTCCACCATTTAGGAGCCAGGACAACAAAGAGTCGTGATTTTGTTGAGTGGTTAGCTCGCAGTGAAGGAGCAGCAAGCCGATTGGCAGAAGCAGAGCGGAGTGGACGGGCTGGGGTGTAAGGTTTGACCATGTCCTGGATGTAGGCTGTCACTGTCTTGTGGCACAATAAGCCACAAGACAGTGAGAAATACAGTGGTTTCATGCATAAAAGAGGAGCTGAGAAAGAGTTTTATATGCTCCATATGTGTTTATATGTATGTATGGAAACATATTACATTCTAAATAGTTTAGAAAATGGTGCTATGTATATTGTTTCCATGCATTTTGGTACATTGTTATGGTTTATGGTGGATGAGCACCAGACTGAACCTGCGTGACATCATTCTGTGCACCACCACAATGACAGTCTTCATGTCCAGAAAATAAGGAAACTGTTACGATACATTTCTCCAGCATATCAGTACACAGTATTCATGTAAATTGAAACAACATGGCTGCAACTTCATTGAGCTGTGCTGTCTGAAAAGCAAATTTCAGCGTAACTTTGGTTTAAAGTTGTCTTTAAACAAGGAAAACATTTGACAAAACTGAAGGGACCGTGAAGCCGTCTCCTTTAGGATATAGAATGTAGAGGAATCTGAAAAGGACTCACGTAATTAAAAGAAAAAGTGACTTCTACAGGGAGAAAAAAAATTACACTAAAGAACATAAGGTTTTTGATGTCAACTTTATAACCCAAAAACGATGAAAGGCAGCTGCGTTTTCTGTACTTACAGTTAAGTGGTTATTGCTCCTATAACTCTTAAACCTGTTTTCAATTTAACCCACATGACTAAAGAAAAAATTATCATTATTTGCAGGTTCACCTCTATAAGCTGATTATATGTGTGACTATGCAGAATCTTTAGATTTTGGGGCCAGAAGCCGCCTGATTTTCATTTCTAATTTGACCAGGTTAAGAGGCGGGACACATTGACCAAAATGCATAGGCTTTCAGCTTGTTAATATATCTTCATTCATATTTAGATAGCTGTTACTAGAAATTAGTCAAACATTTAACTTGTGTGGACTTGTCAAACTGTAAACAGGGTAAGATAAAGATAAAATGTACTTTATTGATCCTAATTTGGGAAATTATTGTATCAACACAGCATGTCAAGGGCAAAATATTTCACATAGAGCAAAGAAAAAAGGCGACAAAGAGACAAGCGCGCAAAATTGCAGTATTTGTTTGAAACATGACCAAATAAATAAATATGACTATTAGATGTGCAGTAAAAAATGAATATGAATATAAATGGTAAATGGTTTTGTATTTATATAGCGCTTTTCTAGTCTTGATGACCACTCAAAGCTCTTTACAGTACTGCTCGTGCCAGCGGCGCTGCCTCCCCTCTTTCCCCAGCACGTAAATCTACAGTCGTCCCCTCCTCACGGCCAGCTAAAGTCGAGGCTCCGCCGCCAGAAAGAGACTCAGCAACAGAACCTCAGCCCACTCCACCTGCACAACTACCCACAGGACGTTCCTAGTGCTGACGATCAAGTTTGTACAAAATATGTACAAAAAGTTCAGAGTTATTGCAGGATTAGTATGACAGTTTTGGTGTGGATAGAAACTATACAGTTTTATACAATCTTATTGCTGTGGGCAAGAAACACTTCCTGTATCTGTCCTTCCGGCAGCGGAGCTGAACCAGTCTATTGGAGAAAGTGCTCCGCTGTCTGTCCACTAGGTGGTGGAGAGGGTGCTCGTGGTTGTCCATGATGGACAGTTTGTTCAAAACCCTCCTCTCCACCACCACTTCAAAAGAGTCCGGTTTGCAGCCAATGATGGAGTCAGCCTTCTTAATCAGCTTCTCTGTTGGTGTCACCAGCTCCTATGCTTCTCCCCCAGCAGACCACAGCAAAGTACAGTGCACTGGCTACAACAGACTGATAGAAGATTTCCAACTTCTTGATGCACACGTTGAAAAATCTCAGCTTTCTCAGGAAATAGAGTCTGCTCATTCCTTTCTTGTACACAGCGTCGGTGTTGGTTTTCTACTTCAGTCCGTTGTCCATGTGGACGCCCAGGTACTTGTAATCCTCCACTGTGACAACATCCTCTCCCAAAATACACAGTGGCTGTGAAACGTCCTCTTCCTCCTGGAGTCGATCACTATCTTCCTGGTCTTGGCCACATTCAGACGCAGATGATTTCTACCAGCCCACTCTACAAAACCATCCACCAGCGCTCTGTACTCACCCTCCCTCCCATCACTTATACACCCAACCACTGCAGAGTCATCAGATAACTTCTGCAAGTGGCATGACTCTGAGTTGTACTGAAAGTCAGAGGTGTACAGTGTGAAGAGGAAGGGTGACAGTACAGTGCCCTGTGTAGCTCTGGTAGTACTCACCACCACTTCAGACAGAACACTGCCCAGCCGGACAAAGTTCTACCTGTCAGATAGTCAGTAATCCACGAGACGGTGGATGTGTCCACCCCCATCGCTTGCAGCTTCTGCCTCATAAGAACTGGCTGGATGGTGTTAAACGCACTGGAAAAATCTAAGAATATGATTCTCCCTCAGCTTTTCCCTCAGGTAATTTTGTATGATCCTCAGCTCAGTGGTGATCCAGGGCTTGTTGTTGGGAAATCAGCGTACAGTCCAGGCCAGCAAGGTGGTTTGTTCACAGAATTTAATGTATTCCGAGATGCAGTCAGACATATTGTTGATGTCCTCCCCATGTGGCTCACAGAGCACATTCCAGTCAGTTGACTCGAAGCAGTCCTGCAGTGCCTCAGGGGCCTCCTGAGTCTACCTCCTCACAGTCCTTGTGGATGCCGGCTGCCGCTGGACAAGAGGGACATACTTGGGTGTCAGCAATACCAGGTTGTGGTCTGATCTGCTGAGTGGGGGGAGTGCAGTGGCACTGTATGCACCCAGAGCATTTGCATACAGAAGGTCCAGTGTTTTACTGTCATGTGGGGCAGTTCACATACTGATGAAATGAAGGTAAAGTTTTGTCCAGTGTGACATGATTGAAGTCACCAGTGATGGCTATACAAGCATTGGGATGTTGATTTTGAAGCCTTGCAACAGTGGAGTGAATGGTGTCTCTAACTACAGTCGAATCAGCTGATGGAGGAATGTAAACAACGATGGCGGACGTAAACTCCCTCGGCAAATAATATGGGTGCATTCCCAATGCTAGCAGCTCAATGTCCTGGCTACAGAGATGCTCCTTCTGATTAATATGTCTGGGATTACACCATCTTTCACTCACATATAGTGCAATCCCTCCTCCCTTCTTCTTACCGGGTAACTACACACTGTTGTCCGGGAAATCCGGTATTCCCTCTGGGTCATCAGCGCGCTGAGCTCATACATCTTATTCCCCAAGGACCTCACGTTTCCCATGATGACCACTGGAAATGAAGGTTTATGTTTCCTCCTCTTCAGTCTGCGCTTAGTTCCAGCTCTGCATCCCCGGCGTCTCCTCTGTACCTCCTTCGGAATTTCAGGTCTCTCGCCGGGCAGCAACACAGCTGGTCGCGTGAGTAAACAATGCTCTCACTCCTCTCTGCATGGCTCGTCATAACAAAGAGTTTGGAAAGTAGCAGAAAAACAAGGAAAAAAGTTGCCAAACAACACGTAGCCATTGCCACTAAGTCCCCAGGACAATTACTAAGAAAGATTAAAAGAATAAAGTGACAAAAGTGACAAAAAGGAACAATTCAAGAAAAAAACAACGGGAGCTGCTGTAACAGGCTGCCACCTAGCACGGCACCATTCATAACAAGTGTACAGTGAATAGAAGATGGAGTCTCGGCCCAGACATCCACTGTCTACACAGGAATCCACAAAATACTGGCCATTGCCATGAGAGGCTAATTTGTTGTCAGACCATAGCCAATGTACTCAGAGATTGTCGACAGGTAAATGTTTCCTGAGCAACACAACAGAGAGAGGGAATCAGTGAGACGCTAGGGCTGGGAGGTAGTGCAACAACAACCCAGAGTCACGACTCCAACACAGTGTGGAGACTTGACATTTACTCCTAAGGGCCCCATCACCAAGGGTAAGATCTATTCTTTCCCTGCCCTGCTCCCAATGTTTATGACTTTAATGGCTTTTGTTGTCTTTGATGGAGATGGAGAGAGAGCTGTGCCAAAAAAGCAAAACACAGCAGAAACCTTGTCATTCAGCCTCCTCTGGAGTATTATAGATCTATGATATAACCAGCTTGGCCTGTCCAATTTCAATCTACATAACTTTTTTCCAGATTAAAATAAGGTCACCATGACTTTTGCCCATAATCTTTGAGTCCAAGTGACAACTGATCAAAAGTTGAAGAAATTCCCTCAAGGCGGTCTGGAGATATCACATTCAAGAGACCAAAATCATGTTTTGTTAGGCCACCATGAACTTGACCTTTGACCACAAAAATCTCATCAATTAATCTGCAAGTGTGAACATTAGTGGCAAATTTGAAAGAATTCCCTTGAGGTGTTCCTAAGATATCACATTCAAAATCCAAAACATATATGTGTTTAGTGATCACAGTGACCTTAAAGGGATAGTTCACAGAAAAATGAAAATTCACTCATTATCTACTCACCACAATGCGGATGGAGGGGTGGGTCAATTGTTTGAGTCTCCAAAACACTTTAGGATTCTCAGGGGTAAACAGTGTTGCAGCCAAGGTGACCCCATCTTCAGACGTAATAAACCAACAGAAAAAAAACACAACATGCCTCCATACTGCTTGTGTGGTGCAATCCAATGTCCCTGACATTCAGAATTGACTTGAAAAAGTCAAGAAAAAAGTCCACTACCAGAAGTAGCGATGCTTGTTTGCATTGTGTGTGGTTTTCCGGTGTGTGCATGCGAACGTGTATGTGGCTCAGGGGAGCATATCAGAGGACTTTTTGGCTTAAAACATGGTGTAAATAATGCGGTTTCTAGTCGAATATGAATGTTGTGTACTCAAATAAATACCAGTACTATACATACAAAGCCATGCATTTTCTGCTCCTGCAAATATTTCACATTAAACTCCCTTTTTTTAAAACAAAATAATGGATTAGGAGAATAGAAAAGCTTGAGTGCTTTTATTTTGACCATTTCTTTGTGACATAGATTCAACAGATAAACATTAAAACTCAGGTGAAAGATCATTTTCTTTGTTTATTCAGCTTTGAACCACAATGTTTATCTGTCTATGTCACAAACGTAACGTTTGGCTTTCGAAAAAAGCGAAATTAATGAATTTTAGAAAAAAATTATAAAAAGCTTGAGTTTCCCCTTTTCTTCTTTTTTTCTTAACTACATTTCATATAAACAATCTCAACAAAAATTAACAACTAAACAGCTTTAACACTTCTTTTCCCTTTGTGTCCACTTTCTCTTGTTCAGTGAGAGAAATAAAGTCTACCGTGTGCTGCTAGGATTTACTACCGTAAAGACGGAAAAGCTGGGGAGGTTGAAATAAGACCACCGTAAATGCGAGAAAAAATGCGCAGGTTAAATAGAAACGGTCAGTCAGAATCCAATAACAGATCTGGGTCCGTATAGAATGGCTTCTGGATCCGGTCCTGACTCCGGCCAACCTATTGGGGACCTATGGTAGACGATCGTCGGCGATTTTTTTCCACTTCAGCTTGCTCTTCAGGTGCTTTGACTGTGCGCAGTCACCTTTCTTACTACGCATCAACGCACATTGCGCATATCTGTGTCATTGCGTATTTGATTACGTCGACGTGTCGCCCCAGTCCTTAATCGACAGACCGGAAGATGTGCGTCTTCATACCTTAGGTCCTGACATTTAGTTTAGTACATAATCTGACTTGTATTAAAGGAAATGCAGTAGATAAGCCAGCAGCGCCGCCAACAGTAGCTGACACACAGCGCGTCTGAACAACAGACAACTGACAAACAGCTGATCTGCAGCGCAACCGCTGCCAGTGAGTCCAGAGTGTTCAGGGATCGACAGTGACAGTGACTGTCTTGAAATATCAAGTTCAAGAGCCCAAAAAAGGGTTCACTGTGACCGTGACATTTGACCTTTGTGAACCACGGTGCCTCCAGTACAGTGGCATATAAATTAGATAAAACACATTCAACAATGTTAAAGATGAAATTGACTAACGGTCCCCTTATTTACGTTATTTTTCTGAATTGTATAGATACTGATAATGTAGTTATCATGAATTATTTGGGCCATGATGATCATTTAGTAAGAATTCAGTCACAGGACATGTCAGAGCACTGGGCCTCTGCTGTGCTAAAATAAACCATCCCTGTATTATACTATAATATAGAGTAAAAGTGGTTTAGCTGGTGAGTGTATCGCATGAATCATTCTTCACACATTTGCAGCTGATTGGAACTGACTGTCACTTATATTATCCTGACTGCAGCAACCTCAGCTTTTTAGATTTTTCCTCTTTGTAGTGATTCTAGACTCTTAATTGATTACACTGAAGTGTGAGTGAGACCTGTCCACCTAATCAATCAATCATTGTCAACTGAGCTGAATGTAATATGAGGTGTAAAAAGGTTCTGAGACTGTTCCTGCTACGAATGAATGGAGCACTGTAATGCACATGCAGCAGGTGCAAGTAGTAACTGCTATGTAGTGTTTTCGCACTACATCACATGTTCAACATCTAAATGGTCTGTATTTATATAGCACTTTTCTAGTCCTTATGACCACTCAAAGCATCTGAATTGTGACCACTTGTATGTAGAGCTGGGAGATTAAACGGTAAAGATAATTATAATTAAATAACTTTTCCTCGATAGAAATATAGGACATGGTCGATACAACGTCGATAGAACCCATTCCATCCATATTTTGACAGACAATACGAACAGCCAATGATAATGACAATAGCGCCGCATGGAACCCACCAAGATTAGGTTGACGCACACAGCACAGAGCGTAGGAGTAGCAGTAGCACACATGCTAATGTTTGGGCTACTGCAAACGTGCACACCAATACGTATGGAGTAGGAACAAGATAAAAGAGAAAATCCAAACAGCAGGAAATGTTAACAAAAACTCGAGCGAAAGCGTTATAAAAGAAGACACCCAAAAGGACAAAAAGCGGCCAAAAGCTCAATAGACAAGGACATTGTCAAAAAGACGAGATGATTATATTGGGGTATACAGTATATCACTGATATGAAAAAAATTATTGTGATAAGATTTTTTTCCATATCGCCCAGCCCTACGTGTAGTTATTTATACTTTATTTCTCCAGCATTGCCAAATTAGCAGGCACAGGAGGACGTTAGCCTACAGCTATGACTGAGACACCAAACAACAGCTTTTACAATGGAAGAGCACACAGAAGAAGTCTGGGGCTTCAAAAGGTTCTACTGCCCCCTTGTTATATGTCTGAGGCTAAAGCCACATTACTACGTCGTACACATCAACACATCAACTCTGCTATGGATACGCCTGGCGTCGACAGTACTCCACAGTTTAAGAACTAGAAGTTGGGGTATGCTGCTGTTTTTGTTAAAAAAACTCTGGGGCAACAATTTGATCTGGATGGGCAGAAACTGACATTTTTGCAAACTATGACAAAGACACTTACAGCCACTTGATGATTGGGTCTTTTTAGTCACAACGTAACCTTCGCTGATTTCTTCAGGCTCCTATCAAATGACCACCCGAAGAAAAAAATCTGCATTATCTTCTGCATTTTACATTCATCCCACTGCTTACATGTGTTGGAGACAGGATCTACAACAATTCTACAACTAACAACAAAATGCTTTCTGTTTACACTGGCACGTGCATGCCCACTGTATGTGATATGCATTTCAGGCATGTTAGTGTGGACAAAGATCATTTTGGACTAAAAACGCCATTTACTAATGAAAACGTAGTAGTATGGATGTAGCCTTAACAAGGAAATTTAGCGTGCACAACCTGGACAGTAGAGCAATCGCAATGGGGCCCTTATGTGGATTTTATTCATACTGAACTGCTGCAACATGATTGGCAGATGGGATAACAGCATAGCTATGCAGATGTAGAGATGTTCCTGATAAAGCACTCAGTAACTGGATATTGTACTGTATATAAGTCCCTAATCTTATTATTCAAAACATAACACCCATTGACACCCAAATTTCTGCTCTTTAGGGACATGTTGATAATCTCTGTGACTTGTAATGACATTCAAACCAACAGTGGATTGGGTAGGGTGATTTCAAATGTGCTTCACATTTGAATAGTTTAAAACTATGACTATGAAAAACAAGTGGCTGTACAGTGGATGAATCTCAATACATGGCTTACACTAATGATAAAGGTGAAAAAAACTGCCTGGTGGATTAATTCAAATCCCATCTAGACTGGTAGACAGCTGAGGCAACAGTACCTCTGCAGGGTTCACACTGTGCTTGAAAAAATCCCACTGCGTAGCTGGGCTTGGATCACTCACAATTTTGTGACTCATTGGACTCAGTCATGTGGCTCACTTGTCTATTAAAGTAAAACTATGAAACACTAAATGCAAATATGAATCTTCAGAACTCAAACACTGCTTCTCAAAGAGGCACTCAGGAGTTAAACCAGGCGAAGAATGGGGGATATAATCAGAGGATTCCTCATGTTTTAAAAGAACTGAGGTCTGCTTCTTGGTCCTAATCTGCACAAAAGGGGTGGGGGAGACAATAACTTCAGGACTCAAGGCAAATAACATATTTTGATGAAATCTAATTATTAAATAAAATGTTAAAACAGAATTATTTTTTAAAAACTATGACCAAAATACTTACTAAAAGGGACATTTGACAGTTGAAAAATCAACGAAGTTAGCCTTTGCTGTATTTTTTACAATAAAATACCACAAAATGCCCAATAAAACAACCATAACAACACACAGTTAGATCCTGTATTTTGCATTGCATTATGGGTATTATACCCATAACCCATATAATTTTTGAAATTGTTGTAATTTACTGTATTGGCAGTAGTGCTACTGTAGTTATAAGGATTTGATTAGAATGGTTGAACGCTCTTTATGTATTTTTACTCTTCCAGTGGTTTCGATAATAATTTAAATTTTAAAAACCTAATGACAAATCAAATTAACTTTTTTTTAACAAATGGCTAATAAAATAAGGGCAACTATTTCGTTATCCAATGTATTTGTCCCCCATATTTCTCATCACTGGTTGACCAAATATTGACACAGTGCAAGATGAATTCTAAAAGACTTCAAGACTGAAGCCAAATCAGCATTTTATTGCAGGGGTTCAAAGTAAGTAAAGCATTTGTGTTCTGATCGTTCATAAATGAACTCAGATAGCAGCCCTTATTTTAATCATAGCACTCATTTAGCTCTCAAATAAAATTGCTGTTTTCAAAGTCCCAATTCGAGTAAAAAAAAGAAGGCACCATATACACAGTAAGCTGCTGAAGAATGAAGTTTTGCTGTTGCTGTTTTCTTATCAGGACCTTTTTTATTTTTTTCAAAGTAAAAGTCTTCCGCTGATTTGACTGCTTGGCTTTTAATGTGAAGTAACCCCAAGGAAGTAACATACAGGCCATAAGGAGTGGCAGTAGCAGGAGGTGAAGCACCGTTACAAGCAAGAGGTTGAAATCCACATTTGGACTTTACTGAGCTATTTTGTCGTTGGTAAGGTAAGGTAAGCAATGCCATGTTTGGGCTGTCTGAAGCTGTCTTCTTTTCAACGTTTGCTCCTTCTAACTTGCTGTTCAGTGTAATTCTGTTGTGCGGATTTAAAACATAGCTTTTCAACTTTTCACAAGACAAAACATTATAGTCTTGAGCTTGCTAGAGCTGGTTAGCCTGCTAAAATACTTAATAACTGTAGTGTGTGATTTAATAAACCATTAAAAAAGCGTCAGTGTACAGGGCTTTGTTAATGAGGAGAAAGGTGTAAAATACAAAACGTTTTTTTGGTGTTTTTTTTAAAACAATATAATGGATAAATGAAAGTTGTTTTGTTACATATATGTATTTCAGTCAGACAACTCGCGTAAACGTTTATTGCAACAGTAGAACAGGTTTAGTGTTTGGCGTCTAGGCTCCAACTTAATCACTCCCCCATATGATTACACAGATATGATGGGAGTGATGAACAAATACTTGTAACCCGCTGTCGGAGCCTACAGGTGGATGCTGGGGTGGTGGAGGGGCTGAAGCAACTGGTAGCAATACTGCAGCTCGAGTTGGCTGCCTGAACTAGCTCGCGGGGTTTGCTTAATTTTTCATGTATTTCAACCATAGCTGATTGATGAACTGTACAGTATGTCTCAGTTTTAAATTTGAAGTGCCTTTTTTTCTGTTCAAAGATTTATTGTGAGGATCAATCCAGATAAAGGCACCAAGTGCCCACTCAAACTCGTTACAAGCCGCAAGACAGGAAGCATTTTGAAAAGAAAAGTGTCATGCCCTCTGCCTCATCTGCCCCCTAGTGTCTCTCTCTCTCTCTCTCTCTCTCTCTCTCTCTCTCGGTGCGTGTGGAGACTAATTGCAGATGAGGACCTGGTGTGCTGGAGTTGGGGTCTTGGCTACACAGCTGCTGTTGAGCGGTCAGCTGCCTTTATAAGCTCCAGCCCTGCTCTCAGTCTTCACCGGACTATAGACTAAGTTACCGTTAGTACTGCCAGCCACAACCTTTAGTAAAGATACTAGAAGATTCTGAACTTCCTGTTTTGCTGTGTCCTGACTTTCCCTGTCTCCCTGCCCAGGATCAACAGCTGGACATTAGCCCCGACTCCAGCCTCAGATTCCTGCCTGCCTACCTGTTCCACACGGTCATACAAATAAACCCTGTTTGACTTGACTTCTGCCTCAAGCCTCTCTCTGCCTCTGCGTCCAAAGCCTGGTCCTAACAAAAAGTGTCAAGCATCAACCCACGGGTCACCACCTTCCTCCAACGAGTCACTGAATTTGAATGGAGAACTTCCAACAAGTAAGAACCGTGTGTATTATTTTGTTTTCTTTGCTTCCTGTCTACTATGCTGATACCAATGCCAATGTTTTGGTGTGATTTTTATCTGTTGATTTAAACATGTAGGTAACCCCCTGGCCATCACATGACCTCTCAAGCTGTCCCTCTTTGTCTTTACATTTAAACCACCACAAGATGGATCCCAGAGTCATCCCACCATGGTTGCCCCTTCCCCTCATCCTCATACAGTAAATCTGTTCACAATGAAGTGACTACAACCAGACTCATTCCACAGACACTCCCTTCTCTCTCCTCGCAGTACCCAAGGTCAGGTTATAGATAAAGGGGCAACTAGCAGTACATTGTAGTCCCTACGTTCATGGACTTTCATATCTAATTCCCAGACAAAGAGGCACCAACTCCAATTCTTTTGCGTATTACATCAGTGGCTAGACGTAAAGGTTAGGTATGCATGCTTTCATGGATGTGCTGTTTGGATTACACAAGATGAGGAACATAAATTGGGATGCTGTGGGAGACATCTTCAGACTTGGGGGTGTCTGTTAGTGTTTGTATATTGTTCCACCTTCTGGTCTCCTTGATGCATCAAGCCTACATTAAACCCTTCTGCATAAGACATCAGCAGCTGCCTGAGTTCTCCTTTCACCAGCTTCCAGAAAACTTCCATCACAGCACTAAATGCCAGAAACTCTACAAAGAGAGAACCAAACACATTATTACGCATTGCATTATTATTTTCATGAGATCTGTTCATCCTCATCTGTTTTATTGTCCAGCACTAAATACAAGCTTAAATGTAAAAACAAAAACCTTGTGTGTGTGTGTGTGTGTGTGTGTGTGTGTGTGTGTGTGTGTGTGTGTGTGTGTGTGTGTGTGTGTGTGTGTGTGTGTGTGTGTGTGTGTGTGTGTGTGTGTGTGTGTGTGTGTGTGTGTGTGTGTGTGTGTGTGTGTGTGTGTGTGTGTGTGTGTGTGTGTGTGTGTGTGTGTGTGTGGACATTTTTATGCCACACAGTTTAAGGATGCATGCAAAAGCCTATCCTTAATGAATTACAGTTCATTTTATCAACATGCACTGTCTTTTTTTTGTAGAAGCCAGCCCTTTTGCTAATTAAAGGCTGGAACTCATGTTGACAGATGTGCTTATTGTAAAAGAAAAATGTCCTGTAGTGTTACCATGTGTGGTTTTGTTTTTCTATAGCACACTATATAATTCTGGTTGAGCCAGTCTTAAATGAGTTTTGTCACATTGTTTTTAAGCTGCTGAGGACACCTTGATGGATTTAAAATGTGCAAGTCTGTTGACAATAAATGTAATGATTAAACATTGTTGTCCAAGTACATTGTTTTATACAATAAATATTTTGTGAAATTAATGTGTATATTAAAATCTGTTTTTAATATTCAGACAGCAAACTTGTATTTAGATTTGCAGTAATATTAATCAATATGCATCATTAATGTATTATAGTGTAATAACAGTTGCATACTCTAAAACACAATCACAGTAGACCAGATATAATGTAAAATACATTTACAGTGTTTTATTGTAAAACCTCATAAAAATAAAGGTACTGTAAACCAGTTATTACAGCAGTGTTGCCAGTAAGTTACTGCAAAAATACAATAAATGTCTAACAGTGAACCTTTCTGTTCTCTGGTGGACACCAAAAACATATTGTTATCTTGGTACTTCAGTGTCTTCTTTAAGCAAACATATTTATATTCACTGAGACAGGTATAATAATAACTGCTGATATGACAAATGCATTTCAAGACTAAAACAGAAAACAATTGTTTGCTTCGCTGCTCTTATCAAACTTTCATTTGTTAACTAGAAATACTGCACTGCGGTTTTGTGAGGACGCCCCTTGCTCTTTGACCTCATTTAAGTTAATCCATGAGTCCAAGTGAACATGTGTGCCAAATCTGAAAGACTTCCCTTGAGGTGTTCCTGAGATATCACCTTCACAAGGTAAAATGTGTTTTTAGAGGTCACTCGACCCAAAATTCTGCTTTGTTAGGCCACCGTGATCTTAAAGGGATAGTTCACCCCAAAATGAAAATTCGCTCATTATCTACTCACCACAATGCCGACGGAGGGCTGGGTGGAGTGTTTGAGTCCACAAAACACTTTTGGAGTTTCAGGGGTAATATCCTCTGGAGCCGCATTCGTGAGTGGATCACATCAGACATTTAGGCTAAAAACATGGTGTTAATGACACAGTTTCAAGTCAAAAGTGAAATGCCGGGGCTTACGGACACTTGGATGCCACCACAGGAGGAGTATGGAGCCATTTTCTGTTTTTTTCTGTTTTCTTACGTTTGAAGAATCAGTCACTATTTACTTGTATTGGATTTGGCTGCAACGCTGTTTATCCCTGAAAAGTGTTTCGTGATCTCAAACACTTCACCCACCCCTCCATCGACATAGTTGTGAGTAGATAATGAGTGATTTTCATTTTGGGGGGAACAATCCCTTCAACCTTTGCCAACAAAAATCGATCAGTTAATCATTAAGTCCAAGTGCACCAAATTTGAAGAAATTTCTTCAAGGCATTCTTGAGATATTGCGTTCACGAGAATGGGACGTAAAACAGATGGACAGCCCAAAAAAAACATTACGCCTCCAGCCACTGGATGTCGCAAGCGCGGGAACATAAAAACAAAACTCACGTAAACAGGCAGAATCATTAACCATTCTCATGTTTGTAAATTAATTGTATTTATATACCTCTGTTGTAGTCATAAATCACATTCTCCCGTTCAGCTCTTCTCTATTTCACAGCCATCAGGGTCAATTTAGGGTCAACAATAGTTTTACATTTTAAATAATCAAATCACATTTTTAAATATCTATCTGAGGACACATACTGGCAAGAAGACTACTTGATAAGATCTTTGACATTTTGACACATGAAGGCCACCATAGCTCTCTGCATGCTTGGGAAGGGAGGGGGTGAGGCAGGGGAGGCTTTGTCACATAGCAAAGCAATTAAACATAAAATGAGACTCATGTCCCTAAATCTATTGCCCAAGGGCATGCTGGGAGTGCTCCTATCAAATAACTGCAATGACATGATCAGCACTCAAATGAATACTGATCATGACTTCAACTCAATTTCAACTCACTTGTAAATTCAGAAAAGATTTCAAAGAACCAAATTAGCTGGATGGGAATAATATCAGCAGGGATTCAGTGTTGAAGGAGATGCTTCCATACAGCTGTGGACTACAGACACTGCAAAACTCACCCATACAAATGTATTGATAAATGGTGTGTGTGTGTGTGTGTGTGTGTGTGTGTGTGTGTGTGTGTGTGTGTGTGTGTGTGTGTGTGTGTGTGTGTGTGTGTGTGTGTGTCAAAGGTCAACACATATATGGCCCGCAAAATACATTTTCCAATACATTTCCACAAATAACAGAGAAAAAAAATTCAAGCTTATTTGATCAAAACATCATCATAATGTAATAAGTCACGTCATAAAGATGGCAGGCAGTGAATGGCTGCTGTTTGTTGGTAGTAGATTACTGAACTACATAGGACACAGACAGAACAAAAATTGTCTCGGAGCTCTTACTGGGCCTGGCAGAGTGAACGAGCCTGCCGCTGCATTTCTCTCTCTCCCCTTGTCATTCTCCCTCTTGCTCTGCCAGTAATCCCTCACTGCTCGAGAAAAAGTGCCTCTAAATTTAGCATCAGATTTATCATGCGGCAGGAAAACCTGCAGCAAACTAGACAGCCAGCCAGAGAGAGAGTGAGCATATATGAGACAGTGAGAGAGAGAGTGTGGCAGGGATAGCTGACAGACAGAGGCTGCGTCTGTCACATGTGTCATTCAGGAGCAATCAGACACCTCAGCTCTGAGTGCAGCCAGACTGCAAGAGCCAGAGAACAGCAGTGAAGGCTTGTACTGGAGAAAGAAGCCCCCAGGGGGCATCTTAAGTCTTGAGTCATTTTGATTCATACAGACTAGAATATATCAATAACATTATTTTCAAATTTTAATGTTGCAACATAAATTTTATATCACACACATGCAATTTGTATTGTTTTTAGAACTGTTTGATTACTGCCAATGAATTTAAAATAACTTGTGGAGCCTGAACTATTCATAATGTAAGCAATATTGTGAATATTTTTTCACTGATTGTAAGTACCCGACCTCACTCACACACACCCACACTGTGAACAAACAGCATCAGCTGATGATGGAACACATGCTTGCTAAGAAATCTCACAAGTCTAGACAATTTAAAATCCTTTAATCACTTGGCGGGGTCTCTTACAAGTGCCTTCAGATAATGCATGTTATGATTTGGCCCTATACAAAGATTTAATTGAAAATTGAATGAGGTTGTGCTCACAGATGACTTGGGCAGGTGTATTGGCGGGACCTTGATACTGTCCTACATACTCCCACCCCCAGAAAACGTAGAGTTTTCACCATTATGCTTCCAACAAAACATAGGCTATTTGTTGTTGTAAATGATATTGTGTAATGTGTATTAATAATATTTCCAGGAGACAGGGTTGATCTTCCTCTAAACCTGTGCGTGTGACCCTAACAATAATTGCTATGTGATGCACTGATTGTGGGGCCACCAAGGGAACTTGCCGTGAAAGAAGTAACTTTTAACTCCAACATACACATACATGCAGATATTGATCAGAAATAACTGTTTTATACACAATATCTATATTACTGAAAATCAACCTATTTAAATATAATTTGCCAAGAAGAATCTGTTTAATAAGTATGGAGTGTGGAGTTCATCTTTAAATTTAGCAATCTATGGAATTTACATTCACACAGTAATAGTGTTACAGGTGACTACAAAGGTCAAAAGCATTTTTTAAATGAATACTGTCCTTTACACTATCAAAGCCTGTGATCGGGACACTTCGTTCATAGATTTTTCTTCCTGCTGCAAATAAGAGCCCACCACCTTCCTGTCAAATGATCCATACCTGCAGCCTCCTAGACCCTATTGCCCATTCATCAAAGAGGGGTTTACACAGGCCTGTCTGCTCACTCTGTGTGAAGCAGCAGATGAGGGTGTGTGTGGGCGAAATAAGCACTGGGGCAGAGACTACAGCTTACTCCATGCAGAAAGAAAAAGACACCGGAAGCCGAGGTTTCCACATGAAAAGAAAGGGGGCTTTGTCTTTGTTTGAGCACATTTGTTCAGCTGCTCTCCTCATTAATGTCACTCAAGCTGTTCTCACACATGAACTCCAGAGGATGTCCGGTGAATTGGGTCCTTGGAGTAAAGAAGTTACTAAGAAATCTCAGGAGACATTTAATTTTGTGTGGGAGAATGTGGCACTGGGTGTTAGGACCAGGTTTTCCACCTCCATTTGTGCTCAGTGTTTTCCCTTCCCCTACTGTTTCTCCTTCCCTGTGTGGCTCTACCTGGAGCTGGGAGGAGCCTCCTGTGGTATACCTGCGCAGCTGACATTCAGCTCCTCATCAACTCCACCTCTCACTCTATAAGACCTCAGCTCAGCTCATCAGCTGTGTTCGTGTTCTGCATTTTGGGTCCGCTAAAAAACAGATCATAACACTGGGTTTTATTTGAACTCAGTGAGAGTCTGTTGTGTCACGCACCTGTATTACCCTGCTTTTAGGTAATTTACTGATCCTAGTGACACATGTAAAGCGCCCTTGGGTCTCTTGAAAGGCGCTCTTTAAATTCAAATTATTATTCTTATTATATGAGGTTACTTTATGTAACCTCTATGCACAGTATGGTCAACAGTAGTTGACGCTGGTTAGAAGTTGTCAGTACAAAATTAGTTCATGCACACCATGAAGAGTGCCTGTGTTAAGATCCAGTAGGAGGTTTGTTTATTTACTTAATTATTTTTGGGTTTCGGTGTAGAGCCTGTGATCTGAACTGTATCTTTATATTTTCTACAGTTAAGCCGACTATAAGCACAACCCAGGTAACAGACAATGTTGGCACAAGTGAGTAGAGCCTTAGTGAGTAACATTGATCTTGACCGTAGTTGAAAGCGCGTGTTGTCTACTAATGGCAGCCTTGATTAAAATGGCGGGTGCCTTACATCTCTGTTAGCTAAACTAAAGGACAGTTCAGTATTTTTCTGTATGAACTTAAGCCAGTAACTAGAGTTGTGTGTTTGGAGATTCATGCTTGACTGTGAAAGATGGCTGCATAGAGTAAATATTTATAGTGCTTTTTCATAACGTGTCTGTGTTAAACAGGCTACACTGATAATGTCTGTATGTGTTCACATGTCATAATATTAACTTCATTTATATTGGAGAAGGTACTTTTTTTTTTCAAGGTTACTAAAATATTAAAAACTCATGACAGTAAATACCTAAAAATTTTTGATTTGGCTGTGTCTGAAAAAAGAGTAATCCTTGAGTTTAAAGTGTTCCTTACCTGGGATCCCTGTAAAATATTTTTTTTTATTTACTGTGGATATCCAAGAGGGAATACCTGGCAAGGATCCGATTAGGATAGAAAGTAATGTGGGTTTATTGTATATAAATTTAACAGTTTATTATTATTGCTCGAATTTGGTTATTTTGTGGAAGAACATGGTCATAAGTAGACAATGCTGGTAGAGAAGTTGTCTGAGAACTGAACTATATTCTTTACATTTACAGAATATAAATGTGTTCTACCAGAGTGAGCAACCTCGCCATTCTTGTCTCTCTCTATTTATAGAGAGAGAGAGAGAGAGAGAGAGAGAGAGAGCTAGCCATGTTCAAGTAATCAGTCCAGTAAAGTGAACAAAAGCAGGTGGGGAGCAGACAAACATCCAAAACTCAACAAGCAAAGTAGGTAAGATAACCAGAGGGATGCTCACACCAGGACATACACACCTATGGTTTGTGTGGTTTGTTTATGAGTTGCAGGTATGAATAATAACTTACGAATTCAAAGTAATTTACTTAACTTTTGTGATGAAAACTATAATTGGGTAGAAGTTTTAAATCCCTAAAATATGCGACTGATTTTATTTGTGTGTCTTTTTGTGTCTCAGAAAGAGGCAAAGCAGGAATTTATCCACAAAGATTTGTAGCAGCATTAGCTGTGATTACAGCCTGATCTTGTCTTACTGAAAAAAAGGTGCTGCATGGAAGAACACACAACCAGAAAACTGAACACACCCATCTCCAGGTGGGGACTTGGAAATTGAACATAAGCAGTAAAGTGAACATGAACACAGTCAGAGCCCACCTGAGGTAGCTGCCATGCACACTGATCAGAACCGATACATGTCCTCTATCTGCCTTCATTGCTGCTGCTGGAGCAGCAATAACATCACAACTCAGGGCAGAAAGAATCCTTCGTCTTTTCTTCACTGATGAGTTTGCCCTGAAGATGCAGGTCCTGGGGTCTCATTTATAACCGTTGCGTACGCACAAAACGGGGCCTGAAACGTACGTACGGCACTTCTCACGCAAACGTTGGGATTTGTAAAAACAAACTTGACGGGAAAATGTGCGTATTTCCACACAAACTCTGACCCATGCGTACGAACGTTTTGGAGACGGGAAAGTGGCGATGCAGACGTGAGGTGGTGAACTGAAGCCAAATTATTGATCCACTTCATCATGAACATTAAAACAGCTTTAGTTGTGCTCGCGCGACATAATTGTTCTAATACGAACCTTTTAATTGAAAAATATATAAAACAACTTACAGCAAATTACGTTCAGATTCCATTAAACAGCGCAGTTACAGAGCCGAGTCATTAACAGTTTTTAACAGTATCTGCTAACACTGTGCGTGTATTAAATCGCTGCAGTGAACCTGACTGTGCCATCAGGCGCACAGAGCGCACAGGAGATCACTTACAAGAAATGAAGAAAACTTTCCAATTAATATCCCAGAGTTGAGGTGAGGATCCACTGATGTGAGGGAATCGGTCCGATGCTCTAAATAAATAAATACTGCCGTGACACTGGTGCGTGATGCTGCGTGATGGATGCACGCGAATGGAAGGATGACGCGTTGTCTGATCAGCTGATATAGATTCTATTAATCTGTGATCTGTGATCTCTGAGCTGAACTGTGTCCAGTATCCCACAGATCGACCGACGGAACCGAACCATCCCAGTACAAACACGAGCATATGATAATAATTCTGTTAAATTCTATAGATTGAGGACATCACAGCTGTCTCTGAATTTAATAATCCTGCAGTTTTGGATGATTAAAATACGAACAGACAATACAACAAGTTCCCTCACATTCTGAGAGTTTTTTTTTTTGCATCCACCTTTGAGGTGGATGCAAAAAAAGGCTCTGTTCTTTCTATCGTACTCACTCTCACACATTGTATTATCCACAGCAGCAGCAGAGTATCAGTGTATTTTCTTTATTAGTGACATCACTGCTGTCCCATAAAATCTCTCTTCACCTCCACCCCACTAACAAACACCTCGATGTCAGTGTCAGAAAGTTTCGCTTCCTCTTCTCATCGCTTGATGCAGTGACTCTATCAGGACTCCGGCTTTTTTGCGCACGTACACTTTTAGTATGAATCCCACTCACTGTTTTATAAATGAGAGCCCTGGTCTATTGTTGTGTATGTCCTTGTGTCAATTTCATGTTTATCAAATGATGAATGCAAATGCTTCCCTGCTTCACCACCCAAAATGGCTCAAAAAGGAGAGACATTTCGAAGCTTTGTAATGTGTAACACCATATATGCCCACTGTTGTACAAGTGTTCAAAAGCCTTCCACACAGTCACTAACAAATCTGCCAGCTTTGACTTGAACGAGTTCATTTTAAGCAGACAAAAAACAACCTAGTGCAACCCTGCAACAGGGAACGTCCCTTGCTGGTCATCTTCACTTCAATGGTTATATCCCACCTTAAAGAGAGCATGTTCTCTTTACTCTACCTCAACCACCAAAGAGACAGCAGCTGTCTCTGTCTAATAGGAATATCTCAGATATCAATCACAGTCCACATGCACCTAATGTCTTATCTTCACCATACCCTGTGTTTGTAGTGTAGCAAAAAACATCAGTCTGTTTTGTCTTGGATTAGCATTTCCATTGTTTCATATGTATAAAGGTGACATTACAAGTTGCATAACCCTAACCCGTAGCATGAAGGAGAGACGTCTTCTTACCTTGAGTTGAGTGCGTCTAGGAAAGGCAACTTTAGGGTCAATCTGCAGGAGAGAAAGAACATCAAACAAGTTAAGTCACAAAACAAAGACACAACGAATGACTCACATCCTAAAAAACATAACATGAAAACTCCAGGAGTAAATCAATAGTGCTGAGGAGATGATATATATGCTCCTATGAGTGCTACCTTTTCAGTCCACCATTCCTGCACTAATTTAAGTGCACAATTACACCCGGGGGATTTAGAGGAAGTGACGCGTACATGTACTGTACATGATGCAAAAGCAAACACACAGTAAGAATTTATGCGATGTTTGAAAACCACACAACCACTAGGGGCAAAAGACATGCTCTGGGTAGCTGCTCTCCCAGAAATACAAGAAAGGAATAGCATATAGTGTTATTGTAAACAGACACATGCTGAGGCCTGAAAGACCTCATTAGCTCACATTGGTGAATATATCGATGATTTATTGGATATAATCAGATGTGTGTCAGGTTTGTCTGTGCCTCATCTAACAGCATGCATTTGTTACCTATATACTGGAGAATTCTTCTTCTTTATTATCAGGATGTCCCAGTTAGTTTGTGAAAAGCCTTTGCTCACTCGATCACTCGCTCACATATTATCACGACTACTATCAAGTAGTACTGTTATCAGCAGCATCATCTGAAAATTTGGTCCGTCGTTGATGACTGTCATTAAAATCTGACCAACATAATGGTGAAGGAGGTTTCTGATTTATCAAATATCATCGACCTGCAGAGCCGGAGAGCCCCTCCACCGCACTGTTTTAGACCTAAGCATATCTAATGGGGTTCCACACCCACTAAGAGAGGGACACTGAACATCTAGAATTCATATTAACATCCTCTAGGCTGAAAATGTATTTCAGCACTCTATGATAGACAAATAAATACACTGGTGGCATAATAGTGAACAGCTTTAAGCAGCACTGTTTATCTCCACTCAGATTTCAATGGCTGTGTGCTCAAAGAAAAGTCAAAGAAAAGCTCTTTAAGTTTGTTTTCTTTAAAAAACACACAAAATCAGTATAAAGTAAATATAAAACTAGTATATTTAGTAATAATAATTTTATTGTATTCATATGTCGAACCGGTGGCGCATGCGTACGTCTCTGAAACGTTGGGGGCTCTCCAGCTGTGAAGGAGTATGTTTCTTGTTTTATTGACCATCAAGATGGAAATGTTAAGCAATTTCCATCACTCACTGTCTACCATGGTAATGATCAATAATATGCTTTTTTATAGTAACAAACAAGTCAAGTGAATATGGGGCCAAATGGGGCCTGACTTAAGTGATGATTGTGTGTGTGTGTGTGTGTGTGTGTGTGTGTGTGTGTGTGTGTGTGTGTGTGTGTGTGTGTGTGTGTGTGTGTGTGTGTGTGTGTGTGTGTGTGTGTGTGTGTGTGTGTGTGTGTGTTGCTGCTGCATCAAGAACAAGGACTGAGTGATGACGAATAACAAGTTGCTGCAATCAAGGCATGAGGATATGAGGGCATGGATGACTTTCTCCAGGTTGGAAGTACTGAGAAATAATGTGAGTTTGGAAATGCTGTGTATCTGCTAGGGATGCAACAATACAGTTAGCCCATGGTTCAATGCATACCTCATTTTTTTGGTCAAGGTTTACGGTGTGGTTCGGTTCTGGAGGCATTTTAGGCGAATTGTACAGGAACAGTAAAGGGTTAAGGAGTAAATAAAAAGCAATTTTTCTATTACAAAACTATTTCTTTATTTTACTTATAAGCAAAACAAACGTTTCCATTTATACACATTGCTTGTGAATTGTACAGTGGTGTATTAAGTACTTGAAAGCCATACTTGAGTAAAAGTACAGATATCTTACCTGAAAGTGACTCTGGTAAAAGTAAAAGTCACCCATAAGAAAATGCAAATTGCAAATTTGCATTTTCACTTCATTTACACGCATTTTCACTTCATTTACACTGCAAATTCCACTTTGTTAGTGCTTCTACACGTTAATGTGGGTATCTGGCATGTCTACCAACCCAAAAACTCTGGGAAAAAAACACTCGCGCGTTTTGTTATGGTTCCTCTAAGTCAGAAACGTCATGCTTGAGTGACTCGATTGAGCTTCCTGGGTTTTGTGTCGTAACAAGGTACTGGAAGTCTCCCTACATGGTCTTGGCCCACCCCCGTCCCCCGTCCCCCACACTCATTACGCCGGGTTTACACCGGACGCAGCGAGGCTGCGAGGCAGCGCAGCGCCGTTCCCAAGCACGCAGCCGGGCTGTTCACACGGGACGAGCATTTCTCCACTGGTCAGCCCGCGATTCACTCACATGTGGCATTTGTCTGGATCGTTGGGACTGGGAGGCTGCAGCAGCTGCTCGGGAGCGACCGCTCGCTCTCCCATGCGTGAGCTGGAATTTGTGTCAGCGCTACACAGCCAGCAGTGTGGAAGACTTCCGCAGTGTTCAGCACTACTGTACCAATGGGACAAACACACAGAGCCCCCCCACCTGTTATGCCGGGTTAACACCGGACGCGGAAGCGCCGCTGCGAGGCAGCGCAGCGCCGTTCCCAAGCGCGCAGCCGCCTGGCTGTTCACAAGGGGCGTGCATTGCTCCGCGCTGGTCAGCCCCATAGACTGTATATATAAGGTCAGCCCGCGATTCTGCTTTCTCCGCTTGTTGTTGTACCTGTTGAATGTCGGGGTTCGGGGGTAAATGATGGTCTTCATAGCCCCCCCACCCTCTCTTTCTCTCTCTGTCTGTCTGCTTGTGTGCTTGTAGTGGATGGGCAGAGGGGGACATTTAATTATGTGATTGGGAAAATTAAAACTCCAGGACAACAGAAGGGGAATACAAAGTATGGGATGCATATTTGATAATTTATATCATATAAAATATGTAATTTATATCGTTTAAAATCATGGGGGGAGAGGGGGGAGGGGGGAGCTGGCTCATTAGCATTTAAAGGAACAGGCACTCAAAACAGGTCACTCTGTGGAGGGCTGTTTTAGACAGGGTAAAAAGGGTGCTGTTTTAAATGATCCTTGTGGTATTTTGACCAAAGTATGTTACAGACATTTCATTAAGACCCCAAGGAACCATATCAACTTGTGGTAAAATGGGCATACAATGTCCCCTTTAAGTACAATAACGAAGTATTTGTACTTCGTTACTTCCCACCTCTGGAATTGTATGATGTAAAATAAAAAAATAACTCTTCCAAAAGAAAAAGTTCTTCTTAGCCCTGGCAGCTCCCAGCTGCTGGTAGCCCATATACAAACTGGGGAAAACATGAATTCAAAAATTTTAATACAAACTGTATACATAAATCCCCTACTTTAAATAACGATACCTGTAAACATAAATTTACCATTTCAAATAAGTACACCTGTACTTCAGTACAGTAGCTTACATTCAGAATGTAATGTACAATATCACTTAGGTCAGCTATCTATTCCTGTATTTTGAGGTTCTTCTGTAAAAAGATAAGCCTGTCAAAATTCTCTGCAGCAAGGCGAGAGCAGTTCGCACTTATACTGTGTCCTGCAGTGGAGAAAATTCTCCCGGGAGGTTCCCTGGACACAGAGGTGTCGTTGTGCAACTTTTCATTCATTTGTTTTCCATCACATGAATGGAACAGCATCCACATGAATGCAGTCTGCTAACTTGTATGTGGTGACTTCCTCCTCAATGATCTGGGGAAGGTGCCTGGTCTGTTGTTCCACTGTTCTAAAAGCTCCCCAAATAGCTCTGACATTGCTGTCTTCTTCTTGGGAGGGGGAGAGGATCGATTTTTTCCTCTGGCGATCGCACAGGATTCTCTGCTTGACCCTATGTAACAAAGAGAATGACCCTTTAATATAATTACCCCACACACACACATGCAGGCACAGCTCAGAACCACAACCATCTCCAGTGTATAATAACATATCCCTAATGTTAAATTATTTTGATCTGTGAAAAGGATACAGATATAAGGTACTGATATATCATATAAAAGCCATCTAAATAAATACAAAACAATAATAATCACACAAGGTTAACAAAAAACATTATAATCAAATAATACCTGCTGTTCATGCTCCAGAATTTATGTGAGGAGATTCCTTTAGAGCCTGTCACAAGCCTCGTCATCAAGGTAAGGCAGGGATTTAAACTTGGGGTCCAGGGCTATGGCCTTTTCGAGGTAAACATGAAGATCAGGCTCAGTGTACCTCCTTTCCAAGTCAATTGTAATTGCTGCTTTGGCTTCTTGTCTCCTGGTGCAATGGATTTGAGAATCATCTCTTCCAGAGGGAGGATCATCGGTATGGTGGGGGGGTTGTTGAGTAGCTGAATCAGTTCTTCTGCCAGTTTCTGTCATTCAACATGCTATGTCCTTGACAGATGTCTTCTTCAGACATTTGTCCACTAAGGCAGAGTAGATGGCGGGCTGCTGTTCTGTGTATATTTCCAACATGTCATGTATTGTATTCCACCGAGTTGTGACATCATGGTTTAACATAAATGGTGGGCTGGGATGCTTTTGTGAAAAAAAGTCTCCTGTGTCCCCAGGAGGCAGGACACCGCTAGATTGACACTGCTCTCTTAGCTGTGAGGTTTACAACATGTGCAAAGCTACTTATCTGTGGCCCCTGTCCATCAGCTTCATGGATCGCATTTACAATATTTGCTGCGTTATCTGTGGCTACTGAGAGTGACATGTTTGGCCTCTCCAACTTCCACGTATTCACTGCCTTTGTCAACTCCTCTGCCAAATACATGCTTGTATGACTTTCATACAGGGGACGGGTTTGGAGTACTTCGCTCTTTATTTCCCAATCCCACATATAGTGAACAGTCACAGTGAGGTAACTCTCTGTTGCCCGCAAGGTCCAACTAACTGTAGTGAGAGCAAGGCTCTGTGCTTTAGCCAATGAGTTTTCGATACCTTTGCGTGTTGTTTCATAGAGGTCTGGAATTACCTTGGTGCAGAAAAATGTGCTACTGGGTACTTTGTTAAGCGGATCGAGTGTTTTCACAAGGTGATGAAAGCCCACATCTCCAACCACCAAAAATGGTGGCAAATCTTTGGCAATGAACACCCCCACTGCCCTTGATAATTTTTTGTGTCTCTCTGAACCAGTGTGGTATGTATGATGGTAGGCATAGGCGAGTGACTGTAGCTTTTTGGATGACGGTGTTACCTGCTCGGCTATCCTGCTTCCAGACAGTGATATCACTGGGTGATGCCGCCGCAGATGTGCAGTCATGTTAGAAGTTTCCATTCAAATATATTTGTCAAGGAAAGCTTGCAGACAGTCATTTTTTTGTTCACTGTTTTCTCTTCCTCGCCATTATACTCAAGGCCGAAACCGAAATGTCCCCACTGTCATGGTCTCTCCACCAGTCTTTCTGTGTCCCCACCCCCCTTTTGTGTGTTTGTGTGCGTGTGTGTGTGTATGTGTGTGTGTGTGTGTGATTGGACGTGGCTTCCTGCTCCTGAGCTCTGGCAGCTGGCACACCTGACGCTCATCACCTAATCACCTCCTGCAGTACTTCCACCCCAGCTTTCCTCTCAGTCTTCCCCAGATCATTCCATCCACTACAGTGGTAGCTACGTCTCTATGTTACCTTGCCTGTGCTCGTACCTAACTTCTTGTTTCCTTGTGTTCAGAACCATCCCAGCCTGCCAGCTCCTGATCAACACCACCTGCTAACCTGTCTGCCGCCAGACATCTTCACTATTCCCCTCTCCCGCCTGCTGAAGCCACTGGATCCCTCAATGCCACTCCACCACTGTTCTGCCTGCCTGTGAATCCCACCATTACTCTCCATTTCAATTAACTGTTAAACTGCATCCTCGAGTCTGTCCTGCATCTGGGTCCAAATCTCCATTAAACGTAACACCCACACCACAGATTTGAAACAAAGGTGCTTCCTCATATTGCTGCCTCTGTTCACCGCTCGCCATGTTTAAGAAATGTGTGAAATCTGACACCAGTATTGTCAGCTTCCCCCAACTTAAGCGCATAGTGATTGGATATTTGCTTGGGGGAGGCGTTTCCTCATCCCAGTGCATGGACTCACAGGCCCACACAAACAGACCAAATTCGGAGAGAAATATAATGAATAGAAGCTAGTTATACGCAAAACCAAAAATACACCAATTCACAAGCATGTGTTGGACCGTGGATGCTGTACTGAACAGTTCAATATTGTATTGAGAATTGTATTGTGAAATTTTGGTACCACGATTATTGTCAGAGGAAATATTACGGTTTTCACAATTATCGTTACTATATTAGCTTGCTAGTTAACATTAGCCACGTTAGCATTAGCTACGTTAGCTACTTTGTTAATTTAACACAATAACTGATAGTATCACTGATACTATTTAGTATATATTTAGTGTTTGGGCAGATTTTAAAGGTTAAACTTATGTGGGAGAACAGCAAATGCATATTGTTTTATAATTAGATTAATTCCTGTTATATTATACAATTATATTGTTTATAATAATTATCAGTGTGATTTCTTGCCAGATTTGCTCAAACTGTGTAATGAACTGGTACGGAAGTGGAAACTACCACTGCAGATCACGGAGGAGTGTGAAGCTCTGCGCTGCTGTTTGACCTGCAGTCTGCACAGCTGCATCAGTTAACATGGGTGGGTAAGTAATCATTTGAAAAACAAAATTCTATATATATTAATTACTTTAAATTTGAATTTTGAACTTTACCATGTTCCATGGAGTGTGTTATTGAGAATATCACCTTTGTCTTTACAATGTCTTTGCTTTTTTCAGGCCAGATTATCAATGCTGTAATACTCCTCCTACCGTCAGTCTTCAAAGGGGACGCACAACAGCTGTTTATTATTGATAAGGTTAAGTATTCTGTCTCACGTTCTGTAACTATTTTGAGTTTGTTTGTTGTTCGTATTATTCAAACATAACATTTATTCTACTTTAAGGTTTCAAATTCCTGTTTTATTCCTGTACTGTTGGGAAAGGTTTATTGTGCTTCCTTAAAAACATCTTGCTTATTACCAAATAAATAAGACAGGGGAAATTTAGATGCATCTTGATGGTGGCAGCATGGACATCTCACCTGACCTGGCTGCTGCCTTTTTATTCTATCACATCTTCCATGTTTGGTATCCCAAAAACTTAAGAAAGACATTGCCCTTTCTGGATGCCTTGTGGTGCCCTGGATGGTTACTTAGATGTTCAACCAAACATGTTGAACTTGATGTTGCTTTTACATATGTTGTAATGAAAAGTTTAAAATTTAAGGTTCCACAAAGAACCGATTGTTTATAGGTTGCCTGAAGAACCAGTTCAATTGGATGCTTTAGAAAACCAAAATCATAGTTTGATTAAAATAGTTTTTTCCAGATTCATATAAGGTCAAAAGTTGAACAAATTCCCTGAAGCAGTCTCGAGATATCATATTCAAGAGGTTAAAACCCTGACCTTTGACCACCGAAATCTAATCAGTTAATCAATGAATCCAAGTGAATTGAAACGGATGAAATGAAATTGCCTAGAGGCAGTCCTAATAATGCACCCTCTCTCAGGTGACCCAGCTTGTAGCCCAGATGAAAACCCTGGTTTCCACAGTTACTTGACCTTCAACATTTATCTGGCTTCATAAGAAAAATCTATGTATTTTGTCCTTAACAGGACAGTATATGTAATGTATATGTATATCTAACAGCTGAAGTCCACACATTTATACTACAGTTACACTACAGATACATTACAGTTCAATATCAGTGTTATCGATTGTCAGTGATGTGTACGTTATGTAAGAAGAAGTGACAAATAAACATATTTTAAAAATCGAATATATTATTGTTTGGTCCAAATCACTGCGAACATAATTATTTTATCTAAATAATTATTATAGTATGTCTAGTATGTCTATAGTATGGTTATTTTTTATCCATGTGTGCAAACTTGATGTAGTAATACAAAAAAATGTTTTTGTTCATAAAGTAAGAAAGGAACAAAGAAAGTAATGATTTCTGGTAATCAAAAACAAGATATTTAATGAAAACATAGAATATTAAATGATGAAATAAATTTATTTCAAAAGATATAGCAAAGAAACACTCAGCAATGCATGAAATAACATAGGAAATGAGTACGGGTCATTTTTCACCCATGTTGTGCAGTAGAAGGGGTTTGCATAGCTTGTGTATCAAAGGGTTAAATTGTTCAAATCTTTCTTAACAGCACAGCTGCACAAGATGAATTCATCCCCTCCTGACTCCTCTTCTGCCCCTCTCTCTTTACCTCTCTCTCACAAGATCGCGCCAACTTACACACACACTAACACAGTGACATCGGACAAACCAGTAAACTGTTACTCGATAAAAACCATTGCATGTGGAGCATGGCATACATCACGATCAGAAGTGATCACAAGAGAAGAATTCAGCTGTCTCTGTTTCCCATTTTTCAGTGTCAGTTTGTCTTGTCATTTTTTCTGTCAATATTATAGCATTTTTTCAGTGTTTATTGAACATTTTATTTTTAAATTTCCCTTGGGATCAATAAAGTATCTATCTATCTGCTTTTGTGTTTTGGGTGACCTCTGCCTTCCTGACTGTTCACCTACTCATAGGGCATATTTAAGACTGGTTATTGAATCTGTCCTCGTGCGGCATCTGCATTTGGGTCCTCGTCCATTCCAAGACGTAACACCCCACCTGCACCTCCACCCTACACATGACACAAACACATTATAGCCCAGCTAGAGCCTGTGCCTGTGTACCTCAGTACCTGAGTAAATCAGCTGTCACAGACTTTCTCAACAATTTCCCATGTTGACCTACTTTGTTCAACCAGCGCTGCTCACACACAAATTTCCTCAAACTTCAGCTTGCTACTGAACAGGGAAAGTGGGTGGGGGGTGTCACTGAATGTGACCAAGATGAAAACACTGGCTTCAACAGTTACTTGACCTTCAACATTTATCTGGCTTCATTAAAAAAATCTATGTATTTTGTCCTTAACAGGACAGTATATGTAATAAAAAATCAATGGTATTAAAAAGCAGTTGAAGTCCACACATTACATCACAAAAACAGCTCTCACTGGGTTAAAAATTAGAAGAACTTTTTTTATCTGCATTCATCAGTACATTCCATATTTAGCTTCCTTTCGAACTGTACATAAGACCCATATTGCATCTGTTAATCCTTCTGTCCTGGAAGAGGGTTGCTCATCCACCCCCACCCATATACTCCTTTCCATCTACTGAAATCCTGGGTATGCTGATCAGATATCTGCTGATTTCACTAAAGAGAAGCCTGAGGAAAACCGCTTAAATTGCAAAAACACAAACTAAATCAACCAGAGCTTCTAACTTGGCTTTGATTTAGTTTGTGTTTCAGGAAAACAAACATCTGGATATGTAAGTGTACGCGTGTGTGTGTGTGTGTGTGTGTGTGTGTGTGTGTGTGTGTGAGAGAGAGAGAGTCCCTTTTTTCACTGTAAGGACTCCCAGTCACCAAGTTCTGTTCCCACCAGGTGTTTATGACTATGATACACATGAATTATAGAAATAAAAGACGTCAATGTCTATCATGCAATCAGAATAAAAAGGGGAACCTACCCGTTTAGAGTCTAACTCGTGCTGCGTCTGTGCTAACACTTTATCTACGCTGGCAGCATCTGCAAAAGTGATGAAGCCAAAACCCCTGTTGAGAAACCACACACAAGAATATGACATTTCTAACGAGATTGTCAATCAGTTTTCAATTGACACAACACTATGATGCCATGTTGTTAATCTTTATTAATCTAATATTTTGTCTATTTTACTTGTCTATGCCCCCATATATTAAACAACTTCTTTAATTTATGGTAGTCATGTTATTCTAAGATTTAATGAATACTGTCAGTAGAGGGAATATTCTCCATAGCTCCATAGCCAATGTCAAACTGCATTACCCTATCATAACCACTCTAGTTAAAATATCAGTAAAAAATACAAAATGTGCATTTTTCCCATTAACAGAGGAAATGTTTGTTTACCTTGACCGTTTTGTCGTTGGATCTCTCATCACCATGCTTTCTCTGATTTCCCCGAATTTAATAAAATAATCTGTAAGGCTGTCTGTGGGGGGAAAACAGAATAAAAGAAGGTTACAGTTTTAGTTTGTTTTATTTCCTCGCTCAATAAAAGATGAAAATGTGTTGTCAGCAGTGAATGTCACAGTTATACATAGGAGGGGTCAATTGGAGGACGAGAGAGAGAGAGAGAGAGAGAGAGAGATGTCATTACCTGGTGAAGTTTGCCAGCTGAGGCCACCGATAAACATTTTCCTGCCAAAGGAAAAAACATCATTTCACTATGTCCATTTTGACGTTTCTTGCAGTGTTTAACCGGCTGCAGAGAATTAAAGAGCTCGGGACAAGGGACAAAGACCAAGGCAATGTGATGAAGAGTCCGCCCGTTTAGAAAGCCGAGCAAGCAGCAGCCCCATAACGTCCCCGGGCCCCGGCTGTGGACCAGGAGTCAGGCGAAGCTCCGTTCAAAACATATGGCAGTTAAATCCCGCTGACTTCTTGACAGAGGAACATACCGGGTAGAACAAGGGTTAAGGTTGTCAACTCCTGACACGAACACAGTCTTCAATTCGGCAAACATGTGTAAATCACTGATCGACGAATAAGAGCTGGGTTCAACTTTTCACGTAGGTTGGACTGTAACACAATCCTCACCTGCTCCATCAAACCACAGCTTAGTCAGTGCGAGGAGCAGAGCGAAGCACATGCAAAATGTCGTGTTTCATTTCAATAAAGTGCGACTATTACTTTACTAGGAAACCTTTACTTTAAAAAAAAGCATTAAACACTCGTTTTAAACACTTGTACGTCCAATAATAAATATGTCAGTATTGTTATTCCCATACGAGTAATAAGGGCATAAATCGGACTGATCCAGGAGAACACTCCGCTATAAGGGGGCAGGTCCGTTTGGAAACATAAGCAGGGCTGCAGCTGACCGGACTGGAGGCAGTAACTGTCAGTTACAGTTTGCAATTGTTCGGTTTAAAAACAACAACCACGTTCGTATTGAAGGGCTGTAACCTTACCCCGGGTCGTGCAGCGGATCGGTCGGACTTCCTAATGTGGTTTGGCTCCCGTCTCCCTCCATATCTGACCCAGCTCCAGGCAGTGACTGGCGGATGCAAACAGGCAGTTGGACGGCAGGCGGAACTGAGCGGCAGAGCCAGTGAGCCGCGAACACAGCACTCCGTCACACGTGGGATCAGTCCGGTCTGTGGTCCCTCCTCCACCGTCACCGGCCAACCACACTGACGTCAGCTTTCCACAACCCGCCCACATTACCTCCAAATAGAGATGTGCATTCCTGACGGGTTTAATGAGATGACATGTAGCATCAAGGATGGGCTTCTTTCTTCACAAAATATAATAATCCATTCAGCTGAGCGCCTTAAATGCAACTCACAACTGTACTCAAGTTAAAACAAGTAAATCCATAGACATACATGCCTATGGGCAGGTGTGTCCAACCGCAGTTGAAAACTAGTTGGGTTGAAAAAGAGTTGTAGAGTGTGATAGGAATAATAGAATATGAGTGTGAAGGGAGAGTGTAAATGCCTCCATACTGCTCTTGTGGTGTCATCCAAGTGTCTGTAAGCCCCGACATTCAAAGTCAACTCGAAGCGGTTTCATTTACACCATGTTTTAAGCCTAAATGTCCGCTACCAGAAGTAGCGATGCTACCGCTCACCCCGCGCTTAACCTTGAGCGAGAGTTTGTGTGCAGTGTGTGTGGTGTGCGAACATGAACGCGGATCCAGAGGAGGAAATCAGTGCACCTTTAGGCTAAAAACATGGTGTAAATTACACCGTTTCGAGTCAATCTATAGCATCATAACTGCTGTTATAGGTCTAAAACAGAACTAAACCAGCTCTAACTATAAGCTTTATCAAAAAGGAAGGTTTTAAGCCTACTCTTAAATGTACAGAGGGTGTCTGCCTCACGAACGAAACTGGGAGATGATTCCACAGGAGAGGAACTAAAGGCTCTGCCTCCTACTCTTTAAGGATGACAAGTAAGCCTGAATTCTGGGAGCGCAGTGTTCTAGTGGGGTGATACATTATGAGCGCTTTAAGGTATGATGGTGCCATATTATTATTATTCATACTTGAGGAGGAGGATTTTAAATTCTATTCTAAATTTAACAGGAAGGTAGTGTAGTGGCAGTTTATTTGTTTTTAATATTCGATATAATTTTTACGGCTACAGCCTCAAAAATTTAGCTTGGCTCAACCTTGAGACCACAACATAATAAGCCAGCCAGAGAAATGGTTAAAACAAAGACAACCAAATTATGTTAAATTAGTCTGTGGGAGTGTGGTGGCCTGGCCAAAAAGAACAGAAAAATGGGAAGATCTGGACCAACCACAAAAACCAAGAAGACTTGCAGACCCACAACTCAAAAGGAAACAAACAATAAATACTGTGCCATGATGGCAGTGGCTGCCGGCAAACTCTGATGGCAAAGAGAGAGACAGAGAGAGAAAGCGCCTCTCTAGCCTCCCTTAAATGCCGCTTTGCGTAATCAAGCTCATCACACACACCAGAGAGGAAAAGGAGTGAGGAAAAAAAGGGGGAGAAAAAATAGTACTAGGGGCAGCGTGTAACAATCATTTATTCAGTACTGTTTTATCAACTGTGTTTGAATGGACCATAAAAAAATGTCCCTATAGTGAAAGCATAACATCTCGATCTCCTACTGGCATCTGACTGCAGCCCTAGAAGAAAGTCTAGCTGTAAATGAAACATACTGCATTCCACTGGGGCTGCCTCAGTGCCATGACAGACACACTGTGGGATATTTAGTTCAAATTAAAATATGTCCTTCATGGAGCAGTCACATCAAGGAGGCCTTAAAACAAATGCTGTTGGTTCTAATTGTAATGAACCACCATCAAAGAGCTGTAGCTCTGCACATCAAAGCAGAGCTTCATCTAACAGCTGGCAGAGACAGCCCTGCACGTGGCCTAGTCTGCTGGGGCACGTATCAAACAGTGAAGTACCAGCTCAGAGTGCTAGCTCTAACTGAGGTATAGAATAGGGAGTGAAACACACATTCTCTTCATAATTCAAGCTGTCTTGAAAGGATGCATCTGGTGAACCTCTATTATGCCCTTATTGTCAACAAATCCAGGTAATTTGACTCTACTAACTGGTATCTGTGTGTGAAGCAAAGCCTGATTTATCTCATTCATCTGTGCCGCAGAGTACCATTGTCATCCCAAGACACATCACATTGGCACACATTGTTACACTGGATGACATGTTGCTTCATCAGCTGCTATAGGTCTAGAATGTCGGGGGACACATGACACTCGGAGCTTCTCTTCCCAGCTTCTCCTTCCTCTTCTCCCTCCTTATCACATCAAAGAAATTGATATCTCATCAATACATGTTACTGACTTGACTTCTTCCCCAGAGTCCCTTTGCCTTATCGTCCGCAGATCCAGGGCCGCGGCTGCGGCCACATCGTGGATTATGACAGTGGATCGCGATCGTAATGGTGGATCCTGTATCATGCTGGCTGATCGTGATAATAATGGCGGATCCTGTATCGTGTTGGCATCTGATAGTGGTGGTGGACCACAATCGTGGTGGCTGCTGACCATGGACTATGATTGCAGCAGGACTGCTTGATATATAATATTTCTCCTCAGATACTCGACCATTACTGACAATAATCCATCAATTCATTGACCTTCAGTTATGCTACAAAGTGTTTATTCTAATCAATGCTGCAAATACCCTTATCTTTCTGATGTTCTCCATTACACTTGACATCTATTGCACTTCTGTCCGTCATGGGAGAGGGATCCCTCACATGTGGCTCTCTGAGGTTTCTACGTTCTTTTTACCCTGTTAAAAGGGTTTTTTAGTAGTTTTTCCTTGTTGAGGGTTAAGGGCAGAGGATGTCACACCTTGTTAAAGCCCTATGAGACAAATTGTGATTTGTGAATATGGGCTATACAAATAAAATTTGATTGATTGATTGATTGATGATCAGCAGCAGCAGCCCACATCCCCGGTTACCTGAAAAACATCACAGATTCACCGTCTCGGTTCTCATTTCAGAAATTCTGAATCTTTTCCCCAGAATAGGATACTCATCCCATACCAGTCCCATAGTATTTAGCCACAGTTTTCAACTAGCTCCACAGTTGGAAATCCTCATTCACGCCTCCCAAGAAGCCATCCTTAACAGCCTCGCCCCAAGCCTTCTCTCAGCCTACTTCACCGGCTGGAATTGTTTCAAGGCATTTCACGCATCATACCACCCTTCCCCTCTCCAGACATCATGTCTATATGCCATATTATCACCCACGCTCATACTATTAAACAAATCTCCTCCTCAACCATCCAGACCCACTTGGCCAAATACATCAGCTCCAGGTACTCATTTCAGGCATTTTCGTACGATCACTGTTCCTGCCATTCCTTCTGCATCAGAGCAACATCCACTGCGGCCAGGCTGGGCATCTCAGATCAAACCACCCAGGTCTTTGGCTGCAAGTCATCACAAGCATATCGTTCCTACATCCTCAATAACCTCAACGATATCCGTCAAGCCAAAACTCAACTGAGCTCAATTTAAATCTAAATTTTTTTGGGGGTCCAACACCAGCTTGGGCAGAAATGCGCCTGAGACGGAACCCCCACACTGAGTCTCCATCCGCCCAGTTCACGGCATATCCTCCCAGCCCAGCCTGACAGAGACATCCTTCAATCATATTCATCTTTGCCCTTTACATCCATTCATCCATCCGCAAAATTGAATACAGTCTGAATTTCCATTGAAAGATTCAAACGTTACACTGTTGTGATGTGGTCCATGCTACTGAAATGAAGTAAATAATTTAGCTTTGGTATGGGAGCAGGACCACGCCTCGACCACTACTCCAATTACCCATCGACCCTTCTTATACCAGTCAACCCATCCTGCTCCGTTTGTCTCAGATCTCTCGACCCACCCTTCCTTCCCCTTATTTACCACCCTTCTACATCCTCATCCTTACCTACATCCGTTCAGAAAAGGAAAGATTTGAAAGCTTGGTTTTACATCTGTAGGGAATGTAAAGAAGAACATAATTTTAAGAAACTTTTCTTGAGATATTTGCTTAAAAAAATCATTATTATTGAATTAAATCATTAGAAATAATTCAATTAACATTTATTCCTTTCAGTCTGTGGTAGCAGCTGTAGAAGTATCAAGTTGAAGGTTCAGTCCATCTCCTGCTAACCTCTACTGCTATCTGCTGGACATATCTTCAGCCCACTCTCTGAACAACTCAGTTTTCAGTCCTCTGTGATTCCTCACAGATAAACTGTGGGGTCGATATGTCTGTGACAGTCAGGATTAGTAAATATAACAAATTTCTGATAGCTGAGAAAACTCTCCACATCAGCTTTTGTGTTTCTTTGTAACTTTCTATTTTCTATCTCATTGATATACAGTATTTTATCATTGTAGTCTATGCCTTAAAAATCAATGGAGAAAACTTGAACACATAACAACATTCTTTTTTGTCACACAAAATAAAAACCTAAATGTTGTTTTTTACCTGGGTTTAAACACTGGAACTTGTTGGATGGTTGAGAGCAATAATACTCATTCAGCCAGTGAAAGGTTCTGCTTCTCTCCTCTGCCCTATACCAAACAAAAGCTCAAAATGTAAAGTCATAGCGAGCTTAGAGCACCACCCACACGACTAATTGTGCCATAGCAAAAATAGCAAGGATGTTTACCTTACAACTTGATGCATTTTAATTGATGACATTAGCTGACATTCAGCTGTTAAAAAGAATTGACTCTGTCGTCTTTCTGACATCTTTCAATCCCAGATCTTTCTACAGGGGATTTGATTGCCTTGCTACAAATCCGGCCCAGGCTGTCTGTACTGTAGAGGGAATAGCAGTGCCCCCTGGTGTGTTGGAGCCAACATGCTCCCTGGTCAAGCCATGTGCATTGGCTCAGGTGTCCTGTTGTAACCATGCACATCAATCACCATTAGCTGACAGCGACAGCCATAGCTCCCACCCTAAGGAAACGTGAATCTCCCATTCCACCTTTCAGGATGATTGATGTGGATGAACTGCTGGGCCCCATGGGAGAGAAGAAGAAGAAGAAGAAGAAGAAGAAGAAGAAGAAGAAGAAGAAGAAGAAGAAGAAGAAGAAGAAGAAGAAGAAACCCAGAGAGAAGTTACTGAAGAATAAATTCAGTCTTATTGTAATGTAAAAATCATAAGTATACTCCTATTAAATGACAAATGTAAAGCCTTTGATCGTCATGAATCCATCTCCCTCCAGTGCACATGAACCCATGTTGATAATTTTCTTCAACAGAGTGAAACAGAAGTCTCACACAATTGTCAGCATACATTTTCTGTTACATTAGGAATTGTATTTTATTGTCCTTCTCCTTATGTAAAAGCCCTTACACTTTAACCCTTACACTTGTGCACTGCTCCACTTTATCCTTATTTTATCTTATTTGTATTGTTATCAAGTGGGTTTCACTTTCCATCTTATGTTATATTAATTGGGGTATTAATCCCTATGTTAATTATGTCTATTTTCATCACTGGGTGCATTTATTTTCTCCAAAGAAAGTTATAGAAATTAAGTTTATTAAATTGTTATCATTATTTTGCTGTGTGTCTGTTTCCAAAGAAAGAGTAAGAGTGAAATCAGTGCCAAATGAGTTGATGCTGTTGCAGGCATGCTGCATTACTCCTCACGCTATACAAAATATGTTTAATGCCATATTCTTAAAATTAATAGTTTCTTAAATGATTTTTTCACATTTCATTTTAAGATGTGCCTTGAGCCCCTGCTTTATTTATTTCCACTGACTCCAGCTAACTGCTGTGAAAATGATGTCTTGAATAGGACAATAGGCCTATAAATACACGCCGACATTTGGAATTCTGCTTTATAAATTATCTGACTTTATGTGGATCTTATTAGACATGTCTAAGTAGCATAATGAGTCTGGCCTTATTACTCATATATCAACTTATATTATGTGATGTGATGTGATGTTATGCTATTGTCACAACCCGGCTCAAAGATTGTGACAAGGAGGGAGATGACACAAGTTGGCTGTTACCAAACAGACATTTATTTTAACAACAAGATATCACAACGTGTAGGAATCAGTAGGTCAGTAATGTAAAGCATGTATGGGTGAGTGAAATGTGTCTGCAAGCAAAAGAAATTTGTTTTTTCATACCTTTGTGAATTTCCCAACAAATACACAAGATCTTGATTTAAAAAATCAGGCACACTTACAAGTAATAAAAGTAAATATATAATAATTTTTCAGTCTGTCTTGTGCCTGTAGTTTTTTTTATTTTATGTTATCACTCAAAGCAAGAAATTGTGATTGTTTGTCTACACAATTTCACAGCTTTTCTAGTTTTAGATACTAGAAATATACTCTCACCAAGTACTTTATTAGGAACACTGACACTTGGAAGTTCCTCCATTTACTCTGGAAACAGCTTCAGTTCTTTGTGTCATGAATTCCAAGGTGTTGGAAACTCCTTCGAGATTCTGCACCCTTAGCAGAAACATTAATCTGACCAGACAAGGTTTTTTTTACATCTTCAATTGTGTTTTTGGCTGACAGGAGTAGAAACTGATGTGGTCTCTGCTGTTGTAAACCATCAAGCTAATGGTTGGACATGCTGTTCATTCTGAGAGGCTTTTCTGCTCACCACAGCTTTTATACCTTTATCAACAAGGTGCCTCCATCCACAGAGTGACCTCTCACTGGATGTTTTTGGTTCCATTCTGAGTAAAATCACCATGAGTTTCATAAAATCCCCAAAATCCAGCAGGCTAACAGGCTAGCACTGATGCTGTGTTCCAGGAAAGTCCACATTTTCCAACCTCCTTCTAGAAAAAATACAATGGTACACCAATCAGCGTCCTAATTGCTAACTCGGGCAGATCCTCCAGACTATATGGAGAAGCAGTTGTCTGGTGTCACACCCACAGACACATACTGCTGCTAATCGTAAACCATCAACTGAAAGGCAACTCAAATTATATTTGTATACGACGCCCCAATGAGGCAAGGCCTCAACCCGCAGAAGCCCGGGTTCCATTCCAGCCTACGGCGATTTATGCATGTCCACCCCAACTCTCTCTCTATCCCCCCTTTCACAGGCTTACTCTGTCCTATTTATTAAAGGCGGTAAAAAGCCCAAAAAATGTGCGTGCGTGGGATCATCCGCAAGCCCTGGCCGGTCAGGGTTAGGGTTAGGGTGACCCACGGATTGTCATTCTCGATTCTCCTGGGGGTCATTTAGACCCACAGAGAGGCCGGTGTGTTTCTCCCGAGATCACAATTGGAATCAGCTGTATTGTCGAGCAAATTTACCAATTCCCCACCCCCAACATGCAACGTCCCGCGCCCGTGACGTAGCCTCGACGTTCCGCCTGTTCGTCACGCCGACGGTAGAGAACATCATCCTGGAGATGACGAATCTGGAGGGTCGTCGAAAATACGGTGACGACTGGAAAGGGATGGACGAGACCGACCTGCGCGCCTACGTAGGGCTGCTGATCTTAGCGGGCGTGTACAGGTCCCGGGGCGAGGCCGCCACCAGCCTGTGGGACGCCGAGAGCGGCTGGGCGATATTTCGTGCCACGATACCACTCAAAGTCTTTCACACGTACTCCAGACTGCTGCGCTTCGACGACCGCGAGATGAGACGCGCGAGACGGGTTGTAGAGGCTGCCGCGCCTCTACAACCCAGGGCCCGAAGTGACCGTGGACGAGCAACTGGTTCCGTTCAGAGGTTATTCTTTTTTTTCGTTTTTTTTATATTATTATTATGTTATGTTATTATGTTATTTAGCTATAGCTAGCTAGCGGCTGCTAGTCCTCATCCTCATCTCCTCTCATCTCTTCTCCTCTCCTGTCAACATTCGCATCTCCTCTCCTCTCCTCTCCTCTCCTCCTCCTCCTCTTCTTCTCCGGTGTCCTTTCCGACAGTACATGCCCAGCAAGCCAGCGAAATATGGGATCAAGTCGTGGGTGGCCTGCAACGCCAAATCCAGCTACACCGGAAAGCCGAGCGGCGGACGCCCGGAGAGGAACCAGGGGTTGCGGGTCGTGGTCGATGTCACGGAGGGACTGCGCGGTCGCAACGTCACGTGCGACAATTACTTCACCTCCTACGAACTCGCGCAGCAGCTCCTGGAGAGGAAGATCACCGTGGTCGGCACAGTTCGGAAGAACAAGCCCGAGCTCCTGACCCGGCTGCTCGCGGTCAAGGGAAGAGAGGTGTTCTCCTCCAGGTTCGCCTTCACGCCTCCCCCACACGGAAGTATCCGCCGCGGTTGTGAAGGCTTCCGAAAGCCGCCACCGCCGCCGCGCGGAGAGCTCTTGACCACGACGACGACGCTCGACCCCAGTGTCCGGCCTCCTCCCTAGCCCTAGTCGCCGCCGCAGCAGCCCCGCTCGGGGCGAGTAAGAGGGAGAGGTGTCAGATATGCCCCACGAAAAAGGACTGTAAAACTCACACCGTGTGCAGCGGGTGTAACAAATACATCTGCAAGGGTTGCTCACTTGTCTATTGCCCTACGTGCACGTGCTAATATGTGGTGGGCTATGTGGGGGTGTTAGGGTCCACAGTCCAAGGAGGAGGAGGAGGAGGATGAGGAGGAGGAGGAGGAGGAGGAGGAGGAGGAGGAGGATGAGGAGTGGGGACAACACAACAAGGGTTAGTTAAATCAGTACCCAAACGCTCACAGCCAACAGCCGGGGGAAGCAGGGACAACACAAGGGTTATAGAAAAAATAGACACAGTCATATATTTTGACATCATTTTCTTGAATGCAAATCATTGGCTGCCCACTGCCCACTGCCCTCTGTAGAGGACCTTTTCACATCCCTTTGCGTCAGCAGAGAAGCCAACCTACTTCAAGACCCATCGCACACTGACCAGCTCTCCACTTGACTACTTGCACACACAAAATACTGCAATGTTCAAAGTTTATGAGAAATTTTAACAGGGTAACAGTGTTTTTAGCAGTGCAATACCTTGGCAGTAGGATTGTATGAGAGCTGGTACAGCTCATTTTCCTCTGATGTCATGCTAGGATGGGAAATCACATTAACATATGAATTCTGAAAAAATCAGCTTTTTGATTGAACACACACAAACACATTGGACAGTAAAAATCTGGAGGGACTTTCAGCCATGTTTCAAGTTAAAACAACATATTATATGCATTAACTACAATTAGACAACAGCTAATGTTCAATCACTTTCGAGCAAACATTACCCATTGATGCTGTTACATGATATGATAGGAAAGGTGTTTTAATGTTGATAAACCTCTTGGACATTTGCTTGAAACTGCTTTTCGCCTCAGAAATGTTCTGGTAAATTCAGTTACATCACACATATTTGCTTGTAATGTTCACACAGTTTACATCCTACACGTTTGTTTAAAGCTGATTTTACTGAAAACACACATGATAATTGACGCAAACACACAAACACACAAACACACACATGCACACAATGACTCCGGTTCAAATCTGGCTTTCTCATTGTGATATTTATTTAGCATTTCACACAATCATTGTATTATTTACTGTTATTTAAAAGTGATACATTGATTTCATGTATGCTGTGTACAATTAGTATGCAGTACATACTCAATACAGTCACTTTGTATTATGGACCTAGGACACAGCTGAATAAACCACTCCACCTTATTGTCTCCAGCCCTCACTGCCATACTTCAAACACTTGCATCACATTAACAATTTCAATATTTTACCACAACAATGATTAAAAGTGAAATGTGTCATGAATATGTTGACATATTTGTGTAAGGTTTGTTTCAGGTATTAGAGTTTCTTTTCTCAGTAGAACTGTTCATGTTACCACACGTCTCAGGTGGTTCAATCACAAGTGGACCCAAAATACATGAAGGCATATTTAGATCACTCAGATCATAATTAGAGGTGTTCAGGAACACATGTGGCCACGTACTTTTAGCAGTGTGAACATCAATGTGTCCTGAGCCACATTGAACAACTGCTTACTCAGCTGATGACCACCGACCTGCTACAATTTCATAATTTCCCATAATTTGAGGAATGATTACTAAAGTCTTATTTTATTGTAAAGCTGCACAGTGCATTGATTCACTCAGCTTCTCCTTTCCCAGTTCTCTCTCAATTTGACAATTTATCTCCTCCACAGACCACTGCTGCTTAGCTTTGGTATCCATAGTTATCTGAAGACAATACATTACTCAATGTTTAAAAAATAATTATGGTCACAACAAAGTCCCGATAATCACGCCCCCCCAGACTCTGACGTAAGCAGTTCTTTCTTCAACCAGCAAAGAGCTTGGTGCCACTCTAGAACCAGTTTCTCTGGCCGAGAGTCATTTCTTTGGCTGTCAAAACACAGAGAACCAATGCAATATTAAGCTGCCTCGGTGGAAAAGGGGTATCTCTCTGTCTCTCTCGTGCTCTCTCTCTAACACAGACACACATACACAATGGATTAAACCGGTTAATCTGGACAGAGATGATGTACATGTTTTTTTGCATGTGTGGAATCTGATCACAAGTCACTGGAGACACACGTGGAGACACATTCTAATGCCAGTTGTGATTTGACATACTTCCACCTATGATAGGATCACCCAAGAGTCATTTTAATGGAGGTATAAGGGAAGATAATGGCACTATTTCTGTCTCATAGCCATGACTTCTTAGTACGTCCCAGCCTGGACATGTTAGCCAGCTTGACCTTCAGTTTGTCTCTGCTCTCTGGACTTCTCTTGGAAGTGCATTCCACAGTTGAGTCTGTTTCAAAGGAGATAGCTGGGGCATGAGTAAGCAGACCTCCTGTCTTCTCTTGGGCCATGGTTACTGGGGTCTGCAGAACAAGCTGCCCCCTTAAAGAATGCCTGAGCTGAAGCAAGAGGGGTTTGTGGTTTGGGTACAGTTTGACAGTGTCCCTCTCCTGACTGCAGCAGGTTGAGCAGGCTGAGCAGAGGATTCGGAAAATGTAGACCCAGCCCAGGTAGTGGAGCTCTGCGATGTTGAGCACAAAGCAACCAAGGCTGATGCTGAACATGAAGTTCAGGAAGATGGTCTTCTCAGTGGCACGTGATACAAAGCAGTCTGTACGAGTAGGGCAAGGGTAGGTCTCACAGCGGTACAGGTGAGGCACCTCAAACCCAAACAGGAAGTACTGGCCTACCAAGAAGGTGATCTCCATGACAGATCTAAGCAACACATGAAGGATGTAGATGAGAAGAACTTGATTGGACTGCTGGGTGGGGTCCTCTCCGACCTCACCATAATTCTCCTGCAGAAAGCTTTGTTCTACGGCATCCCTCTCCCTCATGTCCCATTCCTCCACGTAATGAGGACAGTAAGTGGGCCTGCCAACCCTCAAGGCCTCCATGCCATCCTTCCCCATGTGGCTGCATCTCTGTGTGGGAGGTTTCTGGGCTACCACCTGTTCTCTTTGACCATCCAGCTTTTCATCCTTGGCAATCTTATGCAGAACAAAAACAATATAGAAGATGGACGGGGTGGAGACCAGAACAATTTGGAAAACCCAGAACCGTAGGTGTGAAACAGGAGCAAAAGTGTCATAACAGACGTTGCTACATCCAGGCTGCTGGGTGTTACAGGTGAACTTGGACTGCTCATCGCTGTAGACGGCATCACCTACCAAGGCCACCAGCAGGATACGGAAAATGAGCAGCATAGTGAGCCATATCTTGCCTATCACTGTGGAGTGGTTCTGGACCTCAGACAGGAAGCGACCAAGTATGGACCAGTCGCCCATGGCAGAACCTTAGGGCGAGAAATTACATCAATGATACAATAGGATAAGTTAAGAAATTAGGTTTCTGTTTACTTCAGTACCTCTCAAAGGCTTTCTTTCTGTTTGGGGGCAGACATGGGTTACTGTGGCTCAGGAGGTAGAGTGGGTCATCCTCTCAACATAAGGTCAATGGTTTGATCCCCCAATCTTCATGCTGTAGTGGGCAAGACACTGAACACTAAATTACAGTGTACTTCTCCTAAGGGGGGTTGACCCCATAGTTACAGAACTACTGGTATAAGTAAGCATGCTTCTAATAAAAATATTTTTTAAATATTTGTTAAGTAACCTTGTTACTGTATGTAGTAGTCAGTCAATAAAAGCATAAATATGATGATGATAATTAATGATCTATGTTTATATTACGCTTTTCTCATCTTGATGACCACTCATATCATCTACCAGTAGGTTTTGTCATTCACCCACTCACACACATATTCATACAGTGAATCTATGTGCAGCACTTTCTCTATCCCGACTCCATTTTAGATTTTGTTGGAGATATTTCAGTTTTTGCAGCTCCTAGAAAGTTTAATTGTTATAAATAAGATTAAAGCTTTCTTTACTTTATTAGATATTAAAACATAGCGGAGAATTGTATTAATATATGGTAACACTTTTATAGAACTGTATGATAATTTTGTTGTATGAGTAATGGACTAAAAAAGGGAAGAACAATCACAAGCCCACATACCTCATACTTTACAGTTTTGTGTCCTTGCACTCTACCATGAAGGTTGCAGTATTTACAAAATGATTTTACAGACATGTATTACTCTTCCCTTGTATTTACATTTAAATATCAATATAAACCAGTCAGCAGGTTATGAGAAGTTTTCAAAGTGAAAGTAAGTTTTAATTTGAAAGAAAACTGACCAAACAAATATTGGTATAAGCCTTGTCAAAACTTGTTATGTAAAATTTTAAATCATAAAGTGTAAACTGCACTTCAGTTCCAATCCCAGATATATTACTGAGGAAATTTCCTCTGTGTCCTCAGTTAGCACAAACACTACTGTGCACATATAAAAGTGTGAATTTGTGCCTAATTTTCAATCCTGTCAGACAAATGCATAAACTGCTTTTACACCATAAACCTAGAGGAGGAAGTACATAAAAATAAAGCGTAACAGAATGATATTAGGACTCACCTTAATGTAACCTTGAGCTTTCCAAAATAAATCTTTACATCCAGACCTTGCCATGCAGGTTGCATGGCTATTTTTAATCTTTAAGCGTTGATGAAATTAATCCTGTTGGGCGTGGTGAGGGAGAATAGGCTGACCACACAAATTGAGCCAGTCTATCTGAAACTGGCATTGTGCTATGTGGCTACAAAGGCTGGCAATGTACAGTGCAACAAAGATTTAAAAACACAATGGGGGGTTCCTTTTCTGAACAGCCTGGAACAGTCGAACAAAAAGCAAATGGAACCAGCTGGAAAGACAACACAATGCAGGTTTATGCAAAAGTTCTGTGTTTAGCCAGCTTGAAAAGCACAAGTTAGAGAAAAATAAATCATTCTACATTTCTTTTGTTTTCCAGATGATGCCTCAAACGTTTTCAAAACAGAGCACAGGGCAGTAGCAGCATGTGTCAGCTAGAGCCAGTGTATCTCTATCCAATCAGCATTCAGTGGCTCAGATAAAGAAAACATGCTCACACATTCATTCATGAGTATTGAAGTCTCACGTAGTACTGGTTGTCAGTCAAAATACACTCGATATAGAGAATGCTCTCTGGATGCCATTGTTGGTAGTGAACAGGGTGTAAACCTGTTCCATTCAGGAATCTAGTCCACTTCCAGACACAATAATCTCTGTAAATATTCTCCAGGGTTTTGTCAGTGGTAACCACTGGCTGCTGATTAATAAGGGGCACTGGGGCGCTGCCCCCTCCAACATCCTGAGACAAAAAAAACGGTATAAAAATGTTAAACATAATTTAATAGGATAATAATGTTTATTTGTACAATACTCCTGGTTGACCATAAGTGCCTGTGAGCAATTTTTTTAATTGTATTTGGTTAATTTCTGTCCAAATACATATACTTCCTGGTGTGTGGCGATGTCCAAATGAAAGTGAATGGCGGTCCGTAAAGTTTTGGCCACCACGGGACCTGAGGCTGCTCTTTAACAGTTTTTCTCAGATTTTCCACAGGATGCAGCTCTCTGCGCCCCGGACACTCCCACTATTATTTACAGACAATTGGTATTGATTTATGTTTTTTTGATCTAATGTGATTGTGCGACTCTCGACGTCATCTCAGGTACATCCGCTGCAAGCTGATAGGCAAACATATGTAGACTTCATGGGGAACTGCGGCAAACCCCCTAATTTCTTTACAAAAACACCCCTACAAGAATAAAACAGGATGGAGGAGATTGGTACGAACTGACGCAATTTGCACATACAAGAGCCAGAGAGTGATGAGGACAAGCTTACACCAGCGGATTCTTTTTATGAGAAACAGAGTCTTTTATTGCTTCCCCTGTTTGCTGTTTCACAGAGGTACTCTAGACAACGATGGGGATGCGAGACTCTGAACATCTCTCAAATACAAACGGCCTGAAAGTTGCCACAGTCATTTAGACACTGAGGCTCCATTTTTTCGGCAGGCTTAATATTGCTCAGCAGCTCAATGTAGGCTACAGGATTTATAACCATTTCAGTGATGTTTACAATGGAATGTTTAAGATCTTCATCAGCATCCGCATCATCATCTGCTGCCAAACTCACAGACTAACACTGAGGACGCTGGAATGGAAGCAGTGCACCAGTGACAGATCAAGCAGTTTGCTCTGGGTAGGAATTCAGTGAAAAGTTGTATTATTGAATAGTATATTACAACTATTTATTTGTCATGTCATCATTTATGCCACTATGTGTGTGCTGTATTTTATTCTCTATACAGAAAGAATACAGAAAACAAGTTTGTTTTCATCAAGGGTTTAAAAGAATTGTTCAGCAATTTGGTAGAAAGTCTGCATGCAGTCACTACTGTCGGCAAAGCAAACCAATGCCTGGAGATTTTCCTGTTCTGTCTCTCTATGATTAAAACAAATGTATTCATCAGTGAGCTTGAAAAGGGTTTTGATGGGTGTGTTTTCAGCCATGCTGTGCAGCATGGCTCAACTTGCAGGGATGGTGGAGTATTTCTACTGATGTTGGTGATTCCTAAAGTTGACATTTGTAGGCCTAAATAATTATTTATCTGAGCAACTTTTGGACATATTTTTGAGAAATGTGGTACAGTTCAACGTGTCTAATGGGGGGAGTGCAATAAATCTGATTCCCTAACATTATTAGTGACATTATTGTGTTAAAATTCCCATTTGTCCAATACTGTTCCATACATGCTGAAGATGGACGGCTCCCCTTAAATGGACATGAAAGCCTTAGTTGAGATATTTAGTGGGAGCTCTGGAACATCATACATTATGGTTACAAGTGAAAGACTGATTTTCTGTCCAATGAAGTTCGTGAAAAAAACAATATTAAAAAAACATGTCTCTGTGTCTTTTTCGCTCATTAAAAATATCACTTTGGACTATATGTATCTACTAATGAACACATTAGTGTCTGTTCCTGCATTGGCCATCCATGTGTGGTGGCGCTGCCCTCAAGTCGCCTTTTGAACTTCTGTTCACTTAGTTGTCGCTGCCACAGTATTTGACTGGTAAATTGTTAAATTAGAAAAACAAACACTGATTTTATTCTGTATTTCTTGGTATTAAAGTGACAAACAGCCATTGAGAGAGACACACACACCCAAACAGAATGTTTTTTGCAATACCCTGCAATTGATTGCACTGCTGAGCACTTCCATAGTAGTGCCAGTGGAGGACTTCCTCTCAAAATCTACTGTGCAATTCAAACATGGACAATTAGTACTGTACTTGAGGCTGGGAACAGTTGTATGACCATCATTATTATGCTCTGTCTGACTGGTTGTTATAATGACAAATGGTAAGAGTGGTATTTATAGATGTAATGATGTTATTCATTATAGCAGTTAATTACTGTTCCTATCTACCTCTGAAAGATAGCTTTGGAATGTAAAAACCTGCATTTTAGTTTAGTCAAGTTCTCTGTATCATAACTACATGTTTGAAATTTGAAACAAACTAAACTACTTGAAAATTCAGCCAGATATGATGATATTTATTGTGGATAGACCTTCATGTCTTCATAGGTAACTTTCCCTCATCAATATGGCGACTGCATTAATACATCACACGCAGTGACCAAATATATCACATGTGCACAAATATATACAAAAGGGTTGTGTTTACCGTGTTCACAAGGAGTCCATACAAATTTTGACCTTTTAGGGTGTTCAAGACCTTGGATCTCAGAATTTTCTGAAAACTCTGAGTTCAAGAGTTGTGACATTCTTGCTCACAGAGGGCAGAGGCCACAGTGTTAGATGGAAAAGTTTCTATCGTGTAATTTTTGTCATTAAGACTTTGCATTTATTGTTTTACAGATTATACATGACTTTCAACAATGGAACCACAAGCTCACGACTTTAATTGGAGGGCAGCATCACATGCAGCATTCTGATTGATACATCTTTCACTGCTGTATGGGGTTTGTTAAGACTGGTAAATACATGGTAACAGAGGAGCTGCCATTTGTCTGGATAAAAAGCTCTATAACAGTTACATTTCACCAATTTCAATGTGTTTAATATTCAAGGGTTTAAGATTTATTCGGAGTACAAAAAGATTTGTGTCCAGTTAGGCCACATAGAGTTTCGAAAATGTTAGGATATAATCACAGCTAGATGTAAGTACATTAGGCTACATTAATTGAATTGCTGATGTTGTGAAATCTTTTTGGGAAAAGGGTTGTTTAGTTTACATCTCCATCATTACAGTTTCTCTTGTGCTCCAGGTCAGAACTGTAAAGGGTATACAGGTGAGGATATAACTTATTCACGTTGAAATATTGGGGGGGGGCGAAATCTGAATAGTGCATCCAAAATAATGGATTATGAATGGATAAATTGATTACTATATTCACTATTCTGTTTACAATTTTATTGTATAATTAACTGCTTATACTAAAATCAAGCTATTGTTATTATTTACAACAACAATAATAATGTTATTGTATTTTATTATTATACTGTAAAATATATTTTCTCATATGACACCTTATTGTATTTATAGGCTATGAATAATAATAATAACTACTATCTGTATAATTGTCTGACTATATCTTTAGCATTTTACTGCAGGCTGACTACCATTGCCTCACTATTTTGCTTTATTTGTTTTATTTATTTTACACACCAATTTTACAATTCCTTATAAAAAATTGTTATGATGCAGACTCCCCTCTATTTAGTAGCTAATCTAGCCGTAACTGTTTGTGCTTAATGTTGATCATAAACCAGTGTATATGTAAACATCACACCGTTATATGTAGAACTTTTTATTTGTTATTTGTTATGTTTATTTTTCATCATCAACAATTTCTCTCATATAGCACATTTTTGGTGGTTTGTGACTGACCAGAAAACATTTGTTTTGACATTTCTTGTAAAGTCCAGTATTGCGGATAAAAGTCCTGTGGACTTGGTTCAGCCCCGGGGGTTACAGGAAGTTGTAGCTGCCATGTTTGGCTGCTTTGTTGTAGATTCCTTGTAGGTCTCCTGCAGATTTTAGCCTAAGTCTTGCAATGGAGCCGAGCTGGAGTACGTTTTTATTTCAGGTAAGTGGCATAGTTGAACATTAATCTGAGAAACCGCATCAACGTTTTCGACATAGCGTAAATGTTGTTAAGCAGATGTACTTTATCACTTCGTGAAATGAATTAGTTACCCAAGCAAAACAATGGTGATAGCATTAGCCTGCTTGCTAAGTCCACTGTGGGGGTTGCTTTAGCAAACTGCTAAGTAGCTTGATCGAACCCCAGTGTATGTGGTTTAAAGAGACTCTGTATTTCTGCCTCCATGGTGTTGGTTAAAGGTCTTCTGTCACAGTGTCTCATTTTGCACTAAAATCACAGCGGAGCTCGCTTCTGGTACCAGTGCTGTTGATGCGCGCGTTAGCAACATGGCTAGTAGCTTGAGCCATTACATGTTGGTGTGCTAAGCTAAATGGCTAATGGGTTAGCTAACCAGGATGCTTCACCGTCTGCAACATATAAATTCACGCCACAGCACAGATCGGTAGGCAGCGGTTTATTGTTAACTTAAACCAGTTAACGGAGCAATGGAAGAGATGGAATTTACCAATGTGAACGCTATACCTGTTCATTACCGAGGAGTTAGCTAATGCTAACGCTGCAGCTCGAAGGCTGCCTAGCACGCGGACTGCTGCGATTAAACCACGCGTAAGAGACACAACTTCCCAGTTTCACCATGGACGTATAGTCACGGATCGCTAACTAGAAATAGCTAAATAAATCTCTGCCATCATTGACCACCCACTTAAAAAACGCTTTCCCCAGCCACCTTGTAACTTAAAAGTTTCAATGTGGCCTTTTGTTTGAAAACAGAAATGTGCCGTTTACATCGCGTTATAAGAACTTTTTTAGGTTCATAATAAGGTTCTTTAGTTTGACACATCACATGCACCAGGAAAGTATAGTTCAATGTTGTATTTATGTCCCTGGCCCACGATATATGCAAGTAACGCTGTGTGAAGTACTATCTGAGTTGAGATTTATTGGAGATTTAGGCCTGAAAAGAACGGTAGTTATTCTTCTAAACCGTCAAGAGTTTAGTAAAACGCCTAAAATAAGCCACAATTCGTTCAGTAAATCCGGAATTGCTCCTGTTCGTCCTGCTCCTGACAAACTATAGCAGCTCAGTCAGTCCAGTCTTTCTACCTGTCAAATGCTTTGGCAAATACAAGAGCCTATCTTCTATCAGCAGGCTGCAGAGTGTCTGTCCGGTTTGAATTGGCCACAACTCAACACGTTTTTGCTACTGTAGAGTGTTACTGCAAGTGCATTGCAGTGTCCCATGAAGTCATTAACACCTGTATAGTATGAATAGTTGCTCCTGCTCCCAGACAGTTGTATTTTGAGAACTTAAATCATATTCAAAGGGTTACTATTATTGGTAACATAAGTATTAACACAGAATGTGGATGATCTTATTAATGTTATTAGTTTATATTTTGTCCACTTATCTTCCTTTTCTATTCCCTTCAACATCAACCGCATCAAAGTAAATGCCCTCCCTGTGAATATTGGCAACATTGATATCAGGGTTTGAAATGTGTGATTGCTGTAATGAAAAACAAATCACTGCAACTAAGTCACTGAATTAATGCACATTTTGTGTGTACTCTATGGAACTAAAAGTTAACCCGTTCCTTCAAAGTGCTTTCGCATCCTTGATGGGACCTGGCATCATTTTTGCTTTGTGAGGCATTTGGTAGTTTTAATTTGGTGGCAGATCAGAGCTTGTGTTGTCATTATTATTGGATGCGAGGCTGTTTTTGAGACGACAGTAGTATTTCTATGGCAGGAGCTTAATACTTAATACACAAAATCTGTGCTGCAGTTCAATTTTGCTCATTATTTTGTGTTTTACCATGTCACTATTGTTGAAATTGTTGTTTGTTATTTTTTTAAAATGATAGTTTGCAGTTTACATCATCTCATTCTGATGTAATCAACAAAGGTAGCAGCACTCAGTCAATGATATTCTACACATTTTAACAAGGAGAGTTTCTTGTCCCTCACAGTTATGGAAATGCCCTAATTGCTAGTTCCTCATTGTCTGTTTAAAAATAAGAATAGAACCCAGTAGGATGACACATCCTCATTTGCCATACAATAATTTTCAAATGATCTGAACTGGAAATGTATGATTTCCCATTTGAGACTGTTGATCTGACTGAAAGACACAGTTGATTTCATGAAGCTTCAGTTGCCATGGTATTTGTCATATTTGTATTGCAAAAATCACCATGAATGTAGGCTGCATTGCACCACTGCTAGTGATGCAACTATTAGTGGTTAGTTTTTTTGATAGTTAGTGGTAGACATGGCCAGAATATCTGGAGCTGGTGTGTAGGAGACTATTAAGAGTCACCTCACATGATGAAGCATCCATAAGCTAATATATAGGGTGTTGTTGTCAGGCGATGGTTCTGTTAGGACTGCCCTACAAATACTGCTATTTTTCCCCTAACTCCTGGTCTTATTATAATTACAAGATACTTTTTGTTGAGCTGCGATTTTCTTTTTTTTAGCATTATTTTATTTATAACCTCTTTATGTATAGCTTGGAATTCTAAATAACTCCATTGCTCCTTAAATTTAGTTTTTAGTGATAACTGTTTTCATCTGGGGTTTTGTAAAGTGTCAGTTGAAAGGCAGTGTATGTATAACAGCGTTGTAAACATAGCATTCTTTCAAATGGGACGCTGTTGTGGTGATTCTATATCCCGCCTTCCTGTGGGCGGACAAAAAAACAATGACTGGAGTATTTTTATTTGTACTATTTCTTGTCAATTTCCATACTCTTAATTCTTTTTCAGTAGTTTCATTTGAAGGGGACCCCAGCCTTCACAGCAGATTTGTATCAAAATCATCAGAGTGAGTGTGATGGAACAGCAGGCCATGCTCTCTTTTCTTGCTGAGAAAGGGTGTGCATTTGGCCATCCAGGACTTGCATACACATATGCTAGGAGAAATGCTAATTGCAGTAATGATTTTGTCTGAGTACAGCTACAGTGTGGCAGATATAAAAGCGAGTCGACAACCTGTGACGGCCCCCAGCTCTCTCCACCATGCTAAAACAAATGCAGTGGCCGCCTGCACCAAGTAGGGCTGCCCCCCCTTTCTTCCAAGGGCCATAAGTGCATCAGTGCTTGGATTTGTGTCGTCCATTAAAGAACACAGTGGGGGAAAAAAGCAGCACTTGGGACCCTGGCCCCCTCAAACCACATCCCCCCTCCTGACTGACCGAGTTGGGATGCTTGGCTGAACCTGAAAAGCCATGGGTCAGGTCTTTAACCCTGCCCAATGGCGATTACAGAAAAGAACAAGGCTGTCTCAATCGCCAGGCTCTGAGCTGACCTGTTGTAAAGTTGCTGGTTACAATGTGAATCTCTGCTTTCTCCCCGGCCAAAATATTCATATAAGCCCCCACCTTCTGTTCGTCCTATCCCACTGGGGATCTGCCGTGACCAATCAGACAATGCCTGCCAGCAGCTGCAGACTTAAGATGTCCTCCCTACAGTTTTTTTTTTTTTTATCAACTGCTGTTGGGTAGCATTTTCTGTGCTTGTCATTGTGATATTTATTTCACTGGAACATTTTTCTTTTCTTTATTGCTCTTTATTATCTACCTAAATTGTTATTTTAGATTTTCCAATATTAAGATGCGTGATTTTCCAATCGTATGTATTCCTCTGCAGAGCCCCTGCTAAACTACTAGTCCAATATGTTTTAACAGTTTTAAGTAATGTAGAGAGTAAGTGGTTTATTTGGTTTCTTTAAATATAATTCAATCTCATACATAAAATGACCTAAATTGATCAAGAAAATAAGTCTACAGCTTTCTTTGGTGGTTTCCTTTTATTTTAAGTGTCATATAGTGTCTGTATATTTGTGGAGACAGGAGGCAACCAATATATCTTTATTAATAAATATATATATGTGTGACTATTGCAGAGTGTCAAACACCAGCCATCAGAATATAGCTTTTCCACTCTAGTGATGCTTTGCTTCATCTTTGGTTTTTGGTGGTTTCCTAACATCATTGTACACGGTTCTGTCTCTCATTACAGCAGGCCAATGAGGCTCTGCATCACCAGCACCAAGTAGCCGGAAACAGCCTCTTGCCTTTGCTCAATTCTGGAACGGAGCCACCTGATCAGAAACCAGTGCTGCCCATTCCTTTGGACCAGAAACCCCCTGTCAGTGCTGCAGAACTTCTTAAAGACAATGTGGCCAGTGGGACTGGAGGAGGTGGTGGTGGGCCTCCACTTACCATGGTCAAAAAGGAGCCCAAGTCAAAGACGCCCTTCATCTGCGGCTACTGCAACAAGGCTTTCCGAGACAGCTACCACCTGCGGCGGCACGAGTCCTGCCACACCGGCATCAAGATGGTTTCACGGCCAAAGAAGACTCAAACAGCCCCCACCATGGTGCCGCTTATATCCACTGTACCACGTGAAAATAGCGGAAACCCTTCATATATTACTACTGTAGCTGGTATCTTGACTACAGCCACCACGTCAACAGCCACAGGTACAAGCATCATGACCCCAATGCAACACCAACAGCAGCAGAGCATCCCTAAAAAGCCCCCCAAGCCAGTGAAAAAGAATCACGGTTGCGACATGTGTGGTAAAGCCTTCAGAGATGTATATCACCTCAACCGCCACAAGCTGTCGCACTCTGATGAGAAGCCGTTTGAGTGTCCCATCTGCCAGCAGAGGTTCAAGAGGAAGGACCGCATGACATACCATGTCCGCTCCCATGATGGAGGAGTTCACAAGCCTTACATCTGTTCTGTCTGTGGGAAGGGCTTCTCCAGGTATTTGGACATCACAACCTTTTCTATCTACCTGGCACCAGTTTGCAAAAACGCCCACCATATCCTATAAAAGACAGTTTTTCATGAAGAATATGTTGAAGTCAATATTTTGGAAGATTAAAAATTGGATGTCCCATCAAGTTTTTAATAAGCCCTTTCCTAGTCGGACACTTTTATTTACCTATACGTAAACGGACGATGGTGTCCCTGGGTGAAATAATCAATTAATTCACAGTTGGTTTTATTGGAATGTATTCAGCTGTAGAAGGGCATTATAATTACTCAATTACACTGCTTTAACTCAGCTATAAACACCAAAACAAAACACAAAGGGGTGTTAAAAGAACTTGGTGTTGGCATTCTTGTTGGCAACACTTTACATAAGACACAGTCACTGCTCCCAGCGTGTGTATTCTGATTGACATGATAAACTGTACAATATGTCAAATCTGTTGACTCTGATGCAATCAACAACATGACTGCGTATCCCTATGAAATATTCTGCCACGTTACCGAGCTGTTATTTAAGTGACTGGAATGATCCTTCTAGCACAGCTAAAGGTAAAGAATTTCCTGTCTCTTACCTGTCTTCATCTCAATTTGCAGACCTGATCACCTAAGCTGTCATGTCAAGCATGTCCATTCCTCAGAGAGGCCATTCAAGTGCCAAGTAACAGTAAGTCTAGACTAGGTCTCCTCTGCAATATTGCTGTCATGTTTGCTCTGCAGTTGGTCTTGTGTTATTGTTGATACACACAGGAACATGATTGAGATCTCTAAAGGCCAGGAAAGACGATACAAGCACCCAGAGGCTATCACTTGTACAGCCTATTCACTGTTGGTGCATGTCTTACCATTTCTTGGCAGTAAATAATAGCCCCCATTTTTCTTTCTCAGGCTTGTACCTCCGCCTTCGCTACCAAAGACCGTCTGCGCTCCCACATGATCAGGCACGAAGGCAAAGTGACCTGCAACATCTGTGGCAAAATGCTAAGTGCTGCCTATATCACAAGTCACCTCAAGACACATGGCCAGGCCAGCTTCAGCAACCCATGTAACAATAAAGGTAGGCCTCATGTCTCCTTTAACTCGTCTTTCTTCACTTCACACTTCAACAACATCCATGTATCCCTCCAATATCCACAACATCACAAACAGTTTTTAAAGTCACGGCTCTAACAATGGCTGATAACCTGGGCCAGAGGAGAGACACTAAAGCTGAGTACTGCAGTTACCTGGATGACAATAACCGACGATGGTTTAGAACAGGGGTCAGCAACCTTAGGCACGCGTGCCACTATTGGCACGCGGCGCCATAATCATTGGCACACAGGTGATTTCTTATCAAAGAAATGTTCAAAGGTTTTGCCGTCACGCAGCCTGTATTATTTAGCTTGATTGATGTTAACACCTCCCAGCCACTAGGTGCCAGTAGTGGCTGGCGCTGCTCGCATTTTCCCACATGAATCTCCGTAAAGTGCAGCCGTTCAGGTGTACTGGTGATGGCATGCCCGCTAGCTAAAAAAACAAAAGTACAGGCATTTCAGCCCTCATGGGCAGAAGACTACGGCTTTGTTTTTCATAAGGACTGTGCTGTGTGCACGTTATGTTTTAAAGTGTTGTTTGCAGAATGTCCAGTGTTAAGCACCACTTTGAGACAAAGCACGAAAGAAGTTTCTAAGATCAGGCAGACAAGGGAGAATCAATCAAACGTGCAGTGTCCAGGTATGGGAAGCAGGCAAACTCTCTCAAAGTCTTTGACACTGCCAAAACCATGTGACTGATGCAAGCTTTCACAATTCTGAATATGAGTGGGGTTGGTGCGGGTTAATGACAAACTTATTATTGCAATCATAATGAGATAAACATGTTTCTTTATAGTGTTGTTCTATATATAGCCAATATGGATTGAATAAAATGACAAGTCTGTTGGAAATATTAATGTGGTTCAATAATAAAAGTGAATATTATAAAAAATGTTGATATGGCACACTAATTAACAAGAAAATGTTACATTGGCACTTATTGTCAAAAAGGTTGCTGACCCCTGGTTTAGAAGATGCATACAGTCTGCTGAGCTGCTAGTTGTCTCAGTGGATGAGGGACTAGGGAGTGGGACAGTTGCAGTCCTGTTACAGCATCACTGAACTTGATTTCTCAGCCTCTGAAGCAAATAGAAACACAAAATAAAAACCATCTGAGAGTCTCAATCTTTGCCTTTTTGTTCTAAACCATTCCCATTGCTCTAATGTTCATCAGTATTTTTTTTTTTTACTCTAACAACTGAACTGAAAATGTTTACAAATTACTGATTCTTGAGAAGTGGGATGAAAGAGGATCCAATATTGAAAAAATATCACTTTAACCTCAGACAAATAAAACTACATGTATGAATTGACAATGTACTACGCTACTGAGCTATGCTTTGATACAACCTCCCAACGATACTTTTTTTTTTTCTTTCTTTTTTTTTCCTTTCTTTTTTTCTTTAACAATGTGCTTTTTGCCTTGCCATCACTTATTTTGTATCAACACCATCAGTCACCAAAAACACTACATTTTTACTCACATTATGCTAGACCTACAAAAACAAATTTTCACCAAGGCTGACAGAGCTCATGTTTGGTTAGGAATCGATGGAGTCGGATCATGTCTGCGTGTCGCTCCGCTCACTTTAACACAGAGTCCCGACTGTGAGCGTCACGTCTCGTGTTGTACTGAGCACAAAATGTTGACGAGTCATTTTCATGATGTTTAAATGCAGCCTCATAAACTCTGGAGCGAATCAAACAAACACTAAGTGACTTCATGTACTGATCAGGTCCTGATAACTAGTGATGAGTGTTTATTAGTTCAAGTGAGAGGAGAGTGGAGGAGGACACAGAAACTCCAGCTCTGTACAAACCAACTGCAGCTTCTGCTCTGATCACGAAGCAGCTGATCACTGAGCAGCTGTGACCAGAGAAACTCTGTATTTCACTGTTCTTCTACAAAGACACTGACTGGCTGCTTAACGTGAACGAGCTCTGATCTCAACACGTTAATTCCAGAAATTAATCATCCCGTGTTAATTTTGACAGCCCTAATTTGTATGTTATAAAAATGTTTTTTTATTGGACTTTTATTAGAATTTTAACTTTACTTTAAACAGCTATCAAAATATATGTACATTTAAAAATACATTCTCATGTTAGGAGACAGATAACATTTTCCCATATGACCAATTCCTCCAAAAATATGAAATATCATACTGAAATATTATTATTCATCTGACAGAGGTGGCATACACCGGACAGAGATAATCCATATCTGAAGGTGGTGACGAAAACATAAACTTGTAGTCATTTTAAATCTCAAATACATTGAATCAATCAATTACAGCATTAAAACAAAAAACAATGAATGTTGTTTATAAACATTTTATTCACATTTAAGTCTGTATTTTAGTTTGACTTTGGATTCCTTTGGCCTCAGCGTTTTGTATCTCAGACCAACTTGCCTCATTTGGTTCAGCAGCCGGTATTGGCTACTTCCAATTCTTTCTCCTTTTCCTCTGTCAGTCAAATCCTTTATTTGCTATATTTTTTTCCCCCTGTCTCTCCTGTCTTCTTCTTTTTAATTCTGGCTGTGTATATTTTCCTATACTAGAGGGGGAGTGTGCCTTCTGGGTTTTATTAAAACGGCAACATTTGGGACATTAAAGAGAAGAACATTGTTGGAATTGACTTCACATAAAACTACGTAAACAAAAATAACCAAAGAATAGGAAAGAGGTGAGGGTGTGTGTGTTCGTCTTCCACAGTCTCGACATCCAGAGTTCAATCAGTGTACATACAGTACAAAGTCCATTTCAGTCTCCCCCACAAGCCCAACACAGTTCAATTCAAACAACGAAAAACAGATGAAACAAAAATAATCTGTTCAGGGTTTTACTGTGGATCTTAATAAACCATCAACTACAGTACACAGAAAGAGAAGCATCTATGCTTCAATAATATATATTTATATATATATATAAATAAATAAAAAAAGTGTACCGGTCACTCACGGTACCGTCGATGGTCCAGTCAGTCGGGCATATGCCGGCTGGCAGCTCAAGGGGTACTCCACAAGGAATAAACGATTTCCTTCTGATTCCATAGTAGAGATGAGGTGTCTGCTCCTGAACGGCAACAACACACAGACTTAACAATGCACTTTTGTAAAGGTAAAACAGACGATCCTATCTGACCTCTACACTCATTGCTCTGAAGATACTGCTCACTTGTGTGTTGGTTCAGATTATGTGGGGTTGTGATTGGACACATAAGCGCATGCGCAACAGGCAACACCTGCAGCTGTGGCAGCGTGTGAGGTTGGGCAGGGAGACGTGTCGCGGTTCCGTCTTTGTGTATAGCAAACCAAAACTTTGGAAGTCTGGACCGCGGTTTTGGTTCGAGAATCGTTACAGCCCTACCTGTTACTGTAGCTCATCTAACAAATGGTTGCATAGCGCCATTTCCACAAACCATTTCAAAACTTTACAAAATGACTTTGAAAATATGTTTTGACCATTAGAAGACACACAATACAGAGAGACAAACTCACAAACTGGTTCATCATTAATTTTGCTCTAGGGTTTGCTCCTCTGGTGGGACTGGCTTTCCATGCTTACATTTGAAATGGCATATGATCTGAACAAATAATAGATTACGATGAGTATTTCTATTCTCAAATATTGTTTAAGGGATCTTAAACCATCCATTACCGGTTACCTCATCTTTGCTTGTATTCTGATGAAAATTTCTAATTGAACGACTGGAAAATACAAACAAAACAGTCATTTAATCAGTATTAAACCATAACTCTCTAATTTACTATTGTAATAAGGCTTGGGGATAAAACAATATAGATAATTTTCGCAATATGATTTTGAACATGTCCGATATACATTAGGTACAATGCTTATGCATTGTGCAAACTCGGAGATGAGAAATGACGTGTAATTGAACTACCTAAGATCTGTAAAATGTTTGTCATTCAACCACAGTCTTCATTCAAGAGCAAAAATGACTTTAAACTTTAACTTCAAACTTAAAGAAAATTATAATTTAGCAATTTGAACAATTGAGATAATTATCAATATTTACTAATATCACATTTTTTGTCTTGATATATGTTTTGGCCCTAGCTCTGTGCTGACAGCTGTGGCTATTAACCAGGTAGAGAGGACAAAAAAAACGTTATTTTTTGTAACATTTTAGGAATAAACCATAATTTGTAGTGGCTGACCCATACTAAGAACTACAAATCAGGATATCTCAGGCTCTGCTGCCTTGATTGTGACCATTCGTCTATTTTGGGAATGCCTCAACTTTATGGAAATGCAGGACTTGCTTACTATGGTATGCCTCATAAGCAGTCATGCATTAGATGTCATAATTTTGGTGAATGTATTCTGTGTTTTGTGTCGAAAAATATCCCTGCGAAGTGAGCTTGAAATGAGCCATAGCTTCATACAGAAACATAATTTAGAGCTTCACCATGACAGCTGTTACTGTATTATACAGTTGAGTCAAGCACCATTACTAAGTTGGGGAAAAAAACTGTCAATTATGAAGCCATTAGAGTATTTGTTTTTTGTATTTGGACTTGAGACTTTGTTTTCAGAGATGACATTCATAGAAAAAAAAAGTTGGTTTGTATTTTTGACCCCATCAAAACGGTAGGGGCTGAAAAAAAAAAAAATTAATTAAAAAAAAAATTAACTCCACCCCATGTACAAACAACCTGACTACGCCCAATTGTTGAAGATGACTCCCAGATGATGGCACTGCTGCCCTGTGCTCTTGTAACCCCATATGTGTCTGTATTTCTGAATAGGCATAAGTGACTGGCAGTGGAACCACTCAGGGCCACGAAAAGGTAATCCAGTAGCTAGTAACAGAAACCCCTTAACACTCAAATATAACCTCTGCAAATCTGCAAAATACACGTGGCCAGTTTTTCTTCACATTGTACCATGTCACTCAAGTACAGAAGCATTTATCTTCTCTGAGGACTGGTGTCATTAAGGTTTCTCTGATTTAAAGATGCTGTTTAGCATATTATGCTAATGTATGGTTAAATTCCATGAAGCAGGATCAGTAGAACAAACTGGACCATAACACTCAGCCTAGATTCACACTAACTGACCTTACATAAGATGCCATATTTCTTTACCGAACTGTAATCTTACTTTGACCTGATTTGATAGCTCAGCTTTTTAAACCATTAATAAGAAATGAGAAATACAAAGTATAGAAACAAACATGTCTGAAGACTGGGACTTCCCAGTCTAGATTGGATCAGAAATGACTCCGCAGTGAGCTGATGCCCTCAGTATGGGCCAGGCAATGTGACAGTGAGCCTGTGATGTGCTGTCCCTGACCTTATCTAATATGGTCTGTAGTGTAGTGTGAATCCAGGCAAACATGGAGACTAAGATGTCCTTTATAATGTGTAACTGTTTAAAATGAAAGTTTTGAATAAAAACAATAGACAGCTGGTTAGTCTATTGATCCTGCTTTTTGAATTTACCCCTCAGGTGAGTTGACAGTAGGAGAGATTTTAAATAACTCCTTCCAAGTCCTAATTGACAACTCTCACAAAGGTAGGTTTCTTCAACAATATTACCACAGTTGACATAACGTATTCATAACATTCACATTTTCAGTGACCCAGCTAAACGGCCAAGAATTGAGAGGGCTGTTGGCATTCCTTGTTTTGGAGGGGTAGCACATTTCTACAAGGTTTACAATCCCTAAATTGACTCTGGGTGTCTTTTTTGTCTTAACACAGATGCCAACAGTGTGCACAACAACTCAGCCACCACAACGCCGGTCAGCAACTCGGCAGCCATTACTTCATCTTTGAACCGGGTCGGCCATTCCAGCAACCCAATCACCATCGCTGCGCAGATGAACATCGCCACCAGCACGGTCAACATCACGTCACCAATCAACCTACAGCACCCTGTTACCATTACCGGCCCAGTGAACCTGGCCTCTGTCAACATACCGACAACAGCACACATGAATATTGCCCACCCAGTTGCTATCACCTCTCCCATGTCTATGAATATCACCGGGCCACTCAACATTGCCATGCGGCCCATGGAGAGCATGCCTTTTCTATCCCAAGTCCTGCCTTCCTCCCCTCCTTGGTAGAGCTGTGTTAGCCCATGTAACAGCAGATAATGTTTGAACTGCCCAATAATACATCAGCCTGTCAAATTTATGAAATGTCTCTCAAAATGGTTGATAGTGCATTTAATTTAAAAAGGGGATAATGAATGTTATACGACCACAAAAATAGTAAACAATGATCATTACTGGCAGGAGCCATTATCATGGCAAATGTTTGCAGTTTTCATGTAATAACGGGATTTTTATGTGGTGAGGTGGAAATGATTTTCAGCACCAGGTGTGATGGCCTCCACTCTCCAAAGTCAACTTGTCACACTCGGATAGACATTAAATTTCGTACCTCTTGACTGCCTGAATGACCTGAATGGTGTCAAAGGCCGCAGAGCATTTTAGAGAACGTATTTCATATGTCAGCATAACATGACCTCATGGGATACAGTTACTGTGTAAATAATGACAATTTTATACCAAAGATTTTCTAACTATAGGGTTTCCACCAAATTATATATTTTGAAAGATTACTAGAAAACCTTTAAACAGCATTTAAACCATCAAGGAACAAAAAGTTTTCTTTAGAAAGTGTAATGAACCTGGTGAGCTGTCTCATCTGCTCTGGAACTGTGAGAGGAGGGGTGACATGGGGAGCCTATGTTTCTAAAAAATGTTACAGTAGCAGCCAACATGTTCAAATGTTGCGTCTTTCCCGAGACTCATGTACAGTATGTTGCAATAATAATGCTACTTATTGCAGCATTTCAGTATGTGATATGTTTATAAATGTTTACCTGCTTGCATTACTGGCAATTGATCGTGAACTTCATAACACTTCAAAACCAAAAGTGCATTTTCTTACACTTTGACATGGTTAGTTGGGCAGTTCATACATTTTCAGCTGCTGCATTTTCACCTATGTTTTGCTTCTTTTTATCCCTTGCTCTCCCCTTTCTACAAACGTGGGCAGTTTGTGTTACTATGATAGTTGACAGTTAGCTGGCTCACTGCAGCAGTGATGGCAGTTAACACAATATATGCTGTGAGAGTCTAACCCTCTGAGGGTGTTTTTGCACCTATACTTTTCAGTCTGGTTTAATCGGACTCCTGGCGCGATTTGTTTGGACAGGTGTGAACACGCTGATCACACCAAATCTACCCCACCAAGACCCTTGAAAGGGGGTCGATTTAGTCTGGTCCCAAACAAATTCTGGAGCGGTATGTTTGTGGTGGAAATGTGGTCCGACCTGGGTCTGTGAGCTTTGCATTTTGGAATGCCGCGCACAAACTGTAGCAGCTTGTGTAGTAATGGTAGTAACAGCAAATCGGTCTTACTTGGACCAGCGATTAGCAACAAGAAACCTCCCAACAGTCTTACTTTTTTGCCCCCAAAACATCTGACCAGTAGGTGGAAAGAATTTGTCGTTTGTAGTGATGCATTTTGGCTCAAAATTTTCTGTGTGAATAGAAAACGAACAAAGGAAAATGAGCCAACTTCACAAACTCACCAACCGAATCGGACCAAAGCAAACAAACTATAGGTGTGAAAATGCCCTCTGAGCCCTTTCCCCACAATTCTTTAACTATTCTTCAGCCACTGAAGTGTCGGGTCTTGTAAAAATGACCAGTTGAAATTGATTTCTTCAACTGGCCATCTGACTTAAAACATGGATGACGTGTGATAACTTAACTATACCTGAGGCATTGTTTAGCAACTGCGTCAATGGAATCGATTGCCAGAGTTGTTCTGAATTGCTTCCTCTTGAGGCATATTTTTTCATGTTCATGTTTTTTCCTATTGTTATTTTAGTGGACTTATCAGTATTTAATAGTTAATGTATTTTAAAGTTTAACAACAGAAAAACAAAGCTTCCACTTTGGGGAAGGGTGAGTGATATTGTGGATTTCACTGTTGGTTCAAAGGCTGGTTAGATCCATCAGCTTCTACCATGTCTGTATTTTGAAATATTTGGAAACCAGTCACTCCTCACTGCTGGATATTCTACATAAGTTTATCTGTGACATTTGTTAGGACTTTTTTTATGTATTTATATCAGGACATGACAGTTGAAGGTACAACTAGGAGGAAGTGTCTCGTACTGAAAGCACGTCCTCTTGTGTTGCCCTTAAAATCGCAGTATTATCAAACGTCAAATGATTTGAAATTTTGATTACTGTGGACCTTTTGTAACTGTAGAGGTCAGAAGAGCTACACGGTGGCTCATGAGACTTGTGTGCTACGGAAGCATTTCCAAAGTCAACTATTTTGGTATGTTTGTTTGGGTAGGTTGTTTACTTTAGCAGGTATAGGATCCCATCACTGTCAGTCAAACTCAGGGGGGTTACTGAGAATAGTCTTTTAAACCATGTTCAACAATTTACACACTGACCATTTCTTTGTAAATATGAAACACTATTTTATTGCCTTTTACCTGTGAGAGAGTGAACCTCTCGACTTACCACAGGCTAGCAATGCAAGAACTAATTCACCACTGGTGTGGCCGTCCATCCTGGAGGGGACAGAGAAATGAGCAGAGGCTAATGAAAGGATAAGAAAGGTGACAGTTTCTTTTGATAATAAGCAAATTGCATTAAAGGCCAAAAACCAACAATTAACATGCCAACAAGTACCATCTGTTGAAGGCTACAGCTTGATATACAGGAGCTTGTGCTTCCACTATCACACAATTCCATTGTTGTCCAAAAACTATTAAAACGAATGAAGGAGCTTTACTGTTTAGTTGAGATAAACACAGGCCCTGTCCAGACCTGGTATCATCACCTGTTTCAGGTGATCTGTTTGCGCAGCACATTTGGGGAAGTGTGGGACATGTGCCCACATTCCTATAGTGACAACAGACCTGCCTGTAGACCCACACTGACTAAAAACAACATAATTTGGTCTTTATAAACAAATGTATGATCACAACTGGACATGCATTTTAATGCCAGGTATGAACTGATGAAATCAGAGTTAAACACACTAGCTTGGATCACCAGAGACAGTTATAACCAGGTCTGAACAGGTTCTCAGTGTTATTCTTGCCAAACTAACAAAGCAGCAGAAACACAGATATTTGCAAGTGCATGTCATCTGCTTTATGTAGTGCTTCGCCTCTAAAGATGAATTCTTGTTGAAAACATACTGATAGTTTTACATGTCACAAGCATGGCTCTTGTATATTTGTTCATTTTTCTCCTATGGTACAGTTAAGCCTTGTCAGGCTGTAGCTACACAGATCCAACTTTTCAGCATGCTGAACTCATTGTTGGTTAGAGCCTCTTCAGGGAAAGTGTCAGTTATAAAGAGGTGAGGTAATTTCAGACTTGTCCTTTTTAATCTGAATTCTCTGTAGATCTCACTTGCATAGCGCATTGTTTATTTGTCGTAGTTATTTTATGTTTTTTCTTTTTTATCCTGGCAGTTGATCTTAACAGGAAAATGGAGGCTGTGATCACAAAGAATGTATTCAAAGCTCAGGTGTACCTGAAAGAGCAAAAGTGTAGGAGTGTTATCCATGTAGCCAAGATACAGATTGGTTGATAACCTGGGTGTGATGATTGAACATCATCTGTTGAACCACTGAACTATTCAGTGGAGACAACAGAGGACACCAGAACACAGGACCCCTCATCCAAACACCTCTCACTGGGATCTTGGAGACATTGGGCAGGTTAGCTGATTGGTGATTTTTCAGTCCTAGAACATCATGACAGTGGCACACAAAGACAAATACCAAAAGACCAAGCTACCTGGTCCAGTGACTCTTGATCAGGGCTGACAGGTCTAATTTATCCTGATCCCTGTTGTATGTCGTAATGGTCGTATTGGGATGTGGCGCAAACATATGAGGTTGCCATTTGATTCCAGAGCGGAGCTGAACACAACAGCAGATGAAGGTCTTCCAGCCGCCTCCTCACTTCAACCCACAGCTTTATCTCTCAAAGAGACCTTTTTTTGGTGTGTCTGTAGTGACGAGGCCATGAACGGAATTGAGCATGTGCAATCACATACTCGATCAGTCACTGAGAGACGTGGGTCTGATTATTGGATAGGTTGTTTTTGAAAGTTGCACAAATTGTCTTATACAGCCCCTCGAATTCCAACTTGAAATGAGGAGTTGTCAGATTTTGTTACATGAGCTGATTCATCTGAGTTTAGCTTGTGAAGAAGTGGAATCATTAAAATAATAAAAAAAACACCTGTTAATGGAGGAGAGAAATAGGTCAGAATGATGATGTGAGGGCTGCGATGTGTCATTCACAATTACTAGAAACACGTGGTGCACTTCACTTGAATACTTGGTTGTGCTTTTCATGGACAGTGACTGAACAAAGGCCTGGACATGTTCACAGGTGTCTTGTGATCTCAGCCTCAACAGTTCCTCCTACACCAGACTCACAAACTGTCCCACAGTTCCCTGTGTGTGTGTGTGTGTGTGTGTGTGTGTGTGTGTGTGTGTGTGTGTGTGTGTGTGTGTGTGTGTGTGTGTGTGTGTGTGTGTGTGTGTGTGTGTGTGTGTGTGTGTGTGTGTGTGTGTGAGAGAGAGAGAGAGAGACCGAGATAATTAGTTTGTAGATCTGAGGCCTGTTTGTAGTTGACAGCCTTTTTTCAGTGCAGGAACTCTGAAGCACTTGCAGCAAACTGTGGGATGTGCACACTACAGAAGAGTGGTACTTATCAAGGGCATTTCAGTTTAATGGGATAAGACGATGATTTGTTTGTTTTACAGTTCACCCGGCCACATCTGCATTTTGTTTTGGCTCAATAATTTAGCCGTATGCATGCCAACTCTGTCCATCAAGGGAAATGCTCTGATGTGGAATGGCATTATGATCTTTGAAACCATTTCATGAACCATCTTTGTTTTGTTTTTTTTATCCAATGTTGCATGTGGATGACTGAGCTAGTCCAGAGTAGGTTTGAGTTCAAAAACCATATTAGAAGACTAGTGACTTAATGAAAACAAAACACTAAAAAAATTAGGATGAAAGGAAGTGTGTGGCGTCATTTGTCCTTCTCCAGTGGCCGTAAACATGTGTGCCTGAAATACTTTGCAAGACTTTTCCTCATGTCAATGCTTCCTCCTCTAGATGTGCTGTGTGATGGAACAGTTTTGTGAAGGAAGCCTTCATCATTTTAGACAGCTGAGGGCCACGGTCTGGCAACCAAACAATATTGTGATTAGCTTTTTGTTTTTATTATTATGTTTAAACCTAATGATTGTGACGTTATCATATTCTCTTTAAGAACAACCTTGAAACATGAATTGCAATCTTAAAGTCGAGGTCATAAATGTATCAGTTACATTCAACCATGTGGTTTAAGTTTTTAATTTGACTCCAACCTAATGTGAAAAGCAAACCATTTATTGGCCAAACTATGATTTGGAAGATGATTCTTATTTTCTGTGAAGTTTGTATGATGAATTTGGCAGATGTGAAGGCAAATGAATGTATATCTTTGTACAAACCATTTAGTTCAGAGGACATGTTAGTTATGACAGACATGCAAGAAAAAAATAACCTTTTATAAATCTTTTTGTATTAGAACATTAACAATGGTAATTTTGTATATACGAAGGCTAGGCTTTCTGATTAGCAGAAAGGTAAAACATTCCTACATTTTTTTTAAATGTATGTCCATTGAGAATAATTATGTAAACATATGCGCAATGTTTTATGTGCCTTTTATTTGGGTTTGTCTAAATAAAAGAAAACAAAACATGATTGTGGAGTCTCCATACTGAGTGGTACCCAGGAAATAAATGCTGTCCATCTCACCTGAATCTTGGGACTGACCCATCCACTCCCCGCCGCACTCAGCACGTTCGCCTAATCAGGAGAGATGTACTCTTCATGATGTGTTCGCTCTTTTTGTAGCTTTTCCTGAGGATTCTGGGAGGCTGCTGAGGTTGCCCCTAAAGTCTCCTGTGTGTCTATGTGTGCGTGCGTGCTCATGGGTGTTTCTGGTCTCAAGGCTCCTCAGTATCTTCACAGTTTAAACTTCAGGGGATTATGTGACAATTCATGGTCTGTATGTGAATACAAAAACATTTCGGTGTTTTTTCATTCATCGACGATTAAACTTGGGAAATGTTATGTGTTGTGTTAATTGTGTCGTAGGTGAACATACAGTGGTTAACTGACATCTGAATGAGAAGTATTTTTAATAAGAATAATAGTAACTTGAATATTTATATATATATATATATATATATATAGCGACTTTGAAGAGACCCTAACCCTCTCCCTAGGGACAAAAAATAATTTAATTTTTTACTGCTGTATTATGTAAAGCAATCGAGTTTACTCTCATACTACACATGCATTCTATACACTACATTGCCAAAAGTATGTCCAGTTCAACTCCTTACTTCCAAAATGTGGTGGAAAGACCGAATCCAGCGGCGCTTGGATTGCAAAACATGCAAATGGAGAAAGCTATCAATTTGACATCACATGCGCTGCAAATACTATAAAACTGTATACTTACAACACAGCCAAATATGACCCAACCAAATACAGATGTGATTATAGGGGACACAAAACGGCTGGGACACATTTGTTGCCATATCTGTATCTCAATTCAGGGGCTGCATCCTTGCAACTGCGTCACAGTAGTGCGACTAGACTGTCCAATTGTGAAGGCTCCTTCAAATGTGGCAGACAGATGTGTCCTTCCATTCCCAAGAAACAATGATTCCAGTGGGTGGGTCCTTCCCCAGTCCAACGTATTCCAGGATTCATTGCATTTCAGCGGCAACAGCATTTTTCAGAGGTAACGGTGCTGGCAAGTGACGAGACTTCCAATGCTTCAACTCAACTTCATATTCTCTATCGTAAACTAACAGTTCAGTCAGACAACTCACGTTCAAACATTTATTGCAGCAGTAGAACAGGTTTAGTGTTTGCCGTCTAGGCTCCAATTAAATCACTCTCCCATATGATTACACAGGAATGATGGGAGTGATGAGCAAATACTTGTAACCCCCTGTCAGAGCCTACAGGTGGATGCTGGGGTGGTGGAGGGGCTGAAGCAACTGGTAGCAATACTGCAGCAGCAGTGCGAGCAAAAGGGAAGATGGGAAATTTCTCTCTGCTTAAATAGATCACCTGATAAGGTGTGTGTGTATTATAGATGTGTGTATTATAGAGTGAGGTATGTCACATGATGTATGTCACATGATTGGAGCAGCGCAGCTCGAGTTGGCTGCCTGAACTAGCTTGCGGGGTTCACTTCATTTTTGGCTTATGTTAAATTGTTTATTGGTCTATAATTGATCGGTCACTACCTACAATTTCTAGTGCCATGAAATTGTGCATCTGTAGTTTGATTTTAACTGATTAATTGTTACCATAAAAAAATCTGACATTAGAGCTTATAAAATTATATTTATATATATTTAGTATAGAGTTCTGCTCCAACCTTCCAACCCTCAAAGAGGTGCTCTACAATGACATCCACACCCACACAAGCCCTGTGATAGAGCACACATTTTGGCAGCTCAGGGGTCGTTAGATGTGCTTGGACCCAGCTGGCAGCAAGGTCCTTTATACACCTGAGAAGGTGCAGAATTATCCTGGCGTGCTGTGTCCTGCACAACCTATGGCTCATGGCATCCCCTTACTACCTGGAGCAGATCCACAACCAGACAAGCACGAAGACGCACAGCCAAATGTGGGGCTTCCTGGTAGGGCTGCAGTGCTGGCTCGCTACGACATTATGCTTTTCTGATGGTAAGTTAAAAAGCCTTATTTCAAAATGTATACTGACACACACACACCCATATTCAGTCATGCACTAATTTATTAGTGAGGACATCCAATAAGTGCTTTTGTTTTATTGATGTTTTCTATTCATGTCGCAATTTCCTTCACTGCATTCCGGACAGCCAGCTGATGTTTGTACAACCCCAGGAAAGTGGACTGGGAAGTGGACTGGGTGGTTGGCGCTGGCAACTAGGAGTGAGGGTCGTCTGCGCAACATCCTCCGCTCTTGCATCATCTGGGCCTATAAATGATATTGTTTAGCCCAATTAATGAACTGTCGCAAGCAGCAATGCTATTATACACCCCAAAAAAAACAATACATTTTTTTTTTTTTAAGTCTGTTCCTCTTTGAGTCTGTGTTCAGGCTCCACAGAGAGAGGAATGTCTGGTCTAAGTTGCTGTGGCAGGAAAGTGGTATCAACATTGAATTTGATTTCCTCTGTGATTGTGGTGACAGGGTTGATTGATTGATGATGTGGTGGATCTAAGAGCAATTTAAAGTGTATGAAGGTAGTGTGTGAAATGTATAATCTGCAATACAAATATCAATTATTTATTATATATAATAAATAATATATTATATCATTCTACACAGATTTAATTTACTGACTGGCCTGTGGCTGGATCTTTGCCCGGTGACACTGGCTGTATGTTGCTCATGTGCATTCCTGCCTCCTTGGTTGTTGGTGCATTTCTCCAGTGCCTCAACAGCATTACATCCCACCACACAACAGGTGGCAGCAGAGGGATGTGTTCCATTAATTGAAACACAAGGTTTGAGATACATCTGCAGCTTGATGAGTTGTTGAACTTGAGTGTCATTGGAGGCTGTAATTCACTTAGTACTGAATTAATTCACTGAAAATAACTTGCGCAAAGAGCTTGGTGTTGATCATTGTGGTCATCTTGTCACTTCTCACTCTACTGACTTACCACACACATATACAAATGTTCATTCAGCTCAGCAGATACCTTAATACACGTTTGCTTGATTTTTGGTATGTATGTTTTAGATTTTGGTATAGCCCCTGCTGGAGAAAAGATTTACCAGCTCCACTGGTATAGGTGCTAAGATGCCTTTGTCTTGTCAGAATGAACAGTCTTTAGTCTTCTTTTCATGCCCGAAGCCATTGCTCCTTCTGTCAGCAGTTTTCCTTTGCCAGGATGATGGCCACCATGGAACTTACAGTAAGTAATGGTGGGGCCCACGGAGTCAATTTGTATGCATTAATTTCGCATCGAGCCTGAGGCTATGGTCACAGAGGGAGATGGCTCCTGATGATGATGATACGAATGTGTAGAAGCATGAAGGAGCACAGAGGAATGGCTGAAAGCAGCTGTGGAAATAATAAGAGAGAGGCAGAGGGGAAGAAAAGAGGAAGAGAGGAGCTTTAAAACAATACTGGTTGACCAAAGTGCTTTATACAGACATGAGAACGATACAAAAGTTATGACATTATGAAAACGATGATAATAATAGGCATATACATATGATGAGCCATGTTATTTAATATATGGTTCAGCTTGGGTTTTAATTTTTGAAATTGAATTCACAGAGTTAAAAAGCAGAGGCTTGAGAGTTGTAACATTTTATTTAAAGAATGAGACAGAACAGCATGTGTGTTCTGATTCCATATGCAGGTGTTGATGTGAAGCTGCTTTCAGACATGCACTGAATTCCATCTGCAGTTCCTCCGTATTTTGTCCGGAGGAGGTGCATGTGTGAGCACAAATCTGTGAGTGAGATGCTCCGCAGTCTCTACAGACTTTTCCGCCTGACCTCCGAGTATAAAGTCAGTTGAAATCCAGGAGAAGTCGATTTGTGAACACAGCAGGGGATCCCTGCTGTGTTCACAAATCGAGTTGAGTTGATGACCTTTCTAAAGCGCGACAGCATATGAATATCATGAATAAAAACATATGTAGCATGTGAGCCCATTGTCTATTCATGTATTGCAGAAGTTGATCCTGAGGTCACCTGAATTCTATAGTGACCTTTGCTGTACTCTGTGGTTGGACTGTGTTTGTCCTTTGTTCGAAGAACTCAGCTGACTGACAAACACCCTTACCATACATGACACTATTTCCTCTCCAACACATTTAGGATGCATGTGTATGCATATGAGCACAGACACTTGTCCCAGACCCATCTCACTTGCAGCCTCCACCGTGCCTGTGTGATCCTTTCTGCAGAAAGCTTTTACAAATAAACTTACAAAGACAACTTGTCTCAGAACCTCGTTTGTTGACCAATTTCCACCACAATCTATTAATGTGCAATTTTATTAATTGTTAAAGGGGACATAGCATGCCCATTTTACCACAAGTTGATATGGTTCCTTGGGGTCTTAATGAAATGTCTGTAACATACTTTGGTCAAAATACCACAAGGATCATATAAAACAGCACCCTTTTTACCCTGTCTAAAACAGCCCTCCACAGAGTGACCTGTTTTGAGTGCCTGTTCCTTTAAATGCTAATGAGCCAGCTCCCCCCTCCCCCCTCTCCCCCCATGATTTTTGTCATGTTGTTTGTCCCCCATGTTTCTCTCCCTTTCTCCGTCTCACTCCTGTTTCTCTCCCTTTCTCCGTCTCACTCCTGTTTCTCCACTTTCTCCGTCTCACTCCTCTGTTTCTCTCCCTTTCTCCGTCTCACTCCTGTTTCTCCACTTTCTCTGTCTCACTCCTCTGTTTCTCTCCCTTTCTCCGTCTCACTCCTCTGTTTCTCTCCCTTTCTCCGTCTCACTCCTGTTTCTCTCCCTTTCTCCGTCTCACTCCTCTGTTTCTCTCCCTTTCTCCATCTCACTCCTCCGTTTCTCTCCGTCTCACTCCTGTTTCTCTCCCTTTCTCCGTCTCACTCCTCTGTTTCTCTCCCTTTCTCCGTCTCACTCCTCTGTTTCTCTCCCTTTGTTTTCTCTACCTGTATCTCTATCTTTCTTTTTCTTTCTACCGTCTCTTCATGTGTAACTTGCCTCTAACTCTCTCATCTGTCTGCACTGTAGAGTCGCAATGTTTACCGCCTGGAATGCACAGACTTGATTGGCTGAGTAGTGTCACGTGGGATGGCTTAACTCGCATGCAATTGGTCTATGCGTTTCCTCATCCGCTAAACTATTACCGTAAAGACTACAAAAGCTGCGCCGGTTACAAATAGAAGCGCCCCGTCAGGTTTTAAATCATAACCTTCTGTTTTGGCTGTAGGTCCGGGTCCATACGGGACGGCTTCTGGGTCCGGACCCGGACCGCGGTCCGCCTGTTAGTGACCCCTGCTCTAGTGGGTTGATATGGTACTATCAGCTCTTTAAGGTATAATGGTGCCATATTATTAAGGGCCTTGAAGGTGAGGAGGAGAATTTTAAATTCTATTCTAGATTTAACCAGAAGCCAGTGTAGTGAAGCTAATACTGGAGAAATGTGGTCTCTTTTCCTGGTTCTTGTCAGGACACGTGCTGCAGCATTTTGGACAAGCTGCAGAGTCTTTAACGACTTACTGCTGGAGCCTGATAATAAGGAATTACAATAATCAAGTTTGGATGTAACAAAGGCGTGGACTAGTTTTCCTGCATCTTTTTGAGAAAGGACATTTGAGATATTGAGATATTACGCAAGTGAAAGAAGGTGGTCCTAGAAATTTGTTTTAAGTGAGAATTAAAGGACAAATCAGGATCGAAGATCACTCCCAAGTTCCTGACTGTTTCATTGGAAGCAAGGGCAATGTCGTCTAGCGCAGCTATATCATTAGATAATGTATCTCTAAGGTGTTTAGGGCCAAGTATTAGAACCTCTGTCTTATCTGAGTTTAATAAGAGAAAATTGCGGGTCATCCAGGTTTTTATGTCCTTGAGACATGCTTGGAGTTTAGTTAATTGATTACATTGTTCAGGTTTTATTGACAAGTATAACTGGGTGTCATCCGCATAGCAGTGGAAATTTACAGAGTGTGTCCTGATAATGTTTCCTAGTGGAAGCATATATAATGAGAATAAAATTGGGCAGAGCACAGAGCCCTGTGGAACACCGTGGTTAACTTTGGTGCGCACAGATGACTCATCATTAATTTGCACGACTTGGAATCGATCGGAAAAATATGAGTTAAACCAGTTCAGGGCGGTTCCTTTAATGCTAATTCACTGTTCTAGTCTCTGTAATAAAATTTGATGGTCAATAGTGTTGAATGCTGCACTAAGATCTAACAGAATGAGGACAGACACAAACCCCTGATCTGAAGCTATTAGAAGGTCATTAGTGACTTTTGCCAAGGCTGTCTCTGTGCTGTGATTAGCTCTAAACCCCGACTGAAAGTCTTCATATATATTACTTTCCTGGAGAAACTCACACAGCTGATTGGCTACAACTTTTTCAAGGATTTTAGACAGGAAGAGGAGGTTGGATATCGGTCTGTAATTGGCTTAAACCTCTGGGTCTAGGGTGGGTTTTTTGAGAATGGGTTTGATTACAGCTAGTTTAAAGGACTGTGGTACATATCCTGATGATAATGACAGATTGATTGTGTTCAGTAACGAACTATCAATTAGGGGCAGAATTTCTTTAAGTAATTTTGTAGGAATGGGATCTAAGATACAAGTTGTTGGTTTAGAAGATGAGATTATTTTGTTCAGCTGATCAAGGGTGATCAGAGAGAAGCTGTCTAAATAATTGGTAAGATTCTCAGCTGTTTCTGAGATTTCTGTTCTTGGTAGGGTATTAGTGTCAATTGAGGGCAGGAGATGGTTGATTTGATTTCTAATATTTAGAATGTTATCATTAAAGAAGCTCATAAAGAAATTGCTATTCAGGGATGGAGGAATACTGGGTTCGGTGGAGGTGTGACTCTCTGTCAGCCTGGCTACAGTGCTGAAGAGAAACCTGGGGTTGTTTTTATTCTCTTCTATTAGTTTCGAGTAGTAGGCAGCTCTTGCTTTGTGGAGGGCCTTCTTATATGCTTTAACACTATTCTTCCAGTCTAGGAGATTTTCAACACGGTTGCTGGAGCGCCACTTCCTTTCTAGTTTTCTTGACCCTTGTTTTAACTCATGTGTCTTGGAATTATACCACGGAGCTAACTTACTATGTTTCACACGTTTCTTTTTTAGAGGCGCTATTGAGTCTAATGTTAATCGTAATGACTTTACAGAGCTATCGACGAGATGGTCAATCTCAGTGGAGCTAGGGTTTTTAAAGAATTTGTTGGTTATATCGACGGATAATATGGGTTTAAATGTAATCGGAATTATTTCCTTAAATTTAGCTACAGCACTATCAGGTAGACATCTAGAAAATGAGTTTTTTATTAGTGGCATATATTCTGATAATGAAAAATCGAAGGTTATTAAATTATGGTCTGATAGGATTGGATTGCGCGGAAGTACTATTAGATTTTCAATGTTGACACCGTATGATAATACAAGGTCAAGTGTGTGGTTACAACAATGAGTAGGTTGGTGTACACACTGACTGAAACCTATTGAGTCTCGTATTGAAATAAATGCTACGCTAAGGCTATCATTATTACTGTCAACATGAATATTAAAGTCACAGACAATACTAACTTTATCGGTCTTGAGGACTAGGTTTGATAAAAACTCAGGGAATTCCGTTAAAAATTCAGAATAAGCCCCAGGAGCACGGTAAACTACAGCAAATGTGATTGGCTGTTGGTATTTCTTGGATTGGTGTGGAAGACTAAGAACAAGACATTCAAATGAGTTGTAGCTTAGTTTAGATTTAGGATTAATTGATAGACTGGAGTTAAAAATAGCAGCAACTCCACCTCCTTGGCCGAATTCTCTGGGAACGTGTGTATTTACATGACTGGGGGGAGTAGATTCATTTAGACTGACATATTCATCAGGATGCAGCCACGTCTCAGTGAGGGACAATAAATCTATTTTTTGATCTGAGACTACTTCATTAACTAAAATAGCCTTTGATGATAATGATCTTATGTTTAAAAGACCACATTTAAAAGTCTTTGTTTCCTGAGTTGTTGCAGAGGTTGTGTTAATTTGTATTAGATTTTTGTGTGGAATTCTCCCTCTTTATTGTTTGATTTAAATAATTTAATGGGACGGTGGACAGACACAATCTCTATGGGTTTGTGGTTGTGTGACTGATCCAGAGGGAGCGCAGAGAAGTGTGTAGCACTGCAGCTCTGCTTCCTGGTCCCAACTCTGGGTTGTCATTTTATAGACTGGGTAATATTCCTAGATAAGAGAGATGCCCCATCCCAAGTGGGATGAACGCCGTCTCTCCTAACAAGACCAGGTTTCCTCCAAAAAGTTTGCCAATTATCTACAAAGCCCACACCATTTACAGGACACCACCTCGACAGCCAGCGGTTAAAAGACAACATGCGGCTAAACATGTCATCACCTGTCATGTTCGGGAGAGGTCCAGAGAAAATGACTGTGTCCAACATCGTTTTTGCAAAAGCACACACCGACTCAACATTAACTTTAGTGACCTCCGACATGCGAAGCTGGGAGTCGTTGCTGCCGACGTGAATTACGATATTACTGTATTTACGTTTAGTTTTAGCCAGCAGCTTCAGTTTGGATTCGATGTCGCCGGCTCTGGCCCTTGGCATGCAATTGACTATGGTCGCTGGTGTCGCTAACCTCACGTTTCTCAGAACCGAGTCGCCAATGACCAGAGTTTGCTTCTCAACGTGTGCGTCGCTGAGTGGAGAAAATCTATTTGAAACGTGAGCTGGTGGGTCTTTAATCGTGGGCTTTTTAAGATAGCACTATGCCCCCTCCGGACAGTCACCCAGCCGCCCTGTGCTCCCGGCTGCACGGGACAAGTCGAGGGACTGCTAGCTGAGGCTAAGCTACATGCTAGCGGGGGCTGGCTAACTACAGCTAACGGAGGTTCTAAGCTGCTAAGTCGCTAAGCCTCGCCTCCATCGCTACCAATACACTACATTTGTTAACTGTGCCACTACTGTTAAAGGAGGCGGAGGAGTAAGTGAACATTAGACACTCGGAGCAGTGGAGCAAGAGGGAGGGAGAGAATCCATCGCTGCTATATTAGCCTGTTAGCCTACGAGGGTGAGCTCAAACAGAAGAATCTGGTGAGAAGGACAGACACAGAATCGCTAAAGCACCAAAGAGTAGGGGTTGGTATGTGTGGATGTTTAAATATAGACTGGCGATTTTAGCCGTAGTAATATAGATAAATAGCTGTGTTAGCAGAGGAGCTAGATCAGAGAGAGCGACCACCACCAGCGGCAGGAAAAAAGGAAATGACGCAATTCGCTTACCCTAGTACGTCAGTACCCATCAACACCTCCCCCCTTAGTTCCATTTCAAAAAGGTCTCAGACTAACAGGGAGGACATCACATTGTTGTAATTTCCACTGAGAAAGATAATCATAAAAATGGTTAAGCTAGTATTGTTGCTAGTACTCGGGTATAAGAAGGAGATGGTCGTGCCTGCGTATTGACTGATGTCTCAGTTAATGCACAGAACACCAGATAAAGTTTTCATCCCTTTTTTTCCCTTGTCTGATGAGGCTTCACTGTATGTTTTCTCAGATTGACTTGCTCAAAAACTGACAGTCTATGTTTATGGATAGGATGAATCAGTTAGCTCGGTGTAGCTCGGCCCTTGACTATGATATCTGTTTAGTAAACATCAAAACAATTTAGATGAACCACCAGCATTCATGCTAGAACTTAAACACCTCTTCTGATAGCAACACTAAAGATGGCCGACTGAAAGTAACGTTCATGTTACCTCTACATCTCATCTCATCAACCTCTCAATAAAAGCCTGGTCTTGACTCCACTACGCTGCCAGATAATTCCGTCTTGTTCGACCTCCCTTGTGCCTTGCTGCTCGCCAGCGTTTTGTTTTTCCGTGCAGTGTTTTTCCCGTTCCTGGTGTTCAGTGTCCGTGTCATACCGTGGAGAGTTCCAGCCAGCCAGCACCCTGCCTCCCCAGCCTGCTTTTCTCTGCCTATTTGTTCAATAAACTCTGCCTTCGTTCCGATCTGGTTCTCCAGTCTCTGCTTTGGGGTCCAACTAGAAACAAACCCTAACAATTTGTTTGTTAATAAACAGCTCAACAAGGATTTTTTGCATCCTACATCAATACATTATTTCCTGAGAAATTGACAAAAGTGTCTTTAATGCCTTCTCTCACAATGTTGAGGAAAGTGAAGTGTTGAGTCCGGGATCTGCCCGTTTAACTTGATATGCACCAAACTCTAACGGGTCCTTCTCTGGCCCCTGTCCCTTTTCTCTACCAGGTTTGATGCAAACTGCTTCTGTACTCTTTGCATAATCCTGCAGTCAAACAAACTAACAAACATTGGCAAAAACATAACCTCCTTGGTGGAGGTAATAACAGGCAGCACAAACAAATTATGGTTAATGTATAGATAGAAACATACAGAGGAGATTTGTATTGTAAGTGCTATAAATGGCTCAACTCAGCCTAATTTACATTTACCAACAATAATTTAATGCTCACTTTCTCCTAATAACAACAATATATATAAGATGTTATTGATTATTAATGATAGAAACAACAGTTCATATAATAATTTATACATATTATTGTTAATAATAATAATAATAATAATAATAGTTGTTATCCTGCAGCTCTGGAGTCAGAGATACCTGCAAAGAGAGAGAGAAAGAGAGAGAGAGACTATGGGAGGAAAAAGACACATAGTTAGTGACATGTAAGTAAATGAATGTGGGGGCAGAGAGACAGAAAGACGGGGAGAAGTGCTCAGTGGATGATGGGAGTTCCCCCAGCAGTCTAGACCTATAGCAGCATAACTAAGGGATGGTATAGGACTCACCTGATCCAGCCCTAACTATAGGCTTTACCAAAAGGAAGGTTTTAAGTTTAACCTTGAATGTAGAGATGGTGTCTGCCTCCCGAACCCAGAGTGGGAACTGGTTCCACAGGAGAGGAGCCTGGTAGCTGAATGCTCTACGTCCCATTCTCCTCTTACAGATTCTTGGAACCACAAGGGAGCCTGTGTTTTGGGAGCTAAATGATCTATTTGGACAATACACAATAATATATGAGCTCTTTGATATATGAAAGAGCTTGATTGTTAAGGGCTTTGTATGTGAGGAGCAGGATCTTGAATTCTATTCTGAATTTTACAGGGAGCCAATGCAGAGAAGCTAAGACAGGAGTCATATGATCTCTCCTTCTACTTCCTGTCAGCACTCGTGCTGCAGCATTTTGGACCAACTGGAAGCTTTTCACAGACTTACTGTGACATCCTGATAATAAAGAATTACAGTAATCCAGTCTAGAGGTAACAAATGGATGGACCTGCATGCATCCTTCTGAGACAGGATGTTTCTAATTTTCATAAATATTGCGCAGGTGGAAGAAAGCTGTCTTAGAGACTTGTTTTATATGTGGGTCAAATGACATGTCCTGTTCAAACATAACTCGAAGGTTCCTCACAGTAGAGTTGGGGGCCAAACTAATACCATCCAAGGTGACTATCTGGTCAGACAGTGTTTCTCTGAGATGCTTAGGGCCAATTACAACAACATCAATTTTATCTGAATCTAGAAGTAAGAAGTTCTGGGTCATCCAGGCCTTGATGTTCTTGAGGCATTCCTGAAGTTGGACTAAGTGATTAGATTCATCAGATATTCATAGATATGTACAACTGGGTGTCGTCTGCGTAACAATGGAAGTGTACGTGGTGCTTTCTGATGATGTTGCCTAAAGGGAGCATATATAAGGTGAAGAGTATGGGTCCAAGGACAGAACCTTGTGGAACTCCATGACTAACTTGTGTGTGCATGGACGAGTCATTAACATTAACAGCCAATATTGGCTCACATTCATGAAAAGGAGTCACATCTTAAATCATTTAACTTTTTTTTCTATCACAGTTAGTTACGTCATGAAGATTACAAACATTGTTTCAAATTAAAAGTTTAACAAGGAGAAACAGAGATTATCCTCATCAAGCTAGTTGAGATATATTAAATATGAAAGAAATAGTCACAAAGTGTCAAGAGTCCTGAGAGTGACATGACTGTTGTAATGGAGTTATATCATATGGAACAGGTAAACATCAAGGAACTGTATGCATCAATACCTTAAAATCTATGCAAATTATAGAGCACAGGATCTCACTAAGATATCAAATGTACTTGTTAAACAGGTGAGGTAAATAAAGGCCCAGTTACTTAGTTCAAATTGCTTTGTTTACAACCAATATGTCTCTTTCATTCATCCATTAATCATGACATTTACAGCATACAAATTTAATATGCACCATTACCAGGTCCTACCAATTATCATGACTATTATTTCATCATTATCTCAATCTTTTCAGCAGCAATTTTCACAGTTATCATTGGACCTAAACCAATAAGTAATAAAAGACAACATAAAAGATCAGTCAGAAAAAATCATGCACATTCTATATAACAACTTATAACGACTAGACTGGAGATCAGCCTGCACCCACTGATTCACTTGGTCTTTACTAAGATGAACAGGATAAAAACAGTGGTAGCTTTATTCACAAGAATCTCTTGTCTGTTCTCTGGTAGTAATATGAAAAATGAAATGCATAGAGAGTGGTGATTCTCATCATTACTAAGATTAAACTTTACTAAGATTTAAACCTGTAAACTGCATAAGTACACTGTCACCCGGGCTTCATAGACAATTGTGCTTTTATATACCTTCAGAGTTTTTGTGTTATGACTGTAGTAAGCTTACATACCAAAATACTCTTACACTCTGTGATGGAAATTCATCTTGAGATTTGAAATAATGAAATTCTCAGACTGGAGTTGCCTTTGAGTCTTTATAATAGTAAGCTCTGCAGAAGTTACACAACAAGCACGGGTGCTCAAAATGGAACTGGCCGCAAGTTCACAAAAGCCAGAACTTATACAAAGAGGCGTTTCATAAAACATAATATGAAAAAAGACATGAAAGACATGAGATCATCTGTGTCTGTCCGTCCGCTGTAGCAGTTGGAAGAAAAACTTCACCAAATAAGGGCATGCACCCTGTTGATCAAGGTCATAGCAGTGAGACACCACCAAATAAGGGTTCCATCCTGTCAGGTAGACAGTATCACAGCAGTTAGACACCTGGTCAGGGGGATTTCCAATACCTTAGACACTGGTCAGTGCAATTTTCCACTACACTTCCCCCTTTGATCATCAATAAAAATATGATCACTAACGAAAAATAATCAAGAAACATCATAATCAACATCATAATCATTGAAGAATATCGACGAGTCTTCAACCCTGGTACTTTGCGTACATACAGGGTCACATCCACCATGGAGAGGTTCTAGAACATCGATGCATGGTGGGGAGGTGCAATAGGTAGCCGCTGCTGTTTTTGTGGAAAGAAAAAAAAAGTTCTTTTCCTGTAATTGAGCAAGCATTTAAAATGAAAGTGGAAGGAAATCAGGTCAAACAACATCATCATCTCATTAACCATTATCAAAATTTAACATACTGTATTGATTGGCAAAAGTAACTCATATTAAAATGTAATAAAACGTTAAATGTCAACATACAGTATATCTAAGGTTGAAAATATGCAGTAAAAACTTTTTAAATTCTTGCTAGGAAGTAAAAATTGATTAAGTATGTACAAACTTCATAAAGTAACTCACATCAACCTTAAAAATTCACAGAGATTTAAATTAAGGCATCATAAAATATGAAGTTGAAAGGATAATTGCAGTAGCTGTTTTTTTCTAGTGAAATCATTAAGAAACACATAAGCAATCTGGGGGGAGAAAATAACATAAAAAAACCTAAAATTGAGTATCGTCATCAGAACCATCTGTGCTGTCAGTGTCCAGGTAGGGAGGGATGGGGAATAAGTTACGGATCAAGGGGACCTGAATCACTTTATCTTGTGTCTAGTCAAATTTGCATGTGTTGGATGGTTCTGAGAGGACACCGTAGGAAAAGACAGTTCGTTAGATCATCAGAGACTTTTACAGGAGTGCATCTAGACAGAATAATGTGCAAAACAATAATAGAGGAGATCATGAGTAACACGTATAGTGAGCCTCTCAGGCCACACAACCCTGGATGTCGAAATGGATGCCATGGCCTGTCCATGGTCTCAGTTGTCAGGCAGATTTCTTCTGTGTTGTGGCAGAACGCTCGTGTGGTTAATCATACAACACTCTCGGTGCTTCTCAACCTGTGGAAGTATCAGTGTGTGTGCTTTGAGTTGAAGGCGTCAGCTGGTCAGATGGAGCTGGTACTCATTTGCAGTGGCTGGCGTGGATCCAGGTGGCTCTTTCAGCAACTTTCACTGCTGTGTGGGTTGTTAGCAGTACCTGGTAGGGCTCTTGCCACCTGTTTCCTGAAGAAGTCAGGTTAGAGAAATAGGACAACATATCATGATCACACAAGTCTGTGGATGGAAGCGGAGAAGACGGAGGATCCACACCAATGTGGGGTTCGTTTTCTCATCCTCATGTACATCAGCACCAGAGGCAGGACTTTTGTCGATGCAAGACCTGTGCCTTCACAGCACTTTGCAAGTTTAGTTTTGAGTGTGCCGTTCTCTCGTTCCACAGCTCCACCACTGGCTGGATGATATGCACAGTGTGTTCGCACATCCATAGTTAGATGAGAACCGAGTTGTTTGACAGCTTCGTTTACGAAGTGTCTGCCATTGTCACTGGAAATTCTGCTAGGAATTCCCCATCGTGGAATAATGTCTCTTAACAATGCAAAATGGCAGACAGAAGATCTGTGATGAGACCGTGGTGTGCTATCTTTTTACCAGAAGATGTGAGGAAGTTTCTGTGTTGCCAAAGGGCGCCAAAATCATGAGTTACACCGAACGCATATCTGGAGTCAGTGTAGACTGTGTGTTTTACCAGTAGCCAATTTGCATGCTTCCATGAGTGCAATGAGCTCTGCTGCCTGTGCTGAGAGGTGATGAGAAAGAGAACTCGAGAGGAGAACTTCGTTATCTGAACAAACAGAAAAACCAACACAGTTAGTACCAGAGACAGGGTCACGTGAGGTGGAGCCATCGACATACAGAATCAAGTCAGAGTTAGAAAGAGGTTCGTCAGAGAGGTCAGGTCGTGGGGAACACTGGACTTGAAGTTCAGCCACACAGTTGTGTTCCTCCCCGTCATCCGGAAGCGGAAGAAGCGTGGCTGGGTTCAAAGTTGAACAGCGTTTCACTGTGATGTTGGGCATGTCAAGAAGAACAGTGTGATACCTCAACCAGCGAGCAGCAGAGAGATGTGAGGTCTTCTGTTCTGTAAGAATGAGAGACACAGCATGAGGAACAAGGAGTGTCAAGTCAGAGTAACCTACTATGTCTCGTGAGGCAAGGACGGCTTTTTTCACAGGCGGCCACTGCACACAAACAACGTGGAAGGCCAGCTGCCACCGGATCAAGTTTGGCGGAGAAGTAGGCGACAGGGCGATATTTGTCACCATGAGACTGAAGGAGGACAGAAGTCATGCAGCGGTCTCTCTCATCCACAGCCTGAACAAAAGGTTTGTCAGGGTTAGGGAGAGCAAGAGTGGGAGATTGCTGCAGCGTCCTCTTCAGTGTGACAAATGCCTCGTCTGCCTCGTGAGTCCAAACGACACGTTCGTGAGGAGTGAGTGATTTGCCATGGTACAGAGCACCTAAAGGGGCTTCAAGAAGAGCAAAGTCAGGAATGAACGTTCTACGATGAATGACATGATTTGTTTCTTCGTCAAGGGTTTAGGCATGTTAACAATAGCTTCTACTCTCTTATCAGACAGGGATTTGCCATCTTTGGTGACGACATGACCCAGAAACGTGACATTTGCTGAGGCTGACTTTATGGCCGTCACGAGCCAGATGTCTCAGCAAAGCGATCGTATCTGTTTCACATTGCTCCTGTGTGGGACTGGCAACTAGTAGATCATCAACATATTGCAAGAGAACTGAACCCGGAATGAGGATGAGGGATTCAAGACTGTTCCTGAGAGCCTGATTGTATAATGATGGAGAGTCACAGTAGCCTTGACATAGGCGTGTGAACGTGTAGGCCTTGTTTTCAAAATTAAAAGCTAACCAGTACTGGCTGTCCCTGTGGACAGGAACACTAACAAAAAATCATTGGATAAGTCTACAACCGAAAACCACGCTGCATTAGGCGGAATTTGGGAAAGCAGCGTGTATGGGTTGGGAACAATAGGCGATCGAGAAATTACAGCATCATTCACAGCCTTCAGATCCTGCACAAACCGCCACTCAGTAGGTTGACCTTTGTCTCTGATCTTCTTAACTGGGAACAGTGGAGTGCGGACCGGTGAATCAGGGCAGGGGACAATTACACCAGCCTGCAAAAAGGATTCAAAAACAGGACGTATCCCCTCCACTGCATTCTGTCTGAGTGGATATTGTTGTTTACATGGCCTATAATCAGATTTTGGAGTGATTTTGACTGGATCACAGTTTCTGATGAGGCCCACATCATATGTGTCCTTTGCCCACAGTGTTTCAGGCAGATCTGAAAGTAAAGGCGAAACATCAGAGGGGTTGGACAACATTGCATAAGAATGAAGGTGATTTTCAATCACAACAAATGAGCGTGTGGCTGGAGAACAGAAGGTTGGAGACATTTTTAGATCAAATGCACTCAGACTGGGTGAATACATTACGTCAGGCATGGTTGTGGGTTGCCAATCAACGGCAGCCTGCCATGATCTGACAAATGGGCCTAAGCCTTGCCACTGGTCATCATGGGACTTGGAGAGCGAGATGTGAGGGCTGGAATTCGAGACGCGAAACAGTGCCATCTGTTGGTCAGTGAGTGAGACGGAAGCTGCACTTCTGGAAACAGACCAAAAAATATTGGACACTTTCAGAGAATCATCAGGAAAAGGCAAAAACAGAGATTCATAAACGTGATCTGCTGTGTCTGTCACATGTGAAGTGCAATGCAGTGAATCAGTGTGCATAAAATCAGAAAAAAGGGGTGTCGAGAGACCCTGACCTGGAGAGCAGATCAATGGAGGCATTTATAGGAAGTTGCCACTGATATACAAGCAGCTGCTCATGTGTGGTCTGTGACATTGTGAAGAAGAATTGTGCGTAACTGTCACTCCATCAGGGGAGGATACTAAATTGAGGCCTAACACCATCATCAAATCTCTTTCTAATAGATTAATCGGGCAACAGGGAGACAACAGAAAATCATGTTCAAACCTTATGGGATGTTTGTCAAACTGAGCAGCGCATTTGAGAGGTTTTGTGAAATTTTCTTTTACATTGGCACCGCTGGCACCTTGAGAGAATATAAAGCCACCACTCATCTCAGGAGATGTGGGCAAATCTGACATCCTAACCACAGAATAACCTGCACCAGAGTCGACCATGAAATTAAGTTTGTGACCGTTAACACACAGTTCGAGTTGAGGCATTTTCTTAAAAGCATCACTATTGTACTTAACATAAGAACCACAAAGTTGTGTTTGCTCTGGTGTGTGTGTGTGCAGTTAGTTTAGCAAGCGATTTCTTCATTGCTGGAGCTTTTGTGTGTGTGTGTGTGTGTGTGTGTGCGGTTAGAATTGCAAGCGTTTTCTTCATTGCTTTGGCATGTATGTGTGTGTGTTTCACTTCCCTTTCTCTGATCCTCGGCGGGTAGATTGGTCGTCTCCCCCCGTCTGCCCCCTCCTCACTTTCTGTAGTTCAGTCGGTAGTGAAAGTTCTTGTCTCCCCCTCCTCTCGCTGCTGGGGCAGTCCCTTGCCCAGTGTACAGAGAAGCCTCGCCCACGGCCACGTCCGCGCCCCTCTCTTCCTGGTACAGTGAAGTTGGCTCTGCTCTCAGCGTTATCTTGTCTGCGTGGCCTTGACAGGGCAGACACAGCCTGCATCATGGTTAGCTGTGCTTTCTGGAGTTGTTGATTCTTTTTCTGCTGAGTTTTGTCTTTGGTTTCTTTGTGTTGACGTTCAGCATGTTCAGAATGACATCTGACCTCTGTCAAGCGAGCATCCTCAAGCCCGATGCAGGTGTGGCCTACGTCTGCCCGTAGTGGGGGGAGCAGACCATTCAGGAAGGCCTGTTTCAGATGTGTTTCATAAGCCCCTGGCTCGTTGCCAAGGGTGTCAGGTATGGGGATGCCTCTGTGTTGATTAAACAGGACGGTCAGACGTGTGAGGAAATCTCCTACGGTTTCGCCTGGTTGTTGTTTGCACCCCGTTATTTTGGACATGTCAATTTTATTGGGGAAGGCGGTCCTCAGGGCGTTGAGGAGTGTGTTGAGAGCGTTGACGTATGCTGCATTAAACGCATCATCCCAGTCTGGTGATGTCAGACGGAGGTCTCCCCCACAGTGCGGACATATCTTTGCAAAGTCAGTGGGGCCTAAAGATGAGGAAGAGGTGGCGTCATCATTCAGTCCTCCCGCTGCCCCGTCTCCATAGACTGGGAGAGTGGTGGGTGGAGTCTGAGATGGGCCTGATCGTTGATTGGTGGAGTCTGGTCTCTGCACATCATATGGAGGAGGGTTTTGTCGTAGGTGAGGAGGAAGGCAGGCGTCGAGGAGCGGACTGCCACACCCTGTAATGGAGAATACAGAGATCTATATGATTTCTTTTCAACTTTCTCAGTTTCCTTCTTATCAACCTTAGCCATCTGTTTAAATGTTTGTTTTCTGTCCCTACACTCTGCCTCTGTTTCCCACATTTCAAGACACTTTCTTATTATCTTCTGTCTTTCCACATTGTGACCTTGATTTATTTATTTATTTTTTCTCTTTTTTTTTTTTTTGTTGCTTTTTAATTCTTCCTCATTCTCGAGGAGTTTCTCTCATAAAAGTTTAATTTTTTCGACAATGAATGACCCGTTATGAGGAAAAGCAAAGTCTCTGGACCATATTGGAAGAAAATGTCACACTTTCCCGTCCTCACTCTTGCAACCATAAAGCCCACCATTTGGACTTTCTGGGTTTTGAAGTCCCTGACTTCCCTTGTTACCCATCTTTATCAATTAAGTGTATGAAATTGTGCACGTCTACAATTTCCCTTGAACACTCAATTTAAGACGTGGACGTCTCCACGAATCCTTGTTTCTCTTTACGGCAAAAAACAGGAAAAAAAAGCCATCAACAAGGATGATTGCCACAATATGGGTCAGATTAACATTAATAATCCACAATAATCCAGAGAGAATGACTAATACACCCGTTCCAAATAAAACCCTTTAAATGTATTATTTCTTATGTTTGATTTCGTATTTGAGAAATCATCTAAACAGTCATGAAAATCAGAATTTCAACATCTCACCAGATATAAGATGACCAAAGAGAGGTCTTTGGATCCCTGTGAAGAAGGTCCGGAACCCAAGTTATTTCGGCCCTCTCTTCTCTTAACTGTTGGAGGTAGAGGCAGAAGATTTTTTTCTCCTGGGTGGCCAACCACCGAAGACTTCTCGGGTCCAGACGATCTTTCAAGGGATCTTTCCTGTTCGTGACGCCAAGTTTGTGATGGAAATTCATCTTGAGATTTGAAATAATGAAATTCTCAGACTGGAGTTGCCTTTGAGTCTTTATAATAGTAAGCTCTGCAGAAGTTACACAACAACCACGGGTGCTCAAAATGGAACTGGCCGCAAGTTCACAAAAGCCAGAACTTATACAAAGAGGCGTTTCATAAAACATAATATGAAAAAAGACATGAAAGACATGAGATCATCTGTGTCTGTCCGTCCGCTGTAGCAGTTGGAAGAAAAACATCACCAAATAAGGGCATGCACCCTGTTGATCAAGGTCATAGCAGTGAGACACCGCCAAATAAGGGTTCCATCCTGTCAGGTAGACGGTATCACAGCAGTGAGACACCTGGTCAGGGGGATTTCCAATACCTTAGACACTGGTCAGTGCAATTTTCCACTACAACTCAAACAGACAAAACAGAATTTTAGTGCACTGCATTTGTCTGATGAATAAAGGTGTGTGCAGACCAAATTCAGAAGTAATTTTTTGTCACGTGTGCAGTTTGTATTTTTATTGTGTGTGTGTGTGTTTTAGTTTGTTAGTAAGCGTTCAGTTAGGCAATTAAATCGTAGGATGTTTATGTCTTTACTTGCAAACCTATTACTTCATAACTAGTTGAAATCTGGCATCTTACAATTTTTTACTGATTCCTTACACACTGAAGGTGGATGCTTCAACAAAAGTATCAAAACCTTAACTTAAATCTAACTGTAACCATGTCTAAAATACACACTGATTCTTACAGTAGACTATTAATTCTTGGATGAAATCCAGCACATTTATTTGCAATGCTTTAAATTGGTGGAAATGAGGAATGCTGTTCAAGCGAATAAGAACTCAAACAAATGACAGATGTGCCAACAATAGAGACAGTAGCAACCAGTTCCTGGCATTGAGCTAATATTAGCCACAGATAGAGCATACACAGGCCCAGCCCCACCGACTAACCCTTTACTCACACTGGAAAAACAGGTGAACAGGTGGTTAGACTAAAGCTTTTCATCAACAGGTCTATGACTGCTCTAGACAAATAACCACATCCACAGCTTTCCCTCATGTTATGGTAAATAACTAGCTCATACTTCTGCCCTCAATGCCGGTGGCTAGTTTGTAAACTCTATGACTCCTGTTGAGTATACGTATTGTACTGCAGACACCCCCTCAACTATGGCATCCTGTCCTTGGGGTGGTAGTGGCTCAGGAGTTAGAGCAGGTTGTCCACCACTTGGAAGGCCAGTGATCCGAGTCCTTTCTTGTCCAGCCATCATGTTGATGTGACATGTCCTTGGACAAGACACTGGACCTCAAATTGCCTCTGTCAGTGTGAGTGATAGACAAGAGTTATTTGAATGTGTATATGAATGGGTTAGTGTAAACTGTAATTTTTGAGTGGCCATTAAGACTTGAGAAGTGCCACATAAATGCAGTCCATGTATCATTTAACTTTCAAAATACTTATGCCCAGGACTGTCGTTTGTCCTGCATCATGATGTCCTACAACCAAGGGGTAGGGAGCCTAACCTGGTGTGATTATGGTCTGCCCAGTCTGTACCACATGGCTGTCCAACTCTGGACAGCCATGTGGTACCATGTGGTACAAATTGACATCATACAGCCAGGTCTTTTCAATGGATCATGAAAAGACATGCTCTACCAGTTTGAATGAATGTCCATTTTGCTATTGTCAATCCATGTTGAAGATAAAAGCTGCTTACAGGCTGTGCTCAGAGCAGGAAACATTGAAATTGAACATGGATTAAGAGCCCAAGTGAATTCTTGAACAGCCTAAGGATGATGGGAAAATGTACATTGTGTAGGTTGAGCATAGAGGGCTGAAACAGGACGTCATTGGTTGGGAGATCTTCCCCTTGCCGATGCTAAGGAGGAGAAGAACATTTGTGCCTCTTGGACAGAGATTATTGGTGTTTCGCACAAAGGTACAAGACTACCAGGAGGGCTGCAGAACAAAGAGCATGCTGTCAAGCAGGGAGCCAGTGGGGAAAAACGTGCAACTTAACTGGGGTGTGGTCACCTGTCACAACAGCTCTGGTGTGGGAGATTTGTAGAAAAAATGTCCTTGCCTGTACAGCACAGCACACTGCAGACTCTACAACCCACACTGAAGAGAGGGTGATGATCACTGAGGGCTGAAAAACCTTGATGTATAAGTTTAATATAGGAATATGTGAATCGTGGTCATGAATAATGTAATTCATTGATGATCGACTAAATCATATTATATAATCTATACTTTCACTGCATTTGCCTGTTAACATTCTTTTGTCAAATCTGCAGTAGTACAGAGAGTGGAGGTCATTAAAGCAATGTGATAATTACATTATGTTTCAACACATAAAAACGACAAAAATAAGGTCTTCACCCTAGTTAGGTTTTGAAAATAAAAATGTAACACCCTAAGATGCCAGATTTGAACCTGGATATTGTATGAGAGAGAGAGAGAGAGAGAGAATTGACGTGTCACCTCACCTCTAAATTGACTTCTCATTCAGTGTGAACACACCTTGAAACAAACCTATGAGGGATGTTGGTAAAATAGTTTCATAATGATAATACACCTGTAAGTCCACCACAGCTTTCTGGCAGAACGGTTTGTTGTTTTTGGTAAAATCTTTCATTTTGAGGCTATGAACAATAAATCAGGCACCTTTGACAAAGCATGGAAATGTCCATTACAAATTTGAGGCATCAACCAGTAACAGATTGTTCTGTCATCTGTTAGAGGGTCATCATGCTGTAGTGCATTTACCAACAGTTATATAATAAAATGAGAACTGAATACATTTTTGGTTTAAAAATGAGACAAACAATAATTACTAATACACAGAATGCCTTTGAAATTATCTGGTGTGCTAAAACACTTGTAGTACATTACTAATACAGTACAGAAATCCATAAGGATAATGAAGACACTGTGTGGACAGGCAAACCATCATTGACCTCATGATGTAATATACTTAAATTACTAATCTCTTAACAGTAGAGGAGGCAGGCACCCTGAGGTGTACAAAACATGATACATAATAAGTTATGATACATGTGTAGGGCTCATCAATTTTTGTTTTCTTATTTTTGAAAAAAACATGGAAGTTATTACAAATTTTTGGTTTGAAAACTATAAAAGCAGGTGAAAATCAAATGTCAAAAAGTAAAGATGCAAAACAAAAGGCTACAATGTTAATTTCATCCCACTTAACAAAACTGTTAGAGAAGGGATTATGTAGCCCATTTTAAACCCACAAACTTTTCCAGGAATCCAAGAATCTTCAAAGGAACTCAGGAACCTTTCCTGCATTTTGTCCAGGGAGACCAGATTCGTTGTCTATTTCCTGGCCCCAGTGAGGGCCCTATTCCTGAGGTATAAGCCAAAAACGATTAGGGTGATTAGTTTGCAGCACTGAACATCATATTTGGTTGAAAGTATTTTTTACACGGATACTGAATATTGCCACTAAATACAAACCACACATTGCAGACTCAAATTAATGAATATAAATTCAAATAAAATCACTTCAAATCTAAATTGATGAGCCTTGTGTTTCATGAATGGTACTCTTAAAAGAATGGAGAACACAGCTACTGCAGTCATTATGCTTTTTGAGAAAACTCTTCTTTCATTTTAATCCCACTCACGCTCACTGTTGGTCGGTCTATCTGTATTTACAGAGTTCATTGCTTTGTCACAGAAGAGATTAACTTCTGATAGATGGCACTGCACAAGTGAAAACAGAAAGGAGATCAGAGAGGAGGAAAGCAGTGTCACACAGTTTCTCCTTTCACTTGCTCATTATTATTGAGTCCTGGTGAGGGTTTACTCTTCATCCCCTCAGTGCCCCCCCGCGATGTCTCCTGGAAGAAAAGGTGTGGCATCCACACAGACATGATGATCCGCTTGTACTCTCTCCGGAAGTTCTGGTTCAGCAGGCCATAGATGATGGCATTGAGGCAACTGTTGAAGTAAGCCATGAAGTAGCTGACCACAAACAGCCACTCTGGGATGCGAGGTGCCGTTGCTTCAGGGTTGATAGCAACAGCAAGCCCAATGAAATTGAGTGGTGCCCAACAAATTGCAAACAGCACGAACACCACAAACATGGTGATAAAGTTCCTCAGGTCGCTGGGCTTGAGGCGAGGACCAACCTCTGACTTTACCCTCCGTCTCACTTGGATGACCAGGATCCAGATTCGTAGGTAGCAGAAGGTGACAACAGCAATGGGCACAAAGAAATGAATGACCACCACTGCAATGGTGTAGGACGTGCTGACTGTCTGTGCAAATGTACATGAGTAGATGCGTGGGTCGTACTGCAGTGAGCCGACAAAGAAATTGGGCATGATGGCAATGACAGTGAGCAGCCAAATGAGGGCCACTAGCAGCAGCGTGTTGCGGTAGCTGTACAGCTTGTCGTAACTGAAGCTGTGGCAGATGTAACAGTAGCGGTTGATGGCAATGCCTGTTATGTTGAAGATGGAGCCAATGACGCTCAAGCCCATCAGGAATCCACTCACCTGAGACAGAGAGAGAGAGAGAGATAGGCCAGCTCAGTGTTGCAGTAAATTACAACACGAACATGACTAAATGACTAAGCTCCAGCTTGTAGCATAGCTCACTACTTGCAGTGTTGCTGCAGCTTAATAACTTACAGCAAACTAGCTCGTAGCATCTTGAGCTACAGTTCCCCAGCCCTGCGGGTCTATGGATAACACAAGATTATCTTAAAAGGAAAATGTTAGAAGTCCAGTCTACATGAGAGCAATCCTGGAAGTTACGTGGATTCCGCTTTTGTTGGCACTTGAAAGTTAATCAGCATCTTAGAGTGGCTTCAGGAAATACTCAAGACTCTCTCACTTTTGGCAAACTGTAGTGTTCTACTATCACTCATCATGGAAAAGTGAAAATATGTTTTAGATTTCTTGAAAGTAGAAAATCCATAATAATAATAATAAGAAGAAGAAGAAGAAGAATGATAAGAATAATAAACATTGTTTATTGTGTGTTTCATATAACTTTTAGAGTTTGGTGTATAAACTCCCATTCCATTACTTCCCCAGAAATCATTAGATTTATTACATGAAATTAATATCATGGGGAGTGATGAGCAAATGTCTTTAATGCCCCAAAATTGCACATTCGGAGCCTTGGCACCAGCCTGCGTGTGGCCATTACCCCCTAGGCATCTTGGTTGTAGGGGAAAATATTACCTTGTGAATCTGCTATATGTGAGCCTTCGCACCACTAAATCGACAGGCAGCGGTACTGATGCAGTGCAGCAGAGGCATTGACAAGCATGAGAAATCTTTTCAGCTTAAATAGACTGCCAAATTGGGATGGTGTGTCACATGATTATAGCTCCGAGCTCCATTTATGGTCATGTATGTGTGAAGGAATTTTTGCCTTGTGCTCCCTACATCAAAAACACAGCACATCTGCTATTTGTTCCCCCCACACATACTCCCTTCTCTCCTAGCAATACCCATGGCTAGGTTATACATAAGGGGCAAACTAGCGGTAAATTGTAATGTCTACCTACGCTCAGGGACTTTCATATCAAAGGTTCAAGATGGAGAAGCTCCAAAGCTTTTCTTAACCAGAGCAGAGGTTGAGAGGCAAGACATAAGGTTTAAGATGTGAATACATACATGTAACATAGAGAGTGACAGCATATCAAGCCTTTTATGGACATGTTGTTGGAGTGGGTGATGCGAGGTGGGGAGGGAAGGATTTAAATTCTCGCGCTCGCAGCCGCCTGGCTGTTAACACCGGTCAGGCCGCGATTCAGCTTTCTCCGCTGGTTGTTGTTTGTTCCGTTCAATGTAGGGGTTCGGAGGTAAATGAATCCCTCCGCACCTTCAGAAACTCCACTCTCCAGCTCCACCAGGGCCGTGACCAACTCTGGCAGGGCCGATCCGAGGACCTCACTAAACCATCCAATGGGTAGTTGCGATGTGTGTACAAAGGGCAGGGACTTAATCAACGTGAGCACATTCCCCATCCATTTATTCCCTTTAGAATTATCCAGGTGCTCCTGCAGGAGCTCGGTTCAGTTCAGTCTTTATTATTCTGTCTGAAATTTGGTGTTGGGATTGAGCCCAGGACAATGATGACATGACATTTGAGAAGCCTGACCTAGAGTTGTTTCTCTGACCATGAGGCCAGAAAACACCCAGAATGCCTTTGGGGACCCCCATGTTTTTAACCGCGGCCCGAGTTTAAACTCGGGCCTTCCATTGGCTGAGAGCCAACAGACCCCACGGCCCCCCCTGGAGGGAGGCCGGACACCTCTCAGGTAATAAATACAGAGCCCCCCCTGCAACTCATTGCTTATTCCCGTGTGCTGAAGATTAGACCAGAACCTCTCCCGGTTACTCCAGACGATCCAGCCACTCAAAGGGAGGACCCATCCAAACGTTTGTATTTTGATTTTTACCTTAAGTTTACGCTCTCCTTTTTGTGAACTTCCTGTTACCTCGATTTTTATTTTGAAAGCTTGATTTTTATTTTGAAACGACCGCGGCAAAAGTCTATTCACTCGCAGGCCGAGTTCCACAGACTTTTTCCAGATCCGAAACCACAGCTGCTCCTCAGCTGTTCATCCCTGCAGAAGGGCAAGAAACTTTCGCCAAGGAGAACGAGACCAATTCTCTCCACTTTCCGCTCGCGCATCAACAAACCGTGGACCAGCAAGTAAGAGGCTTATGTCTGGGCAGAGACTAGTTTAAACATTAGCGTGTTATTAGAGTGTATATTTGTGTAGGACCGCCGAGTCCATTTGTGTTTCCTTTTCTCTCTCTCTCTCTTTTCTCCTAAACCCGCCTGCACACACGTTCCGACCTGCAACCGACTTAGATAGTGCGATCGCATCTCGACGCCATTCGGCGCCTTGAACCACGAGATAGACCAAAGCATCCCTTTGTTCTCCATTTCCTGTTGGTCAAACCACGAGTTTATACCGCCATCTTGAATTGGTCATATGTATGTCCCCAACGTGGTTATAACGCCATCTTGAATTTGGCCATACAAACTTCACCCACGTGACTTCGTACGCCATCTTGACTTCCCCTCCTCTCTCTCACACACACACACACACACACACACACAGACACACACACACACACACACACACACACACACACACAGGTATTGCATGTGTGTTATAAATTGTGATAAGTGTTTGTTATGTATCTTTGATATAGTGGATTCTTGTTAGGATAGTAGTCATTAATTAACATTGATGGTATTATCTTGAATAAATTCTATTGTATTTAAAGTAACGGTATTTGTGCATATGTATGTGAATACGGCTGGATTATGATAGCCAGTGCTTGAACTTAAAACCTTCACTGTTCATTATATATCATTAAGTAAATATTGAGATTTCTAATTGAACTTTTTCAGATTATGAGACTGATCTTTACAGATTGATTGTTGGTCCCTGATACCAGGGTGGTGCCCCGTCTTTTATAAATTATAATTACAAGATTTTATTATTCTTAATTGATCATTTTATTGTTTTTCATTAATAATTTCCTTATTCTTAATTGATAACTTTATTGTTTGTAATTAATAATATTATTTTTAATAAATAATATTATTTTAATTATCATATTTTATGATTATTAATAATTAGCCAACATCAAGTCTACCTACTATTGCACAACATTGGCATGCAGCCAAACTAGACTGTCCAGTGATTTTTTTTCCTTCTCTGTACTAGCACTGTGCAGGTTGTTAACAGAGGAAAACTATCCTATTTGTTTGCCTCAAACTTGTTTCCTTTTGCTGAGTTATCATAAGGGGCACTGTGTATCATTCCTGCTACTGATTAGAAAGTGAAAGGTCCATGTTTAGTGATATTTACAGAATTTGTTCGTGGTTATACTTTGGTCTATTAGTGGTCTTAGGCAGACACAAGAGGCACTTGTTTATTCTGTTGTGTTGGTTCTTTGTTGTCCATAGAAGTTCAGATGCACTAGTCCATTACTATTTGAAATTATACAGTATATGTATATTTTTGTTATAATTTTTCAGTCAGTTGAAATAAAGCCTGAAGAGAACAATTTTGTTTTTTTTGTGTCTGTATAGGCCTACTATAAAAAGCACTTTGCATTTTTAATTTTGGTACTTGTACTTTTGATACTTAAGTACATTTGATATTAGCTACTTTAAGACTTTGACTCAAGTCATTTTCTTATGGGTGACTTTTACTTTTACCAGTCACTTTCAGGTAAGATATCTGTACTTTTACTCAGGTATGGCTTTCAAGTACTTTATACACCACTGATAATATGTCATTTATATCATTTAAAAATCGATTTTCAGTGTGTTTTCTGGCGCGATATGCTGGCGGCGAGCAAAAAAAATAGACCAGACGCCGAAACCATCGCTGCAGAGCGCGAGCCGTCCTCGGTGCTGCTTCGCAGCCAATGTGAACAGCCCAATTGATTTACATGGGGGCGGAAAGGAGGCGGACAGCTTATCTTGGCGCTGCGCTGCCGCGTCCGGTGTGAACATGGCTTAAGAAGTCATCTCTTTTCATTAGCTTCCAGAAAACTTTCATCACACTATGGGTCAGGCTGATCATAGACCAATTTACCCATTATATATTCAAGTATTATTATTATTATTTGTATATTGGTATTAAATTGAAAATAACAACAGACACACACACACACACTGACTGCACCGTTTGTGTGTAGGCATCCCACTGATACAGAAACAGAAGACCTGTGTTTTCCTTATGTTTGGATTTGTGTTCTGAGTTTTCAGTTTCCTGTTATGTTTTGCTCATTGTGTGTTTTCCACTTTACTTCCTGTCTTTGTCCTGTTTCCTGCCCCTGTGATTGTCTGCACCAGTTCCTCATGTGTTTCACCTGTGTCTAATTACCCCTGCCTTCCCTGTGTATATAAGTCTCTGTGCTTCCGTTTGTCGGTTCGTCGTCTACACGGCCTTCCCACGTCACCACCCTCTCGCCTTTATCGTGAGTTCTTGTGTTTCCCTACGTTTTTCCAGGTCAGCCTTTTGGAGTCCTTTTTCTAGTTTTCCTGTGCTTTTTCTCTTAGTGGATTTTGTCAAACCCTGTCTAATTAAAGGACAGTTTTTGTTACACATTTTTGGATCCTCCTGCTTCCTTAAAAAACTCTCACATTGTTTCCTATTAAAGGATTTTGTTCGGAGTTTGTCATCATAATCAAAGGGCACAAATCGCGGCGCTCTGATACCCTGTTCAGACCTAGTATTCTGTATTTGTGGTCACCACCATGGTATTAACTCTGACTGACACATATCGATTCTTTCTTTTTTATTTTCTTTATAAAAAATCGTATTTTATTGCAAAGCTTTGTGCAGAGCATTGATTTACCCACCTCCTCTTGACTCTGCTTTCTTGCTTTCTCTCTCTCACTCACTAAATGAAATGGACACTGACAAAAGGCCTCCTGGTTAAAAACATTTGGTCTTTGTGAACAGAAATTGTGTTTAATTGCATATAAAATGGGACGTGACATTTGATCACAAGTGGTCACTGCAGACAGATGTTAAAACACAATTTAATGCCAAGTGTGAACTGATTAAATCAGAGCTGTCCATGTGTGATTGCATCACCAGAGACCGATGTTAATAACAAACTACTGACTTGTGAGATAAAGGTTTAAAGGAAAGTGAGCATCAGATATACAGTCATATACAGCTCACCTTGCACTGGGTCTCACCTAGTGACCAGCCGTCATGGAAGATGGCATACAATACCAGAGGGTAGGGATAAAATGCAACCACCAAGTCAGCGAAGGCCAGGCTCACCACAAAGACATTTCCTGTGAAGGGCATGAGAGGAAAGAGTCATATGAAGGTGTGATTGAAACCATACCAACTTTAAGTGTAGCAACAGCAAGTTTATGGATATGTATGGCCACCACTGTTCTGACTCTGAGTCATATGTTTGTTTTGTGTGGTTCTCCCTCCCTGCCTGGGGGTGGTGCTGTTTCCCTTGCTCTGTTTTCCTGTGGCTGTGTTTCAGGTCCGGCAGGTGATTGGAGGATAGGCTGATGGAGCTGATGCCGGGGGACCTTCATCTTTTTTTCTTGGCTCCCAACACAACCGTGACTTTGTCCTATTAAATCCTTTCAGATCTGTATTCGCTATATTGTTAGAATGTTTTCTGTTAATTACCTTTTGATTGATGTTTCAGAGCAGTCCTGATTATTGTATGGAAGAGACACCTTTCTGTTTTAGAAAACTCTTTTCTCCTGTTTTTGTTTAGGTAGGGAGGTAAGATCTCTGTATTCTATTTTCGTCTCTTTTGGGTGTAGGGAAGTTAGTTTTGATATTATAGATTGTTTTGCCAAATTATGTTATGCTCTCGTGGCTCCTAGGCTGGGCGTAACACCACTCACCCAAGGCAGGTTTCTTAACAGTGTGAACCAATCAGTCATACTAACAAAGAATACATGAGCTCATTACTGGAATGCACACATTCATTTATTTTTATTACTGTCAGTAAATGATGTGATCCATTCTAAGTTTATCTAAATGGTTTGTGTTTATGTAGCGCTTTTCTAGTCTTGATGACCACTCCGCAAGTCACAGTACAGTTTTTGCCATTCGCCCATTTACACAGTGCATCTATGTGCAGTACCTTCGCTCTAATTATATTTCAGTATCTCAGTAACTTCTATAATCTACTACAGCATTTAGGGTTTGTCTAAATCCACTCTTAGCCTAATGTAAAAAACGGCAACTGCTCGAGGTTTATAATTCAAAGTAGATTGTACTTAGAGTAGCCGGAGGTCCTTTCCCTCCCTGTTGCTGTACGGCACTGTGCCAGCTTTCCCGGCACACTGATTACTGGGTGGAGCCATACGGCCTTTTAAATACGGGTGTGCCTTCCATTTCCACTCATCTCCCGTGGTGGCTGCAGCCTGGTGTGCAAGGGCCTTTTGTGTGGCGTGGCAGCCGTCGTGGCGCGTCATCCTCCCCATACAGCACAACCGACTGCCGTTTCCGTGGAAGACGGATTGCTCTGCTGGAAGCCCTTCTGGGTGTAGTTACGTGTCCACTTGTGTGATCGAGCTGTGGCCTTTGAGGCTCCATTGGCCACCACTCCCTGAAATGCTCTGCTGTTGTTGGCACTTTTTGATTTCTATGATTAACCTTTCATTGTCATTGTGTTTGTATTTGCCTTTTATGGTGGTGCTGATTAGAATTTAGAAGAGAACATCATCTATGTAGTGAACAAAAAATGTGTGTATGTGTGAAGTTGTCAATTCAGGTTTAATTAGATTAAAAGTGTTACATCCATCCCCACCCCTGTCAGCCATGTACTGTATAGTTAGCTGTAGCAGCATGGTGGTTTGAAATAAGCATAGATGAAAACTTGCACATTTTACCCAAGTGATTATTCTCTAATCCTAAACAATTTTAACTTCAACATTATCAGTACTAATCAAAATATAAACTTCATGTCATGTCCAAGAAATTACTGTCTTTCCTGAAAATCAATGTTTTGGTTGTAAAAGCTGCATACTTCTTCACACAGATATAACATTTTACATGCCAGGTCTTGCAGCCAGCTGATCAAATGAAAATAGAAATATGCAGAGAGGACTGTTGTTTTAAGGACTACCCTTGTGATGAGGATGTGTTTCACTTATGTATGGAACTTATGGCTGAACACAACCTGGCAATGTCTGATGATGTGTAATAAAATTACAGACCTTTATTTAAGACTTTGTCCAATGATTGCTGATGGACTGGGGGAATGAAGTATGTGCTATGATAAACAGTGTCAGCTAGGCCTACCATAGTAAACAAATATGTCCTGAATTGTTTATTGTACACGCCATCTGAAATACAGGCACAAAATAGATCACTGTCAATTTTTGCTACAGTTTCAATGTATCTGTAGAATATATCACAGAAATGAAATGAAAAAAATATTAATCATTTTGTAACTCATCCATTTGTATCCGTTTCAAATTAAAAGCTGTCTAGCATTTCTGTGGCTGGAATCCCTTCATTTGTTAACAATGCTTTTAATGATGGCCATCATCAAATCCAAACTCCATGTTCAAAGACAGGGCTGGCAGCAACAGCGCTGTCTGTGTGGACACCACACAGACATGCGATCAGCTGCAGTTCAGCGAGGTAGCCGACGCACAGGTAGAGAGGTATAGGCAGTGTGGCCCAGGCGTAATACTATGCAAAGAGTACGTGCAGATTATGAAAACATTAATATTTTTCATTTTGAGCATGTTCATGCCCAAATGTTACATCTGTTAGAGTTCCATTCTAGTCATTACTTTTATAATTATTATTGTGCTGATGAAGCCATTTTGTAAAACAGACTATGCTATGTGTGAAGATGTAGCCTATAGGTGAATCCTTGCGTCACCTGGTGGGTTGAAGGAAAACTCAATCATTGGTCGGAAGATGAGCGAGACGCAATAACACATGAATGACACACACGGAGGGGAAAAAAACCTTTCAACTTCTTTTTCAAACCTGATTTTGAAATTCTTGCAATGCTAGCATGTAAAGAACACATTTTTAAGAAAAGTCAACAATGGTGGATGATGTTACTTATTAACTAAAGGGGACATAGCATGCCCATTTTACCACAAGTTGATATGGTTCCTTGGGGTCTTAATGAAATGTCTGTAACATACTTTGGTCAAAATACCACAAGGATCATTTAAAACAGCACCCTTTTTACCCTGTATAAAACAGCCCTCCACAGAGTGACCTGTTTTGAGTGCCTGTTCCTTTAAATGCTAATGAGCCAGCTCCCCCCTCCCCCCCCATGATTTTAAACGATATAAATTACATATTTTATATGATATAAATATCAAATATGCATCCCATACTTTGTATTCCCTTGTTGTCCTGGAGTTTTAATTTTCCCAATCACATAATTAAATGTCCCCCTCTGCCCATCCACTACAAGCACACAAGCAGACAGACAGAGAGAGAGAGAGAGGGGGGGGGCTATGAAGACCATCATTTACCCCGAACCCCGACATTCAACGGGTACAACAACAAGCGGAGAAAGCAGAATCGCGGGCTGACCTTATATATACAGTCTATGGGGCTGACCAGCGCGGAGAAATGCACGTCCTGTGTGAACAGCCAGGCGGCTGCGGTGGAGAACGGCGCTGCGCTGCCTCGCAGCGGCGCTTCGCGTCCGTGTACCCCGGCGTAACTACTGTAACCCGGCGTAACTACTGTAACCCGGCGTACAGTAGAGCTGAACACTGCGGAAGTCTTCCACACAGCTGGCAGTGTGGAAGACCGCTGCGAGGCAGCGCAGCGCCGTTCTCCAGCGCGCAGCCGCCTGGCTGTTCACACGGGACGAGCATTTCTCCGCGCTGGTCAGCCCCATAGACTGTACATATAAGGTCAGCCCGCGATTCTGCTTTCTCCCCTTGTTGTTGTACCCGTTGAATGTCGGGGTTCGGGGGTTACAGTAGCGCTGAACACTGCGGAAGTCTTCCACACTGGAGAGCGAGCGGTCGCTCCCGAGCAGCTGCTGCAGCCTCCCAGTCCCAACGATCCAGACAAATGCCACATGTGAGTGAATCGCGGGCTGACCAGCGGAGAAATGCTCGTCCCGTGTGAACAGCCCGGCTGCGTGCTTGGGAACGGCGCTGCGCTGCCTCGCAGCCTCGCTGCCTCCGGTGTAAACCCGAAGTAACGAGTGGGGGTGGGCCAAGACCATGTAGGGAGACTTCCAGTTCCTTGTTACGAAACAATACCCAGGAAGCGCAATCGAGTCGCTCAAGCATGACGTTTCTGACTTAGAGGAACTATAACAAAACGCGCGAGTGTTTTTTCCCCAGAGTTTTTGGGTTGGTAGACATGCCAGATACCCACATTAACCTGTAGAAGCACTAACAAAGTGGAATTTGCATGCTATGTCCCCTTTAACTAAATGTAATTCATTTCTAAATGTGACTAGATGAGGTTTCAGCGCTCCTGCTAAATGAAACAAAAGGAATAAAATCACACCAGCAATTCCATTCTAAACGCACTTCGGGTGTCTGCGTTCGCCACTGTCCATGGTGCTGAATGATGTACACCGCAGGCTTTTCCAAAGTTGTATTACCTGACCTGTCCATGTTGCTGATTGTGTAGACAGCGCTGTTCATGATTGGAAGCGCGCTTGGCAAGCTGATATAGACATCCTGTTATCGTATTATTCATTATTAATTAATACATAGACCTATAGTACATTTTTGGGCTGGTTATTCGCGACCCATGTGAGTCATCAGCTGTTATAAATCTATATGTTAATGTCAGTAGCACCCTGGTCTTAAATAGGTGACAACAATGTGAGGCATTTTATTACTTTTATACTCGGTGAAATGCGCATATAGCTGCGCAATGTCGTTATCTTGCGCGGGGTGACTGATTCCAACTGACTGACACACACATAAAAGAACATGACTACACAGTACCAGTGAATTCACAGCTCCCAACTAATTTTGTGTAAATATTCATACACATATTCCTATCTTCCCTTTATGCCTTTGTGTCAACAAAAAATATTATTCGTATCTAAACTGTGTAAGAACAAATGTACTGTATACACTTATGAGAAAATGATGATGATGACCATGCTGTAGGTGTGTAACTGGATATGTCTGACGATATAGCCAAGAAATTCTAAGACAAAATGGTTGTTTTGAGTGACAGAGTTAAACAGATAAGCAAGTGATTTGTATCATAGTGCTCTTTTCATTACACATTATTGACATTCCCCCAGAGCAATAGAACACTGAGCAATTATAGAACTGCTAATTCTTCTAGTTTTGATATTAGATGTTTACATCCCTTACTTTAGGCATGTATTGGTTCCAAAAAAATCTTACAATGGTCATTCTGCCATAGATGTTCTTCACAATGGGATTAAGACATTAACCCTTAAACTTAAGTGGCATTAACTAATGCCATCCAAAATGTTACATCTGTAGTATTAACTTTACATAACAATTGCTTAGCTCAAAAACTAAAAAGGCTAAAAGCATAGACCTTGATATTTAAAAGTGCCAACAAAATTTGTTTAAATGTACATCTTTGCCCTCCTTGATCTCCAATGGCATGATGCTATTAAGACTTATGGTGTTATCCTTAACAAATGATTTAGGTAACAAACAGGACAGTTGGTCTTTAGAGCTATCTTTTGAACTGTTTCAGTCTTATTCTAGGTTTTACATGAAGATGCATGGTCACTGACAATGTACAAGGAAATAACAAGATTTTACATTGAAGTTGTGTGTGAATACCATAAACACTCACAAACTCCCTGGACTAGATTAGATTATGTCCATTACATTGAGTGTTTCAAATGTAGCAGATGGCGGTGTTGTAGAAACACTGAGAAGAAGTGGAGGACTGATTGACTGACTGAGAGCTTTCTTGTCACTCCAAAGATGGAGCCAAACTTGTGCTGTGTGGACGGTTGATCGTTTTTTTCTGTGTGGTCAAATAAAACCTAAGAAGAGGGAGTTTTGTGTCAGTGTACAATTGTCCAACTGTAATTACATCGTCAACTGTCACCTCTTGATAATTTTTGAGATCTAACTCAAAATCTGTTAAGGGCCCCAGACTACTTCTCCCGTCTGGAAAAAACAGTTTAATTCCTTCCTGCATCAACTCCCCTTTCTGAGCATCCTTTAAAATGTTGACTTTTCTTGTTCCACCTCCTCGTCTGGCTCTCACTTGCTTGAAAGGCTCTTTTTCATCATCAGAATGCATCCATCCTATTTCTATTTTTCTCATTATCTTCAAAGCATTTCTTTTCTGAGATGGTTGTGAGGGCTCCCCTTGGTTTCTGCTCCTGCCTCCTTCATCACAAGGTTTTCTTTTGGCCAGTTTTTGTTTCAGTCGCTCAAAAAGCTTTGATTTTCGAGTGTTGTTGTGGCTGTTCTCTTTCCTCTTACAAAATCCTAACACTGCTAGGCGATCACCATATGATGGCAAATACGTCTTTAATTCTTCATCTGTCATCAGCTGTATGGTGCTGGTGTCAACCTAAACATGGACAAAGGAATTGTTTAAAAATGAGTAATCATGATTAGATAACCTAATAATTTTTGATAATATTTAGTTATCTACAGTTTAAAGAAACGAAAATACAAAAAAAGCTCATGTTCATTTTCAGAGACAATAATTTAGAAGCAATAAAAATTGTCATGAAAAGAACAGTTGTTTGACTCAAATATTCTGCTTTTGAGGTTGAATACCTTCTCATGCTCAAGGGTCTCTATTGTTTCCTCAGGAACATTTCTCTGTCTCAAGAAGTCACTTAGATCATCCATCCTTTGAGCATGCATTACAAGGAAAGTTATTGGAGGATATCATCACACATACATCATATATACACAAGAGTCTTTGGCTATAGATGAGCTATATGATTTTTGCTAGGGTAGTGACATTGTAACTTTGCATTTGTACTGTTTTTGTTCCTCAAATCTGTGACACCACTACTGTGTTCTGCAATGCACCATGGATAATATTGATATGAATTTCAAAGGCACCGAAACATACAGGTTGTATAACGCAAATTTAGCTTAGGTAAAAGACAGGTCACAAAATATTGTTCTGACATCTGAGGCACTGGCTCTAACTAGTAGGTTTCAGGACACACTGCTGCTGTAACTGCAGTAAAGTCTTGGTCAAATACATTTTTGTAACAGTAAGTTTCATAATCTCGGTGTAGTTTTGTAAGGATAACTTTCACCTTTCAATTAAAAAAATTCCATGCTATTCTTATGGCTCATGATGGTTCAATTTACATTTGCAAACATGAACAACCATCTCCTAAACCTGAAAACAAGCTAGGGATGATTGCATAAAAAAAAAGAATAAATTCATAACTGGATGAGATCCAAAGAATATTTTAAACATAATTAAACCAACTGTTTCTAGAGCAGCAACAGTAATGTTTACCTCAGAATAAATCTATATGAACGTATCTTACTGGAAAAAAATCTAAAATGTCAATACAATAACAAATATTGTTTAGCAAAATTTACAAGAATTTAGCACGTTTTAATATAGCCTATGTTACAAACTGTAAGCTGAAC